>NC_134354.1:348848329-349470299 GCF_048569485.1 Anomaloglossus baeobatrachus
ACTGGCTGCTTGGCCATTCCTCCATACGTCACCATTGTGCCACCATGGCTAAACAACAAATTACAGTTTTGACATTAGCTCAGATACATTTTTATTTAGACAGCTTATCACACCGCTCTGGTAAATAAGTAAATAAGAGGCACCAATTAGAACAAATCCAAGTAAAGGCCACGTCTCACTAAGCAACATCGCTAGCAACATCGCTGCTGAGGCACGACTTTTGTGACGCAACAGCGATGTTGCTAGCGATGTTGCTTAGTGTGACATCCAGCAACAACCTGGCCCCTGCTGTGAGGTCGCCGGTTGTTGCTGAATGTCCTGGACCATTTTTTAGTTGTTGCTGTGAAGCACACATCGCTGTGTGTGACAGCGAGAGAGCAACAACTAAATGTGCAGTGAGCAGGGAGCCGGCTTCTGCGGACGCTGGTAACCAATGTAAATATCGGGTAACCAAGAAGCCCTTTCCTTGGTTACCCGATATTTACCTTCGTTACCAGCGTCCGCCGCCCTCACGTTGTCAGTTCCCGCTCCCTGCATACATTGCCAGACTAAACATCGGGTAATTAACCCGATGTGTACTCTGGCTAGGAGTGCAGGGAGCCAGCTCTAAGTGGTGTGCGCTGGTAACCAAGGTAAATATCGGGTTGGTTACCCGATATTTACCATAGTTACCAAGCGCAGCATCGCTTCCACGCGTCGTTGTTGGCTGGGGGCTGGTCACTGGTTGCTGGTGAGATCTGCCTGTTTGACCGCTCACCAGTAACCCGTGTAGCGACGCTCCAGCGATCCCTACCAGGTCAGGTTGCTGGTGGGATCGCTGGAGCGTCGCTTAGTGTGACGGTACCTTAAGGTTAATATAACTTTGTCGGTACACCGTATACTTGACGTCTACACAGTTCAATACCATAACAACGCTCCCGGCTTTTCAGATTTAGATTTTTAAATATTTAGAAAACCATGTATCATTTTGTGTACACTTCACAAACCCTTGCTACAGAGTGTTAGTATATCACATAAAAGCACTCTAAAGTTTGTGGGTGTAATGTGAAAAAATTGTGGAAAATGTTCTCAAGGTATGAATAATTGTTCAAGGCACTGTACCTGATAGGTGATCACATATGTTCTAGAGGACTGGTATCTACTACTATACGGTCACTGTATGGTGCTAAGATCATTCTTTTTAACAGTGTAGTGGTTTTTTCATTTTTTTATAGTAACAGTTTAATGCATTTCAGTCATTATGTAGTAAAATATGTATGGTGGCACAGTGTATAATGTGTTTTGTTATATAGAGGTAATGGTCCTATTATATTGTAGTGGTAATGATAGTGGACATTATGCAGCCTTATTATTATGGCCTTGTATAAGTACCGTATTTTTTGGATTATAAGATGCACTTTTCCTCCCAAAAATGATGGATGAGAGCTCCATCTGTGCATGCGCCGCTTCGGGCACCATCACTTGAATTGGGACCGCGGACACACTGGGACACACCGCACCGGCCTGCTCCACCACTGAGCCGTCGCCACCACTGAGCTATCACTGCCACCGCCGCTGCCACCACTCAGCTGTCACCGCTGCTGCTACCACTGAGCCATCACCGCCGCTGCCACCACTGAGCCGTCACCACCGCTGCCACCACTGAGCTGTCACCGCCGCTGCCACCACTGAGCTGTCACCACCAGTGCTACCACTGAGCCACCACCACAGCTGTCCCTACTGACCCGCCGCTGCCACCACTGACCGCCGCTGCCAGCACAACCTCTGCCTCCTGTGACCCCGCTTCACCACCACTGCTGCCCCCCTCTGGTAAGACAACACTGGAGTATAAGACGGACCCCATTTTTATCTCTAAATTTGGGGTGCGTCTTATAATCCGGTGCGTCTTATAAAAAAAAATATACGGTAGTCATTTTGGTAATATTGGTATTGTATTACTAGAAGGTGGCCCGATTCGACGCATCAGGTATTCTAGAATTTACGTATTGTGTAGTTAATGTATGATTTTTGTTATATATATATAGATGTTGTTGTCTGTAGTTACCAAGTGTTTGTGTAGGCGCTGTACATGTTCTGGGTGTTGTCTGGGTGTGGCGGGGGGTGAGAGCGGTGTTGTATGTGTGTTGCGTGTGTTGCGTTGTTTGTGGAGCGCTGTGTGTCTGTCGCGTTGTGTGTGTGTGTTGCGCGGTTTGTGTGGGTGTGGTGTGTTTTGGGGGGAGGTATGTTTTGTGCAATGTGTGTTGTGCGGTATGTGCGTATATTTATGTATGCCGCGGTGTTTGTGTGTTGGGTGTTGTGCGTGTGCGGCGTTGTCTGTGTGTGTGGGTGTCTGTGTAGGGCGGTGTTTGAGGTTCCCAGTGTGTGTGTGTGTGGTGTGTTGTGTGTGTGTGTTGGGGGGAGGTGTGCACCTCCCATCGTGCTCCATCCCCCATGCTGTGCATCCCCCATGCTGCGCACCCCCCATCGTGCTCCATCCCCCATGCTGCGCACCCCCCATCGTGCTCCATCCCCCATGCTGCGCACTCCCCATTGTGCTCCATCCCCCATGCTGCGCACCCCCCATCGTGCTACATCCCCCATGCTGCGCACCCCATCGTGCTCCATCCCCCATGCTATAATAGTTCTCCTATTATACTCAGAGAGGAGTATAATAGGAGGACTATAATAGGAGGAGTAGTCCTGGGGGGAGAGGAGTATAATGCCGGCTCCCTGCACATGTGTACCGGGAGCCGGTGTACGCTGGTAACTATGATACACATCGGGTAACTAAGGGACCTTAGTTACCCGATGTGTATAATGGTTACCAGCGTTCACCGGCTCCGTCACGATCCCAGCATCGCAAGGTTATGTCTGGCGATGCGTGCGGAGGGCCGGGGCGAGCGGGCAATCCATGCGGAGGGCGGGGCCAGGCCGAGGCGAGCGGCCAATCCGTGCGGGGGGGCGGGGCCATGGCGAGCCCAGCGGCCAATCAGCTTTGTGTCACCGTAAGGACACAATTTTGGAGCAAGACAGACAGACAGAATAAGGCAATTATATATATAGATTATATAATGTATTTTTTCAAGATAGAAACGGTGATATACAATACGTATTTATGTCTTGATCCTCCTAAGTGTTGGGGACGAGGGGTGGGTTTTATGGGAAGACATGAATTTTGGGACTTGGGCCCTGGAACGTTGAAGACCCTAGCAACTCCCCTGCTAAAAAGCAATACTTACCTCAATGATCTTCCGATGCTCACGTTGAAGCATTGCCCGAGTATCTATTTCCAGGTACTGTCTAAACATATAGGGGAAATACTTGGAAATGTCGCTCAGTCAATCAGTAGCTTCAGAATAAATTATCAAATTTCTCAGTAGTGCAGACTTGGGCATTTTTAGTTTGAAAATTCAATTTGGTTCTCTCTGAAATATACCAAAGCCAGAGCAGTCTGCCAGCTGTTTACTAATAAAATAAAACCATTACGCTTGTTCGCAAGCGCGCTTGTGGATGAGGGGAGTAGGGAGTTCAAATTATAGTTCTGCCAATTATTTGCCAACATCTACAGTCATATGAAAAACTTTGGGCACCCCTATTAATGTTAAACTTTTTTCTTTATAACAATTTGGGTTTTTACAACAGCTATTTCAGTTTCATATATCTATCTAATAACTGATGGACTCCGTAATATTTCTGGATTGAAATGAGGTTTATTGTACTAACAGAAAATGTGCAATCTGCATTTAAACAAAATTTGACAGGTGCAAAAGTATGGGCACCTCAACATAAAAGTGACATTAATATTTTGTAAATCCTCCTTTTGCAAAAATAACAGCCTCTAGTCGGTTCCTGTAGCTTTTAATGAGTTCCTGGATCCTGGATGAAGGTATATTTGACTATTCCTGTTTACAAAACAATTCCAGTTCAGTTAAGTTTGATGGTCGCTGAGCATGGACAGCACGCTTCAAATCATCCCACAGATTTTCAATGATATTCAGGTCTGGGGACTGGGATGGCCATTCCAGAACATTGTAATTGTTCCTCTGCATGAATGCCTGAGTAGATTTGGAACGGTGTTTTGGATCATTGTCTTGCTGAAATATCCATCCCCTGCGTAACTTCAACTTCGTCACTGATTCTTGCACATTATTGTCAAGAATCTGCTGATACTGAGTTGAATCCATGCGACCCTCAACTTAACAAGATTCCCGGTGCCGGCATTGGCCACACAGCCCCAAAGCATGATGGAACCTCCACCAAATTTTACTGTGGGTAGCAAGTGCTTTTCTTGGAATGCCGTGGTTTTTTGCCTCCATGCATAACGCCTTTTTGTATGACCAAACAACTCAATCTTTGTTTCATCAGTCCACAGGATCTTATTCAAAAATGTAACTGGCTTATCCAAATGTGTTTTGCATACCTCAGGCAACTCTGATTGTGGCGTGCTTGCAGAAACGGCTTCTTTCGCATCACTCTCCCATACAGCTTCTTCATGTGCAAAGTGCGCTGTATTGTTGACCGATGCACATTGACACCATCTGCAGCAAGATGATGCTGCAGGTCTTTGGAGGTGGTCTGTGGATTGTCCTTGACTGTTCTCACCATTCTTCTTCTCTGCCTTTCTGATATTTTTCTTGGCCTGCCACTTCTGGGCTTAACAAGAACTGTACCTTTTTTCTTCCATTTCCTTACTATGTTCCTCAAAGTGGAAACTGACAGTTTAATTCTCTGAGACAACTTTTTGTATCCTTCCCCTGAACAACTATGTTGAATAATCTTTGTTTTCAGATCATTTGAGAGTTGTTTTGAGGAGCCCATGATGCCATTCTTCATAGGAGATTCAAATAGGAGAACAACTTGCAAGTGGCCACCTTAAATACCTTTTCTCATGATTGGATACACCTGCCTATGAAGTTCAAAGCTCAATGAGGTTACAAAACCAATTTAGTGCTTTAGTAAGTCAGTAAAAAGTAGGAGTGTTCAAATCAAGAAATTGATAAGGGTGCCCATACTTTTGCACCGGTCAAATTTTGTTTAAATGCGGATTGCACATTTTCTGTTAGTACAATAAACCTCATTTTAATCCAGAAATATTACTGAGTCCATCAGTTATTAGATATATGAAACTGAAATAGCTGTTGCAAAAACCCAAATTGTTCTAAAGAAAAAAGGTTAACATTAATAGGGGGTGCCCAAACTTTTTCATATGACTATGTTTCTGGGGGATATATTTTCTGTCCAACATGAAACTGAGCAAGAAGCTACATTTCTGGTGCAGTGAATGTCTAGTTTATGTATGTATATATATCCCATAACCCACTGTGGTATGATTATATATCATCTGGTGACCTGACCTAGTCATCGCATTAATAGGGGTGCCTAAACTTTTTCATATGACTGTATCTATTGTTTACATTTTAAAAGGTGCATCCAAATTAGCTGATCACAGCTGTTAAACGGTCCTTCGATGCGCAATACAATGCTTTCTGTGAGTGCAGAATCCCTGTTCACAGCAGGACTTTCTGCCGAGAACAAAGTTTTTAAGCAAATTTAAAACAAAAAAACAAAAAACTTCTGACTGTTTTGCTCATTCGTAAAAGGATTGGTATCTTTTTTTAGACTGGATGATAATAGTGAGTGGGCGTTCCTAGGAGGCACACTCAGTGTTCCAAGAAACGCTTAACTGTTGGCTACTGGAAATGCACCTTAACCTGGACCTTAACTGAGCAGCTCCAGTTCACACCTTTGAGGATAGGTAATAAATGCACGATTGCTGAGACCCCCTGGAAATGGGGTAATGTTTCCTGTCAAAATTGAGTAGAGCTTACACATGCACACAGACTAATGTGTGTCTAACCAGCGGACACCCACAGGTTCTCCCAACACTCTAATGTGTATGGGAATGCCTACTAACTGATCGTGGAGGAAGATGTTGATTGGGAATGTCCGATTTTGGACGACTAAAGGCACTGTTGTCTCGGAGAGATATCTGTTGACAGCTTTCTCAGAGATCCTAGAAACACTCGACCGAGCAGGTGCTCCTGTGTATAAGAAAAACTAGGAAGATGGCTGCTGGTGAATGGAGCATTTGGCCGACAGCCCTCTAATGTATATCTTCAGCTTAAGGCTGCACACATACAGACTACTGGACTGACTGCACTTTCCATTAGTCACAAAAGACTATAAATAGTGCCCTAATCTGCAACAATTAAACATGGGATATAAGGGACCCTGCTCTTATGATCAGTGGAGGTCCCTGTGGTGGCTAAGTGATAAATAAATTTGAAGTTTTTTCCTCAAACAATATCAAGGACATGACCTTGAGATCAATTGTGCATCCCATTTGCTGAAAATTTCAAAGAAACACAAAGGAGCCGATTCATCATTGCTTTTGCACCTTATTTTGTCTAGTTTTTTTGCCTGTTTTTTTACGCTCTATAAATCATCTACTTAGTTGCACCTTTTTTTTTTTAAAGTCACCTTTATAGAAGCTAATCTTTCATTTTGTTTTCTCTTTTTAGTTTGCCACTATCGGCTAGGTTTGGGGTTTCAAGACATTTTTACCTAATCCATTATTTGAAACTTGTCAAAAAGTGACACGATTTGTACAGAAATGTACTCCAGCCTCCCCCGGAATGCTTTTATGTACACTAGCATACATAGGTTTGTTTTGTGTGTGTAATTATTGCGTCATTTTGCAAAACGTTAAAGATGATTTTTCACGAACCATGTGCACCACTTTGAAACATTTTACACAAAAATTGCATTGAATACCACAAGACAAATAATTAAAACAACAAAACAAAAAACCTTAATCTTTCTTAATCTATCAAATACAAATAGTTCATCTATGCAATTTATTTTCTGATCTATTACAAATAGAATCAGACAAAACTTCAAAATGAAGGGAATTTTGTTTACTTACCGTAAATTCCTTTTCTTCTAGCTCCAATTGGGAGACCCAGACAATTGGGTGTATAGGCTATGCCTCCGGAGGCCGCACAAAGTATTACACTAAAAGTGTAAAGCCCCTCCCCTTCTGCCTATACACCCCCCGTGCTCCCACGGGCTCCTCAGTTTTGGTGCAAAAGCAAGAAGGAGGAAAAAAATTATAAACTGGTTTAAAGTAAATTCAATCCGAAGGAATATCGGAGAACTGAAACCATTCAACATGAACAACATGTGTACACAAAAAAACAGGGGCGGGTGCTGGGTCTCCCAATTGGAGCTAGAAGAAAAGGAATTTACGGTAAGTAAACAAAATTCCCTTCTTTGTCGCTCCATTGGGAGACCCAGACAATTGGGACGTCCAAAAGCAGTCCCTGGGTGGGTAAATAATACCTCATAATAGAGCCGTAACGGCTCCGTCCTACAGGTGGGCAACCGCCGCCTGAAGGACTCGCCTACCTAGGCTGGCATCCGCCGAAGCATAGGTATGCACCTGATAGTGTTTCGTGAAAGTGTGCAGGCTCGACCAGGTAGCCGCCTGACACACCTGCTGAGCCGTAGCCTGGTGCCTCAAAGCCCAGGACGCACCCACGGCTCTGGTAGAATGGGCCTTCAGCCCTGAGGGAACCGGAAGCCCAGCAGAACGGTAAGCTTCGAGAATTGGTTCCTTGATCCACCGAGCCAGGGTTGATTTGGAAGCCTGTGACCCTTTACGCTGGCCAGCGACAAGGACAAAGAGTGCATCCGAGCGGCGCAGGGGCGCCGTACGAGAAATGTAGAGTCTGAGTGCTCTCACCAGATCTAACAAGTGCAAATCCTTTTCACATTGGTGAATTGGATGAGGGCAAAAAGAGGGTAAGGAGATATCCTGATTGAGATGAAAAGGGGATACCACCTTAGGTAGAAATTCCGGAACCGGACGCAGAACCACCTTGTCCTGGTGAAACACCAGGAAAGGGGCTTTGCATGACAATGCTGCTAGCTCAGACACTCTCCGAAGTGAAGTGACTGCTACTAGGAAAACCACTTTCTGCGAAAGGCGTGCGAGAGAAATATCCCTCATTGGCTCGAACGGTGGTTTCTGAAGAACCATCAGCACCCTGTTCAGATCCCAGGGTTCCAACGGACGTTTGTAAGGAGGGACGATGTGACAAACCCCCTGCAGGAACGTGCGTACCTGTGGAAGTCTGGCCAAGCGCTTCTGAAAAAACACAGAGAGCGCAGAGACTTGTCCCTTAAGGGAGCCAAGCGACAAACCCTTTTCCAATCCGGACTGAAGAAAGGACAGAAAAGTGGGCAAGGCAAATGGCCAGGGAGAAAAACCCTGATCAGAGCACCATGACAGGAATATTTTCCACGTCCTGTGGTAGATCTTGGCGGACGTTGGTTTCCTAGCCTGTCTCATAGTGGCAATGACCTCTTGAGATAATCCTGAAGACGCTAAGATCCAGGACTCAATGGCCACACAGTCAGGTTGAGGGCCGCAGAATTCAGATGGAAAAACGGCCCTTGAGACAGCAAGTCTGGTCGGTCTGGTAGTGCCCACGGTTGGCTGACCGTGAGATGCCACTGATCCGGGTACCACGACCTCCTCGGCCAGTCTGGAGCGACGAGGATGGCGCGGCGGCAGTCGGCCCTGATCTTGCGTAACACTCTGGGCAACAGCGGAGGAAACACATAAGGGAGTTGAAACTGCGACCAATCCTGAACTAAGGCGTCTGCCGCCAGAGCTCTGTGATCGTGAGAACGTGCCATGAATGCCGTGACCTTGTTGTTGTGCCGGGACGCCATTAGGTCGACGTCCGGCATCCCCCAGCGGCAACATATCTCCTGAAACACGTCCGGGTGAAGGGACCATTCCCCTGCGTCCATGCCCTGGCGACTGAGAAAATCTGCTTACCAGTTTTCCACGCCCGGGATGTGAACTGCGGATATGGTGGAGGCTGTGGCTTCCACCCACAGCAGAATCCGCCGGACTTCCTGGAAGGCTTGCCGACTGCGTGTTCCTCCTTGGTGGTTGATGTAAGCCACCGCTGTGGAGTTGTCCGACTGAATTCGGATCTGCTTGCCTTCCAGCCACTGCTGGAACGCTTTTAGGGCTAGATACACTGAAAAATCGAGTCGGAGGACGAGAGCTGAACTCTATCCTGTAACCGTGAGACAGAATGTCTCTCACCCAATGGTCTTTTACCTGTGGCAGCCAAATGTCGGAAAAGCAGGAGAGCCTGCCACCGACCGAGGATGCGGTGTGAGGAGGCCGTAAGTCATGAGGAAGCCGCCTTGGTAGCGGCACCTCCGGCGGTCTTTTTAGGGCGTAACTTAGACCGCCATGGATCGGAGTTCCTCTGATCCTTCTGAGGCCTTTTGTACGAGGAGAATTGGGACCTGCCCGCACCCCGAAAGGACCGAAACCTCGACTGTCCCCTCCTCTGTTGGGGTAATTTTGGTTTGGCCTGGGGTAAGGATGTTTCCTTTCCCTTGGATTGTTTGATGATTTCATCCAGCCTCTCACCAAACAAACGGTCGCCAGAAAATGGCAAACCGGTTAAGCACTTTTTGGAAGCCGAATCTGCCTTCCATTCCCGTAGCCACAAGGCCCTGCGTATTGCCACTGAATTGTCGGCTGCAACCGCCGTACGGCTCGCAGAGTCCAGGACAGCATTAATAGCGTAGGACGCAAATGCCGACGTTTGAGAAGTTATGGACGCCACTTGCGGCGCAGACGTACGTGTGAGTGCGTCAATTTGCGCTTGACCCGCTGCAATAGCTTGGAGTGCCCATACGGCTGCGAATGCTGGAGCAAAAGACGCGCCGATAGCTTCATAGATGGATTTCAACCAGAGCTCCATCTGTCTGTCAGTGGCATCCTTGAGCGAAGCCCCATCTTCAACTGCAACTATGGATCTAGCCGCCAGTCTGGAGACTGGAGGATCCACCTTGGGACACTGAGTCCAGCCCTTGACCACGTCAGGGGGGAAGGGATAATGTGTATCCTTAAGGCGCTTGGAAAAACGCTTATCTGGACAAACTCGGTGTTTCTGGACTGCCTCTCTGAAGTCGGAGTGATCCAGAAACATACTCGTTGTACGCTTGGGGAACCTGAAACGGAATTTCTCCTGCTGAGAAGCTGACTCCTCTACTGGAGGAGCTGAGGGAGAAATATCCAACATTTGATGTATGGACGCGATAAGATCATTCACTATGGCGTCCCCATCCGGAGTATCAAGATTGAGAGCGGCCTCAGGATCAGAATCCTGATCAGCTCCCTCCGCTTCATCATACAGAGAGTCCTCCCGCTGAGACCCTGAACAATGTGATGATGTCGAGGGAATTTCCCAGCGAGCTCGCTTAGTCGGTCTGGGGCTGGGGTCTGTGTCAGAGACCTCACCCTGGGATCTATGAGACACCCCGGGGGAACATTGTTGTTCCAACTGAGGGGAACCAGGGGGCAATGATTCCACAGTGCCCATGGTCTGAGATACCGGTCTGGACTGCAAAGCTTCTAGAATCTTAGCCATAGTCTCAGAAAGTCTGTCAGTAAAAACTGCAAACTCCGTCCCTGTCACCTGGACAGTGTTAGCTGGTGGTTCCCCCTGGGCCCCCCTTAGCAGAGGCTCCGGCTGAGCAAGTGCCACAGGGGCCGAGCAGTGCACACAATGAGGGTCAGTGGAACCTGCCGGTAGCGAGGTCGTACATGCGGCGCAGGCAGCATAGTAAGCCTGTGTTTTGGCACCCCTGCTTCTTGTGGGCGCCATGCTGTTGTCTCCCCTGAGCAACACAATAGGGTATATAGCCAGAAATCAACCGTGCACCATACAGTGTAAAGTATAGCCTATAAACCTATAATCTATAATTACACTTCTGCACAAGTGGGGCCAGCACCTCAGGTGCTGCTTACCGCCCGCTTAAAGCGGTTGTGTGGCCACCAGAATCCCTGCCTGGGTCTCCCAGAGCTTGTCCCCCCTCTGCAGCGTCAGAAGAGCTGACAGGAATGGCTGCCGGCGTCCTGAGGAGAGGAGGGAGCAGTGGGCGTGACCCAGAAAGTGCGGGAACTGGTGCCCCACTGTGCACAGTGAGGGGGGTGGAGTATGCAAAGCATGCTCCAGCCCTCAGTGCTGCCGTCCTGTACAGCGTCCCGCCCTTCCCCTGACTGGCAGGGCTGGGGGCGGGAAGAAACAGAGACTAGGCCGCAAAAGCCGGGGACTCGAGTTATAAGCGCGGCCGCCGTATAAGCGCGGTCAGCACGGAAGTCCCCGGCGCACTAACAGTCCCAGCCGCGCCGCAGTGATAACAATGGCAGCGGTGGTCAGCGCGGTAGTCCCCATACACTAACACACTCAGCGACGCTGCAGTGTGTAATGGCACAAACGCGGTCAGCGCCGCGGTCCCCGGTGCACTAGCGCACCCAGCAATGCTGGAGTGTTGCTGTGCGCGGTCCCCACGGGGACACAGAGTACCTCAAAGTAGCAGGGCCATGTCCCTGAACGATACTCGGCTCCTATCCAGCAGAGTCCTCAGGAGCTGTGGATGGAGCACGGTCTCAGTGCCTGGAGACCGATTAGGATCCCACTTCACCCAGAGCCCTAAGGGGGATGGGGAAGGAAAACAGCATGTGGGCTCCAGCCTCCGTACCCGCAATGGATACCTCAACCTTAACAACACCGCCGACAAGAGTGGGGTGAGAAGGGAGCATGCTGGGGGCCCTGTTATGGGCCCTCTTTTCTTCCATCCGACATAGTCAGCAGCTGCTGCTGACTAAGCTGTGGAGCTATGCGTGCATGTCTGCCTCCTTCGCACAAAGCAAAAAACTGAGGAGCCCGTGGGAGCACGGGGGGTGTATAGGCAGAAGGGGAGGGGCTTTACACTTTTAGTGTAATACTTTGTGCGGCCTCCGGAGGCATAGCCTATACACCCAATTGTCTGGGTCTCCCAATGGAGCGACAAAGAAGTAAATATTTTTTATGCTCAAATTCCAGCATAAGATAGTATAGATAAATGGTACAATTATAACTATATCCTTATGCTAATTCAATAGTGCAGTTGAATATACTTACTCTAAATGACGTAACATTTCAGTTGTGCTTTTTCCACCAACACAATTTAGTGCCAATCGTGGACGTGGGCAGTTCTGTAAGAAACAGATGAATGACTGTAGTCTCCTAATTTGGCTGAGCTCATAAAGACACCTGTACCCCAAACACTCTGCAGACAACAGTTACCTCTATCATTTTCTACATAAACGGTCAGCTTGGCCAAGGATTTATGATTATTCAATAGGCAGAGGAGAAAGCTTCTGCCATACACCTCTGTCAGCAGCTTATCTTCCCTGAAAATATAAGAATCAGGCACTGGCTATCAACTGCCTGATTCTTAGGCCAGACAGGAGCGTATATTACATATATCAGATTTTCATCCAGAAAAATGATACAATTTTTTTCTCACTTGTCATCTGTGTGCAGTCCGCATGCAATCCGTTTTTTACTCAGTAGCTATTGATCATTTACAGTGTGTACAGAAAGTATTCAGACCCATTTCCATTTTTCACTCTTTGTTTCATTGCAGCCATTTGGTAAATTCAAAAAAGCTAATTTATTTTCTCATTAAATGTACACACTGCATCTCATCTTGACAGAAAAAAAAAAAGAAATGTAGATATGGTCATAAGTAATCAGACCCTTTGTTCAGTATTGAGTAGAAGCACCCTTTTGAGCTTGTTCAGGCATGAGTCTTCTTGGGAATGATGCAACAGGGAATGTTGGTGGACAGCCATTTTCAGGTCTCTCCAGAGATGCTTAATTGGGTTTAGGTCAGGGCTCTGGCTGGGCGGTCAAGAATTGTCACAGGGTTGTTCTGAAGCCACTCCTTTGTTATTTTAGCTGTGTGCTTAGGGTCATTGTCTTGTTGGAAGGTGAACCTTTCTCCAAGTCTGAGGTCCAGAGCACTCTGGAAGAGGTTTTCTTCCAGGATCTCTGTACCTGGTCGCATTTATCTTTCCTTCAATTGCAACCAGTCGTCCTGTCCCTGCAGCTTAAAACAACCCGATAGCACGATGCTGCCACCACCATGGTTCCCTGTTGGGATTGTTTTGGCAGGTGATGAGCAGTGCCTGGTTTTCAACACACAAGCCGCTTAGAATTATCACCAAAATCCAGTACCATCTTCGTCTCATCAGACCACAGAATCTTATTTCTCATAGTCTGGGAATCCTTCATGTGTTTTTTGCAAACGCTATACGGGCTTTTATATGTCTTGCACTGAGGAGAGACTTCCGTCCAGGCCACTCTGCCATAAGGACCTGCCTGGTGGAGGGCTGCAGTGATAGTTGACTTTATGGAACTTTCTCCCATCTCCCTACTGTATCTCTGGAGCTCAGCCACAGTGATCTTGGGGTTTATCTTTACCTCTCTCACCAAGGCTTTTCTCCCACGATTGCTCAGTTTGGCTGGACGGCCAGGTCTAGGAAGAGTTCTGGTGGTCCCAAACTTCTTCCATTTAAAGATTATGCCACTGTGCTCTTAGGAACATTGAGTGCTGCAAAAAGTCTTTTGTAATCTTGGCCAGATCTGTGCCTTACCACAATTCTGTCTCTGAGCTCCTTGGGCAGTTCTTTTGACCTCATGATTCTCATTTGGTCTGACATGCACTGTGAGCTGTGAAGTCTTATATAGACAGGTGTGTGCCTTTTCAAATCACGTCCTATCAGTTTAATTAAATACAGCTAGACTCCAATGAAGGAGTAGAACCATCTCAAGGAGGATAACAAGGAAATGGACAGCATGTGACTTAAATATGAGTGTCTGAGCAAAGGGTTTGAATACTTATGACTAGAGTTGAGCGGGATGCCAATAATCCGGAGCTGGCAAATCATTAACAGACTTAAAAATAAGTCCGATCCGCTCCGGAATCCAGTGCCCATAAAAGTCAATGGGGACCGGAATCTGGAGGTTAAAAACATTTGTTGAGGGACTAGGGGGCTAGGAGCGAGCGCGGCATACTCACCAAGGCGCTGTCATGGCGGCACACTCCTTCCGGGTCACGCTGTTACCTTCTGGAGCCGACAATTCAATATTCATTGTTTTCCCCGCCCACCGGCTCGCATTGGTTGCAGGTAGACACGCCCCCACCCTGAGTGGCAGCGTATCAACTAACTGCAACCAATCACAGGCGCCAGGATGGCCGGTGGGCGGGGAAAGCAGTACAGTCTGTCGGTCAGTTCACGGTGGTAAACACTCGGCAGCACAGGTATAGCGCGCGGCTGCAGCCCCCGCTGTCGCGCTGTATCTGTGCTGTATATACAGTGCCCAGAGTCACACGTGCGAGGCTTTGCCGGGTGCTGCCATGGCAGACTCGCGTGAGCCCCTCGCATGTGTGATTCTGGTGAAAGTTAAAAAAAAAAAAAAAAAAAAAAAAAAAGGACGTGCAGTTCCCCCTATTTTCATCCCCAGCCAAGAAAACGCCGGCCGGGGGCTGGTATATCCTCAGCTCGCAGCCGTCCGGTAATGCCGCATCTATTAGATGTGACCATACTGGTGTGCGCTACTGGCTCTTCCCGCTGGCGTGATGCGGTGCCAGTCGGGGTAATAGCAGGATTAGCAGCGGCGCACGGCTGCTGCTAAACCCTAGGTTTGTGTAATGGCACAGGCGTCTATCAGATGCCTGCATCACACAAACCTGTAAGTGACAGTAAATAAACACAGACACAGAGAACAATCCTTTATTTGAAATAAAGTACAAAACACACCCTGCTTCTCCTCTCTATTAACCCCAAACACCCTGCAGCTCCGACGTAATTCACAGGAGAAGTCCCACGCCGCTTCAGCTCTGCTACATCTGAATATCACAGAGAGCAGCACGACCGACCGCTTTCCGCGAGCTCCAGAGAATGAATGAGCTGCGCATTGAGCGGTGACGTCACTCAGGTCATTTGCGGTCACAGCTGGAGGTTCCCACGGTCCTTCATCTGTGATCGCAGGTAACCTGACCTCAGGTGGAGGTCACTGAGTACACAGACCTGCATCTCCTAGCAGAAAAATCGCAGTTTTTTTTGCCAAGAGATGCAGATATTGTGCTGAAATTTTTATACCCAATTCCTGCATCCAATCTACACCTCCTGGCAAAAAAACGCGGTGTTTTGACGCAATTGTTTTGCCGCGGTTATTTTTCCGCGATTTTTGCTGCGGTTTTTTGCCAAGAGGTGCACATTTGGTGCTGAAATCATCTGCACCAGCTTTCAGCACCAAATTTCCACCTGTGGCAGAATTTTTTTAATTTTTTTTTTTATTTTTGGGGGCTAAGGGATGCAAATTTGATGCTGAGATTTTTACACCATATTCCTGCATCCAATCTAGACCTCGTGGCAAAAAACCGTGGTGTTTTGGCGCATTTTTTTGACGCGGTTATTTTCCCGTGATTTTTGCAGCGTTTTTTTTGCCAGGAGGTATAGATTGGGTGCCGGAATATGGTGTAAAATTGTAATAATCACACAATTTACATCCCTTGGTCCAAAAATTAAAAAGAAACAAACATTTAGACACTGTTTATCTGCGGTCTTGTGCCAGGAGGTGCAAATTTGGTGCAGGATTTTGGTGTATTACTTCACCAAAAATGTGCATCTCCTGGCAGAAAACGGTAATGAAATGGTTTTCATACTGCTGGTTTTTGGCTGTTTTTTTGCCAGGAGATGCAGATGTGGGAAAAAGTTGCACACACATGCACGCTCCTGTCAGAAGTGTGCAGCTGTGCCCGTGATGCGCTGTCAGACTCGTGCGGGTCTGACATCACCCGGCACAGCCTGCTGCTGTCTGAACATGAGCGTGCATGTACCTAGAAACAACACATGCACGCTCATGTCAGAAGTGTGTGTGGGTGATGCGCTGTCAGACTTGTGCGGGTCTGACATGACATCATACCGCACAGCCTGCTGCTGTCTGAACATGAGCGTGCATGTACCTAGAAACACATGCACGCTCCTGTCAGATGTGTGTGCGGCTGTGCTGCGATGTCAGACTCGTAGAAGTCCCTCGCAAGTGTGACTGCTGCCTAAGATAAACCGCATGCGTTTTTTTTTAATTTACATAAATAATTAAAAAAAAAAAACGACGTGCGGTCCCCCCCAATTTTCATCCCCAGCCATGATAACGCCGGCCGGGGGCTGGTATATCCTCAGCCCGCAGCCGCCCGGTATAGCCGCATCTGTTAGATGTGACCATTCCGAGGCGATATCGGCTCATCTTGATTGCCCTGGTGCGGTGGCAATCAAGGTAATAGCAAGGGTTAATAACAGCGCATGGCTGCTATTAAACCCCAGGTTTGTGATCGCACGGGCGTCTGTGAGATACTCGCATCACAAACCTGTAAATTACAGTAAATAAACAAGACACAGAGAAATCCTTTATTTGGAATAAGATACAAATGCAGCCTCCTCCTTCACCACTTTACTATCCCAACACCCTGCAGCTCAGACGTAATCCACACAAGATCCAGCGAAGACACATCCAGCTCTGCTACATGTCACAGCGAGCAGCCATAGAGCACAGCTGCCCGCTCTGAGTGCAGCGTAGTACTGACCATGATAAGCGATGACTGCACGGCAAAGCTGTCACAGGCTGGGGGGCGCGTCATCCTGCAACCAATTACAGCTGAGAGGACGGCCAGTGGGCGGGGAAAACACGGAAAGCTGTGTGATTGCGTGCACAGCACAGGAAGTGAAAGCGCGACCCGGAAGCAGTGTGCCGCCATGACAGTCTCGGTAAGTATGAAACGCTCATTTATTTGTTTTTTTTTCATTTTTTATTAATTGCCGGTTCCGGATCGTGCAGCCGGAATCCCGTGCCCGGATCGGGCCCGGAAATAGTGCTGGAACTGCGCGGATCCGGACATTTACAGTCCGGGCCCGCTCAGCACTACTTATGACCATGTGATATTTCAATTTTTCTTGTTTAATAAATTTGCAAAAATTTCTACATTTGTGTTTTTTTCTGTCAAGATAGGGTGCAGATGCAGAGTGTACATTAATGAGAAAAAAATGAACTTTTTTGAATTTACCAAATGGCTGCAATGAAACAAAGTGAAAAATTTAAAAGGGTCTGAATACTTTCCGTGCCCACTGTATCATTTACAGGACCATTTACACTGTACTATGCTACAGAATTGTAATGTATCTGTAAAAATAAGATTCCATACTGTGGCATCTGATTTGCTTCTCGCAGCCATAGACTTAAGTCTCATTTGATTTCATAGTGAAATCGAAGCATGCTATGATTTTTTTTCAAACAGATTCTATTAGTGAATAAATTTGGTTATATGCACTACCTCACTGAGTAGCATGGGTCACTGTGCTAACCGATGGCAACTCCCCCCAAAAAAACAGATAGCACACGTCTGATTTATACGGTTGTCTAAACAAGTCCTTAGAGTAGGAATGCCCCTATACACATTAGATGGTCAGCAGATCCCACCCAAATCAAGTATTCAATGTAAGTTATGTGGCCGTCTCCAGAGCAGATCCGGAGGTTTCTCTTACCTTAAACAGATCTTTCATCTCTGGCTTGCGCAGTTGTTCTTCGGTGATCACATGGTCGGCTCCTAATTCCTGAAGTCTCTCCACCAAGCTTTGGAGATTCGGCCTGCACATATTTAATGGGTTAATTGTGCTCATCATTTACTTTATATACATTATATATAGTAAAGTATATTTATAAACACACCTGTCTCGCACAACATTAATAGTAGTAATGCCCAGAGAAGATGCAATCTGTATAACAGCTTGACCAACGCCGCTGTTGCTTGCATTCTGTATTACCGTGTCCCCTGTAGTGGAAGGCATAAGTAGGGGTGAATGGGAAAAGCATTCTTTAGTTGGTTGTTGCAAATATATCCAGCTCATTGCTTTTTACCTGGCCGAAGAGTCTCATAATCAGACAGCAGCCTGTACGCCGTGCATGGGTTCACACTCAAGGTTGCTGCGCCCACCACAGATATGTCACTTTGGACTCGCACCAGGGCCTGCTCACTGAATAAGCCCTCTGTACGCCAGGTGCCTGTGAATCAATATGATATCAAAAGTTATAACAAGAAACTATTTTTCTTCATGAATTCTTCACCAATTTCTTTGCAATGTGACATTTAATAAAACAAAAATGAATGAATAATAGAATATAGACTGAACGAAATGTGTAAAAGCTGTATGTGTGCAGCAAGACATGACTGGTAGACAGTAAAAATATGCCTCCTTCCGGATCACTGGGCCTGGCATATCGGTATGGCGTCTACAACTTAGCAGAAAACTAAGTTGTTGGAGCGGTGAACACATGCAGCCATTTCGGTATCAGTACCAGGTTCCAATGACGTGGCTGTGAAATAGTGCGAATATTTCATGGCCTCAGGCTCATTGGATACAATGCTCACAAGAAATCCAACACATGCCCTTCCTCCACCGATGCAGAAAATGTATCACTAAGATGTCAATGGGGCTTACCTGAGTGGAAGAAGGGACACTTAGATGTATCTCAATAACACCTACACACAAAGTGGCACAGGGATCTATGGCTGACCACGTGGGCAGACTAAAGGTAGAAACAGCATGTCTTAAAATCACAATATCTTCCTCATCATCACACTTGTAAATTCTTCTATCCTCAGGATCAATGCTTTTCCCTTTCTTGGTGAGACATCTACAATGGTATTACAGTATACTTTTTAAACCAACACAGATTTCTCTCTTCTGGAACGTTCCATACATCACAGTTGAGGTCAGTAATAGGCTCCTGTCGCCATCAGATGACTGATGAACAAGATGAGAACACTTCTGCTCCCAGCAGGGACCACCAGGGTGGTGGCACTGGAAATCGAAAGCGGTTTTCCAGTTTTGGAAAACCCGTATCTTCTGGCTGCAATTGTTTTTTTAAGCAAACTGTGCATTTCTCACCCTCCCTGGGTCCAGTGTAGAGTCCTCAGTTGCTGATCAGAGAGCTCTGCCAAAGCTGACGATACAAGCTGTCTGCAGCGCTGTCACTGTAACGTCAGTGCTGCAGACAATAAGAGACACCGATAGCAGTGCTAGAGACTCCGCAATGGGCCCAGGGAGGGTGAATAAATAACACTATTTCTGTAAAGGGAAGGTGCCATGATTTTTTTTTTTATTACAAATTATTACTATCTAATACAATGCTTAATACATTAACGTAGTTGTTTTTATTTATTTTTTTTGCAGCTAATGGGGCCTGCCATTTGCTGGTGTGTAAGGCTGTGTGCACATAGTGCGTTTTATTGCGTTTTTGAGTGTAATTTTGTCACAAAACTGCAAGCAAATTCAGATGGCAGCACAGTCAATGAGAATCCTAAAGTTTAGTGCACATGTGGAGTATTTTCTCCTTGCAGATTTGGTGCACAAAATAACCTGGAACATATCAGTTCTTTCAGGGTTTTTGTAGCATTTGTTCACCTATTGAATTCAATTGAAAAAAGCATGCAAAACCGCATCAAAACCATGCGCTTTGGGTGTGTTTTCCCTGCCAAGAGATGCAGAAAATTCTGCAACCAAATACTCAACGTGTGAACATAACCTAAATGTCTGAGCATGACACTTGCTCACCTCAAACATGGCGGCCCCTAGACCAGAGGCGTATCTGGGGGGGGCGGGAGAGGGCTGGCGGGGCATCTGCCCCGGGCGCAACTGTCAGAGGGGCGCAGTCAGGCCAGCTGATGCGGCGCTGTCTCTCAGAGTCTCCCTGGCGACTGACTTTGCCGCCCCGTTTTGGGCTCCGGCCATTCGGAGTCCCAGCTGTCAAGAGAAAGTGCCACCCACTGATCAATTGTCCTCCGATCTTTCAGACGAGGACAATTGAAGCAGTGACCGCCGTCGCCAACTTCCGTCTGTAGTGTGATCAGGTCAGCTGATCACACTACAGGGCAAGCTAGTAATCATGCAGGGCAGTCAGTAATGGGGGCAATCTGGCCTGCTTTTGGCCCCAGGCTCCGGGGGGCCCATGGCCAGATTGCCCTCATCTGTCAGGCGCTGGCAGGGAGCGATCCTGCTATCAGCTGCACAGTGCAGGCAGCGGAGCCACAGCAGGAGATAAAAGTCATCTGTGGCTAGAATGTAGGTGCTCCTGTGAGGTGATGATGTCACTGGAAGGGGCGGGGCTTCCTCCTCCAGTGTGGAGCTCAGCTCCCATCATCCAGTGCTCAGCGTTGTGCTGTGGCTGCTGGAGATGAGGAGCTGTGGAGAGATCACACTGAGGGGCTGCACCAAGGAGTGAGGGTCTAAGGGTGAGTAATGGGAGGTGGTGTGTGGTGCTTTGGGGGCCCAGGATAACTGGATGTTCCTTCATGGGGGCTGCATATTGGGGAATTGTACAGGGGAAGGGGGGATATTTACATACATGGGGCTGGATGAGGAAGAGGGTGATGTATGTTTGGGGCTGCGTACTGGAAGGATGTGCAGGAAAGGTGGAAATGTTACTCGCTTGGGGAAAGAGGGGGTGATGTTACAGGCGCTGGGGGGGGCTTCATGCGTGGGGGGCTGCATGGTGAAGGGAGTCTTGGTGCGTGCTGGGGGGCCTGCAATGTGAAGGAGGTGATGTTGCGGACAGGGGGGCTGACTACGTGGTGAAGGGGATGATGTTATATGCGGGGGGCTGCATGGGGAAGGGTTACAGTTACTTGTGTTGGGCTGGGTGGGGAAGTGGGTAATGTTACCTATGTGGGGAAGGGGTGATGCTATGTATGTGGGGATATCCTCCCGACCCCGGTATGAAGAGGGGGTAGCTTGTGGGTACAGTATGAGGACATAGTGAGGAGAGAGAGTGTGATAAGAGTGCACAGTATAACGACTGGGCAGTATAGGGGGACATAGTATGAGAGGACAGTGTGAGGAGTGGGCTCAGTATGGAAAGGACAGGGCAGTGTGGAAGGCACATACCACAAGAGGGACAGTGTGTGGGTCATATTTTGTGCAGAGAACACAGTGAGGGGCAATTATTTATTCTGGGGCACAGCCTAGGGAACATAGGATATTGTCATATAGGTGTATTCTAATTATTCTGCTATTTTTAAGTGTATTATGCCGAGATGTGCTGCAGAAGACCGGAGAAGATGGAAGTCTGCAGAGACGAGCTGTGGATGTGAAAAGTAATAATGGCGTCTGGACTAGAAGAAAATAAAGAAACGACTCTGATTCAAGACAATGTCATCTACAGTCATATAAAAAAGTTTGGGCACCCATGTTAATGTTAACGTTTTTTCTTTATAACAATTTGGGTTTTTGCAACAGCTATTTCAGTTTCATATATCTAATAACTGATGGACTGAGTAATATTTCTGGATTGAAATGAGGTTTATTGTACTAACAGAAAATGTGCAATCCGCAGTTAAACAAAATTTGACCGGTGCAAAAGTATGGGCACCTCAACATAAAAGTGACATTAATATTTTGTAGATCCTCCTTTTGCAAAAATAACAGCCTCTAGTCGCTTCCTGTAGCTTTTAAGGAGTTCCTGGATCCTGGATAAAGGTATATTTGACTATTCCTGTTTACAAAACAATTCCAGTTCAGTTAAGTTTGATGGTCGCCGAGCATGGACAGCACGCTTAAAATAATCCCACAGATTTTCAATGATATTCAGGTCTGGGGACTGGGACGGCCATTCCAGAACATTGTAATTGTTCCTCTGCATGAATGCCTGAGAAGATTTGGAGCGATGTTTTGGATCATTGTTTTGCTGAAATATCCATCCCCTGCATAACTTCAACTTCGTCACTGATTCTTGCACATTATTGTCAAGAATCTGCTGATACTGAGTTGAATCCATGCGACCCTCAACCTTAACAAGATTCCCGGTGCCGGCATTGGCCACACAGCCCCAAAGCATGATGGAACCTCCACCAAATTTTATTGTGGGTAGCAAGTGCTTTTCTTGGAATGTCGTGTTTTTTTTGCCTCCATGCATAACGCCTTTTTGTATGACCAAACAACTGAATCTTTGTTTCATCAGTTCACAGGACCTTCTTCCAAAATGTAACTGGCTTGTCCAAATGTGCTTTTGCATACCTCAGGCGACTCTTTGTGGCGTGCTTGCAGAAACGGCTTCTTTCGCATCACTCTCCCATACAGCTTCTCCTTGTGCAACGTGCGCTGTATTGTTGACCTATGCACATTGACACCATCTGCAGCAAGATGATGCTGCAGGTCTATGGAGGTGGTCTGTGGATTGTCCTTGACTGTTCTCACCATTCTTCTTTTCTGCATTTCTGATATTTTTCTTGGCCTGCCACTTCTGGGCTTAACAAGAACTGTACCTGTGTTCTTCCATTTCCTTTCTATGTTCCTCACAGTGGAAACAGTTTAAATCTTTGAGACAACTTTTTGTATCCTTCCCCTGAACAACTATGTTGAATAATCTTTGTATTCAGATCATTTGAGAGTTGTTTTGAGGAGCCCATGATGCCACTCTTCATAGGAGATTCAAATAGGAGAACAACTTGCAAGTGGCCACCTTAAATAACTTTTCTCATGATTGGATACACCTGGCTATGAAGTTCAAAGTTCAATGAGGTTACAAAACCAATTTAGTGCTTTAGTAAGTCAGTAAAAAGTAGTTAGGAGTGTTCAAATCAAGAAATTGGTAAGGGTGCCCATACTTTTGCACCGGTAAAATTTTGTTTAAATGCGGATTGCACATTTTCTGTTAGTACAATAAACCTCATTTCAATCCAGAAATATTACTCAGTTCATCAGTTATTAGATATATGAAACTGAAATAGCTGCTGCAAAAACCCAAATTGTTATAAAGAAAAAAGGTTAACATTAATAGGGGTGTCCAAACTTTTTCATATGACTGTATAAGGTACCTGAATGTAAAATGTTTATTTGTGATACTGACTAGTTCTCATCATTATGCCTTTGTTCCAAATGCGTATCACTTCAGACGCGATAGTATCTGATGTGATATGCTAATGACCCTCGGCTGCCATTCTGCTTCGAGTGTCAGCCGACTGTCAGGTGACTGTGATCCGATTTTGAGATCGGATCACATCTGTGAAGAAGAGGGAAGGAGCACTTTCTCCCCATCTCCTCCACTGCCTGTCTCTCCATACATTGCACTGCACTCTGATGGCATCTGATTGCAGTGCGATATTTCACACTCTCCCATAGACTTGTATGGGTGCGAGTGATGAGAGACTCGCTGCCAAACACAGCATGCGGCAATTCTTTTCTCATGTCGATATGCCATGAGAAATCAATCGCAGATGTCCATGTCTATTGCCCCATAGTTTTACAGTGGTGCAAGTGCAATCCAATGTTTTATCAGATTGTACTCGTCCATGCAAAACACAAGTGGAACCGAGGCCTTACTGTGGTTCCTGTATGGTCTGCAGTCTGATGACCGATAACAGATTCCTTTTAACAAAGGTAAGGATATTGGGAGTTATCAGGTTTTTGCTCCCATCTGAGAGTAGCATAATGTAGAGACAGAGACCTTGATTCTAGCGATGTGTCACTTACCAAGCTGTTTGCCATCAATTTGATAAAATACATTTTTCTCTGCTGCAGATCAAGCAGTTGTACAGAGCTCATGAATATGCTGAGCTACCTGCATCTCGACAAGTAGTCCTCTAATGATAATCTCCTACTGATTAAACAGTGACTTTTTCAAAATTACACTAAGCAGCTCAGTAAGTGACACATCGCTGGAACCAGTGTCTCTGCCCCTACATTATGCTGCTCTCAGATTAGGTGGCAAAAACCTGGTGACAGATTCCCTTTAAGAATGTACTGGAAGTTGTAGGTTCATGCAATACAAATGTACAGTATATGGGTCTGACCTGACATTACAATTGCTGTACCATATACTGATTTTGATTCTGCTGATGCATTTCTCTATTGATGCTGTGTTTCTGACTGAACTGATGGGGTTATATGGATGTATTGCTGTACTGCTGGTGGTTCTCATGATTAATTTCTTTACTGTTTGTGGTTCTGGTGATATTTCTGATGAAGTTCTATATTGCTGGTGGTGGTGGTGATGATGAATTTCTGTTCTACTGGTGGTTGTGATGCTGTGTTTCTATACTGATGGGGGTTCTAATTATGTATTTCTGTACCTCTGGGGTTTCTGGTGCTGTTATTAGTTCTGATCCTGTACACAAGTAACAATTCATAAATTGTAAGATTACTTTAACATTGATGACCTATCTGTAGAATATGCTTATTTCTGGATCTGCACCATCGGATAATGTCTGCGGCCGGGTACTGCCCATGTTCCTCATTGATTTGAAGAGGAGGCTGCTGCCACTATCAGAGCAGATCCGTAACTGAGCACTTCCGGTCACCCACCACGGCTGTCGGCACCTAGAACAGTGGGGGTGCCAGGTGCCGGACCCTGGCCAAACATTGGTGATCTCTCCTAAGGATATGCCATCAATGTTAAAGTAGTGGTCAACCTCTTTAATAAAGTATTGTACAGTCTGACAAGTTAAGGGTTACCATGTTTTTATTTATGTTGCTAGGAGCATTAAAGGGGTTGTCTAAGTTTGTGTTAAGTCTGCAGTCACGCTGTGTTACTCTGTAATTGCAAACTTCTGAATTCTCACAATGCGCACATGACACACTGTCAGGATTCTCCGGTGCTGGTAGTGAGAGTGGGAAGTCACAAAACCGCAAGTGTGTGATTTGCATACACGTTGTTACGTGCCGACTAGACATACATGGACTCGCTCACGTAAAATGAATTCAGGGAGGCCGGACACATCAAATCAGAATGTGGCCGGAAATATACAAATCGCATACTTGTGCTCACATAACTGTCCAATTTCATCACTAGCACTGGAGAATCCTAAAAGTGTGCAGAGTGCACTGTGAGAATTCAGAAGCCTGTAGTCACAGTGTCACTGCAGATTCTCATCTCAAACCTGGACAAGCCCTTTAATTATAAAATGCAGCAGTGTAGCATGCCCAATCCTAACAGCATGTAATATACTCACTGTCAGGATTCAGCTCGGCTTGCTGGTTGCAGCAGTCACCACATGGCCACTTCACTCATATGTGATTTTCATATTGCATGTGACAATTACTATAGCTTTTCTTCCTATGTTTAAGAGCAGCTCATCATCACATGACTGCAAGTGCGCAAATCACATATGAACATGATGACTACCCAAACCGCGTAGTGGTGGTGGTGGTGGGGGGGCGCCAAACTGAATTCTTGCCCCGGGTGCTGGAAAACCTAGATACACCACAGCCCTAGACATAGGAGCATGTGGCCAGTGTCTGACCGCATCTCCTGCATTGTGGCTGCCTCTTGCTGTGATCAGGGCTCGCCCCCTGGGCTGTCCAGGTCACAGCTGTGGGGGACGAGATTGGCAGCATTTTTGTGAAGCCCATAGCTACGCTGCAAGCGTAACACAGCGTGACTGCAGACTTAACACAAACTTAGACAACCCCTTTAATGCTCCTAGCAACATAAATAAAAACATGGTAACCCTTAACTTGTCAGAAAGCTTCACTTTCCCAGTCACCGCCCACAGTGTTTAGTGCTTGCAGTGACATGGACAGGAGGAGACAGGACCAGTATGATATCAGGAGGTGAGTATCTGCGGCGGTGAGCAGTGATCAGCAGCCTGGGATCAGTAGTGCAATACCAGGCTGCTGATCACCGCTGTCAGCCTGCAGCTCAGAGTACAGCAATGTAATCATCAGGCTGCTGTGCTCTGAACACTGACTCAGCTCTGCTATATCAATATACAGCCTCTGCAGGTGGATACTCTGACATACCATAGCTGTGTATCTAATGGCCTCATGTGATACACAGCTCTGAGGAGTATCTAATGCCCACCATCTGCGATACACCCCAGATCCATGTATCTACTAATGATCATCTGTGATACCCCTCCAAAGCCATTTATCTAATGCCCACCATCTGTGATGTCCCCCAAAAGCCATGTATCTAATACTGATCATGCGTTATCATCATCATGGGTCTCATTACACTATTGCTCCCATAGAAATGGATGGAGCTAGTTGGGGGAACAGGTGACACATTAAACTACTGGTCCCATAGAAGTGCACAAAGTGGGATCATACATTACATCACTGCTCCCATAGGAGAGGATGGACCGGTGTCACACGGAGTATCTAATCTCATCACGTGATACAGTGCTCAGTGGTGTGTATGTAATCCTAGTGTATTACAGTCCGCTTATCTAACTGCAGCATGTGATACAGTCCAAGTATCTAATCCAACGTATGATACGACAAACAGCACCAACTAAAAGAATCAGCGCTACCAGCTGTCCACTGTGACTTTTCCACATATCAATATCACTTTGCAGTCACCAACAAAATGACTAATGTACTGTGATCTTAAACGTCACCCTTCCTTATTCTTTTGGAAACGCCCAGACGGGGAGGAGACGAGTGATGTGAGACACATGAGCAGATCCTGCCCACATTTACCGCAGTTGTAATGCAGACTAGGTGTACACTTAGGTTTTCATGGCACATTTCAGCAGCTGCTCCCCCTAATGTTTTAAAGTGGAAAATATATCAATGCTTTTTAAATTACTTTTTCATATTTTACTCAATTAAAAACTACTTATGGTATATATATATATTGTTTTTACATTACACCATCAATAATTTTTATTTTTTCAATTGTTTACATTTTTTTTGGGGGGGTGGCACCTTCCCTTTAAAGCAAACTGCGTCACGTCAAGTTCCGCACACATCACATCCCTGCGGCTGGCTGCAATATTCCTGACTCACTGAGCTGTGAGCGGTGTTTCACCACTCGTCACATCCCATCTGCTCCCTCACAGCAGAACGCTGCAAGCAGGAGACGCGCTGTGCTGTGACAAGCGGTGAAACACCGCCCACAGATCAGTGAGTCAGGAAGACTGCAGCCGGCCGCAGGCATGTGATGTGTGCGGAACTTGACGTGATGTCACCGGAGCGGTGAACAGCAATCTGCAATAGCGCCTCTCACAGACACTATTGCCAGCATAAGGTATTTGAGACAAACATTGTTTCTCAATATAATATTGAACTAGACAATAAAAAATATGGGTGAACCACCCTTTTAAGATAAGCCAAGATTACAATGATAACAAACACTTTTATATAGATCACATAGGATCCATCATTAAATTGGTTGTCCGGCACTTTTACAACAATGTATTATGCTTACGACAGTTCTTAAATATCTGATGGATAGGGATGTGACTGACACTTGGCACCCCCACTGATAAGCTGTTTTGGCGGCAGCCCAAGTGCTCAGTTGTGGAGCTGCACATCCACCACCTATTTGAATGAATAGAGGGTGGGTGTGCAGTATCAAGCCACAGCCACTATACTGTTGACGGAGTTGGCAGCTTCGTAAGTAAGCATTTCCGCCTGCTGCCAGGCACAACTAATCAGTGGGGATGCTGAGAGTGTTGTACTCCCACCCATCAGATATTGATGACCTAGCCTAGAGTAGGGTCACAGCACCGTTTTTTCCTCCAGCAGAGAAAGACACTGATTATGTTAATCTTACTCCAATCAGAGTGGGATCCTTTTTCACAGAGGTGGAGATTTCCCAACACAAATGGTACATAGTATTATATAGATATCTTCAACCTAACAAAGCAAATGTACTTACTTTGAAAATTCAAGTCAGCAGAACCATATAAACCCAATATTAAAAAGGAGTATTTTAGGAGTCTATCTATAGAATGAGATTGCTTATTAGCCCTATTATATTCAGTCTTTGCTCATCCAGCCTGATTGACGGCAGCAGCTTGTACTGAGCAGTGTGGGAAGTCAACAGCAGCAGTAGGGACACTGAAAAGCTGTCAATCAGGCTAGATGGGCAGGAATGGAGTGCAAACATTCAAAAAGGTTCATACAGCCATTCAGGCATGGATTGCAAAAGTAAGTATACCAGGGTCATCAGACCTAAAAAAAATCTATTTAATAATGCATGCAATTCATACTGTTAATTCTGGTGATAGACTGACTTTAATCTAGATTGCTGTGTGGAAATGGTTCTATTGATTAACTGAAATCTGTTTCAACAAGTTTAGAAATATGGATTCAGAAGCATCATTTACATTACAATTACTGGGTGTGAAGCTCGGAAAGTCAACAATGGCCCTTTAACAAGCCTTTTCATATAGGCATTATAGGCAAAGGAAGAAATTACTAAGGACAGATAGAGAGTGGTACACTGCTCTGTCAATACACTTGGAAAACCCTTGTTTGGTCTTGGTCTTTCTACGCATGAAAAGGTTTGATAACATTATAGAGGTAAAAAAGCAATTCATGTTATTACAAAAAGCAAAGAACGGTGACTTGTATTGTAGTATTTGGTGTTTGCTCTTCTTTCCTACCTAGACCGGCATCCACTGGAATCACCCAATCACCCGGTCGCAGTGACGATACATGATTTCCAACTTCAGCTACCACACCTACGCCTTCATTTCCCCCTACTGATGGAAGCGGAGGCAGAAGTGCATAGGTCCCTGCAGAAGACAACACCAAAATATTAAGTTCAATCCTTCAAATTTTTATTCATTTAAAAAAAAAAAAAAAAAGTAGTCTTTTCACACAAACTGTAAAAAGGATGGTCTTGGTGTACTGATCCCCCACAACAAGTTAACGAGAACCTGACAGCTGATTTATGCTGCCTGAACCACGGGCAGCATGTTATGAGACACCCTAACTGTCATTACAGGGAAAACATACAATAAAAGCCTACAGAGGACCACACTCAAGTGACTGGTCAAAAAGTTCTATTCCTCACTGCTTCGCCCAGCCTCGCTCCGCTTGAGTGACAGGTCTCTCCCTAAACACACATGCAGGGAGAAACCAGTCACCAGAACCGCAGGGTCACCGGCCTCTAAAACAGCCTTTAAATATGTAAGGTTAAGGGGCACTTTGCACACTACGACATTGCAGGTGCGATGTCGGTGGGGTCATGTCGAAAGTGACGCACTTCCGGCGTCGCTCTCGACATCGTAGTGTGTAAATCCTAGATGATACGATTAACGAGCGCAAAAAGTGTCGTAATCGCATCATCGGTGTAGTGTCGGGGAATTCCATAATTACGCTGCTGCGACGGTACGATGTTGTTCCTCGCTCCTGCGGCAGCACACATCGCTGTGTGTGAAGCCGTAGGAGCGAGAAACATCACCTTACCTGCTTCCCGCAGCTCATGCCGGCTATGCTGAAGGAAGGAGGTGGGCGGGATGTTTATGTCCCGCTCATCTCCGGCCCTCCGCTTCTATTGGTCGCCTGCCGTGTGACGTCGCTGTGACGCCGCACGACCCGCACCCTTAATAAGGAGGCGGTTCGCCGGCCAGAGCGACGTTGCAGGGCAGGTGAGTGCATGTGAAGCTGCCGTAGCAATAATGTTCGCTACGGCAGCTATCACTAGATACCGCAGCTGCGACGGGGGCGGGGACTATCACGCTCGGCATCGCAAGCATCGACTTGCGACATCGTAGTGTGCAAAGTGCCCCTTAGGCTATGTTCACATGCAGCATTTTTGCTACATTTTTTTTTTTCTGCAGTCAAAACCTGCCCGAGTCAGTAAAAATTCTGTGTTCAAAACGCCCATTCTTCTGCATTTGTCACTTCTTTTGGGTGCGGATTGCATGTGTGCGTTGTCTACAATACATGGTTAATAAAGTTAATATTATTCACCGAAAATGCCACTGCATTTTTACAGCAATTTTTTTTTCATTTTCCCATTGCATTTTATGGGTGAAAAAATGCCACAAAAACACCGAAAGAATTGCCATACAAGAGATTTAAAAACGCGGCAAGTCTCAAATTCTATCATGAAAACAAAAAATCTGCATGAGCATGACATTTCTCAAATCTCAGAGCTTTTGCTGGTAGTGTAAAAAGTAACTTTTAATTAGCATAGCCCAAGGGTATGTGCACATGTTAAGTATTAGCGGCAGACATTTCTGCTTCAAATACTGAAGAGTTACTGGGACAAACATAGTGTAAATTCTGGGTATTTTTGATGCATTTTTTCCCCCATTCATTAATGTAGGTGAAAACCGCTGAAAGAAATGACATGCTGTAGATGTGAAACTGCTTCAAATCTGCAAAGAAAAAAGAAGCAACATGTGCATGAGACTTCAGGAATCCCATTCACTTTGCAAGTACTGGGCAATCCGACTGTGAGAAGAAAAAATATTGGACAAAAACGCAGCAAATACTTAACAAGTGAACATAGCCCAAGTCATACCTGTCTGAAATGATGGAGCCAGATTGATTCATGCTGCCTGTAGATCGGGCACCGTGAATCAGTTGTCAGGTTTTCTTTCAAACGGCTTCTGGTGCCGATAACTAATATCTGCACCGATATGGCTAATAACTCAAGGAATTGCCCGATTCTTCTGCTCTGTAACTTGCCATCCAATCATTTGAGTTGCGGTTTCATCAGCATTCATCCAGGAATATAGGATTCCATCAGTGCTCCGGTCTCAGTTCCATGCTCCCTGTTCATCTGGATGCTACCTCTGCAGCCAATCACTAACTATTACGATGGCGACATTACAGTACATAATGGAGTTCCTGCATATATCAGCGAGAAGTGCAACTTAAAAGAGAAGCAGCCTGCGGACATTTCTGTTACCATTTATCTCTGTCATGATCCAGGTCTGTATCGGCTACTGTCGTTTGATTATTTCACCCAGCTCCTGCCTGGTCATGTCAGGGGTTAACTCATCCCTGCCTCATTCTGGTTTCTGGGACACTATATCCTGGTGCAGCACCTCAAGTTCAGTGCCAGTGATAGTTTATACTCTGCAGCGTGTTACTGGCTCTGGTGAGTTACCTGATCTGTCCTGCCTCCCACCTACCTTGTTCTGACCTGTACTCTCTTCATTTGTCCGTCTGTCCCGGTCACTGACTACCCGCTCCTGTCTATTGTGTACCCTTCCCTGTCTGTCTTACCCTGGCCTGTTTGTCCTACTCCTTTGTTCGTACTTGGACTTCCCAGCATCTGACCTGTATCCTCGTTCCTAACTTTGGCTCCGTTTCGCCCCTCTGTTGCATACGTGACTTCCTGGCTTCTGACCCTCGGCTATCACCTGACCATGATGTGCTATTGACAAGACCATTTGCTGTTGACTTGGTTTACTGACTACTCTAGGTTGTCTATTACCCTCACACAGTTACTAGATTTGCTATAAATGACTAAGGATAATGCTCCTTCATAACCCCATGTACCTTTTCTGCCATGTTTCATGTCATTTTTGGGGCTGTAGGGAAAGCCTTGTCTGGAGACGCAGCATGTACAGGAAGAGTAAAGTTGAGTGCTGCCCACCCATGCAACAAACCCTGCACACTTATCAGTTTCCAGAGCCTGGAACTCAAGAAGATTTTGATGTGACAACACAAGAAGCTAAGAGATTGTTAGCCAGAGATCATGTAACTAGAAGAGTAGTTCAGATTACAACAGGATTGCAAAAGCAAAGTATTTAGGAAAGAGCTCATCTCTGGCAGTAGTGGCATGTAAAGTAGTGCCTAACCCCTTATTGGCTTATATTTCCACTTCTGAGATGCGCGGTTTTTACGTCTGGAAGCTCTAGAAACGATCACCCCACACTAATGACAAGATGCTTTACACTTTTTAGTTAAAAAAACAAACAAGCAAAAAAAACCAAACAAACAAACACATCTCACCTTGAACCATGTTAATGTCAGAAGGATTTATGGGGGCAGCCAACATTTTAACGCGGACTTCATAATTAGTTGGAGAAGAGACTTCTACGTTCTTCAAACTAGTGAACATATAAAACAGTATTACACATGGCGTACTATACAACAGCATTACACAATATTCATGCCCAATTACACTACAACTGGGGCAGGCAATTCATTTTTCCAAGGGGCCACATGAGAGATATAGTGACTGTTCTGTTGACTCAATATTAGTTATAGTATAACTGTAAACAGAATTAAAGGGGTTTTCCCACAAACAACGTTCATTTTAATCAATAGATCTTGGAATAATAATAATTTTCACAATTGGATGTTATGTAAAATGTTCCTGTGCTGAGATAATCTTATATATGTGTCCCTGCTATGTACTGTGTAATGGCCGTGTCTGACCGTACAGGGACAGGGTCTGATCATATCACATCTCCTGGGCTGAGATAATCTTATATATGTGTCCCTGCTATGCACTGTGTAATGGCAGTGTCTGACCGTACAGGGACATGGTCTGATCACACCACATCTCCTGTGCTGAGATAATCTTATATATGTGTCCCTGCTATGTACTGTGTAATGGCCGTGTCTGACCGTACAGGGACATGGTCTAATCATAGCACATCTCCTGTGCTGAGATAATCTTATATATGTGTCCCTGCTATGTACTGTGTAATGGCCGTGTCTGACTGTACAGGGACATGGTCTGATCATACTACATCTCCAGCAGGGACACATATATAAGATCTCAGCACAGAAACATTTTATATAACATCCAATTGTGGAAATTATTATTATTACAAGATCTATTGATTAAATTTAAAAACTAACTTTGTTAGAGGCAAAACATCTTTAACTATGACTATCCATTAATGCTATCTACCATAAGTTCACACAAAGCCCCTATATCAGCATAAGTCCACACACAGCCTCCCTATATACAGTATAAGCCCCACACAGTTCCCTACATACTGTGTGAGCCCCCCCCACAGTTCCCTACATACTGTATGAGCCCCCATAGTCCCATTAAATACAGTATGATCATACACACAGCTCCCCCTATATACAGTACGAGTCCTCACAAAGCCCTCCTATATACAGGATGACCCTTCACACAGCCTCTGTATATGCAATAAGAGCCATCACACATCCCCCCATAGCCCTTATATACACAGTCACATACATAAAAAACAAATGTACTCACTTTGCACCAATCCCCCCAGTGCTGTGCTCTCCTCTGGTCTCCAGTGCAATGACTGCACAGCAGACGCGATGAAGTGACAGTGTGTCCGCTGTCTCAGTCACACACAGTGATTGGTGGAAGAATGAGCTGACGGCTCTGTCCTCCACCAACGTATGTATCCACCATCCTGTGTATGCAAATAGCGGTGACATAGGGACAAGTGCAGCCCATGGGCCACTGCTTTCAGCCCCTCAGCTGTCTCGGTCCTCGGGCCGGACTGAAACAGCCAAGCACCCGATGTGGCCTGCGGGCTGCGCTTTGCCCAGGTTTGCACAAAATGATGGCTGATGATGCTAGTTTTTATAGTTTTGTTTTTACAGTGTTCACATTAAAGGGAACCTGTCAGCAGAAATTTCCCCTAAATCCTCACAGATTCCCCCTCTGCAGCTCCTGGGCTGCATTCTAGAAAGGTCCCTGTTATTATTGTGCCCCCTTTCTGACCAAAAAAAAGAGTTTATAAAGAGGTACCTTTTTGGCTTCGGATTCTATAAATCTGACACGGGGGCGGGCAGCCTGATGGCCGTTATTCTGCCCCCTGGTCCTGTATGCCGCCCCCATCACTGATTTCCATACTTTTGGACGCCGCCCACTGCTTCAGCCATCCCCGCGCATGCCCAGTGCCAGTCTCACGGGACTGAGCACTGTGACTGCTGGTGACGTGTGCGCAGGCAAGTGATTATGGGCGGGACTGTGACTGTTATCAGCAAGTACCCGCCCATAATCTCGTGAGCGCGCAAACCTCTCCAGCGTCACACTGTGCTCAGTGTAGATGCTAGACTGTATTAAAAATTAAAATTTTTCTGAATGTGAACACAGCTCCGCCCCTTTCGGCCATGTTTTTTCCATCTCCTATATAAGAAAGTCCTTAGTTACCCCTCTCCACCCATAGCAGTTTTTAATTGCAATGAGATGACACACAGTTAGGGTCACAGAGCTAGGGACCCCAATATAGAGATATGCCTTGACGAGGCCTTGGGGCTCAGTTACATTGATCAATGCGATTGCTAAATATCTCCTTTTTCCTAATATTCATGGCAGGTATGCAATTCATTATTCACATGTTCAAATTAGCAAGTAGCATTTTTCATTGTATATTCCAATATTTTTCCATATGCTTGCGGCATTACACCATTATCTAAGTTTGATGTGCAGCCTTATTCTTATATATAGAATAACGGCCATCAGGCTGCCCGCCCCCGTGTCACATTTATAGAATCCGAAGCCAAAAAGGTACCTCTTTATAAACTATTTTTTTTGGTCAGAAAGGGGGCACAATAATAACAGGGACCTTTCTAGAATGCAGCCCAGGAGCTGCAGAGGGGGAATCTGTGAGGTTTTAGGGGAAATTTCTGCTGACAGGTTCCCTTTAAAGAGAATCTGTCTCTATTCTGAGAGCACCAGAATGTAGGGACAAAGACGATGAGTCTAGCGATGTGTGACTTACTGGGCTACTTGCTGTATTTTTGAGAAAATCACTGTTATATCAGCAAGAGATTATCACTAGAATGCTTGTAGTAAGCCTGCTGCCATGTAGTCCAACCACGTCCCCTCCAACGATTGGTAGGTTTCTGCCTATGCACATTGTTCACAGAAAGCTGGTGATCAGTAGCGTGACGGGGGTTAAAGAGCTCAGAATTCAAGGAACTGGTAGATCTGCTGCAGTTAAAACAGATTTATACAAAACTACTGCAAGCTGCCCAGTAAGTGACACATTGCTAGTATAAGGCTCTCAGTCTCCATACCAAACTGCTCTCAGATGGTGTGGTGTTGTGAATACTGTCTGGTGGAGCTCAGCTCTTGGACTCCCTCCAGTGGTCGTTGATGTTAGTGGGTTGGATTCTGATCCTTAGTTCTACACACCTGGTTGGCAGCTCAAACCTTGATTTTGGAAATAGGCGTGTGCTGGCTGTTTGTCTTTGCCAGTTGTCTGAAATTCCTGAGATAATAGGAATCTGTCTCTTGTTCTCTTGGCTTCACCGCTATCAAGCTAAGCGGTTTTGCTTCATACTTTTGTGTGTTATTTGCTTATGGCTTCTGTGAATTATCTCTGAAGGTTTTTTGTATTGTATCCTGTTTTGTTTGTGCCTTCAGATAAATCTTCCTTGTCAATCTATGTCATTTATCTTAGCAAGGGTTAGGGTACCGTCTCACTAAACGACGTACCAGCGATTCCGACCACGATTTGACCTTGTCAGGATCGCTGGTACGTCGCTACATGGTCGCTGGTGAGCTGTCAATCAGGTAGATCTCACCAGCGACTCTGCGCTTGGTAACCAAGGTAGAGATCGGGTTACTAAGCAAAGCGCTTTGCTTAGTTACCCGATATTTACCCTGGTTACCAGCGTACGCTGCTTACATAAAGAGTCGGTGCTTGTTGGTCTCCCGCCGTCAAACACGCCGATGTGTGCTGCACAGCGGGAGGCCAACGAGCAAAAAATGAACCAGAACAGTGTGTAACGATTAGCGATTTCACAGCAGGGGCCAGGTCGCTGCTTAGTGTCACACACAGCGAGATCACTGATGAGGTCACTGGTACGTCACAAAACCTGTGACTCAGCAGCGATCTCGCTGTGTGAGAAGCACCCCTTAGTGGGCAGGGTAATTGCTAGTTTTTTTTTTCCTACAGTTTCACCAGAGTCTTGTACGTATTGTGAACGTGCGAGTATTAGATTACTCTTCTTTTTTGCACATTCCGTGTAGGACGTTTTGATAGGGTTTTTCATGCTGACCGCAAGAGTTCCCTATCCTGTGTTTCGTATTTAGTATAGTGTGGCCTCTCTTTGCTCCATCTTGCTCTTACTGTGTATATCTTTTTTATCTTTGGTCACAGTCTATACATGTGGGATGCGGCCTATTTTTCTTTGGGGAAATCTACTCTGAGGCAAGATTGTTTCTTCTCACTTTCTGCCTTGTAGGTTATGTAGTCCTCCGACTGGGTGTGAGGCATCTAGGTTGTTAGGCATGCTGCCCGGCTACTTCTAGTGTGGTGTTAAGTTCAGGGCTTGCGGTCGGTACTTTATTACCTACGACTTTGGTGAATTGTGTTCATTGTGGTCATTGAACACCAGATCATAACAGGGTAGTATAAACTTTGTGACAAGATTCCCTTTAAATTGATATGGTAACTTTATTCAATGCATCAGTAGGATTCTAGGGATAACACATTTATATACAGTATATCACGAAAGTGATTACACCCCTCACATTTTTGTAAATATTTTATTATATCTCTTCATGGGACATTGAAGATCTGACTCTTTGATACAATATAAAGTAGTCAGTTTGATGTGCCTTCCAAATAACTCAACGCACAGCCATTAATGTCAAAACCACTGGCAACAAAAGTGAGTACCCCCCAAAATAAAAATGACCATATTGTGTCCTAAGTTTAAATATTTTGTGTGGCCATCATTATTTTCAAGCTCTGCATTAACTCTCTTTGGGAAGGTGTTCACTAGAGCTTCACAAGAGCCACTGAAATAATCGTCCACTCCTCCATGACAACATTACCTTACGCTCCTCCACCTTCTGTTTGAGGATGCCCCACAGATAGTCAATAGGGTTTAGCTCTGGAGACATGCTTGGCCAGTCCAGCACCTTTACCCTCAGTTTCTTTATCAAGGCAGTGATGGTCTTGGAGGTGTGTTTAGGCTCATTATCATGTTAGAATATGAAGGGAAGGAGGGATCTTGCTTTGCTTCAGTATGTCACAGTAAGGATATGTGCGCACGTTGCGTTTTTTTCAGCGCAGAAAAAAAAGCACCCTCTAGCAGAGGGGACAATTGTAAACAATGCGTTTTTTAAAAACGCATGCGTTTTCCATGTGTTTTCTTCAGGTGCGTTTTTGATCACATGATCCAGCGACACACGGCGTCTAGTACACAGTGTCAGCCTTCCTGCAGAGATGTGAGTGTTGCCCACGAGAGTGTTGTGAGAGGGAGAACGCAGCTGGCCATGCCCACGATTTGGGTTCAGTCTGCTGTGGACTTTAGCTCTATTCTACCTGCAGAGAGCACTCTCGACTCCGCAGCATAAATTGACATGCTGATGCTCGGGAAGCCGCGCCACAGGTCAGTTTATGCTGCAGAGAAAAGAAGCACAGTGGGCACGGGATTTCTAAAAATCCTTCCACTGTGCTTCTACTGCACAACGCAGTGTTATGGACGCAGGGAAAACACTCTGCGCCCAAAACGCTGCAAACTCTGATTGTGGGCACACAGCCAAAAATGCGTCAATGGATGTCAAACATATATATAACGTCCCACCCCCTGCATATTCTAAGCTGGCGCCCTTTAGTGCCTTTCATGTGGCACTAAAGGGTGCCTAGCCTTGTATTTAGCCCAAAAAAAAAAAAATAAAATATTAAAACAAATGACGTGGGGTCCACCCTATTTTTGATAGCCAGTTAGAGTAAAGCAGACAGCTGTAGCCTGCAAACCACAGCTGACAGCTTCATCTTGTCTGGTGATCAATTTGGAGGGCTCCCTAAGCGTTTTTTTTTTAATTATTTATAAATAATTAATTAATTATAAAAAAAAACAAAAAACGTAGGGTCCCCCCAAATTAGATCAGCAGCCAAGGTGAAGCTGAGAGCTGGGGTCTGGTATTCTCAGGGTGGGAAGAGCCATGGTTATTGGACTCTTCCCAGCCTAAAAATAGCAGGCCGCAGCCGCCCCAGAAGTGGCGCATCCATTAGATGTGCCAATCCTGGCGCTTCGCCCCAACTCATCCCGTTGCCCTGGTGCGGCGGCAAACGGGGTAATATATGGGGTTGATGCCAGATGTGTAATGTCACCTGGCATCAAGCCCAGCAATTAGTGATGTCACAGCGTCTATTTGATACCAGACATAACTAATTGACAGTAATAGCAAAAAAAAATTACAAAAAAAAAATTATTTGAAAATACACTCCCCAAAACATTCCCTCTTTAACCAATTTATTGGAAAAAAAAACAAAAAAAAAAAAAATCGGGTCCCTGTAATCCATTTTGGACGTCCCACGTTGACTCTGGACCTTCTAGACTATGGGGGGCACGTTCAGGGAACGTATCCCCCATTTTCTAGGAGTGCAGACCCTCCATTTGAGGAGAGTGGGTGCAAAGTATCTGCACCCACTCTCCCCGGGTCACAGCTGCAGAGTGCGAGCAGCCAGCGTCTAGCAAAGCAGAAAGCTGGGCTGTCAGCCGCTCTGCACGTGTGACCGGCGTCTGCTGTGAAGGAGGAGGGGGCCGTGGGGGATTAGCGCTGTGACAGGTACGTGGGTTACCGGGGGACACCGGGCGGGAATAGGGGGTGACCTGGCAGGGCCTGGGGAGCAGTTTTCTGTTGCATGTGTTATGGCACATGCAACACAAAGAGAGGAGTAGGGCGGCCGGTGCGCTGCTGTGCGCGCGGCTGTTTTGGATTTTCGGGAAGGGGATTGGGGGTCGGGGCGGGCACTTTGGCGACTCCGGCTTTCCTGAACTTTGCCAGGAAGTGAGGTCAACAGGAAACCTCTTGACCTCACTGCAGGTAAAAATGCCTGCGTTCTGTATACCGATAAAGCATGCGGACCGCAACAAAAATGCAGCGAACTGCGGTGTAGCTGCGTTCTGACCAACATCATTGATTTCAATGGGTGGAGAACGCAGCTACAACGCACAAAAGTAGTGACATGCTGCTTCTTTTTCTGCACCAATTTTGGGCATCCAAAACGCTGCGTTTAGAAACGCAGCATGTGCATTGATTTTTCAGCTTTATCATAGACTTTGCTGGGGAAGCTGAACGCATGCAATTTGGCACTGAAACGCTGCGGTTCCGCGGGAAAAAACGCAACATGTGCAGATAGCCTAAATGTTGACATTCATGGTTCCCTCAAAAAATTGTAGCTTCCCACAACCGGTAGCCCCAAATCATGAAACTCCCACTACTATGCTTGACTGTAGGCAAATAAGATTATCTTAGTCTCAGACCACAAAACTTGGATTCCAGTAATCAATGCCCTTAGCCTGCGTGTCTTCAACAAACTATGGGCTTTTTTACGCATCATCGTTTGAAGAGGCTTCGTTCTGCAACAACAGCCATGCTGACCAATTTAAGAGAGGAAGCTGTGGGCAAACAAGCACAATAGGGTCTTATCTGGTAGAAATTTGATGACATGAAATAGGCAAAATCATACAGTTAGGTCCAGAAATATTTGGACAGTGACACAATTTTCGCAAGTTGGGCTCTGCATGCCACCACATTGGATTTGAAATGAAATCTCTACAACAGAATTCAAGTGCAGATTGTAACGTTTAATTTGAAAGTTTGAACAAAAATATCTGATAGAAATTGTAGGAATTGTACACATTTCTTTACAAACACTCCACATTTTAGGAGGTCAAAAGTAATTGGACAAATAAACCAAACAAAGAAGGGAATTTTGTTTACTTACCGTAAATTCCTTTTCTTCTAGCTCCAATTGGGAGACCCAGACAATTGGGTGTATAGGCTATGCCTCCGGAGGCCGCACAAAGTATTACACTAAAAGTGTAAAGCCCCTCCCCTTCTGCCTATACACCCCCCGTGCTCCCACGGGCTCCTCAGTTTTGGTGCAAAAGCAAGAAGGAGGAAAAAATTATAAACTGGTTTAAAGTAAATTCAATCCGAAGGAATATCGGAGAACTGAAACCATTCAACATGAACAACATGTGTACACAAAAAAACAGGGGCGGGTGCTGGGTCTCCCAATTGGAGCTAGAAGAAAAGGAATTTACGGTAAGTAAACAAAATTCCCTTCTTCTTTGTCGCTCCATTGGGAGACCCAGACAATTGGGACGTCCAAAAGCAGTCCCTGGGTGGGTAAAATAATACCTCGTAATAGAGCCGTAAAACAGCCCCTTCCTACAGGTGGGCAACCGCCGCCTGAAGGACTCGTCTACCTAGGCTGGCATCCGCCGAAGCATAGGTATGCACCTGATAGTGTTTCGTGAAAGTGTGCAGGCTCGACCAGGTAGCCGCCTGACACACCTGCTGAGCCGTAGCCTGGTGCCTCAAAGCCCAGGACGCGCCCACGGCTCTGGTAGAATGGGCCTTCAGCCCTGAGGGAACCGGAAGCCCAGCAGAACGGTAAGCTTCGAGAATTGGCTCCTTGATCCACCGAGCCAGGGTTGATTTGGAAGCCTGTGACCCTTTACGCTGGCCAGCGACAAGGACAAAGAGTGCATCCGAGCGGCGCAGGGGCGCCGTACGAGAAATGTAGAGTCTGAGTGCTCTCACCAGATCTAACAAGTGCAAATCCTTTTCACATTGGTGAACTGGATGAGGACAAAAAGAGGGTAAGGAGATATCCTGATTGAGATGAAAGGGGGATACCACCTTAGGGAGAAATTCCGGAACCGGACGCAGAACCACCTTGTCCTGGTGAAACACCAGGAAAGGGGCTTTGCACGACAACGCTGCTAGCTCAGACACTCTCCGAAGAGAAGTGACTGCTACTAGGAAAACCACTTTCTGCGAAAGGCGTGAGAGAGAAATATCCCTCATTGGCTCGAATGGTGGTTTCTGAAGAACCATCAGCACCCTGTTCAGATCCCAGGGTTCTAACGGCCGCTTGTAAGGAGGAACGATGTGACAAACTCCCTGCAGGAACGTGCGTACCTGTGGAAGTCTGGCTAGGCGCTTCTGGAAAAACACAGAGAGCGCTGAGACTTGTCCCTTAAGGGAGCCGAGCGACAAACCCTTTTCCAGTCCAGATTGAAGGAAGGACAGAAAAGTGGGCAAGGCAAAAGGCCAGGGAGAAAAACCCTGAGCAGAGCACCACGACAGGAAAATTTTCCACGTCCTGTGGTAGATCTTGGCGGACGTTGGTTTCCTAGCCTGTCTCAGTGGCAATGACCCCTTGAGATAATCCTGAAGACGCTAGGATCTAGGACTCAATGGCCACACAGTCAGGTTGAGGGCCGCAGAATTCAGATGGAAAAACGGCCCTTGAGACAGCAAGTCTGGTCGGTCTGGTAGTGCCCACGGTTGGCCGACCGTGAGATGCCACAGATCCGGGTACCACGACCTCCTCGGCCAGTCTGGAGCGACGAGGATGACGCGGCGGCAGTCGGCCCTGATCTTGCGTAACACTCTGGGCAACAGTGCCAGCGGAGGAAACACATAAGGGAGCTGAAACTGCGACCAATCCTGAACTAAGGTGTCTGCCGCCATAGCTCTGGGATCTTGAGACCGTGCCATGAACGTCGGTACCTTGTTGTTGTGCCGGGACGCCATGAGGTCGACGTCCGGCAGCCCCCAGCGGCAACAGATCTCCTGAAACACGTCCGGGTGAAGGGACCATTCCCCTGCGTCCATGCCCTGGCGACTGAGATAATCTGCTTCCCAGTTTTCCACGCCTGGGATGTGAACTGCAGAGATAGTGGAGGCCGTGGCTTCCACCCACATCAAAATCCGCCGGACTTCCTGGAAGGCTTGCCGACTGCGTGTGCCGCCTTGGTGGTTGATGTATGTCACCGCTGTGGAATTGTCCGACTGAATTCGGATTTGCTTGCCTTCCAGCCACTGCTGGAACGCTTTCAGGGCAAGATACACTGCCCGTATTTCCAGAACATTGATCTGAAGTGAGGACTCTTGCTGGGTCCACGTACCCTGAGCCCTGTGGTGGAGAAAAACCGCTCCCCACCCTGACAGACTCGCGTCCGTCGTGACCACCGCCCAGGATGGGGGTAGGAAGGATTTCCCCTTCGATAATGAAGTGGGAAGAAGCCACCACCGAAGGGAAGCTTTGGTCGCCTGAGAGAGGGAGACGGTCCTGTCGAGGGACGTCTGTTTCCTGTCCCATTTGCGTAGGATGTCCCATTGAAGAGGACGCAGGTGAAACTGCGCGAAAGGGACTGCCTCCATTGCTGCCACCATCTTCCCCAGGAAGTGCATGAGGTGCCTCAAGGGGTGTGCCTGACCTTGAAGGAGAGATTGCACCCCTGTCTGTAGTGAACGCTGCTTGACCAGTGGAAGCTTCACTATCGCTGAGAGGGTATGAAACTCCATGCCAAGATATGTCAGCAATTGGGCCGGTGTCAGATTTGACTTTGGAGAATTGATGATCCACCCGAAACTCTGGAGAGTCTCCAGAGTAGCGTCGAGGCTGTGTTGGCATGCCTCTTGAGAGGGTGCCTTGATCAGCAGATCGTCCAAGTAAGGGATCACCGAGTGACCCTGAGAGTGGAGGACCGCTACTACAGTAGCCATAACCTTGGTGAAAACCCGTGGAGCTGTTGCCAGGCCGAACGGCAGTGCCACGAACTGAAGGTGTTCGTCTCCTATGGTGAAGCGCAAGAAGCGCTGGTGCTCTGGAGCAATCGGTACGTGGAGATAAGCATCTTTGATATCGATCGATGCAAGGAAATCTCCTTGGGACATTGAGGCGATGACGGAGCGGAGGGATTCCATCCGGAACCGCCTGGTCTTTACGTGTTTGTTGAGCAGTTTCAGGTCCAGGACAGGACAGAAAGACCCGTCCTTCTTTGGGACCACAAACAGGTTGGAGTAAAAACAGTGACCCTGTTGCTGAAGAGGCACAGGGACCACCACTCCTTCTGCCTTCAGAGTGCCCAGCGCCTGCATAAGAGCCTCGGCTCGCTCGGGAGGCGGGGATGACCTGAAGAATCGAGTCGGGGGACGAGAGGTGAACTCTATCTTGTAACCGTGAGACAGAATGTCTCTCACCCACCGGTCTTTTACCCGTGGCAGCCAGGTGTCGCAAAAGCGGGAGAGCCTGCCACCGACCGAGGATGCGGATTGAGGAGGCCGAAAGTCATGAGGAAGCCGCTTTGGTAGCGGCACCTCCGGTGGTCTTTTTAGGACGTGACTTAGACCGCCATGAATCAGAGTTCCTTTGATCTTTCTGAGGCCTTTTGGACGAGGAGAATTGGGACCTGCCCGCGCCCCGAAAGGACCGAAACCTCGACTGCCCCCTCCTCTGTTGGGGTATGTTCGGTTTGGGCTGGGGTAAGGATGTATCCTTTCCCTTGGATTGTTTGATGATTTCATCCAAACGCTCGCCAAACAATCGGTCGCCAGAAATTGGCAAACTGGTTAAGCGCTTTTTGGAAGCAGAATCTGCCTTCCATTCCCGTAGCCACAAGGCCCTGCGGAGTACCACCGAATTGGCGGATGCAACCGCCGTACGGCTCGCAGAGTCCAGGACAGCATTAATAGCGTAAGACGCAAATGCCGACGTCTGAGAGGTTATGGACGCCACCTGCGGCGCGGACGTGCGTGTGGCTGCGTCAATTTGCGCTTGACCTGCTGAGATAGCTTGTAGCGCCCATACGGCTGCGAATGCTGGGGCAAAAGAAGCGCCAAATAGCTTCATAGATGGATTTCAGCCAGAGTTCCATCTGCCTGTCAGTGGCATCTTTGAGTGAAGCCCCATCTTCCACTGCAAGTATGGATCTAGCCGCCAGTCTGGAGATTGGAGGATCCACCTTGGGACACTGAGTCCAACCTTTGACCACGTCAGGGGGAAAGGGATAACGTGTATCCTTAAGGCGCTTAGAAAAACGCTTATCTGGACAATCATGGTGATTCTGGACTGCCTCTCTGAAATCAGAGTGGTCCAGAAACATACTCGGTGTACGCTTGGGAAACCTGAAACGGAATTTCTACTGCTGAGAAGCTGACTCCTCCACCGGAGGAGCTGAGGGAGAAATATCCAACATTTTATTGATGGACGCAATAAGATCGTTCACTATGGCGTCCCCGTCCAGAGTATCAAGGTTGAGAGCGGCCTCAGGATCAGAATCCTGATCAGCTGTCTCCGCGTCATCAACCAGAGATTCCCCCCGCTGAGACCCTGAACAATATGATGATGTCGAGGGAATTTCCCAGCGAGCTCGCTTAGTCGGTCTGGGGCTGGGGTCTGTGTCAGAGCCCTCAGCCTGGGATCTATGAGACACCCCGGGGGGACATTGTTGGTCCAACTGAGGGGGGCCAGGGAACAATGATTCAACAGTGTCCCTGTGCTGAGATACCGGTCTGGACTGCAAGGCTTCTAGTATCTTAGCCATAGTCTCAGAGAGTTTATCCGTAAAGACTGCAAACTCCGTCCCTGTCACCTGGACAGTGTCAGCAGGTGGTTCCCCCTGGGCCCCCCTTAGCAGAGGCTCCGGCTGAGTAAGTGCCGCAGGGGCCGAGCAGTGTACACAATGAGGGTCAGTGGATCCTGCCAGTAGCGGGGTCGTACATGCGGCACAGGCAGCATAGTAAGCCTGTGTTTTGGCACCCCTGCCTTTTGTGGGCGCCATGCTATTGTCTTCCTTGAGCAACACAATAGGGTATATAGCCAGAAATCAACTGTGCACCATACAGTGTAAAGTATATACCATAAACATATAATTTATAATTACACTACTGCACAATGGGGCTAGCACCACAGGTGCTGCTTACCACCCGCTTAAAGCGGTTGTGAGGCCACCAGAATCCCTGCCTGGGTCTCCCAGAATTTGTCCCCCTCTGCAGCGTCCGAGGAGCTGACAGGAATGGCTGCCGGCGTCCTGAGGAGAGGAGGGAGCCGTGGGCGTGACCCAGAAAGTGCGGGAACTGGTGCCCCACTGTGCACAGTGAGGGGGGTGGAGTATGCAAAGCATGCTCCAGCCCTCATTGCTGCTCGTCCTGTACAGCGTCCCGCCCTTCCCCTGCCTGTCAGGGCTGGGGGTGGGAGGAAAAAAGACTAGGCCGCAAAAGCCGGGGACTCGAGTAATAAGCGCGGCCGCCGTATAAGCGCGGCCGGCGCGGAAGTCCCCGGCGCACTACAAGTCCCAGCCGCGCCGCAGTGTTAACCATGGCAGCGGCGGTCAGCGCGGTAGTCCCCATACACAAACACACTCAGCGACGCTGCAGTGTGTAATGGCACATTTAACCCGGTCAGCGCCGCGGTCCCCGGTGCACTAGCACACCCAGCAATGCTGGAGTGTTGCTGTGCGCGGTCCCCACGGGGACACAGAGTACCTTCAAGTAGCAGGGCCATGTCCCTGAACGATACCCGGCTCCTATCCAGCAGGCTCCTCAGGAGTTGTGGATGAAGCACGGTCTCAGTGCCTGGAGACCGATAGGATCCCACTTCACCCAGAGCCCTAAGGGGGATGGGGAGGAAAACAGCATGTGGGCTCCAGCCTCCGTACCCGCAATGGATACCTCAACCTTAACACCGCCGACAAGAGTGGGGTGAGAAGGGAGCATGCTGGGGGCCCTATATGGGCCCACTTTTCTTCCATCCGACATAGTCAGCAGCTGCTGCTGACCAATCTGTGGAGCTGTGCGTGCATGTCTGCCTCCTTCGCACAAAGCATAAAAACTGAGGAGCCCGTGGGAGCACGGGGGGTGTATAGGCAGAAGGGGAGGGGCTTTACACTTTTAGTGTAATACTTTGTGCGGCCTCCGGAGGCATAGCCTATACACCCAATTGTCTGGGTCTCCCAATGGAGCGACAAAGAAATATTTTTATTTTCAATATTTTGTTGCAAATCCTTTGGAGGCAATCACTGCCTTAAGTCTGGAACCCATGGACATCACCAAACGCTGGGTTTCCTCCTTCTTAATGCTTTGCCAGGCCTTTACAGCCGCAGCCTTCAGGTCTTGCTTGTTTGTGGGTCTTTCCGTCTTAAGTCTGGATTTGAGCAAGTGAAATGCATGCTCAATTGGGTTAAGATCTGGTGATTGACTTGGCCATTGCAGAATGTTCCACTTTTTTGCACTCATGAACTCCTGGGTAGCTTTGGCTGTATGCTTGGGGTCATTGTCCATCTGTACTATGAAGCGCAGTCCGATCAATTTTGCGGCATTTGGCTTAATCTGGGCTGAAAGTATATCCCTGTACACTTCAGAATTCATCCGGCTACTCTTGTCTGCTGTTATGTCATCAATAAACACAAGTGACCCAGTGCCATTGAAAGCCATGCATGCCCATGCCATCACGTTGCCTCCACCATGTTTTACAGAGGATGTGGTGTGCCTTGGATCATGTGCCGTTCCCTTTCTTCTCCAAACTTTTTTCTTCCCATCATTCTGGTACAGGTTGATCTTTGTCTCATCTGTCCATAGAATACTTTTCCAGAACTGAGCTGGCTTCATGAGGTGTTTTTCAGCAAATTTAACTCTGGCCTGTCTATTTTTGGAATTGATGAATGGTTTGCATCTAGATGTGAACCCTTTGTATTTACTTTCATGGAGTCTTCTCTTTACTGTTGACTTAGAGACAGATACACCTACTTCACTGAGAGTGTTCTGGACTTCAGTTGATGTTGTGAACGGGTTCTTCTTCACCAAAGAAAGTATGCGGCGATCATCCACCACTGTTGTCATCCGTGGACGCCCAGGTCTTTTTGAGTTCCCAAGCTCACCAGTCAATTCCTTTTTTCTCAGAATGTACCCGACTGTTGATTTTGCTACTCCAAGCATGTCTGCTATCTCTCTGATGGATTTTTTCTTTTTTTCAGCCTCAGGATGTTCTGCTTCACCTCAGTTGAGAGTTCCTTAGACCGCATGTTGTCTGGTCACAGCAACAGCTTCCAAATGCAAAACCACACACCTGTAATCAACCCCAGACCTTTTAACTACTTCATTGATTACAGGTTAACGAGGGAGACGCCTTCAGAGTTAATTGCAGCCCTTAGAGTCCCTTGTCCAATTACTTTTGGTCCCTTGAAAAAGAGGAGGCTATGCATTACAGAGCTATGATTCCTAAACTCTTTTCCCTGATTTGGATGTGAAAACTCTCATATTGCAGCTGGGAGTGTGCACTTTCAGCCCATATTATATATATAATTGTATTTCTGAACATGTTTTTGTAAACAGCTAAAATAACAAAACTTGTGTCACTGTCCAAATATTTCTGGACCTAACTGTATAAGGTGAACAACCACCCTAACACAACCTTGAATGGAGCTTAAAAACAGCTCCTGCAGAAGCAACAAGCATCAAGGCTTAGAAAGCTCCAAACTGAACCAACAGAATAATGTGGCTGTCTCTGGCACTGCTGGAGAATGAAGAGATAGCCAAACTGCTGAATTTAGTTCAAAGGTGGTTTAATTCAAAGTGATCCTCCCCAGGGATGTCGAGTCAGAGTCCATTTTGGTAAAGTTAGTATAAAATAGACAGACTCCGATCGCTAAAATATATAATAAATTGGGTACAGTGGTTCAATGTGCTGCATATTTTTTTCATAAAAAAGTTATGAAATGTCCAATAAATGTCTGTTCTATTCCTGATCGAAGTATCTAGGCTTTTAGTTGAGATGAATCTCTTCTGCATTTTATGTGCATAAGTAGTGAAGCTTCGGCTTTACAGATAAGGGTAAAAACACACTGGGAAGGAAGGAACGCCTGTACTCATCTCAGAACAACAAGAGACTAGGGATTAATGTACGTACATCTTAAAGCAATATATTATACTATAATATCTACATAGGTGTATAGAGGCCCATTTCCAACAACCACCACGCCAGTGTTTTAATGGTACATTGTGCTTGCTGTGTTAGAAGGCTAATGGATGTTTAGAAATCCCTTGAAAACCCTGGTGCAAGTATGTTAGCACAGCTGAAAATGTGAAGCATTACATTTGTTGGCTCCATTAAACTCACAAAATGGCCAGAAAAAAAAAAAAGAGAACTTTCATGTGAAACTTGACAGTATTGTTGTTCTTAGAAATGAAGGATATTCCATGCGAGAAATTGCCAAGAAACTGAAGATTTCCTACAACTGTGTGTACTACTCCCTTCAGAGGAGAGCACAAACAGGCTCTAACCAGAGTAGAAAGAGAAGTGGGAGGCCGCGCTGCACAACTGAGCAACAAGACAAGTACATTAGAGTCTCTAGTTTAAGAAAACGCCTCACAGGTCGTCAACTGGCAGCTTCTTAACACTAGAACTACTGGACTCGTGACACCTATTTTTCAGAGGAGAGCACAAACAGGCTCTAACCAGAGTAGAAAGAGAAGTGGGAGGCCGCGCTGCACAACTGAGCAACAAGACAAGTACATTAGAGTCTCTAGTTTAAGAAAACGCCTCACAGGTCGTCAACTGGCAGCTTCTTAACACTAGAACTACTGGACTCGTGACACCTATATAGAAATACATAGTGCAAAGTAGTCAAAATGACTACCTCAGTAGTTCTAGTGTTAAATAGTACCTGCAAAACGCTAGTGTCAACGTCTACAGTGAAGAGGCGAATCCGGGATGCTGGCCTTCAGGGCAAAGTGGAAAAGAAAAAGTCATGTCTGAGACTGGCGAATAAAAGGAAAAGATTAATATAGGAAAAAGAACAGAGACATTGGAAAGAGGAAGATTAGTAAAAAGTGACAAATCGAAGTTTGAGGTGTTTGGATCACAAAGAACATTTCTGAGACACAGAACAACTGAAAAGATGCTGGAAGAGTGCCTGACGCCATCTGGCAAACATGGTGGAAGTAATGTGATGGTCTGGGGTTGCTTTGGTGCTGGTAAAGTGGGATATTTGTACAATGTAAAAGGGATTTTGAATAAAGAAGGCCATCACTCCATTTTGCAACGCCATGTCATACCCTGTGGACAGCGCTTGATTGGAGCCAATTTCATCCTACAACAGGACATTGACCCAAATCACACCTCCAAATTATGCATGAATTATTTAGGGAAAAAGCAGGCAGCTGGTATTCTATCTGGAATGGAGTGGCCAGCTCAAGTCACCAGATCTCAACCCTATTGAGCTGTTGTGGAAGCAGCTTGACCGTATGGTACGCTAAAAGTGCCCATCAAGCCAATCCAACTTGTGGGAGGGGCTTCTGGAAGCATGGGGTGAAATATCTCCAGATTACCTTAGAAAATTAAGAGGTAGAATGCCAAAGGTCTGCAAAGCTGGAATTGCTGCACAGGAGCATTCTGTGACGAAAGCAAAGTTTTAAAGGAGATAATTATTATTTCAAGTAAAAATCATTATTTCTAACCTAGTCAATGTCTGGGCTATATTTTCTATTCATTATGCAACTCATTTGATACATAAAAGTATGATTTTTCATGGAAGAGACAAAATTGTCTGGGCGACACTAAACTTTTGAACTGATATATATATATATATATATATATATATATCTCTGTCCATCAAGCCACTTGGTGGGGCAGCACTTATTTAATGATTGATTAAAAGCCCTTTTTTGTAGACATGACCAACCCTCAAATAACAATAAATGAAGGTCAATGGACACAGGTGGCTGAATTGAAGAAACTGCTTCATCACCCATTTACAGTGACTAAAAAACTTACAAGCTGAGGATTTAAATCCTGGCATTTTCATGAAGAATTGGAATAACTTGCTGTTTTGCCTTTCCCAAAAAAAGAGGTTTAATCGCAGATGGTATTACTGCTTCAATGAAATGGAGAAAGACACTGCTAATAGAAAATAAAACTCTTGTGGCAGCTGTTTATGTGGCCTAAGTCATTGTATATTGCTGGATGATCAACAGCCCACAAAGCTTCTCATGAGCCAGATCAGACACCCCATACTTTGCACTGACGAGGGGCAAGCACCCCGAAACACAGTGTCTGCAAATTGGGATTCTGATCTGGCATATATATCCTAAGTCATATGCAAAGGATTGTTAAAAATCCAGATTTGACTTTTAGGATCGCTGCTTCCAATAGGTGGCGCTGCGCTAGAGTTTGTCTCCTTTCCTGGAGAGACAATTTGAATACTAAAGGAAAAGAAGCTCTGACTGAGGTAGCAGTTAGGATGAGTGGCTTCAGGACGACCAAGTGGACTTGTGTCATCAAAAGCTACTGCTGCCCTATCTACAGCCTCATCAGATGGGACGTTTAATATGAAAAAGCATTTGGACGACATGGAGCAGGAAAAGCGTTGCCGCAGGAAAAAAAGATTCCACTCCCATAGCAAACAGACTGAGCATATTTCAGCAATTTTTTTCACTTACTCTCAAACTAGAAGAGTTCAACCGTTTGATTATTGTATAAACAATGATTAAAAGCCTGAAGTTACCATTTTATTACAGTAAATGTATCACTTAAACATGAGCCATGTATGAGGGAGTCTAAGTTGTAGTCAGGGAAATTGAGGAGTTGGAGGTTTAGCTTACTGACTACACAGCCCTGACCCTTACTTCTTCAGGAATCTGGTGACATTCTGAAGAAGTTAGGATCACTTTGAAACGCGTTAAAATAAACCACCTTTCAGCTATATTCAGCGGTTTTGGCGATCTCTTCATTGCCCAGCAGTGCAGAAACAACGACATTGTTCTTTTGCTTCCGTTTGGATGCAGACCAATTTGATGCAGTGTGTGGTGTATGGTCTGAGCACTGACAGGCTGATCCCCCACCCCTTTAACCTCTGCAGCAATGCTTGCAGCACTCATACATCCATTTTTAAAATACAACCCCTGGAGATGATGCTGAGCACGTTCACTCAATTTCTGTGGAGGACCATTGTGGGTGGAACCTGTCGTGCTAAACCACTGTATGGTCTTGGCCACTGTGCTGCAGCTCAGTTTCAGAGTGTTGACAATCTTCTTATAGCCTTGGCCATCTTTATGTAGAACAAGAATTTTTTTGGTCAGATCCTCAGAGGATTTTTTGCCATGAGGAGCCATGTTGAACTTCCAATGACCAGCATGAGAGAGTGTGTGATCAATAGGACGTTTGTCTGTTGTTGCAGTGCATGCTTTTATCAGATACACAATGAAATTTCACATTTTTAAATGTGTGGTCACATCTGTTGTAGGTTTTATGATTAGGTTATATAAGGACCATGTTATAGTCTATAAAATATATACTTTTTGGTATGTATCCCCATGTCCATTGGTTAGCCACCATTTTTGTAGGTTTAGGACTTAAAATTGAAAGAATTGTAAACGTTTTTTTTCAGTATTGATGTCTGTAAATGTAAAAAAAGAATTAACATTAGAAGAGAGTGTCCAGCTTCCAAATCCAATAAAAAAAATTGTATCTTGATTAATAATCCTTTTAAAATTATACATATTGCGAAAAATTAGACAAATGGGGGAGACTTCTAGGAAACCTACGCATTGTGAACGCTAAATACGGTAAGACAACTTGCAGGCTTCATGCAGGTCTCCCCGTTTGCCGCCTCATTTCTCACAATGTTTATATAGCTTTAAAAGGAATATTAATAAAGACAATTGTATTTTTATTGGATTTGGACACTTTTTCTCTTTAAACGTGTATCTACAGACGCCAGGCAGTGTTGTTCTCTGGGGTTTCCTTTTATCTGGACTGATTTTGAAAGGGTGAGCTGGTATTTTCTCTTTAAATTCCCAGATTAATTAACCCTTATGGTCACTGTAGTAAAGAGGAAATAAATTCAAACCAGGATTATTGCCTTAGTCGCCCCACCTTCCCTCCCCCCAAAAAAGCGATCAAAGTGTTCTATGCGATGAAAAACAAATCCTCACTCAGATCCAATAACTGACAAAAAAAGAAAGTAAAGAAATGTATGGGTATTGGAAAATAGCGACAAACCACATTGTTTTTTATATCGCTATAATCAAACTGACTTGGAGAAATGACATTACTGGGTCATTTTACTGCACAATTAACACTAAAAATAATGGTAGAGCACGGTTTTTGTATTTTCTTTTTCTACCAACTGTTCACACTCGGCTCACAAATGAGCCCCCCCCCACCCCGAAAAAACAATAAAAAAAGAGAATTTTGTTTACATACCGTAAATTCTTTTTCTTATAGTTCCGTATTGGGAGACCCAGACCATGGGTGTCTAGCTTCTGCCTCCGGAGGACACACAAAGTACTACACTCAAAAGTGTAGCTCCTCCCTCTGAGCTTATACACCCCCTGGAGAACCAGATCTAGCCAGTTTAGTGCAAAAGCTGAAGGAGAATAGCCACCCACAAGTAAAAACAGAGAAAGAATCGGAACAACCGGAGACTCTGTCAACAACAACAGCCGGTGATAACACGCGGAACAAGAAAGTGCCAACAGGCAACAGGGAGGGTGCTGGGTCTCCCAATACGGAACTATAAGAAAAAGAATTTACGGTAAGTAAACAAAATTCTCTTTTTCTTTATCGTTCCTATGGGAGACCCAGACCATGGGACGTCTCAAAGCAGTCCATGGGTGGGAAATAAAACAGAAAAACTAAGAAGTAGGCAGAACCTAACTTCACAAGTGGGCGACAGCCGCCTGAAGGATGCGTCTGCCCAAGCTCGCATCTGCCGAAGCATGAGCATGCACTTGGTAGTGCTTCGAAATGGTATGCAGGCTAGTCCAAGTGGCAGCCTGACAGACTTGTTGAGCCGTAGCCTGGTGCCTGAAAGCCCAAGAGGCACCAACAGCTCTGGTTGAGTGTGCCTTGATCCCCGGCGGGGGAGGCACCTGAGAACACTGGTAGGCGTCCGAAATGGTCAACCTAATCCAACTGGCTAAGGTCGGCTTAGAAGCAGAGAGGCCCTTGCACCGACCTGTGGTTAGCACAAAAAGAGAGGTGCACCGCCTAAGAGCAGCGGTGCGAGACACATAGATCCGGAGAGCACGCACCAGATCCAAAGTATGCAACGCTTTTTCAAAGCGATGAACAGGAGCCGGACAAAAAGGAAGGTAGGGTAATGTCCTGGTTAAGGTGGAAAGGAGAGACCACCTGAGGAAGAAAGTCCGGAGTCGGACGGAGAACCACCTTGTCTTGATGAAAAACCAAAAAAGGTGACTCCGAAGAGAGCGCAGCCAAATCAGAGACTCTCCTGAGGGAAGTTATGGCCACTAGAAAGACCACTTTCTGTGAAAGACGAAACAAAGAAACCTCCCTAAGAGGCTCAAAGGTGGGTTTCTGCAAAACCGTGAGAACCAAATTGAGGTCCCAGGGATCCAAGGGCCGCCGGTAAGGCGGAATGATGTGAGACGCGCCCTGCATGAAGGTGCGGACTTGAGCCAGCCGGGCGAGACGCCGCTGGAACAGCACTGACAGAGCTGAGACTTGTCCCTTGAGAGAGTTGAGGGACAGTCCCAGCTGCAGACCGGACTGTAGAAAGGACAGAAGGGTCGGCAAGGAAAATGGCCAAGGAAAATGGCCGGAAGAGCGACACCAGGACAGGAAAATTTTCCAAGTCCTGTGATAGATCTTGGCAGAGGAAGACTTACGGGCCCGAGTCATAGTGGAGGTGACCTCAGGGGGGATACCAGAAGCCGTCAAGATCCAGGACTCAAGAGCCACGCCGTCAATCTGAGAGCCGCAGAATTCTGGCGGAAAAACGGACCTTGTGAGAGAAGGTCTGGACAGTCCGGAAGATGCCACGGCACCTCTACGGACAGATGGAGCAGGTCTGGGTACCAACCTCGCCTGGGCCAGTCCGGAGCAATGAGAATGACTCGACGGCCCTCCAGTCTGATCTTGCGCAGAACTCTGGGCAAGAGCGCTAGAGGGGGAAACACGTAGGACAGACGAAACTGGGACCAGTCTTGAACCAGAGCGTCCGCGGCGAATGCCTGAGGATCGTGGGAGCAAGCCACGTAAACCGGAACCTTGTTGTTGTGACGGGATGCCATTAGGTCCACGTCCGGAGTGCCCCACTTGCGGCAGATTGACTGAAACACTGCCGGGTGCAGGGACCACTCGCTGCCGTCCACGGTTTGACGGCTGAGATAATCTGCCTCCCAGTTTTCCACGCCTGGGATGTGGACTGCGGATATCGTGGACTTGGAGTCCTCCGCCCATTGAAGGATGCGTTGTACCTACAACATTGCCAGGCGGCTGCGTGTCCCGCCTTGATGATTGATGTAGGCAACCGCTGTCGCGTTGTCTGACTGGACTCGGATGTGCTTGCCCGCTAATAAGTGGTGAAAAGCTAGGAGAGCCAGAAGCACGGCTCTGGTTTCCAGCACATTGATCGAGAGGGCTGACTCGGATGGAGTCCAGGTGCCCTGCGCTCGGTGGTGGAGACATACCGCTCCCCAGCCGGATAGACTGGCATCCGTGGTGAGAATCACCCAGGACGGGACCAGGAAGGAGCACCCCCGAGACAGAGGGGCCGAAGCCACCACTGAAGAGATCTCCTGGTCTGTGGCGACAGAGCCACTAACCTGTGCAAGGAGGAAGGCTGCTTGTCCCAACAGCGGAGAATGTCCAGCTGCAGAGGACGCAGATGGAACTGGGCAAAGGGAACAGCCTCCATTGACGCCACCATCTGACCCAGCACCTGCATCAGGTGCCTGATTGAATAATGGCTGGGCCTCAGCAGAGAGCGCACCGCCAGTTGGAGGGACTGTTGTTTGATTAAGGGCAACTTCACAAGAGCCGGCAGAGTCTCGAACTGCATCCTTAAGTACGTGAGCCTCTGGGTCGGAGTCAGAGTGGATTTTGGCAGATTGACAAGCCACCCGAATTGGGCTAGAGTGGCGAGAGTGAGCGAGACACTCCGCTGACAGTCTGCGCTGGATGAAGCCTTGACTAGAAGGTCGTCCAGGTAGGGAATCCCTGCCAACCCCTGGAGGTGCAGAACCGTGACCACTGCTGCCATGACCTTGGTGAATACCCGAGGGGCCGTGGCTAACCCGAAGGGGAGAGCCACGAATTGGAAATGTTCCTCTCCGACTGCAAAACGCAGCTAACGCTGGTGAGAAACTGCAATGGGCACATGCAGATAGGCATCTCTGATGTCGATGGATGCCAGGAAATCCTCTTGGGTCATTGAGGCAATGACTGACCGCAGAGACTCCATGCGAAAATGCCGCACCTGAACATGCTTGTTGAGAAGCTTGAGATCCAGGATGGGCCGGAAGGACCCGTCCTTTTTGGGGACTAGGAAGAGATTTGAGTAGAAACCTCTGAACCGTTCCCGGGCGGGAACCGGTACAATTACTCCGTTGGCCTGCAAGGATGCCACGGCCTGAGAGAAGGCGGCGGCCTTGGAGCAGGGGGGAGTTGACAGAAAAAAATCTGTTTGGCGGGCTGGAAGAGAATTCTATCCTGTAGCCGTGGGAGATGATATCCCGCACCCACTGATCGGAGACGTGTTGAAACCACGCGTCGCCAAAGTGGGAGAGCCTGCCACCGACTAAGGATGTTGCTGGCGCAGACAGATAGTCAAGAGGAGGCTGCCTTAGTGGCAGCCGCTCCTGCGGTCTTCTGTGGACGCGATTTTGTGCGCCAGTTGGATTTTTGGTCCTTAGCTGAGTTAGCGGACGAGGCCGAGGGCTTAGAGGACGACCAGTTAGCGGAACGAAAGGAACGAAACCTCGACTGATTCCTACCCTGGACAGGTTTCCTGGTTTTGGTTTGTGGCATGGAAGTACTCTTCCCGCCAGTAGCTTCCTTAATAATTTCATCCAGCTGTTCACCGAACAGCCGGGACCCAGCAAAGGGGAGTCCAGCAAGGTACTTCTTTGAAGAAGCATCTGCCTTCCACTCTCTAAGCCACAATATCCTGCGGATAGCGAGGGAATTAGCCGAAGCCACCGCAGTGCAGTGAGAAGCCTCCAGCATGGCAGACATGGCATAGGATGAGAAAGCTGAAGCCTGAGCAGTTAAGGTAACCATCTCAGGCATAGATTCCTTAGTGAGGGAATGCATCTCCTCCAGAGAAGCAGAGATGGCTTTGAGAGCCCACACTGCTGCAAAAGTCGGGGAGAACGAGGCCCCTGCCGCCTCATATACAGATTTGGCCAGAAGGTCAACCTGGTGGTCAGTGGAATCCTTAAGAGAGGTGCCATCAGCCACTGACACAACGGTCCGGGCTGAGAGTCTAGACACCGGTGGGGTCTACCTTTGGTGAATGAGCCCACTCCTTGACCACCTCAGGTGGAAAGGGAAAACGGTCATCAGAACCACGCTTTGGGAAGCGTTTGTCAGGGCAGGCCCAGGGCTTGGTCACAGCGGCCTGAAAACTGGAGTGGTTAAAGAACACACTCTTTGTCCAGAGAACTCGCCGGAAATGTCACAAAATACACTCAGCACACTCTCCCCCAACAATAAAGTGCAGGGACCCCCAATATATAAACGTCTCAGGTACTTAGCTTACTGAGACGCAGGGTTCCAAGTCCCTGGGGATAAGTGCTCCGGTCCAGCAGGATCCTGAAGGGCTGCGGATGGAGACCGGTCTCCTGCCAAGCATGGAGACCGTGCTGGCTCCCACTTCAAGCCAGAGCCCAGGAGGGATGGTGAAGGAGCACGGCATGTAAGGCTCCAGCCTTGGAATCAACCTTAACAGCACCGCCGACACAGTGGGGTGAGAGAAGGGACATGCCGGGGGTCCAGGCTTGGACCCGCTTTTCTTCAAACTCTTTCCAAAAATGAAATCAGATGAGAATGTGTGTCGCCCTGGGCAAGCCAGGGGACACGGGTCACAACACCACCACACCCCACACTCCAGGTAGGCACATCACAGCTAACCAAAAATCCTTGTTGCCTTCCTCCAGGAGTCTGATGATGCACACCAGGGGGTGGGCCAGGCGGTTGGCTCCGCCCACCAAGGAGCTCACAACTCTGGAGGCAGGAAGTAACCAGGCAGTTGAGCCCAGGGAGGGCAAGAGAAAGGAGAGAGTCGAGCCCAGGCAGGGCAAGAGTGAAGTTGAGCTAAGTAGAGGAGTTAAGACAGTGAAAGTGAAAGTGGTAAAGGAGGAAAGCAAGTGAAGTGACAGAAGAGAAAGACAGCCTGAAGGGTCCAGCTTTGTGTAGGGCCAGATCAGCAAGGTCAGCGACGGCGGTGACTGTCTGGAGGGGGACCGTTTGGAAGTTCCTGGAAGGACCCCGTTGGCTGTGTGCCCGGTGGTCCGGAGCAGTGTTCCGAAGGACAGTCAGCACCAGGGCAGGGGCCTCTCGGACCCCGGCAAGGCTAGAAGTCGCCAAATTTGCCGAATCCGTCAGTGACGGGGACGCAGATCCCCCAACAACCAAGTCCCGATTGAAGGCAACAGCCCAACCTGAAGCAGAGAGACACCGCCACCGCACCAGTTTCTCAGGGCCAGCGCCTACGGGCAAAGTGTAGAGCTCCTCCGGCCCAGATTGCAGTCGGGGAGCGGGTAACCGGAGGGAATCCACCGCTACCACAAGTCAACCATAGGTGCAAGGAAGAGGGACATCACCATCACCTACCGGGAGTGCAGGTGCAGCCGTCTGTGGGACCGTCCTACCAGCCGTTTGGTTTACCGTACAAACTGTGTCACGTCTCAGGCTGAGTGAGTACCACAGTGCCGCAAGGCACAGCGCTGCCCCCGCGTCCCTGCGCCCATCGGGCCCCGCACCTACTTCTCCATCACCGGGCCCCGGGATCACCACCCCTACCCACGGAGGGGCAACACAACACCTGGCTGCTCCGCATCACCATCCCCGGGAGCCCCGTACAGAGCAGCGGTGGTGAAATCACCACAACCGTGGGTGGCGTCACGAACTATAACAATCCCCACACCCAACCACAACCCCCCCTTTCACTCACGGGCGAGGAGTGTCGCTCGAGAAATCCCCGGGATCCGGCCTACAGCTCGAGCCACCACTGAGCAGCGGCCGCCGGACCCGATCAGAAGGGGGTGAGCGTAGTGTGCCGACACCCTCCTCCCCGCCCGCGACAACTGCATGTGTGGATGTATGCCTCCTGAACACAAAGCGATAAACTGGCTAGATCTGGTTCTCCAGGGGGTGTATAAGCTCAGAGGGAGGAGCTACACTTTTGAGTGTAGTACTTTGTGTGTCCTCCGGAGGCAGAAGTTATACACCCATGGTCTGGGTCTCCCATCGGAACGATAAAGAAAAATAAAATATGGCTCCAGGAAAAGGGAAAGAAAAAAAAAATCTGTAGGCAACTGCTAAAATGGTCTGCATGCTTAAGGGGTTATTGATGTGTGTTTAGACGTTTTGTGCGCAATACCTACGATTCTAAGGGTACGTGTATACGATCAGGGTTTGTAGTGTTTTTGTCGCAGTGCTTTCACTAGGTCCAAGATGCTGCATTGTACAGTACAAGCACAGTGGAGGGATTTATAGAAAGTCCATGCTCGCTGTGCTTTTTTTCTCCGCAGCGTAAACTGACCTGTGGCACGGCTTCTCGAGCCACAGCATGCCAATTTATGCTGCGGAGATGCAACTTTTCTGCGCAGGGAGAACAGAGCGAATGTCCACAGTGCCCTGAACCCTGATTGTAAGCACGGGCAGCTGCGGTCTTCCAGAGAGCACTTGAGTCTTCGCAGGAGGGATGGCGCTGCGTCCACAACGCCAGGAAGTCTAATCATGGGCACACACCTTAAACAGTCTATCCCCGGGTGGTCTTCATGTGTGAAGTCAATGACTAGCTCCGACCTAAACTGACACTATAGATGACACTGCCCCTAGTGGCCATCCACAACATGCCCAGCAGGCAGTATAATACAAGTCAGAATGATACAGGGTAGGACAACGCTACAGGGCACCGGCAGGACAATGCTACAGGGCACCGGCAGGACAACGCTACAGGGCACCGGCAGGACAACGCTACAGGGCACCGGCAGGACAACGCTACAGGGCACCGGCAGGACAACCCTACAGGGCACCGGCAGGACAACCCTACAGGGCACCGGCAGGACAACGCTACAAGGTAAGTGCAGTACAACAATACTGTACAGGATACTGGCAGCACAACACTACAGGGCAGTATAATAGAAGGAGCAGCACAACACTACAGGGCAGTACAATAGAAGGAGCAGCACAACGCTACAGGGCAGTACAATAGAAGGAGCAGCACAACGCTACAGGGCAGTACAATAGAAGGAGCAGCACAACGCTACAGGGCAGTACAATAGAAGGAGCAGCACAACGCTACAGGGCAGTACAATAGAAGGAGCAGCACAACGCTACAGGGCAGTACAATAGAAGGAGCAGCACAACGCTACAGGGCAGTACAATAGAAGGAGCAGCACAACGCTACAGGGCAGTACAATAGAAGGAGCAGCACAACGCTACAGGGCAGTACAATAGAAGGAGCAGCACAACGCTACAGGGCAGTATAATAGAAGGAGCAGCACAACGCTACAGGGCAGTATAATAGAAGGAGCAGCACAACGCTACAGGGCAGTATAATAGAAGGAGCAGCACAACGCTACAGGGCTGTATAATAGAAGGAGCAGCACAACGCTACAGGGCTGTATAATAGAAGGAGCAGCACAACGCTACAGGGCAGTATAATAGAAGGAGCAGCACAACACTACAGGGCTGTATAATAGAAGGAGCAGCACAACACTACAGGGCAGTATAATAGAAGGAGCAGCACAACACTACAGGGCTGTATAATAGAAGGAGCAGCACCACACTACAGGGCAGTATAATAGAAGGAGCAGCACCACACTACAGGGCAGTATAATAGAAGGAGCAGCACACTACAGGGCAGTATAATAGAAGGAGCAGCACCACACTATAGGGCAGTATAATAGAAGGAGCAGCACAACAATACAGGGCAGTATAATAGAAGGAGCAGCACAACACTACAGGGCAGTATAATAGAAGGAGCAGCACAACGCTACAGGGCAGTATAATAGAAGGAGCAGCACAACGCTACAGGGCTGTATAATAGAAGGAGCAGCACAACACTACAGGGCAGTATAATAGAAGGAGCAGCACAACGCTACAGGGCAGTATAATAGAAGGAGCAGCACAACACTACAGGGCAGTATAATAGAAGGAGCAGCACAACGCTACAGGGCAGTATAATAGAAGGAGCAGCACAACGCTACAGGGCAGTATAATAGAAGGAGCAGCACAACGCTACAGGGCTGTATAATAGAAGGAGCAGCCCAACACTACAGGGCAGTATAATAGAAGGAGCAGCCCAACACTACAGGGCAGTATAATAGAAGGAGCAGCACAACACTACAGGGCAGTATAATAGAAGGAGCAGCACAACACTACAGGGCAGTACAATAGAAGGAGCAGCACAACACTACAGGGCAGTATAATAGAAGGAGCAGCACAACACTACAGGGCAGTATAATAGAAGGAGCAGCACAACGCTACAGGGCAGTATAATAGAAGGAGCAGCACAACGCTACAGGGCAGTATAATAGAAGGAGCAGCACAACACTACAGGGCAGTATAATAGAAGGAGCAGCACAACACTACAGGGCAGTATAATAGAAGGAGCAGCACAACACTACAGGGCAGTATAATAGAAGGAGCAGCACAACACTACAGGGCAGTATAATAGAAGGAGCAGCACAACACTACAGGGCAGTATAATAGAAGGAGCAGCACAACACTACAGGGCAGTATAATAGAAGGAGCAGCACGACACTATAGGGCAGTATAATAGAAGGAGCAGCACAACGCTACAGGGCAGTATAATAGAAGGAGCAGCACAACGCTACAGGGCAGTATAATAGAAGGAGCAGCACAACACTACAGGGCAGTATAATAGAAGGAGCAGCACAACGCTACAGGGCAGTATAATAGAAGGAGCAGCACAACGCTACAGGGCTGTATAATAGAAGGAGCAGCACAACACTACAGGGCAGTATAATAGGAGCAGCACAACACTACAGGGCAGTATAATAGAAGGAGCAGCACAACACTACAGGGCAGTATAATAGAAGGAGCAGCACAACACTACAGGGCAGTATAATAGAAGGAGCAGCACAACACTACAGGGCAGTATAATAGAAGGAGCAGCACAACACTACAGGGCAGTATAATAGAAGGAGCAGCACAACACTACAGGGCAGTATAATAGAAGGAGCAGCACAACACTACAGGGCAGTATAATAGAAGGAGCAGCACAACACTACAGGGCTGTATAATAGAAGGAGCAGCACAACACTACAGGGCAGTATAATAGAAGGAGCAGCACAACACTACAGGGCAGTATAATAGAAGGAGCAGTACGACACTATAGGGCAGTATAATAGAAGGAGCAGCACCACACTACAGGGCAGTATAATAGAAGGAGCAGCACACTACAGGGCAGTATAATAGAAGGAGAAGCACAACACTACAGGGCAGTATAATAGAAGGAGCAGCACAACACTACAGGGCTGTATAATAGAAGGAGCAGCACAACGCTACAGGGCAGTATAATAGAAGGAGCAGCACAACACTACAGGGCAGTATAATAGAAGGAGCAGCACAACGCTACAGGGCAGTATAATAGAAGGAGCAGCACAACGCTACAGGGCTGTATAATAGAAGGAGCAGCACAACACTACAGGGCAGTATAATAGAAGGAGCAGCACAACGCTACAGGGCAGTATAATAGAAGGAGCAGCACAACACTACAGGGCAGTATAATAGAAGGAGCAGCACAACGCTACAGGGCAGTATAATAGAAGGAGCAGCACAACGCTACAGGGCAGTATAATAGAAGGAGCAGCACGACACTATAGGGCAGTATAATAGAAGGAGCAGCACAACACTACAGGGCTGTATAATAGAAGGAGCAGCACGACACTATAGGGCAGTATAATAGAAGGAGCAGCACAACACTACAGGGCTGTATAATAGAAGGAGCAGCACAACGCTACAGGGCAGTATAATAGAAGGAGCAGCACAACGCTACAGGGCAGTATAATAGGAGCAGCACACTACAGGGCAGTATAATAGAAGGAGCAGCACAACACTACAGGGCAGTATAATAGAAGGAGCAGCACACTACAGGGCAGTATAATAGAAGGAGCAGCACCACACTATAGGGCAGTATAATAGAAGGAGCAGCACAACAATACAGGGCAGTATAATAGAAGGAGCAGCACAACACTACAGGGCAGTATAATAGAAGGAGCAGCACAACACTACAGGGCTGTATAATAGAAGGAGCAGCACCACACTACAGGGCTGTATAATAGAAGGAGCAGCACCACACTACAGGGCAGTATAATAGAAGGAGCAGCACACTACAGGGCAGTATAATAGAAGGAGCAGCACCACACTATAGGGCAGTATAATAGAAGGAGCAGCACAACAATACAGGGCAGTATAATAGAAGGAGCAGCACAACACTACAGGGCAGTATAATAGAAGGAGCAGCACAACGCTACAGGGCAGTATAATAGAAGGAGCAGCACAACGCTACAGGGCAGTATAATAGAAGGAGCAGCACAACGCTACAGGGCTGTATAATAGAAGGAGCAGCACAACACTACAGGGCAGTATAATAGAAGGAGCAGCACAACGCTACAGGGCAGTATAATAGAAGGAGCAGCACAACGCTACAGGGCTGTATAATAGAAGGAGCAGCACAACACTACAGGGCAGTATAATAGAAGGAGCAGCACAACACTACAGGGCAGTATAATAGAAGGAGCAGCACAACGCTACAGGGCAGTATAATAGAAGGAGCAGCACAACACTACAGGGCTGTATAATAGAAGGAGCAGCACGACACTATAGGGCAGTATAATAGAAGGAGCAGCACAACACTACAGGGCTGTATAATAGAAGGAGCAGCACGACACTACAGGGCAGTATAATAGAAGGAGAAGCACAACACTACAGGGCAGTATAATAGAAGGAGCAGCACAACACTACAGGGCAGTATAATAGAAGGAGCAGCACAACACTACAGGGCTGTATAATAGAAGGAGCAGCACAACACTACAGGGCAGTATAATAGAAGGAGCAGCCCAACACTACAGGGCAGTATAATAGAAGGAGCAGCACAACACTACAGGGCAGTATAATAGAAGGAGCAGCACAACACTACAGGGCAGTATAATAGAAGGAGCAGCACAACGCTACAGGGCAGTATAATAGAAGGAGCAGCACAACACTACAGGGCAGTATAATAGAAGGAGCAGCACAACACTACAGGGCAGTATAATAGAAGGAGCAGCACAACACTACAGGGCTGTATAATAGAAGGAGCAGCACAACACTACAGGGCAGTATAATAGAAGGAGCAGCACAACACTACAGGGCAGTATAATAGAAGGAGCAGTACGACACTATAGGGCAGTATAATAGAAGGAGCAGCACCACACTACAGGGCAGTATAATAGAAGGAGCAGCACACTACAGGGCAGTATAATAGAAGGAGAAGCACAACACTACAGGGCAGTATAATAGAAGGAGCAGCACAACACTACAGGGCTGTATAATAGAAGGAGCAGCACAACGCTACAGGGCAGTATAATAGAAGGAGCAGCACAACACTACAGGGCAGTATAATAGAAGGAGCAGCACAACGCTACAGGGCAGTATAATAGAAGGAGCAGCACAACGCTACAGGGCTGTATAATAGAAGGAGCAGCACAACACTACAGGGCAGTATAATAGAAGGAGCAGCACAACGCTACAGGGCAGTATAATAGAAGGAGCAGCACAACACTACAGGGCAGTATAATAGAAGGAGCAGCACAACGCTACAGGGCAGTATAATAGAAGGAGCAGCACAACGCTACAGGGCAGTATAATAGAAGGAGCAGCACGACACTATAGGGCAGTATAATAGAAGGAGCAGCACAACACTACAGGGCTGTATAATAGAAGGAGCAGCACGACACTATAGGGCAGTATAATAGAAGGAGCAGCACAACACTACAGGGCTGTATAATAGAAGGAGCAGCACAACGCTACAGGGCAGTATAATAGAAGGAGCAGCACAACGCTACAGGGCAGTATAATAGGAGCAGCACACTACAGGGCAGTATAATAGAAGGAGCAGCACAACACTACAGGGCAGTATAATAGAAGGAGCAGCACACTACAGGGCAGTATAATAGAAGGAGCAGCACCACACTATAGGGCAGTATAATAGAAGGAGCAGCACAACAATACAGGGCAGTATAATAGAAGGAGCAGCACAACACTACAGGGCAGTATAATAGAAGGAGCAGCACAACACTACAGGGCAGTATAATAGAAGGAGCAGCACAACACTACAGGGCTGTATAATAGAAGGAGCAGCACCACACTACAGGGCAGTATAATAGAAGGAGCAGCACCACACTACAGGGCAGTATAATAGAAGGAGCAGCACCACACTACAGGGCAGTATAATAGAAGGAGCAGCACACTACAGGGCAGTATAATAGAAGGAGCAGCACCACACTATAGGGCAGTATAATAGAAGGAGCAGCACAACAATACAGGGCAGTATAATAGAAGGAGCAGCACAACACTACAGGGCAGTATAATAGAAGGAGCAGCACAACGCTACAGGGCAGTATAATAGAAGGAGCAGCACAACGCTACAGGGCAGTATAATAGAAGGAGCAGCACAACGCTACAGGGCTGTATAATAGAAGGAGCAGCACAACACTACAGGGCAGTATAATAGAAGGAGCAGCACAACGCTACAGGGCAGTATAATAGAAGGAGCAGCACAACGCTACAGGGCTGTATAATAGAAGGAGCAGCACAACACTACAGGGCAGTATAATAGAAGGAGCAGCACAACACTACAGGGCAGTATAATAGAAGGAGCAGCACAACGCTACAGGGCAGTATAATAGAAGGAGCAGCACAACACTACAGGGCTGTATAATAGAAGGAGCAGCACGACACTATAGGGCAGTATAATAGAAGGAGCAGCACAACACTACAGGGCTGTATAATAGAAGGAGCAGCACGACACTACAGGGCAGTATAATAGAAGGAGAAGCACAACACTACAGGGCAGTATAATAGAAGGAGCAGCACAACACTACAGGGCAGTATAATAGAAGGAGCAGCACAACACTACAGGGCTGTATAATAGAAGGAGCAGCACAACACTACAGGGCAGTATAATAGAAGGAGCAGCCCAACACTACAGGGCAGTATAATAGAAGGAGCAGCACAACACTACAGGGCAGTATAATAGAAGGAGCAGCACAACACTACAGGGCTGTATAATAGAAGGAGCAGCACAACACTACAGGGCAGTATAATAGAAGGAGCAGCCCAACACTACAGGGCAGTATAATAGAAGGAGCAGCACAACACTACAGGGCAGTATAATAGAAGGAGCAGCACAACACTACAGGGCAGTATAATAGAAGGAGCAGCACAACACTACAGGGCTGTATAATAGAAGGAGCAGCACAACACTACAGGGCAGTATAATAGAAGGAGCAGCACGACACCCGGCGCCCTCAGTCACTGCTGCAATGTGTGTGCAGTGCACTCTACTCTTGCCCTACACCAGTCCGTATCCGTATCCGTAAAAGCTGCTGCGCTAGCGCTATAGGTAAGTGTGGCCACGCCCCTTCTTCCCAGCAGCCACCGGTTTGTCACGTCTCCCCGTGTGTCCTTCCTCCCATGATGCTGTACGGCTCCATAGTCCGCGCCTTACCGTAGCACCTGTGTGGGTTCTCCGTGCTTCTCATACACCAGGCCCCGGGGGGCAGCCGTGCTGAGCTGTCGCCGTATCAGCCTCACTACCGGCCACATGTCCTCGCCCGTCTGTCAGGTTCTGATACGTGACGCTTCGGCCACGCGCCCCGCACAGCGCGTCAGGTTACAGGCCCCGCCCACTAGTGATGGGTAGTTCGTGAGTGAGTAGTTCAAAATGAACTACTCCTCAGAGTGAACTAGTTCATCTAGTTCACCATCCTGACAGAGATTAGTTCATTATGAACTAAACAGAAAGTGGGAGGAGACAGAGAGTGATCCTCTACAGCTCCAGGAGGCTCCTGCTCTCACACTGGCTCTTTATAGCCCCTGATGCTGGAAAAAGAGGTAGTAAAACACTAGACCACACATCAAATACAAATATAATAGTAAAAACTGAAATTGCAGAGTAGACAAGACACTGCTCATATGTGTGTATGAGAGAGTGTGTTTCTGTGTGTGTTTCTGGGCTCAGTGAGATGCATCAGACTGAACTAGGCTGCTCTGATTCATTCTCAGTAGAACATTTAGTTCAGCAGCTCCTATAGTTCATTTAGTTCACAGGTCACATGATGCATTTCCTGTCACCTCCTCCAGAGAAATACTGAACTAAATGAACTAATCTTTTGAACTAAACAGCAGTGTGAGGAGACAGTGATCCTCTACAGCTCCAGGAGGCTCCTGCTCTCACACTGGCTCTTTAGGCTGCTTTCACACATCTGGCTTTTGCAATGCGGCACACTCTGGCACTTTGCAGGAAAACCGCAACCGTTTTTTTTTGCTGCCGGTTGCGTTTTTCCTGCATAGACTTTAATTAGTGCCGCATTGTGCCGCATGGGCTTGCGTTCTGTCCGGTTTTTGACGCATGCGGCAGATTTAGCCGATGCGGCGGCCGGATAGAACGTTCCCTGGCACGTTTTTTGCTCCGGCAAAAAAAAAAAAAACGCACCGCGCCGCATCCCAATGCATCCCTATGGATGCCGGATGCGGCGCGATGCGGCAAAAACCGCATCCGGCCGCCGCATGCGGTTTTTGCCACTGCGCATGCTCAGTAGCGTGCCGCAGCCGGCAAAAACCGGACCGGCCGCATGTAAAAAACTTATGCAAAGGATGCGGTGTTTTCACCGCATCCGTTGCATAGGTTTCACAGCCGGATTGAGCCGCACTGCTCAAACCGGATGTGTGAAAGCAGCCTTATAGCTCCTGATGCTGGAAAAGGAGGTTGTAAAACACTGTACCACACATCAAATACAAATATAATAGTAATAATAATAATAAACTGAAATTGCACAGTAGACAGACACAGCTCATATGTGTGTATGGGAGAGAGAGTTGTGTGTGTGGATCATGCCCCTCACCCGTCTGTGTGATAGGATCACCCTCCTGTAGAGGACCAGCCTCCTGTAGAGGATCAGCCTCCTGTAGAGGATCAGCCTCCTGTAGAGGATCAACCTCCTGTAGAGGATCACCCTCCTGTAGAGGATCAGCCTCCTGTAGAGGATCACCCTCCTGTAGAGGATCACCCTCCTGTAGAGGATCACCCTCCTGTAGCCTAGATCAGTCTTGCTAAAATCTTTACCACTGTCTCATGTTGTGTTCTGAAAATGGTGAATGCTGAACTGCTCCTCAGCTCCCTCATACACATTCATTATGGGTCAGTACTCTACACTCTACACAGGGGGCGCTGCTGGGCTCAGTGAGATGCATCAGACTGAACTAGACTGTCCTGATTCATTCTCAGTAGAACATTTAGTTCAGCAGCTCATATAGTTCATTTAGTTCACAGGTCACATGATGCATTTCCTATCAGCTCCTCACAGGATAGGGTGGAGAGAAATACTGAACTAAATGAACTAAATGAGCTAATCTTTTGAACTAATCTTTTCAGTGAACTAGTTCATGGTGAACTAATCACCAAAATGAACTAGATTTCCCATCACTACCGCCCACTGCTGAGTCAGCGCGAACCAGCTGGCGGTAGCCAGGGCAGCACGACTCCCATTACAGCCTGGCAGCCGGCCTGGCACACCGTGCGGCCCCCCTCAGGACACAGCTGCCGTACAGACGGGCATGAGGACTTATACCATACACTATCCTGGCAGGTGAAAGGTTTTCAAGCGAAAACTTATTCAGGAATGCCATGTTTTCCCTGAGGAATGTTTTGGAGCGTCTTGAAGTATATTGTAAGGCCATGTGCGCACTTTGCTTTTTTTTATGCGTTTCAGCAGCGTTTTAATGCAAAATTGCATGCGTTTTGATTTCCAGGCAAAGTCTGTGTAAAATAGGTCTTGTGCGCACACGATGCATTTACAAACGCTGCATTTTAGTTGCGGAAAATTTGTCAAAATCCCTACGTTTGAAGAAGCAACATGTAAATTGTTTTTGCCATTTTGGCAGCGTTTTACTAACATTGAAGTCAATGAGAAATGTCTAAACGCATATTTTTCATGAAAGAATGTGTTTCACTTGCTTTTTACTAGTGATCTTCATGTGTTTTTGACATAATAAACGCAGGTCTGTCGGTCGGTCTCTATCTCTCTGTCCATCGGTCGGTCTCTATCTCTCTGTCCATGTCGGTCTCTCCCAATCCCCGTCTCATACTCACCGATCCACAATCACCGGTGCGTCGCTGCACGGAGTTCACACTGTGGCGGCTTCTCTTTTGAAAATGCCGGCCGCTCATTAATCCATCACGTATTCCCTGCTTCCTCCGCCCACCGGCGCCTATGATTGTTTGCAGGCAAACACTACCCCATGCTGAGTGACAGCTGTCTCACTGCAACCAATCACAGCTGCGGGTGGGCGTGTCTATATCAAGCAGTTAAAAAAAATATAAATAATTAAAAAAAACGACGTGCGGTTTCCCCCCAATTTGGATACCAGCCAGGGTAAAGCCACACGGCTGAAGGCTGGTATTCTCAGGATGGGGAGCTCCCCGTTATGGGGAGCCCCTCAGCCTAAGGCTATGTGCGCACGTGTGCATATTACATGCAGTTACGCTGCGATCTGCAGCGCAGCGTAACTGCATGCGTCCTGCGTCCCCTGCACAGTCTGTGTAGATTGTGCAGGAGCCGTGTGCACGTGGCCTATTAGAACGCAGTGATTCGGCTGCTGCCCGAATCGCTGCGTTCTAAGAAGTGACATGTCACTTTTTCCGTGCGGTTTGCATGCTGTCTATAGGGTGAGACAGCATGCAGAGCACACGTTCTCTGCCGGCACCATGCGCTTCAGAACGGAGCTTTTCAGCTGCGCTCTGAAGCGCACCTTTTAGGTGCGGTGCAGAGCGCACACGTGCGCACATAGCCTAACAATATCAACCAGCAGCCGCCCGGAATTGCCGCATCCATTAGATGCGATAGTCCCGGGACTCTACCCAGCTTATCCCGAATTGCCCTGGAGCGGTGGCAAACGGGGTAATAAGGAGTTAATGCCAGCAGCCCATAGCTGCCACCAAGTCCTAGGTTAATCATGGCAGGCGTCTCCCCGAGATACCTTCCATGATTAACCTGTAAGTTAAAGAAAATAAACACACATCCAAAAAATCCTGTATTTGTAATGAAAGACAAAAAAACCCCCTCTTTCACCAATTTATTAACCCCTCAAAAACACTTCCAGGTCCGACGTAATCCACGCAAGGTTCCACGATGCTTTCAGCTCTGCTACATCAGAAGCTGACAGGAGCAGCAGTAGAACACCGCTCCTGTGAGCTCTATGCAGCAACTAAACTGAGCTGTGCTGTCACTGAGGTTACTCGTGGCCACCGCTGGTGGAGGACTGCAGCTGTGGCCACGAGTAACCTGAGTGAAAACACAGCTGATCGCGCAGCTCACTGCAGTCAGGGGATTTGCGATCACAGGTGAGCCGCGCAATCAGAATGAAGTCGGGTGAAGTTCATCCGAGTTCATTCTGATCGCGCGGCACTGTCTCGCAGCCAGCCATGCTCTTTTTGACAGTGCGGTCCCACTCGGCTCTGCTGCAAGTGTATGGGGATGCTGCAGAGCCGAGTGGGACCGCACTGTGAAAAATGTGCGTTCTGGATGCTTTTCCCACTTTGTCTATGGCACAGAAAGCATTCATGTATTCTCCAGGAATGTGCGCACGTTGCGTTCTGCCGAATGTGTCTCAGAACGCAGCTTTTTCGGCTGCATTCTGAGACGCACAGGCAGTGACTTACACGCTGCGGAATTGAAAGCAATGTGCGCACATGTCCTAAATGCTTTTTGTTGGCATTTACTTAAGGGATTCTGTGGACGTTCTTTGAAGTCTAATTAGCGGCAAGTAAAAGGCTAGTGTTTATTTGTAATTATTCAGACTTGGCCCTTCTCATGTGAAGCATCCTGAAAGCACAGAACTGAGGACTGGGCCGCACCTTTGGTTTTTTATATCCACTTGAAGGCCTGAATATATGGACAGTATTGTTTTTTTTACATATAAATGAATGAGAAGATTCTCTGGAACTGTAGTTTGAGCAGTTTTCCAAGAAGTTTTCAAAACAGACCCTTTGCAAACCCGTCTAAAAAACCCTATTCATCTGGTACAAAACTACAGCTCTCAGCATGACCCCACAGCATGTAGATGTCAGCATGTGGGGAGTTGGTGTATTGCAATACTATTTATCCCGCAGTAATCACTATTAAAATGGTGTGATCATGATTGGCTGCAACAATTATCAATCACGGACCGCCAAAATATCCCTCTCCGGTCCCTAGATGATATTAGCAAAATGTGTGTTAGCTCCAATATACTGCAAAGACTGGGATAGCTTCCATTGGGGTGGCACACTGACTTAAGGCTATGTGCGCACTAGAGATGTGAAGTTTCTCGAGAAAATCTTCTCGAGAAACTTCTGGGAGTGAAGATTTGCTGAACTCCGGAAAAAATCCGCGGCAAAACCGCATGCGGATTTGCCGCGGATTTGCCGCGGATTTGCCGCGAAATTGCCGCGAAATTGCCGCGATTTTCCCGCGGGTGGTTCCCTGCGGATTTTTGCAGGCTGTACTGCAGAAATCCGCGGGATACCTGCGGATTTAATGGACATGTTCATTTTCTCAAGAAAGTTTCTCGAGAAATTTCCGCACCGAAACTTTCTTGAGAAAAATCCGCACCAGTGCGCACAGCTTTTTTTTTTTCTCATAGAATTTCATGGGAAATGTCTGCACAAAGATTGCAGACATTTCTCAAGAAATTTCCGCGGCAAATCCGCGGGTAAATCCGCGGGTATTTTGCTCTAGTGCGCACATAGCCTTAGGGTGCTTTACACGCTGCGACATCGCTAGCCATCTCGTTAGCGATGTGACACGCCAGATCGCAGATAAGATTTGCCGAGATTGCACATAGGTCATTTTTTTTGTAGCGCCAGTCACATGTGCGATATCGGCAAATCGTAAATGCGATCTGGCGTGTTACAGCGCTAGCGTTGTCGCAGCGTGTAAAGCACCCCAGTGGTTAGCACTGCAGTCTTGCAGCACTGGGGTCCTGGGTTCAAATCCCACCAAGAACAACATCTTTAAGGAGTTTGTTCTCCCAGTGTTTGTGTAGGTTTCCTCCAGGTTCACTGGTTTCCTCCCACACGCCAAAGACATACTGATAGGGAACTTAGATTGTGAACCCCAATTGGGACTGTTGCTGATGTATGTAAAGTGCTATATAAGTGAATAAATATCATAATTTTTGGCAAGGGTAGGATTAGAAATGTGCTCTAAATGTCAGGACGTGGGTTCTATGTGGGCACTAAAAGGGTACTTTACACGCTGCAACATCGCTAGCGATCTCGTTAGCGATGTAACACGCCAGATCGCACATACGATTTGCCGAGATCGGACATGTGACCGGCGCTACAAAATTGACCTATGTGCGATCTCGGCAAATCTTATTTGCGATCTGGCGTGTCACATCACTAACGAGATCGCTAGTGATGTCGCAGCGTGTAAAGCACCCTTAAGTCCGTGACTGAGGGTCCTTCTAAACGGGCCAATCAATTGCCTACATTATGCACTCATCGACCCTATAGGAAGTGGACCAACTCCGACTCCTAAAATATATAATAAATTGGGTACAGCGGTTCAATGCAGCATGTGATGAATATTTTTTCATAAGAATTTGGGAAAGTTATGAAATGTCCTATAATTGTCTGTTCTATTTCCGATCAAAGAATCTAGACTTTTAGTTGAGATGAATCTGTGCTGCACTTCACCTACATGAAATAAGTAGTGAAGCTCCTCCTCTACCGATAAGTGTAAAAACAAACACAAAGAATCCCTGAAATCATTTTAGAACTGTCAGAGACTCTAGAGGTAACAGGAAAGCAGAATTAAGGTAAGAATTTCTTAAAAAAAGTCTAAACTTTCAATAAACAGCAAAATGATCCTTTAGAAGGAGATGATCTTGGTGACGCTGCTTCAAATCACTCCTATTTATCATATGATAAAAATTGTTTCTGGAAGAGACAAGGGCGCAGATTGTGGCTTATCCTGGTGGGACTATAATAAAAATGCACAGAGAACACTCATCTGGGGGACTTGTGAGGGTCACAACTACCACGAAAACATGCACTGAACAAAGAGAAAAAGGGGGCCTAAAGTAGTCAGAGCCCAACAAGACTCAGTTAAGAAACAGTCAAAAGACCTCATTGCAAAAAATTAGAAAATGTTTATTATTAAATAGTTTAGATAGCAAGAGTTAATACAATAGCAATTCATTATTTTTAATATAAACATCAGGTGAATAAATAAAGTCCCTCACAAAATATTACTGCACAGGAGACCCCATAGGGCAGGGGTCTCAAACACGCGGCCCGCGGGCCGCATGCGGCCCTTCAGGTGGCTTCTTGCGGCCCGCAGGCCCGTGGACCTGGTAAAGATGGCGACCGGTGCAGGGGCCGCAGCTGCCAGTTATTTATTTCAGCCTACAGTTTTGTCTTTGCCGCGCACAGTGAAGTTCTCGCTGCAGAACGCAATAACAGCTGCCTGCCAATCAGAGGCAAGCATCTGCTGCATGACCTCAGATGATTGCCTGTGATTTGCCAGTGGCTGTTGTGCAGTGAGAAATGCTCTGCACGCGCCGGCCGAAAGTTCAGCGATGACAGCAGCTGTGATCATTACCGGGTCCACGTGCCTGCGTGCCGCTGACAGCAGGTGAGAAGAATGTTTTCGTGTGTGTGTGGTTCTGTTGCTGGCTGAGGCTGCACTGTGTGTGTGTGTGTGTGTTAGCTGAGGATTCACAGAGTCCACGTGCCTGCATGCCGCTGACAGCAGGTGAGAAGAATGTTTTCGTGTGTGTGGTGTGTGTGTTTCTGTTGCTGGCTGAGGCTGCACAGAGTGTGTGTGTGTGTGTGTGTGTGTGTTAGCTGAGGCTGCACAGGGTGGGGGTGTGTGTGTTAGCTGAGGCTGCACAGGGTGGGGGGGTGTGTGTTAGCTGAGGCTGCACAGGGTGGGGGGGGGGGTGTTAGCTGAGGCTGCACAGGGTGGGGGTGTGTGTGTTAGCTGAGGCTGCACAGGGTGGGGGGGGGTGTGTTAGCTGAGGCTGCACAAGGTGGGGGGGTGTGTGTTAGCTGAGGCTGCACAGGGTGGGGGGTGTGTGTTAGCTGAGGCTGCACAGGGTGGGGGGGTGTGTGTTAGCTGAGGCTGCACAGGGTGGGGGGGTGTGTGTTAGCTGAGGCTGCACAGGGTGGGGGGGGGTGTGTTAGCTGAGGCTGCACAAGGTGGGGGGGTGTGTGTTAGCTGAGGCTGCACAGGGTGGGGGGGTGTGTGTTAGCTGAGGCTGCACAGGGTGGGGGGGTGTGTGTTAGCTGAGGCTGCACAGGGTGGGGGGGTGTGTGTTAGCTGAGGCTGCACAGGGTGGGGGGGTGTGTGTTAGCTGAGGCTGCACAGGGTGGGGGGGTGTGTGTTAGCTGAGGCTGCACAGGGTGGGGGGGGTGTGTGTTAGCTGAGGCTGCACAGGGTGGGGGGAAGGGTGTTAGCTGAGGCTGCACAGGGTGGGGGGGTGTGTGTTAGCTGAGGCTGCACAGGGTGGGGGTGTGTGTGAGCTGAGGCTGCACAGGGTGGGGGGGTGTGTGAGCTGAGGCTGCACAGGGTGGGGGGGTGTGTGAGCTGAGGCTGCACAGGGTGGGGGGGGTGTGTGTTAGCTGAGGCTGCACAGGGTGGGGGTGTGTGTGAGCTGAGGCTGCACAGGGTGGGGGTGTGTGTGAGCTGAGGCTGCACAGGGTGGGGGGTGTGTGAGCTGAGGCTGCACAGGGTGGGGGGGGTGTGAGCTGAGGCTGCACAGGGTGGGGGGGGGTCACATTGCTACAAGGGGACAAGGATGCACACATTTTTACAGAATGGGAAACAAGATGGGGCACATTACTACAAGATGTTGTCCAAAATTACTATGCGGTGGTTATTGTAAAACTGTATTACTTACAAAAAGGGGAAAAAATGTAAAAAAAAAGTGTGTGTGTGTATATATAATATATATATATATATATATATATATATATATATATATATACACACTACATATTTGTTATAATGGACAAATGAAAAACAGTGATTCAAGGGTGTATAGAAAGAAAAAATGGTACCACTACCAATGTCACTTTGTCCTGAAAGGAATGCGGCCCCTCAAATTATTTTTTTCCTGTGTGCGGCCCATACACCCAGCCGAGTTTGAGACCCCTGCCATAGGGTGAGTGATAAATCCTAGAATCTCAATGGGAATTTAGAGATTACATATACTCAATTCAAAGCATCAATTTACAAATCATTGGAGACACAATATGGTAGTCACAATCACAGATAGGAAGCCATATGTTATATAGTCATAGATCACAGTATTAAAGGCTGTGAATAATTAAAATGGTGTGAGGACCATAAAAACATAGATTTCTCCTAGGTAGTAATAGCAGTCCCAATTAGGCACAAACTCACATGAATCATAATAATGAGCCACCATATGAAGAGATCCGGGAAATCAATCAATTCCCATAATATTTTATGTCCAAGTCACACTCATCCATACTGAGTACACCTCGCAGCAGAACGTGCCCCGACACGCATGTTTCGTGGTCTTCTTCAGGGGGCCTATTTAATCTAGGTGGACAGGGATATAAGGGACAGCCACAGTGGAACGTGGGCACCATACATTTAGGGTGCTTAACCCCTTCACGACCTTGGACGGATCTATCCGTCCAGGATCGTGTCCTGTTAAGCCCCGCCCCCTGCCGCGGGCAGGCGGCGTGGATCGGCACACATATCAGCTGTTTTCAACAGCTGACATGTGTGCCTGCTAGCCTCGGGTGGAATCGCTTCCACCCGCGGCCATTAACCCCTTAAATCTTGCTGCCAAAGTCTGGCAGCAAGATTTAAATGCGCGCGGCCATGTTTGTTACTCACCGCCGCCCCCCACCGGAAGTCACGTGTGTTATCACGTGACTATCGGTGGTTGCCATCGTAGCACAGGGTCATGTGATGACGCCTGCTGCTACGATGTTTCATTTTCCCTCGGCCGAGAGCAGAGGGAAAACCAAAGTGACTGAATCTGCTGATTACAGCGGTATAACTGTGATCAGCAGATAGCGATCGGATTGCTGATCGCTATAGCCCCCTAGGGGGACTAGTAAAATGTAAAAAAAAAAGTTTTAAAAAATAAAAAAAAAAACAAAAAACCTAAAAGTTCAAATCACCCCCCTTTCCCCCCATTGAAAATTAAAGGGTTAAAAAATAAATAAATATACACATATTTGGTATCGCCGCGTTCAGAAATGCCCGATCTATCAAAATATAAAATCAATTAATCTGATTGGTAAACGGCGTAGTCGCAAAAAAATTCCAAACGCCAAAATTACGTTTTTTGGTCGCCGCAAGTTTTACGCAAAATGCAATAACAGACGATCAAAACGTAGCATCTGCGCAAAAATGTACCATTATAAACGTCAGCTCGAGACGCAAAAAATAAGCCATCACTGAGCCATAGATCCTTAAAAATAAGAACGCTACGTGTTTCGGAAAATGGCGCAAAACGTGCGCCACTTTTATTGGACAAACTTGTGAATTTTTTTTAACCCCTTAGATACAAGTAAACCTATACATGTTTGGTGTCTACAAACTCGCACCGACCTGAGGCATCGCATAGATACCTCAGTTTTACCATATAGTGAACACAGTGAATAAAATATCCCAAAAACTATTGTATGATCACACTTTTTTTGCAATTTTTCCGCACTTTTCCGCACTTGGAATTTTTTTGCAGTTTTCCAGTACACTATATGATTAAAACTTATGGTTTCATTTAAAAGTACAACTCGTCCCGCAAAAAACAAGCCCTCATATGGCAAGATTGATGGAAAAATAAAAATATTACGCCTCTCAGAAGAAGGGGAGCAAAAAACAAAAACGCAAAAACGGAAAGTGCCCGGGGGCTGAAGGGGTTAAATTCCCATTGCTAGGCAGGGTATAGTGGAGGGACAGTTTTATCCCCTTTCTCCTGCTCGAAGAGTTTGCATTACAAATATACCACTGCACCTTTTTTTTGTCATGTATGATGGAGTCGGAGTCGTGGAGTCGCTGTTGGAATCAGGGAAATTGAGGAGTCACAGGTTTGGCTTACTCCACAGCCCTGGTTACAGGCACAGCCAGTGAGTCACTGACAGGTCTTGTGCTACTGTATACACAAATTTTGAAAACCCGTATTGTCACTAAAAAGGCAGCTTTTGTGTTCAAACAAAGAAATGTACACATAATTGGTATTGCCGCATCCGGAATGACTCGATTTCTGAAAATGTCATGTTCCTTATCCGATATGGTGAATATTGTAAAAAAAAACAAAAAACAAAACAAAATTTTTTCATTATACTCTGCTGAAGCAGTGCGGGAGCTGGCTGAGGTCACTGCGCTGACCACAAGGGTGTACACTGCTGCTCTCTGTTATCTGCCAATACACACACGTGAAGAAAAACAAAAAGCCAGCACTAAATGTGCACTTCAGCACTAAAAATTCCAAACTGTACTTATTATAAAAAAATTTGAGATTTTTGGCAAAAAACTGCAATGAGCTGCCTCCCCACGTCACGGCAAATCTCATTTGAGGCAGTCCTACACTAAAATATTTTTATAAAATGTGCCATACGGCCTCACATATGAATAGTAGAACTGCTCTTAGCAGCACTTACCTGGTCTATTTCAATCCCGTACCCATGACTGAGTCATGGCTGTGAGCGGGACAGGTCCAAGCAAATGCTGCATGAAGTAAATAGCCTGTGGACAAGGCCTGATGACAATGTGAACAGTCACCAACTGCCAAAATCTAGACAGATGGAATACATCCCAAATTGGGGTGCATAGCATGGTGGGGGTCAGCCACCGACCAATTCAATGAAGAAAAACAAAAAGCCAGCACTAAATGTGCACTTCAGCACTAAAAATTCCAAACTGTACTTATTATAAAAAATTTTGAGATTTTTCGCAAAAAATTGCAATTTCTTGAGCTGCCTCCCCACGTCACGGCAAATCTCATTTGAGGCAGTCCTACACTAAAATATTTTTATAAAATGTGCCATACGGCCTCACATATGAATAGTAGAACTGCTCTTAGCAGCACTCACCTGGTCTATTTCAATCCCGTACCCATGACTGAGTCATGGCTGTGGGCGGGACAGGTCCAAGCAAATGCTGCATGAAGTATATAGCCTGTGAACAAGGCCTGATGACAATGTGACCAGTCACCAACCGCCAAAATCTAGACAGATGGAATACATCCCAAATTGGGGTCCAGGTGAGTGCTGCTAAGAGCAGTTCTACTATTCATATGTGAGGCCGTATGGCACATTTTATAAAAATATTTTAGTGTAGGACTGCCGCAAATGAGATTTGCCGTGACGTGGGGAGGTAGCTCAAGAAATTGCAATTTTTTGCCAAAAATCTCAAAATTATTATAAGTACAGTTTGGAATTTTTAGTGCTGAAGTGCACATTTAGTGCTGGCTTTTTGTTTTTTCTTCATTGAATTGGTCGGTGGCTGACCCCCACCCTGCTATGCACCCCAATTTGGGATGTATTCCACCTGTCTAGATTTTGGCGGTTGGTGACTGTTCACATCAGTCATCAGGCCTTGTTCACAGGCTATTTACTTCATGCAGCATTTGCTTGGACCTGTCCCGCCCACAGCCATGACTCAGTCATGGGTACGGGATTGAAATAGACCAGGTGAGTGCTGCTAAGAGCAGTTCTACTATTCATATGTGAGGCCGTATGGCACATTTTATAAAAATATTTTAGTGTAGGACTGCCTCAAATGAGATTTGCCGTGACGTGGGGAGGCAGCTCAAGAAATTGCAATTTTTTGCGAAAAATCTCAAAATTTTTATAATAAGTACAGTTTGGAATTTTTAGTGCTGAAGTGCACATCTGGTGCTGGCTTTTTGTTTTTTCTTCAATACACACATGTGGCTAATTCACTGATGTCACCAGTGCCAACCATTGCACGCTGCTGCTCTGTTATCTGCCGATGCACAAACGTGGCCAATTCATTAAGCTGAAGAGCGATAACACAGCAACCTTCTACAAAGAGAGCCCACCACCACAGGCTGCTGCTATTTCTTATCTGCTAATACACACACGCAACCAATTCAATGTCACCTATGCCGATCATCGCATGCTGCTGCTCTCAGTTATCTGCCAATACACATAGAACTAAAACCTGCAGTTTACCTACACTGTCTAAGTAGACACATCTGCAAGTTTTTCTCACTATCTGACACAAAATCCGAATAAATATTTTCCGGTTTAGGTCAATTAAGAACCAAAATTATTTATATTTGCCAAATGCCAGAGTAATTAACGAGAATGTTTTAAGGCATTTTTACTACTTTCTGCAAAGTCAAACGTTTACATACATTTCATTAGTATTTGGTACTATTGCCCTTTAACTCTATGACTTGGGTGAAACATATTGGATGTCCTTCCACAAGCTTCTCACAATAGTTGGCATTCCTGACAGAACTTGTGTAAGTGTCACACCCCACAGAGCTCAAGATAGGAGCTTCAGTCCGTACCTTGTATACCTGTCGCCGGGTCAGTTTTTTGTAGAAGTCGTGGCCTGACCCGGTTCCGTGGCCCCATGGTGCACAGTAAAGGGAGGCTAGCAAAGATTGTTCCTGGAGAGGTAGTCACCGGTTATGGTGGTGACTGGGGGTCCCGGCCTCCTCCGCTGCAGACCCTTCCTCCGACCTTTCCTCCTCCAGGAGTGGAACGGATGATGTCGACTACGCCACCTGTGGTATGCGGCCGGGGATAAGGCAGGGTACCTCGCTGGGGAAGATGTTGGAGTGCAGCCGGGATGATATCACTCCCCACAGGCGGAGCAGCCCCTGGGAGGGAGAACGGGGAACTGGGAATCGCCAAATCACAAGGCGACGACAAACAGAGTCAGTCATTGGGTTGCGCCGGGTTTCAGAATTTGTTTATTCACAGTTCTTTACTGCAATGACTCCGGTCAGTCCCAGGCAGGACAGAGGTCAAAGTCTGGTAGAGCAGCCTGTGGGCTTTCTCCTTCTGTGCTCTCGTGTGGTGGTCCCCTCCTTGTCTCTCCTCCTGCTACACTCCACGTGCCCAGGTTTAGGGAACTAAAACGACCGTTCCGATCCTGGTGCGTGCTGCGGTGCCGGGCTCACCCTATGGCCACCACTCGCCAAGGCTCGCACCCAGTCAGTCCATGTCCCCTCCCCATCTTCTCCTGGTCCTGGGGAGGCAGTGTTCCTGGCTCCTGGTGTGAATGTCCAACGAAGGGGGCGGGCACTGGTTTTTTTGCGCCCCGCTGCAATCCCACCCACGAAAGGTGGGCAAATCCAGTCTCTAAACTTCAAAAAACTGAGCTGTAACAAAAAAACAGTAAACATGCAATGTTCCAAGCATGTAAATGTCAGCCTCTAGACAAGAAAAAAACAAAGAGGGAACTGGGAATCGCCAGATCACAAGGCGACGACATACAGAGTCAGAGTCATTCAGAATTTGTTTATTCACAGTTCTTTCTTTACTGCAATGACTCCGGTCGTTCCCAGGCAGGATAGAGGTCAAAGTCTGGTAGAGCAGCCTGTGGGCTTTCTCCTTCTGTGCTCTCATGTGGTGGTCCCCTCCTTGTCTCTGGAGCTCTTGGGACCCACTACTCTTCCACCCAAACCTGCGGGCTCTGTAACCCTCTTCTCCTCCATGCCACACAACTACCGGTCCCAGGCTCTCAACTCCTTCCCGGCTAGTCACCTCTCCCATTCAAAGTCTCTGCCGGCTAAGGGACCTGGAGCCTCCTAACTGGCATTGTCCGCTCTCTCAGCTTAGGGGTCCTCAGCCATCTACTCGCCCGGTCCCAGGTAAGCAAATGGTGTATAACCAGTGTGGACCTGGTGGCTCCTCTGCTCTGCCTCCCTGAGAGGGATGCTCCCAGGGAGCTGGTCACTGCGTGTCCACTCTCAGTGCTTTCCCAAGGCGTTCTGAAGTAAAGTGAAACCAAACTGTCCCTTTTGTAACTTCCTTCTGCACATGCCCCCACCTAAGGAATGTCCCCTCTGCCTGTGTGTGTGTGAGGCTGTGTGCTGCAGAAACAGACTTAACCTATTCCTGCCAGGGTAGACGGACATTATAAAATAGATAAAAATACATACAATACATTAACCTGTAGCACCCAGTCTCAGGGGCGCTACATTCCTCCAGAGCGAAACGCAACACTCCTGGGTTGCAAGAGAAAATTACACCGCAAATAAATTTTTTTTTCATAGTCAACAAATAACACGTTCCTTTTACCAGGATCCAATAAAGGAAAGGAAAAAGGAGGAGGAAAAAGAAAAAGAAGGAGAAGTAAAGAAAGGAAAAAGAAACATTTGCATAAATCAAGCCATTTAAAAAAAAACCTCAAACAAGTCATTAAACATTCTGGAACAGGTCTTGCGACGCTCCGGGGACCTCCAGGTACCCAGGTTTAGGGAACTAGAACGATAGTCCGATCCCGGTGCGTGCTGCGGTGCCGGGCTCACCCTATGGCCACAACTTGCCAAGGCTCGCACCCATGTCCATATCACCACCCCATCTCCTGGTCCTGGGGAGGCAGGGTTCCTAGATCCTAGTGTGAATGTCCAACAAAGGGGGCGGGCACTGGTTTTTCGTGCCCCGCTGCAATCCCACCCACGAAAGACAGGCAAGTCCAGTCTCTGTTGGTACGCATGGCGCCCATCCCATTCTCAATGGATGGCATTTTACAGTCCCAGTCCAGTAGTCATGGCGCCCACAGCCGCGGGCACAAATAAACAAACGACAGTCCAGTAAAGGCATACAGTACCCATTAGATTGGGCACGCAATCCTGCCGACTACGCAAGTTGTGACACCATAACGGTGCTCAAGATAGGAGCTTACCTTACCAACACAAACCTGCTTGCCAAATGGTGAAAATCAATGTATAGAACTCATGGCTGAGGCACCTCCCTTAAGGGGAAAGTGCCTGAAATATCTGATGGCTCTCAGCCGAGCTAAGAGACACTTCTGGGTCGGGGTGTACTTGCCCTTTCAGAAAATGGGTGTGTCAGCGCGCTTATCCTATGGGGATTCCCAGAAGACCTGTGCAGTGTGCGCAAGTCCTGGGAGACAGCAGCATGGATCGGGGACATTGCAGCCACCACTGGGCAGCCGGGAAGGTGATAGTGCCAGCATGCCTGCTGGGGGAGGGGTGCAGGACAGCACGGGGCCACTGATACAGGCTTTACAGAAGCCACCTCCAATGCCGTGTTTGTCGCCTCATAATTGATTGACATTGTGATAAGCTGACTTGTTGACTCGGATATTTTGTCTCGGTGTCCACCTCTTGGCTTTTGAATGAATGAATGAATGGAAACATGGATAAACACCAAGAGCAAAACATTAACAGTGCAGTAACATGGGAAGAATCAGCATAACTAATCATATGCTAAATATCATGGAGAAATTAAGAGCTAGGGACACATCATGACTAGAGATGAGCGATGGTCGAATCGAACCGTTTGCCAATTTCAAATTCGAGTGGTTTTAGGCGGTGTTCGAGTCATTCGACGAACTCGAACGATTTGCTTCATGTTCGACCGTTCGAGTTACTGTTCGATAATGGTTCGATCACCAAAAGCGTGGCTTTTCACAGTAAGGCTATGTGCGCACGTTGTGTACTTGCATGCATCCTGCCTCCCCAGCACAATCCCTCTCTCTTTCCTACTCACCTATCAGCTGCACGGCTGTCACAAAGCTCTGGCAGCTTGTCCTCTTTTGAAAATGGCTGCTGCTCATTATTCAATCTGGCGTTTCCTGCTTTCCCCGCCCACCGGTGCCCATGATTGGTTGCAGTCAGACACGCCCCCACGCTGAGTGACAGCTGTCTCTCTGCAACCAATCACAGCCGCCGGCGGGCGGGTCTATATCTTGCAGTAAAATAAATAAATAAATAAAAAAAAAAAAAAAAACCTGCGGTCCCCCCCAATTTTGATACTAGGCAAGATAAAGCCACACAGCTGGAGGCTGGTATTATCAGGATGAGGAGCGCCACGTTATGGGGAGCCCACCACCCTAATAATATCAGCCAGCAGCCGCCCGGAATTGCCGCATCCATTAGATGCGACAGTCCTGGGACTCTACCCGGCTCATCCCGAATTGCCCTCGTGCGGTGGCAATCGGGGTAATAAGGTTAGGTTAATCATGACAGGTGTCTCCCTGAGATACCTTCCATGATTAACCTGCAAGTGAAAGTAAATAAACACACACAACGAAAAATCCTTTATTTGGAATAAAAGACAAAAAACCCTCCTCTTTTACCACTTTATTAATCCCCAAACCGACATCCAGGTCCCAAGTAATCCACACGACGCTTTCAGCTCTGCTACATGAAGCTGACAGGGAGCGCCGTAGAACACGAACGCTCTGTGTCAGCTCCACGCAGCAACTGAAGTGAGCTGTGCTGTCACCGGATACTTCACTCAGGTAGTGCCTGCGTCTCTCTCTCTTTTTTCTCCTCTCTCTCCTCTCTCTCCTCTCTCTCTTCTTTCTCTCTCTTCTCTTTTTCTCTCTCTCTTTCTCCCTCTCCTCTCCTCTCTTCTCTCTCACTCATCTCACTCTCTCACTCATCTCTCTCTCTCTCATCTTTGTAGCTGAATAATCTACTTCTGGTTTCTCTAGTGCAATACAGAGGTCAACATTACCAAATTTTCCTATGCTTTTCATTACATGCAGTGACTCATTGGGTAGAGCTGCTGCCTAAGGAGAATTAGTTCACGAGTTTGAGTCCTGGCTGTCCCGGTAACGAATTTAATTTATTTATAAATTTTAAATTATAATTATTATTTATTTATAATCTAATTTAATTATGCACTGAGGTGAGGAGCCGGACATCAGCTGTGAGCCTCGGGACACACCTCTAAAATCGGAGCAGTTCACGGAATGAGGCTGCATTGCTCTCTCCTCTCTCTCCTCTCTATTCTCTCTCTCCTCTCTCTTTTCTCTCTTTTCTCTCTCTTCTCTCTCTTCTCTCTCTCTTTTCTCTCTCCTCTCTCTCCTCTCTCCCCTCTCTTCTCCTCTCTCTCTCCTCTCTCTCTCCTCTCTCTCTCCTATCTCTCTCTTCTCTCTCTTCTCTCTCTTCTCTCTCTTCTCTCTCTTCTCTCTCTTCTCTCTCTTCTCTCTCTTCTCTCTCTTCTCTCTCTTCTCTCTCTTCTCTCTTTCTCTCTTTCTCTCTCTTCTCTCTCTCTCTTCTCTCTCTAAACTCTCTCTAAACTCTCTCTAAACTCTCTCACTTCTCTCTCTTTCTCTCTCTTTTCTCTCTCTCTCTCCCCCTCTACTCTCTCTCTCCTCTCTCTGCTCTCTCTCATCAAATTCAAATTCAAATATGCTTTATTGGCAGGACCAAAATAAAATTAGTGTTGCTAAAGCAAGAGAAATACAGTAAGTGTGGTGGGAGGGGGATCAGGGTTATAGGGAGTTAGGGGCACAATTTGGGCTCTGAAAGTCCATTTAGGGGCCTTATGTTCCCCTCAGCTTATGACATGTGGTGACATATTGGGTGGCGATCTCCACCATTGATTCCTCTTCCCCCAGTAGGAAGCGGAGTTTCATGTCCTCGTCCATGGATGGAAAGTCCGGGGTATGGGTGGTAAATTTCTGGAAGTGGGAGGCCCTCACTGCTGAGTATTTGTTACAGTGCAGCAGGAAATGCGCCTCGTCCTCCAGAGTCCCCTGCTGGCAGTGCTGGCACAGTCTGTTCTCTCGCGGCTTGTATGTCTGTCGGTGCCGCCCTGTTTCCACCTCTAGGCAGTGGGCACTCAGTCTGTACAGGCTCAGGGTCTTCCTGTCTTTGGGGTGGCGTAACCTTTCCAGATATGGGGCCAGAGTAGTCCCTCCGCAGTGACCAGTAGATGGTGAGTTTCTGGGAGTTCTCTAATTCACTCTTCCAGTCCTCTATGTATTGCATCTTGCAGCTCTCTGAGATCTCTTTTATTTGGGCTTTTGTCAGGGTGTGTTGCTGACTTTGGCTGGACTGGCTGTCGGGTTTCCTGGCTTGCTCTGGACTCTGGCTCAGCAGGGCTTTATGATGGTAGGAGCTGGGGTTGCTGTTCTGTATGTGCGCCTGGTGTGATAGCGCCCTCTTGTGTATACTGAACCATAAGGGGAATCGGCCCAGCTCTGCCCGACAGGCTATGTTTGAGGTGCTGCGATGGACTTGGAGGAGATATTTACAGAACTCCATGTGGAAGACTTCGGTTGGGCTGGAATCCCACTTTGTGTGGTCTGGGTAGGTCACTGGGCCCCATACCTCGCTGCCATATAGCAGTATAGGGGTGATGACGCTGTCAAATATCTTGAGCCAGACTCTCACAGGTGGTTTCAGGTGGTAAAGTTGTCTTCTGATGGCGTAGAAGGTTCTGCACGCTTTTCCTTTCAGGGCTTCTGCTGCTTGCTTGAGGCTCCCGTTATTGCTTAGCTCCAGACCAAGGTAGGTATAGCTGCTGGTTTTCTCCAGCGTGGAGCCATTTAATATGAAGGAGGGAGAGTTTATTTTATTCTGGTTCCTCTTCTGAAACACCATGACTTTGGTCTTCTTTTGGTTGATGGGAAGCGCCCATGTGGTGCTGAATGTTTCCAGTACTGCCAGGCTATCTTGGAGGCCTTTCTCGGTTGGGGAGAGTAGCAGGAGGTCGTCTGCGTACAGCAGGAACTTAACCTCTCGGTCATGCAGACTGAAGCCTGGAATGGGGGAGTACTCTAGAGCTGTTGCTAGTTCATTTATATAGATGTTGAATAGAGTTGGGCTTAGGCTGCAGCCCTGTCTGTCAGAAGAAATCCGTCCTCTTCCCTTTCACCTTCACGCTGCACCGGTTCTCAGTGTATGAGCTCTTGATCGCATTGTAGGTTCTGACACCTATTCCGCTCTCCAGAAGTTTCAGGAACAGGCCTGGATGCCAAACTGAGTCAAATGCCTTTTTGAAGTCCACGAAACATGCAAATATTTTCCCCTGCTTTTTGCCGTGGACGTGGGTCTTGATGAGGCTTTGCAGGGTGTAAATGTGGTCCGTCGTGCGGTGGTTTGGCATGAACCCAGCTTGGCTTCTGCTGAGAATGTCACCCTGGGTGAGGAAGGCGATAATCCTTTTATTAATGATGCTGTTAAACAGTTTTCCCAGAATGCTGTTGACACATCCCTCTATAGTTTGCTGGGTCATATCTGTCTCCATTCTTGTAGATGGGCGTTATGAGACCTTGATTCCAGCTTTGAGGGAAGTAGCCGGCACTCAGGACATGGGTGAATAGTTTTGCCAGTGCTGCATGTGTCGCGGGCGGGGAGGAGGGTGTCAGCACACCGCGCTCACCCCTTCTGCTCGGGTCCGGCAGTTGCTCCTGGTGGCTCGAGCTGTGGGCCGGATCCCGGGGTGTCTCGAGCGACACTCCTCGCCCGTGAGTGAAAAGGGGGTGTTTGTTGGGGTTATAGTTCGTGATGCCACCCACGGTTGTGGTGATTGCACCACCGCTGCTTTGGATGGGGATCCCGGGGATGGTGATGGGAGCAGCCAGGTGTTGTGTTGCCCCTCCGTGGGTAGGGGTTGGTGATCCCGGGGCCCAGTGGGGTGCAGGGGCGCAGGGGCAGCGCTGTGCCTTGCGGCACTGAGGTACTCACTCAGCCAGTAAACACGACACAGTTCTCGGTAAACAAACGGCTGGTTGGACGGGTCCCTCGGACGGTTCACGGTGCTGCGGTTCCCTGCAGTTAGCGGTGACGGTCTCTTCCCTGCACCTTTGAAATGTCTTGTGGTATCGGTGGATTCCCTCCGGTTACCCGCTCCCCGGCTGCAATCTGGGCCGGAGGAGCTCTACACTTTGCCCGCAGGCGCCGGCCCTGGGAAACTGGTGCCTTGGCGGTGGCGGTGTTTCCCCGTTGTGGTTGGACCTTTGCCGTCAATCAGGACTTGCTTGTTGGGAGATCTACGTCCCCTTCACTAACGGATTTAGCAATTTACAGCGACTCCAAGCCTTGCTGGGATCCGAAAGCCCCAGCTCTGGTACTGACTGCCCTTTGTATACTGCTCCAGGCCCTGGATACACACAGCCTCCGCGGCCCTTCCAGCAACCTCCAGACAGTCCCACTGCAGATCTTCACCGCTGTCTGCTGACCTTGCTGTTCTGGCCCTACACAAAGCTGGGCTCTCAGGCTTTCTTTCCTTCTGTCACTTTACTGGCTTCTCTCCTTTACACTTCTCTACTTTCACCACTTTCACTTCTCTGTTTACTCTAGCCCTCTGCTAGACTTCACTCTGTCTTCACTCTTGCCCTCCCTGGGCTAATCTCCTGAGCTCCTCTGCACTCTAGCCCTGCCTGGGCTAATCTGCCTGGTTTACTTCCTGCCTCCAGAGTTGTGAGCTCCTAGGTGGGCTGAGCCAACCGCCTGGCCCACCCCCTGGTGTGCATCATCAACCTCTGGAGGAAGGCAACAAGGATTTATGGGTTAGCTGGTGTACCTGCAGGGAATGTGGGGTGCGTGTGTGTTGTTATCTGTGTCCCCTGGCTTGCCCAGGGCGACACATTCCCCCTTAGCAAAACGCAGACCGTCCTCGGGCTGCCCGTCCAACACCGGTTTTATTTTCCTTTTTTTGTTTTTCTGAAAAGGTAAAACGGTATAACATTATCAACGGTAAATAATATACATTTTTAATCAAAAACTCTTCCCAAAACGGGAGGCACATTTACTTAAACGTTTCAACGGTATACGGTCACGGTTTCCGCTCTCTCCCACCCAAGCAACCTGGCCCTGATGCTGCCCCTAAAACCCAGGCAGCACCCCTTGACCCACAGTCCAGCACAAGTCACCCAAGCGGGATCTGTCCTTGCCCTCCAGAGGGTGGCCACCGGTTCCTTTGGTGGCTGGGCCCTGGCCTGCTCTGCTCAGGGCCCTCCCTCCAACCTGCCTCTCCGGAGGCGGCATTGCGGAAACGGTAACGGTACCCAACATATTTACATGCCACTAACGTTTGTGGTTGCCCTGCAGAGTTCACGAGCTTGTCCATGGATAGTTCCCATGCAATTTAAACGGTCCCCACGGGGACAACGGTGCCGGCTCCGGCCGGTTCAATCAAGCAGACAATCAGGTGACAAACTTCGGTAAATCATTTTTCATTTTTCAAAACTTTCAAACTTTTTCAAACAAACACACACCAACCTTTTACATTTGCGGACCCCTTTCACTCATAGAACGGTCTCCCTGTACCTAAGTGGGGGTCTACCTAGGTTGGAACGGGTGGACCTTCGGGGCCCGGTGTCAGTGGTGCTAGACAGTGGGGTAGAGGGAACGATCGGTTCCTCCTCCCTGCTACAGTGTGGGGCAGGCGGAGGTGCAGGGGGGCTGGGTGCAGGTTCATCCCTGGGCACTGGCATTGGTTCTGGCTCACGGTTAACCTCTTCCACTACTTCTTCATCCACGGGTTGTGGGAACAGTATCACTGGAAGTATCACCGCGCCGTTCTGTGTAGGCCAGTTTGCTGGGAAGTCACCCATTACAGTGTGGATTACCTCTGCTGCCTTTTCCACTGGTGGAGGAACCGGTACTTCAGCCTCTGCTTTCAACGCTGGGGGGCATTTTTTTAGATGGTCCCGAGAAACTGTGGCCAGGGTGTCCCCTTGGTCACGACTGATCTGGTAGGTCTTCCCATTGTCCCACTCGGTGGGTTGTACGACGTAAGGGACTTGCTCCCACTGGTCATCCAATTTGTGGGCTTTTCTCTTCCGTTTCAGCACCACATCTCCTGGCTGGAAAGGACCTGCAGGCGCCTTCTGGTTGAACCGGTGCTCTTGCTGTTCTCGACTTCGACTGAGGTTTTTCTCCACATACTCCTGGATTTGCCGGTATTGGGCCCTCCTCCGACTTTCCCACTCTGCCGTTGAAGGGAGTGCTTCCGGGGCTTCCAACCCCATCTCCAGATCCACCGGCAGGCGGCCAGGCCGAGCCCTCATCAGATACGCTGGGGTGCACTTCGTCGAGCTGGACGGGATATTATTATACATGTCGACCAAGTCAGGTAGCTTTTCCGGCCACATGTTCCGTTCTTCCAGCGGTAGCGTCTTGAGGAGCCCCAGGACCAAGTGATTCATTTTCTCGCACATGCCGTTGGTTTGGGCGTGGTACGGAGTGGTCCGGATCTTCTTGCAGCCGTACAACTGGCAGAACTCGTGAAACACCTCTGCTTCAAAAGCCGGGCCTTGGTCAGTCAGCACCTTCTCGGGGTACCCATGGGGTCGGCAGAAATAAGCCTGGAACGCTCGAGCAGCGGTTCGACCAGTTAGGTCCTTAACGGGGACTACCACCATAAATCTCGAGTAGTGGTCTACCATGGTCAATGCGTAGGTGTACCCACTTCGGCTAGGGGTGAGCTTGACATGGTCCAGGGCGACCAGCTCCAGCGGCTGGTGGGTGACTATGGGATGTAACGGTGCCCTCTGGCTAGTCTCGTCCTTTCTCCTCAGTGTGCAAGGACCACACTCTCGACACCAGGCTTCCACCGATTCACGCATCCCACTCCAATAGAACCGCTCCCTCAACAGCATCTCCAGCTTCTTCCACCCGAAGTGGCCAGCACCATCATGGTATGCCCGCAGTACAGTGGCGACATCAGCCTGAGGAACGATTAACTGGCATATTTTCTCATGGGTCTTCGGGTTGATCAGCTCACGGTACAGCCTCCCTTGGTGTAGGTAAAGCCGCTTCCGTTCTTTCCACAAGCGTTGGGCTTCGGCTGGAGCGCTGGGGTCCATTCCCATGGCGCCTTGTTCCACCAGAGTCTTGACAAGGCCGACAGCCGGTGCTTGGTCCTGGGCGTCCTGCCACTCTTGACTGGGCCGCGGGTCCAGATCCACCCTTTGCTGACAGACTTGTACTCTCTCAGTAGGCAGCTGGTGAAACGCAGGCAACTCGATCTCCTCGAGGTCGTCATCCTCGCACCCCTCTTCTGACAAATGGGGCATCCGGGAGAGTGCATCAGCATTTATGTTGACACGACCAGCGCGGTACTTTATGGTGAAATCATAGTTGGCTAGCCGGGCTACCCACCGCTGCTCCAGCGCGCCCCACTTGGCCGTGTTCAGGTGAGTCAGCGGGTTGTTGTCCGTAAACGCTGTAAATTTGGCTGCCGCCAAGTAGTGGCGGAACCGCTCCGTGATAGCCCACACCAACGCCAATAGCTCAAGCTTGAAGGAGCTATAGTTCTCAGGGTTCCTTTCGGTCGGCCGGAGTTTTCGGCTAGCGTAGGCAATCACCTTCTCCTTTCCATCCTGGACCTGGGATAGGACCGCTCCTAGCCCCACATTACTGGCGTCTGTGTGGAGGATGAACGGGCTCCCATAGTCAGGGTACGCCAGGACCTCTTCTCCGGTCAAGGCCGCCTTCAACTGGCAAAAGGACTCCTCATGCTTGTCCTCCCACGACAGTGGGGCCCCAATGGGTCTACCACCTTTGGTCTGTCCCACGAGGAGATCTTGCATGGGGGCAGCCATCTTCGTGTATCCCTTTATAAAGCGCCGATAGTACCCCACCAGACCCAGGAACTGCCTTACTTCCCTCACTGTAGATGGTCTCGGCCAGCTCTGGATGGCAGTGATCTTCTCAGGGTCGGGGGCGACACCATCCGCACTCACCACATGTCCTAGATACTGCACCCTGGGTTTCAGCAGATGGCACTTCGAGGGCTTCAACTTCATCCCGAACTTGGCAAGGGACGCGAACACCTCGGCCAGGTGCTCCAGATGGGCCTCATACGTCTGGGAATAAACAATCACATCATCCAAATACAGCAGGACGGTCTCGAAGTTTAAATGTCCCAGACAGCACTCCATCAACCGTTGGAAGGTCCCGGGGGCATTGCACAGCCCAAACGGCATGCTATTGAATTCGCAGAGCCCCATCGGGGTGGTGAAGGCGGTCTTCTCCCGGTCCTCGGGGGCCACGGTCACTTGCCAGTATCCGCTGGTGAGGTCAAGGGTCGAGAAGTAGTTTGCAGTTCTCAGTGCAGCCAAAGATTCTTCAATACGAGGCAATGGATATGCATCTTTATGGGTTATCTGGTTGATCTTCCGGTAGTCCACACACATCCGCATGGTACCATCCTTCTTCTTGACCAGTACCAACGGAGCGGCCCAGGGACTACAACTGTCCCGAATAACCCCTGCCTCCTTCATATTCTTCAACATATCTTTGGCACACTGGTAATGTGCAGGGGGAATAGGTCTATACCTCTCTTTGATAGGGGGATGCTCACCGGTGGGAATGTGGTGTTGGACCCCCTTGATCTGCCCAAAGTCTAGGGGGTGCTTACTGAAAACCTGTTCGTATTCCTGCACTACCCTGTGTACCCCTGCCCTGTGATGTGTAGGGGTATCATCAGTGCCCACATGTAGCTGTTGGTGCCACTCCTTGGTGTCCCCCTGGGATGGGGAAGTGCTGGTGGTAGGTGGGAGTGTGGATGGACGGGCTTCCTGGATAGTGTGAGGGTCCAGGGTGAGCAGTTTGGCAATGGTGGCATACCGGGGGAGCCTGACTTCCTCCTCTCCACAGTTTAACACTCTCACAGGCACTCTCCCTTTCTTCACATCTACCACCCCTCGGGCGGCCACTACAGTGGGCCAGTGCTCGGAAGGCATGGGCTCCATCATCGCAGGGTAGTCACGCCCCTGAGGCCCTACCGCTGCCCTACACCAGATCATCATCTCACTCCTAGGGGGCACAGTCAATGGAGCAACATCCATCACTCGCACTCCACCAATCTCCCCTCCGGTTGAGCTTACATGCTGGCGGTACATTAGGGCGCGGATCTCACGCTGCACAGCCCTCTGCCGGCTCCCCGCCGCCGTGGCGGCTAGCTGCTGCAAAAGGTTCAACACATCAGCCATGCAGTGTTCCATCACATTGGTTCCCAACACTATTTTCGGGTTATGATCACTAGGCTCATTCATGATCACAATCATACCCTGGTGTTGCAGTTCAGCTTGCCCCACTGTCATAGCCACCTCTTTATACCCCACCTGGGTCAATGGAAGTCCATTAGCGGCAATCAAATTTATACTATTGTCTGGAGGCGCCAGCTCGTCTGTGGCCCAATATTGCTGGTACAATGTGTACGGTATGGTAGTTACCTGTGATCCAGTGTCCAAGAGAGCCATCACGGGTATGCCGTCCACAGCCACAGGGATGATAGGGCGGGCCCCGACATATCGGTCTCGCCAGTCCAGGGGGCCACGGTGTTCTACTCCTGAGGATTGGCCCGGGGCCCCAGGGGTTGCTCGTTTAACGGGCACTGTCGGTAAACATGGCCCGGCTTACGGCACTTGTAGCAGATTGGAGGTCTGCTCCGCGGGTTGTTAGCGCTTCTCCGCTGCATCCAGGGAACATCTTCGGGACTGTCAGCAAGTTGTATCTGCGCTGGGGGCTGAGATCTGGTCAGAGGTTGTAGCGCAGCAAGGATTTTGGCAAGGTCTCCGTCCAGGCGACGGACCTGGGCTGCCAGTTCTTCCACTGTGCTGCTTGAGGCTGCAGGTAGTAAGGAGGTTGGTTTGGCTGGAGCCGCCACAACGGGAGCTGTCTCGACGGGCCACGGGACGGGTTCCAGAATTTCAGCAGCTGGGGGCTGTAGTGCTTTGATAGCCCGCTCCTTTAACACAGCAAAGTCCACATCAGGGTGTTCCAGGGCCCACAGCCGGAGTTGTTTACGATCCTCAGGGGACCTCATCCCCTGCGCAAATTGCTCCACCAACATCTTGTTGCTATCCGCCTCATTAATAGAGTTCACCCGCTTCAGCGTGCGGAGGGCGGTCTGCAGACGTAGAGCATAGTCCCGAATGCTATCCCCAGCTCGTTGCCGGCACTGGTAAAACTGCATCCTCAGCTCAGCTTCAGTCCGGGTCTCGAAGGCAGTCTGTAGCTTCTCGAAGATGGTGGCTACAGAGAGCCGGTCCCCCTCGGCCCAGGTCTCCGCTTCCTGCTCCGCCGCACCGGTTAACTGGCCTAGCACTATCGCTGCACGTTGCTTATCAGTCAGGGGGTACAGCTCTAGCAACGGGTTAAGCTTTTTCCGGAAGGCCTGCAAGGCATCCGGTTTCCCGTCATACTGCGGTAGCCAGGCAGCTCCGGGCGCATAGGGCAAGGAAAACGGCATGACCTGAGCAAGCGCGGGGGCCGCGGCACCTCCCGCCAGTACGGCCGGGACCTGGGCAGGCCCATTCCCATCCGCGGGTGCCGCTGCGGCTGCGACCACTGCTCCTCCAGCGGCTCCGTCGGGCGCAGACATCTTGTTTCCGTCCCCCTTAGCTCTTTCCGGCCCCTCCTCTCTCGGGGCGGGGTTTTGGCCTTCGCGCCTCTACTGCTCGAGAAGACGCTCGAGCGGGAACTTTTCGCGCCAAAGATGGCGGCTTCTGAAATTTTTCTGCCGGATGCCTCCGGCGGTAACAAGGCGCACCTCTACCTGACGGCAGAGCGGTAAGATCCTGTTCGTGACGCCAAGTTGTCGCGGGCGGGGAGGAGGGTGTCAGCACACCGCGCTCACCCCTTCTGCTCGGGTCCGGCAGTTGCTCCTGGTGGCTCGAGCTGTGGGCCGGATCCCGGGGTGTCTCGAGCGACACTCCTCGCCCGTGAGTGAAAAGGGGGTGTTTGTTGGGGTTATAGTTCGTGACGCCACCCACGGTTGTGGTGATTGCACCACCGCTGCTTTGGATGGGGATCCCGGGGATGGTGATGGGAGCAGCCAGGTGTTGTGTTGCCCCTCCGTGGGTAGGGGTTGGTGATCCCGGGGCCCAGTGGGGTGCAGGGGCGCAGGGGCAGCGCTGTGCCTTGCGGCACTGAGGTACTCACTCAGCCAGTAAACACGACACAGTTCTCGGTAAACAAACGGCTGGTTGGACGGGTCCCTCGGACGGTTCACGGTGCTGCGGTTCCCTGCAGTTAGCGGTGACGGTCTCTTCCCTGCACCTTTGAAATGTCTTGTGGTATCGGTGGATTCCCTCCGGTTACCCGCTCCCCGGCTGCAATCTGGGCCGGAGGAGCTCTACACTTTGCCCGCAGGCGCCGGCCCTGGGAAACTGGTGCCTTGGCGGTGGCGGTGTTTCCCCGTTGTGGTTGGACCTTTGCCGTCAATCAGGACTTGCTTGTTGGGAGATCTACGTCCCCTTCACTAACGGATTTAGCAATTTACAGCGACTCCAAGCCTTGCTGGGATCCGAAAGCCCCTGCTCTGGTACTGACTGCCCTTTGTATACTGCTCCAGGCCCTGGATACACACAGCCTCCGCGGCCCTTCCAGCAACCTCCAGACAGTCCCACTGCAGATCTTCACCGCTGTCTGCTGACCTTGCTGTTCTGGCCCTACACAAAGCTGGGCTCTCAGGCTTTCTTTCCTTCTGTCACTTTACTGGCTTCTCTCCTTTACACTTCTCTACTTTCACCACTTTCACTTCTCTGTTTACTCTAGCCCTCTGCTAGACTTCACTCTGTCTTCACTCTTGCCCTCCCTGGGCTAATCTCCTGAGCTCCTCTGCACTCTAGCCCTGCCTGGGCTAATCTGCCTGGTTTACTTCCTGCCTCCAGAGTTGTGAGCTCCTAGGTGGGCGGAGCCAACCGCCTGGCCCACCCCCTGGTGTGCATCATCAACCTCTGGAGGAAGGCAACAAGGATTTATGGGTTAGCTGGTGTACCTGCAGGGAATGTGGGGTGCGTGTGTGTTGTTATCTGTGTCCCCTGGCTTGCCCAGGGCGACACACATGTATATCCGGGGAACTGTATTTGATCATCTCAGGCAGGATGCCGTCACTGCCCGCGGCCTTCTTACATTTTAGCAGTTTGATTCTGTCTTTTATTTCCAGCACACTGATTGGTATGTCCAGAGGATTTTGAAAGTCCTTGATTGTCTCCTCCATGTCCCTTGTTCTGGGGTTAGGTCGTCTTCTGGGATATTCTTGTAGAGGCCCTTGAAGTAGCTGTGCCAGGTGTTGCCATTTTGAATGTGGAGGGTGCTTTGCTTGGGATTTGTACCGATATGGCTCCATGTCTCCCAGAATGAGTTGTCCTGGAGGGAGTCTTCGAGCTGCTGCAGTTTGTGGGAGATGTGCTTTTGTTTTTTCTCCTTGAGGGTTCGCTTGTATTGCCTCTGTAGGGTGTCATGGACCACTCTTAGCTCCTTGTTGTCCGGGTCTCTGTGTTTTTGATTTGAGACTATCCTTAGGGAGTTGTGCAGTGCCTTGCATTCTTTGTCAAACCATTTTTGGCCTTGTTTATTTGTAGGTCTCTTGGAGTTGGTCCTTCTGAGGCCTGCTAGCTCTGCCATGGTATATAGGATGTTATTAAAGTCGTTCACTGCCAGGTTGACCCCCTGCTGGTTTGATGTATAGGATTTTGTGTGAAAGTTTACAAGCAGCTCTTTAATCTCTGTTCTGTTGGTCATGTTGGTGTATTCAATGGCTAACTGGGCCACTTGAAGGATGGTGGCAAGTTGTAGAGACAGCTCAAGTGGGGCTTTTGTGTGGGTGACTTGTCCGTGGATCTCAAGTACAGCAGTGTCTGGTTGTGGCCTGACATGTGGGTGTCGGGGGTGACTATGAAGGCATTTATGTTTGCTGGGTCTATGTCTGTTATGGCATAATCCACTACCCTGCTGCCCATGTGGGTGTTTAGTGTAAATCTCCCTAATGAGTCACCCCTGGTGCGCCCGTTCAGTATATGCAGCCCCAAACTCCGGCACAGGTTCAGCAGTGTTCTGCCGCTTTTATTCACCACTCTATCATAGCTGTTTCTTGTTGTCTGTACTGAGTCTCTGTAGAAGGGCTCATCTCCCAGGACGTATGTGTTTCCGTCAGGTGACAGGTAGTCCTTCTCTGTACCTGTCCTGGCATTCAGGTCTCCACAGATGAGCACCTTACCTTTTGGACTGGAATTGGGCAGCCTCCCTCTGAAGTTCCTCGTAGATGTCCAACTTAAAGTATGGGGATTCTGATGGAGGGATGTAGGCTGAGCAGAGGTAGATATCCTGCTGAGAGGTGAGGATGGAGCTACTTCTCCTCATCCAGATATGGCTTTCTCCTCTTTTTATTGCCTTGATATGTTCTTGGATCTCCTATTTGTACCGTATTAGTATGCCCCCTGAGCAGCGGCCGTGTTTGGTGTTCTTGTTTTTCTGGGCGGAGACAGAAAATTCCTTGTATCCCATGGGTGTGAGAGATTCCTCCTCTGCTTGGGCCCATGTCTCCAGGAGGATGTGGATGTCAATGTTCTTTAGCCTTTGTTTGAAGTCTGGGTCATTTGTCTTGGACCCAAAAGCTGAGGCATTCAATCCTTGAATGTTCCAGCTGCTGATAACTAAGGATGTCATATTTAGTTGATATACCTTATAATGAGGAAGGATACATTTTCATAGGACATAACCGGATTTAGTGGTGGGTTTGGGTGGCATATTTTAGTAGTGTCCCAAGAGTTTGCTGCACAATGTGTTGAGCAATGTCCTTATTTCTGCCATGTTGTTGCCCTCTGTTGCTTTGTATTGCCATTGTGGGGCATGTGGTCTTGTGTATTTCTGCCATCTCTGTGGACTCTCTCCGGGGGTCTCTGTGGGCTGCCATCTGTTTGGTCTTGCTTGTAGTCTTGGAGGTCTGTTTAGAACCATGTCCTTTAGGTCTTTTGCTAGATGGCTGACTCCTTGTTTATTGAGGTGTTTGTCGTCATAGAAGTCATGAAGCGTTATTTCAGGGTGTCTTGCCAGCTGTATGTTCAGTGCTGAGGTAATACTGGTGGCCAGCTCTGAGTTGATTTGCTAGGTTATTTGTTGGTGTATATCTTTCCTTGGAAGCAGGGCAGACAGGATTATTTTGGTTCTGGGGAATTTTTGCTGGGCTTCTATTGCGAGTTTTGATAGGTCCTTTGTGACTGTCTCTTGGTGGATATCATTTGTGCCAGTGTGTAGTATGAGGTGTGTGGGCTCTGTGAAATATGGGTTACTGATCACCTCCTCTGCTTGTGGTATTGTTGAGCAACGAATTTTTATAACCCGAGCACTTGGAAACAGTCTCTTAGTATCCAGATATTTCCCATTTGAGTCTATTATTAGGACTATGTCAGGATCTAGTGTTTTATTTGGGCCATTTGTTTTCTGTGTGTTGGGTCTTTGAGTGTTGGTTGCCCTTGTTTGTTGTAATAATGCATTTTCATTGCTGGGGTTGATGGTAGGGGTTTCCTTTGTGTTGTTGGGTCGAGGGGTGTTGGATACCCTGATTTGCTGTGCTGGTGGGGCTGTATTGTTATTGCTGGGGTTATGTGTAGAGTCCGTCTGGCTGAGGTTGTCGCAGGTCTGTGATATATCTGGCACCGGGGTAGTTGGTGCAGGCATTTGTTTTGGGGGAGTGCTTATACTTTGAGGTGCCCTCTCTGTTTTTGGTTGTAGGATTGAGGATTTTAGCTGGGTTATTTCTTGTTAAATCTCGTGGCTCTCCTGAGGCAAGGACTGAGGCAGTCTCCCATTCCTTGCCTGCCACGAGCATTCCTGCTCAGCAGCGCCGAAGGTCTGCCAGACTGCGCAGTGTGCAGGAGATACCTTCTCAGAGAGGCAGCAGAAGGGTGACACCTAGTGGTTCTCCTGTTACAAGGAGTGAAGCGGTCTCCCATTCCTGGCCTGCCGCAGACTCTCCTGCTCAGCGGCCCCGAAGGTCTGCGAGGCTGCGCAATGTGCAGAGGTTTACTGCTCAGGGAAGCAGTGAGATTCCCGTTATCTCTGCACATTGTGAGACCGAGGATCCCGCCTCTATTTCCCAGAGGCAGGAGGGTGAGCATGTGCAATGCGTGGTGGGTCCTGATTCGCTCACTGACGTCACACGGCTTGATGACAAGGCTGGTGACGTGGTGAATCCTGACTGGCCAGGCTGGGACGTCGTGGACCCTGATTGGGTCAAGTCTGTCATCTCCGCCTCGCGCCCGCCCTCGGGTGGAGCTGCACCTCCTTAAAAGCTCCCCCTGCCATCATGGCGGCGCGCGACCGTCCTTCTATGTTTGGATGTCTGGCAGCGTGCTGCCACGCCACTGCTCAGGCATTACTGTCTCTTGTGGGCTTGGCCCTTGCTGCTCCGGCAGTACCTCGTTTGCAGGCCGTGTTCCTGCCTTGCTGCTCCGGCAGTACCCCCGTCAACAGGCCGTGTTCCTGTCCCAGGTGAGCTCCTCAAGTCTCCTTTGGACTCACCTGGTTATTGAAAGCACACGTGCGTGGGCACCTCTGTGCTACCCTCGTGCCATATTCTCGTGACTTCCACTGGCACACGTGCGTGGGCACCTCTGTGCTTCCCCGTGCAACAGGTACACCGAGCCGTGAGATCTGTGCCATACAACCCTCACGGATTAGGGCAGATCGGTGTACATAGATCGTCTGTGACATTCCAGACGATCGCTAGCAGCAACCCGCTCACTCTTCACCCACCATAGCGGCGGTCCCTTACACCGCACAGTGGACCTTGACCGGCGGAAGCAGTCCATTTCCCATCTTGGCACGCTTCCCCGGGTCCCCCTCGTAACAATTTCTTCTTATGCATTTTCTTCCTGCAGCCCTTGAAGTGACCTTTGCAATTCCCACAGGTCTGTTTTCATCCTTGACATTTCCCCCCTCCGTTGGTTATTTTAATTTTTCTCATCTTGGCTTCTTTGAAATTCTTCTTTGAATTGAATAAACTCGCTTTCTAGCTGGGACAAGCAGTCTCTGAGTATATTCCTGGAGGGTTGTGATGATTGGGATGTAGATGGGGCTGGGGGGTGGATGGAGATTCTGTCTGCTGTGGTCTGGTCACTTGTGAATATGCTTATGTAGCTGAATAATCTACTTCTGGTTTCTCTACTGCCATACAGAGGTCAAGATTACCAAATCTTCCTATGCTTTTCATTACAGGCAGTGGCTCAATGGGTAGAGCTGCTGCCTAAGGAGAATTAGTTCACGAGTTCGAGTCCTGGCCGTCCCGGTAAAGAATTTAATTAATTTATAATTTTAAATTATAATTATTATTTATTTATAATTTAATTTAATTATGCACTGAGGGGAGGAGCCGGACAACAGCTGTGAGCCACAGGACACACCTCTAAAATCGGAGCAGTTCACGGAATGAGGCTGCATTGCTCTCTCCTCTCTCTCCTCTCCTTTATCTCCTCTCTTCTCTCTCTTCTTTCTCCCCTCTCTCCTCTCTCTCCTCGCTCTCTTCCCTCTCTCTCCTCGCTCTCCTCTCTCTTCTCTCCTCTCTCTTCTCCCCTCTCTCTTCTCCCCTCTCTCTTCTCCCCTCTCTCTTCTCCTCTCTCTCTCCTCTCTCTTCTCCCCTCTTCCCTCTCTCTTCCCTCTCTCTTCCCTCTCTCTTCCCTCTCTCTTCCCTCTCTCTTCCCTCTCTCTTCCCTCTCTCTTCCCTCTCTCTTCCCTCTCTCTTCCCTCTCTCTTCCCTCCTCTCTTCCCTCTCTCTTCCCTCCTCTCTTCCCTCCTCTCTTCCCTCCTCTCTTCCCTCCTCTCTTCCCTCCTCTCTTCCCTCCTCTCTTCCCTCCTCTCTTCCCTCCTCTCTCCCTCCTCTCCCCCTCCTCTCCCCCTCCTCTCTCCCTCCTCTCTCCCTCCCACACCTGGCAATGATCAGCTGATGCAGTCACCTGACGGAATCATCTGATACTATAAGTCGAGCGGTGAGGCTGGCTTTTTACCGCCCAGCCGGCTAAACTATCAGCTGATGCTGTCGGACAGGAGTCTGCACAGATGTGTGTAGTTTCTTTTGTTTTTTTTTTTGCACTGATGCATCAGCTGATTGTATAAAAGCCGTTTATACAATCAGCTGCTGTGTCATGTGATTCAGGCCCTTGAACCTGACACATCATCTGATCGCTTTGCCTTCCAGCAAACCGATCAGATGATATTGGATCCGGATTGGACAGCGTGGGACCCTTGACCTAGGATTACTGCGGAGGGGGGTTCTTTATTTCAATAAAGATGGAGTCACTAATTGTGTTGTGTTTTAATTCTAATAAAAATATTTTTCTGTGTTGTGTTTTTTTATCTGTACTAGAAATTCATGATGGCCATGTCTAATATTGGAGTGACACCATGAATTTTGGGCTTAGGACCAGTTGATAATATACAGCTGGCCCTAACCCCATTGTTACCCAGTGAGCCACCCGTCACCAGGGCAGCTGGAAGAGTTGGATACAGCGCCAGAAGATGGCACTTCTATGAAAGCGCCATTTTCTGGGGCGGCTGCGGACTGCAATTCGCAGCAGGGATGCCCAGAAAGCTTGGGCACCCTGCGCAGTGGATTCCAATCCCCAGCTGCCTAGTCGTACCTGGCTGGACACAAAAATTGGATGAAGCCCACATAATTTTTTTTTTTAATTATTTCTTGAAAGTCGTGAAATAATTTAAAAAAAAGGGCTTCCCTATATTTTTGGTTCTTAGCCGGGTATAAATAGGCAGCTGGGGGTTTGGGGCAGCCCGTAACTGCCTGCTGTACCTGGCTAGCATACAAAAATATGGCAAAGCCCACTTAAGTTTTTGGGGAGGCAAAAAACTCCTGCATACAGTCTTGGATGGAGTATGCTGAGCCTTTTAGTTCTGCAGCTGCTGTCTGTCTGGATGGAGGAGAGCAGACAGCAGCTGCAGAACTATAAGGCTCAGCATGCTGCATCCAGGACTGTATGCTGGAGGGAGAGACAGGGGGAGCAGAACTACAAGGCTCAGCATACTCCATCCAGGACTGTATGCAGGAGTTTTTTGCCCACCAAAAAAATGATGTGGGCTTCACCATATTTTTGTATGCTAGCCAGGTACAGCAGGCAGGTACGGCTGCCCCCAACCCCCAGCTGCCTATTTGTACCCGGCTGGGAACTAAAAATATAGGGAAGCCCTTTTTTTAATTATTTCATGAATGACATGAAATAATTTAAAAAAAAAAACAAAAAGCGACATGGGCTTTGCCCCATTTTTGTGTCCAGCCAGGTACAACTAGGCAGCTGGGGATTGGAAATCGCAGCACAGGTTGGCCCGAGCTTTCTGGACCCTTCTGCTGCGAATTGCAGTCCGCAGCCACCCCAGAAAATGGCGCTTTCATAGAAGCGCCATCATCTGGCACTGTATCCAACTCTTCCAGCAGCCCTGATGCTGGATGGCTTGCTGGGTAATAAAGGGTTAATACTAGCTTTGTTTTACTAGCTAGTATTAAGCCAGAGATTCTTAATGTCAGGCAAGTTTGACCCGGCCATTAAGAATCTCCAATACAGGGTTAAAAAAAAGACACCACACAGAGAAAATTATACTTTAATAGAAATAAATACACAGACACACTTAGAGACTCCATGTTTATTACTCCCTCTCACCCCTCCACGATCCTGGTCTTCTGTCTTCTTTCTCCTTCAACCCATGCAGCTCTGCTACATCAGACAGCACTGCATAGGAGGAAGACAATGCTGCTCCCGTGCAGTCTAATCACTCAGTGAGTGAGCAGAGGCTGCAGGTTGTAAGCGGTGTCAGTAATCTGACAGGCGGGTTACTATAGCAACGGTGATTTACGATCACCTTATTCCCGGTGCCGCTATTCACCGGCTGTGGCATCCAGTCCCTGCATGTGGGATGACTCTGTAAAGAGCGCCGACATACAGGAATGGGGATCCAAGCATGTGCCCAAGCATCTCGCCGGTACACGGAGATGCTCAAACGAGCACCGTGTACCGGAGAGATGCACTGACAGAACCTAGGATGACGTCTAGCCATGTGACCAGTCTGTAGCCAATGAGATAATAGAGACGTGACTGGTCACATGCTATGACGACGTCACGGAAGGTCCCATCATCAGTGCTGGTTACCGGGAGGGCGCAGCGATGATCGGAAGGAAAAGTGGCGGGAGACAGAGTCTGCAGGACGCATCGCGGGGACCTGTAAGTATAATGGCAATGTTTATTAACTGTATGTGTACATGTATAATGTGTTTGTATGTGTTTGTGTTTGTGTTGGCCTGCCATTGTTTTTAATGGGGTTCGAAGGTGTTTCGTAGAACGTTCGTCGAACGTTCGCTGAACACACCAGCTGTTCGACGAACCGAACTCGAACACTAGGGGGTGGCTCATCTCTAATCATGACCCTCTTCATATGGTGGAGGAGGAGTCAATAAAGTAAGAAAAGAATAATTGAAGAGCCTTGTTTGGGTGGCAAGGGTTGCATGAGAATGCAACACACAAAAAAGGAACATTTTCGTTGACTTTATGTTCAACTGCTATTATCTGGTGGAATTGAGTAGTCTGGGTCAATCCAGGTCTTGTTCATTTTGATAAGTCAGCCTTTCAGCATTGTCAGTTGATAGAAGGATGCACCTATCAGTTATTATGCACCCAGTGGCACTAAAAACCCACTCTGAGAAAATGCTAGCAGCAGGGCATTCCAGCACCTCCAAAGCGTAGAGGAAAAGTACATGCCATATGCCCAGCTTGGATACCCAATAGTTGTATGGCACAGAGGAATCACAAAAGATGGTTGTATTGTTGGCTAGGTATTCCTTCACCTTCTTCCAAACCTTTTCCCTCTTTGTTAGAGAACCTCGCGCATCAAGGCGTTGGTGCTGGTAGGGTCTAATGAAACTGTCCCAGACCTTTGATAGTGTTTCCTGCCTCTGATGGAACTGATGCATGTATCCCTCATCTCTCCTCCTAGGTTGCTCAAGGAACTATTACCTCTTTTGCCAGTGCTGTCAGAAGGGATTTTTTTGACCAATTTTTCAACTATGGCCTTCTGGTATTGCACTATTTTAGTAGCCTTCTCTACCACAGGAAAGAGAGATGAAAAGTTCTCCTTGTAGTGTGGGGATAAGAAGGGTAAACAACCAGTATCGGCGTTGATCAAAATGCATATAATGCGAGAGTCACGGGAAAGGAAGCGGAACATAAAGTATAAAGGACAACTCTGCATCTCCCCTTCCTCAATGTCCTCCTCCTGCTCTTCCTCTTCACGCCATCCATACTGAATAGATGGCATGAAGCTGGTGTGGGTAGTACCCTCTGTAGTGCAGGGAACTATCTTCTCTTCCTTCTCCTTAGCCGCCTTCTCCTCATTATCAGCCAATCCATGCTGAGAAGATGAAATGAGGCTGGGCTGGGTAGTATCACCTTGGGAACTTTCTTCCTCCTTCTTCACCTGGTTTACATGCAAAGCTTTCTCTTTAAATATGAGCAGTGTGCGTTGCGTAGATACAGAAGCAGGATGGTTACGCTGGTCACGGTGGTTACAGTGGGAGGCCAGAAGAAGCCATAAATGGAAAGGTATAGAGCTCCTTGGACTTTTCAAGTATCGAGTCACTTCTCTCCTTAGACTCGCCGTGGTGAGAGTGAGGAGGATCAGGGTGAGAATTATGTAGTCCTGACTCTTGACTAGTCAGACCGGACCATGTGGCAGACGGGATGGTGCTGGTAAACAGACTGGAAGCATTACCTGGCCCACAACCTGCTCACTGTTCTCACTTCAAAAGTGGTGTCCCGTGCCTCCCCTTTCAAAATGAGACAGGAAGCTAAATCTAGATGATGTGTGTTTGTTGAAAAATATATATCATTGCAGCTTATACCCAGAGGTCTTAGGATACGTGTTACACCAAGTTTCCCAGTAGATGATGATTCCTTTATCACACGATGGGAGGAGGCCTGCAATATTTGTTCTCTGACCCTGATGAAGCTCTTGGTTGAGCTCAATACAGATTCTATTGCCAAAATTGACCTAAATTTGGATATCCAACAGGCTAGATTTAAATATTTATGCCCAGAGGATAAATTGACAGAGTATGAGGCCATTATGGATAAAAAACTAGATACTCTGGTATGCAAAATTAATGAGATTCAATTATCTAAAGTAAAATGAGACCAACAAGATTTGGCAATGAAGAAAATATATGTTTGGAAACAAACATCTACCACACAGCAATACATGGAAGAATTACCCTCATCAACATCGGTTACATCACTGAGTAATTCTTCTGATGGACAGTCCGACGACTAGAATCAGACGGTCTGGAATATGAAGTAATAATGGTGGAAGTTTCAAATTCCGATCCTTTAAAAAGCAACAAATACAGTACTAATGCTAATGATAAAACTAAGGTAATCAATCTTAGCACTCCATGATCTTTCCCCCTCTGACCTGTCCTTGCTCGCTAAGGGTCTTTCCTTCTCCCCCACCGTGAGATTCGACGAATTTACAGCTGTAAAGGACTTGCACATTTTTGCCCGATCCTTAATCTTTAATAGATATTTTTTTGATGAGACAATTTCCTCTCTTTTTCCATCAGAAAAAAAACAATCGGCCTTAAAGATCCTTGAAGAATTATCTGTCGAACACGCGTCTGGGGAGGGAGGTAAGATTCCAGCCTGCCTTGCTTTAAAATCAAAGAAATTTCCACCGCTTTCTACTTCGCCTAATGTTGACTTATTTGTCCAAGTGGTTTCAAAGGAATTTCAAAAAATCTCTAGAAACATTACTCATGACAATCAATCAAAAAATGAACGTGAACGTTTATATGAATTACAAAAACTTCCTGGGGTAGTCCTAAAGTCTGCAGACAAAGGTGGTAATGTTGTTGTTGTCGTCTGGCCCACCGTGATGTATGAAAAAGAAGCATTCCGTCAACTTCAAAACCGTATATGCTATAAAAAACTTACATTTAATCCATCATTGAGCTTCAGTAAGCAACTATCTGAGATAATCACGATCTCTCTAGATGACAACATTATCACCAAGGATCTTGCTATAACATTCCAGGTTAAGGAACCATCCATTTCCACCTTTTACCTGTTGCCAAAACTACATAAGGATATAGTAACACCACCTGGATGGCCCATTACATCAGGTTGTGGTAATTACCTCGAGAATGTCAACAGATGGATTGACTATAACCTTCAACCATTAGTTGAATGCTTACCGTCCTTTCTGAAGGACACTGGTGACCTTCTTCGGAAAGTAGACGGGCTGTATCTGGACAAGGATACCATCATGGTTACGGGGGATATTGAATCACTTTATACCAACATCAGGCATCATGATGGATTACGAGCCACTAAATTTTTTCTGGACACTTCTAATATTTCTGTATCTACCAATGGCTTCATCATGTCACTTCTTGAGTTTGAACTTACACATAATTTTTTTACTTTTAAGGGGTCCTTCTACCTGCAGCTCCAGGGCACTGCGATGGGTGCATCTTATGCACCATCATATGCCAACTTGTTCCTGGGGCTGTGGGAGAGGGACCTCTTCCTGTCAGATCAGGGTTCATCGATGGATCGCGTCCTCTTTTGGGCGCGGTACATCGACGATATTTTCCTGATCTGGCAGGGTACACCTGAGGCTTTAAATTTATTTATGAGTTCCCTTAACCAAAATTAATTTAACATCAAGATTACTTACCAGTGGTCTCTGAATCAAATTGAATTTCTTGATGTAATGCTTAAAAGAGATGATCAGGATGTCATCCAAACGGATCTTTATAGGAAACCGACGGCCACGAATGCATTATTGCATGCATCCTCCTTTCATCCTAAATTCATGATCAACAGTATTCCTACTGGGTAATGTTTCCGATTACGACGGGTATGCTCTACTGACATGAACTTCGAGTAACAAGCAAACGACCTTACTATTCGGTTTAGGGAACGGGGGTACAGTAGGAGAGTGCTGAAACGGGCATACCATCGGGCCAAGTATTCCACCAGACACTCTCTACTCTACTCCAAAAACAAGGATAGGTCCAATGATTGATACAGTAAGATTTGTTACAAATTTTCATTCGCAATCAGGACCTATGCAACAATGCATTGAGAGGACCTGGCCGATCTTACAGGCTAACCCAATCTTTGCAAAATTACCAACTAAACCAAAAATAACATTCCGTCGTTCGAAGAACCTTAGAGACTTTTTAGTCCATAGCCATTATGAAGCCAACTCACACAGGACCCTATGGGATAGTGGTATTGGGACTGCTCGTTGTGGATGTGCTCCCTGCGGTGGGCGTGTCGCCTGCCCGAACATAGAAATGCTGATGGGAATAAGACCTTTAAGATTAGGAAATTAATCAATTGCATCACCAAAGCTGTAATTTATTACGCCACCTGCCCGTGTCCAAAAATGTATGTAGGCCTAACGACTAGGCAGTTAAAAATACAGGTTAGGGAACATGTTCTGAGCATTTTGGTGGCTCCCGACGTTAGGGATGCATCCACATTGAAGACAATCCCCCGCCATTTTCTACAATTGCACAATGCAGATGGGGCCCTTCTGAGGGTGAGAGGTATAGACACTATAGAGACGAATGCCAGAAGAGGCAACCTTAGTCACCGTTTGGCCCAACTTGAGACAAGATGGATATGGACGTTATCCACGCTCGTTCCATCTGGTCTCAATGAGAATATTAGTTTTGTTCCATACCTCTGATGCTCTTAACATACATCTTGTATGTATAACTATGGTGGTTTTTAATGAATTATTTTTTAATCTTTTTAATTTTACAGGTTGGTAACTTTTTTTCTGTTCAGCATCTATCAAATTCAACAACTAACCTGTCCACAAGCCATGAATATTAGATCTAACCTGGTCCAGCAATATATATCTAGGATTTGATACGAATGAATGTGTCAATTTTATAAATATGACTACTTGATATGGGTATAATTATTGGTTATTATTATATAAAGATAAATTAGTATATACATTAAATTTATAATAATTATTATGATGAATTTTTGATGTAAATTGTAGCTTGTGAATTACTGTATATCGCTTATTTATTTAATTGCTTGTATTTACCATCTATTGTCATATTTGTATATTTTTAGTAATTGCACATTTACCTGTTTTCCCTAGCACAGTAAGCCTGAGTACGAATGATGGTATTCACTTATATACTTCATGGTTATCTAACGGGTTAAACAACTAGATTAGCTGATTTGCTTTGATCCCCCGTAATAGCCCAAATTATCTCCGTGCGGCTACCTTGCACGCATGCGTGCTATGGTCCCCCTGGCTCTCTCCGGCTTTCGTATGTTTAAGGACGGGCGGTGACCCGATCATGTGATATGGTTGGCGCCGCCCTAACATGACGCGGCGGCTGGCACGCGTCAGGGGATACCATGGTGATTCATGCGTCATCATTAGGTCACTGCACCTTGATTGGTGTGGGGGGGTTTAAATATCCAGAGTTACCACCTGTATACCGCCCCTGGACGAAGGCGTGTGCCGAAACACGTGTAGTGCGTCCTTCGTACCTGGCTGTTTTCATCACCAATACAGGTAGATATAATCCTAGTATTCACCCATATCTTACGGGTAATTACTTAATCCTTTGCTTCCCCTCTCTCCCTTCGTTCATGCCTGGGAATTCCTGGGTTATATAGTGATAAAGCTGTCCCTATATAGGTACCGTCACACATAACGAGATCGCTAGCGAGATCGCAGCTGAGTCACCGTTTGGTGACGCAGTAGCGATCCCGTTAGCGATCTCGTTATGTGTGACACCTACCAGCGATCAGGCCCCTGCTGTGAGATCTCTAGTCGTTGCAGAACGGTCCAGGCCATTTTCTTCAAAGATGATGTCCTGCTGGGCAGGAGGCATCGCTGTGTTTGACGCTGTGTGACAGGGTCACAGTGACTGCTGAGATCGTTATACAGGTCGCTACTGTGACCTGTATTGTTCCTGCATCGCTGGTAAGATCTGACTGTGTGACATCTCACCTGCGATCTCCCAGCGACTTACCTGCGATCCTTATCAGGTCACATCGTTTTCGGGATCGCTGGTAAGTCGTTGTGTGTGACTGGGCCTTTAATATTTATGTACAATTGAATAGACAGCTCTTTTTCACATTATGACTCATGATGTTTTAGTGAGCCTTCACATACGGGGAGTGATATACTAAGGCATGAGAGGCAGCAAGTAATTACTACTTAGTATATATTGTAGAAGAAAAAAGAAAAATCAGCTCACCCAGGTCTATGGAGACTCCAATGAGAGACAGGTGCAAGGATAGAGGCCGGCCACGCCAGGAAATTCCGCAAAAAGCAAAAATATCCAGCATCCACGTCCAGGTAAAATATAAAAGTTGTATCTTTATTCAGAATCCATTAAAAACATAGGGTGATGAACATCACATCCCCAACAAATATAAAAGTCCTCTTGGACCCATTGGACTCAGACTAAGAGCGAGGAGCTCGAAACGCGTACCATCTGTATGAGGGGTCCAAGAGGAATTTTATATTTGTTGGGGATGTGATGTTCATCACCCTATGTTTTTAATGGATTCTGAATAAAGATACAACTTTTATATTTTGCCTGGACGTGGATGCTGGATATTTTTGCTTTTTCTAGTATATATTGTGTATTACTCACATCTGATGACCAGCTGAGTACTTGTTATGTTTTTAATATCACAGTGATGAGTTGTTCCCCGTTATTTGATCAATAAACCTTTTTGCATACTATATGGACTTTTTGATCTTATTTCTTTCTCTCTCCCTTGTCTACTATATAACGATTGTCCGTTATATAGTCCTTATATTCCATATAAAAATTAACATGATAATCACTGTATCTATGATATTGATTAATTATGGTTAACATGTGGAAGCACTCCTTGTCATCAGTTTGTGTATGCACCAACATCAGTAGAAGGCTACTTTCATTTCCCTTACTTCATGTCTTACACATTTTAAATTACGTACACAGATAAGAGTGGTGTTATTTTAGACTACAATGTATTTAAATACCCCTGAAAAGGACTGTTGGTTGTAAGTGGTAGCAGTAATGTATGAAAAGGCACTAAACCCTGCCCAAATGCCTCTCATACAATTTCCCTAACAACTCCAGAAACTAATCATACACTACTTGCAGACTCAGAGCAGTAAGAGACTAAAATCTATTTGAATTGGCCCTGAAAAGACTTTTGCTTGTATGTCGCAGCACAAAGGACTGCACTGCAATGAACCCTGCCTAAATGCCTATATTACACTATACCTACTCCAGAAACTAGCCATACACTAATTACAGCTCTGAGCGGTATTATTAGAGAATAGAATGTAAATTACCCCTGAAAAGGACTCTTATTGGACGTGCCAGCAAGATCTGTAAGGCAATAAACCCTGCCTAAATGCCTCCAATACAATGTCTCTACTCAAGAAACTAACTCTACACTATTTGCAGACTCAGAGCTGTGTTATTAAAGACTAGAATCTATTTAGATTGGCCCTGAAAGGACTTTTGCTTGTACATGACAGCACTATGGATTGTTCCTCAATGAATCCTGCCTAAATGCCTCTAGTACACTGTTCCTATGTCAGAAACTAACCCTACACTAATTAAAGCTAAAAACAGTATCATTTGACAATATAATTTATGTAAATTAGCCCTGAAAAGGACATATGATTATATGAGTTAGTGTCACGCTCCCGGGGTCACGGCGCCGCTCCACACTCACGGACATGGTCCCCGTGTGCTCTGTCCGCGGCCGCTGCTCCCACTCTTCCTCCCCAGCCTCCTTCGTGCTCTCTGCTCCTCAGGCCCGCTGTCTCACTGCAGCCCGGGACTCTGCCTCCAGCTCTCCTGCGTCTCCTCTTCCTGCACTGATCTATGGCTCCCGGGCCTCGCACATGTGCACTAGGGCGTGGGCGCGCTCCTCACCTTCTCTTAAAGGGCCAGCGTCTCTGTAACAGGATATGGCTGATTACAGGTACAGGGTATATAAGGCTTCCTTGTTCATGTGGGCGGTGCCTGTTCAATGTGTACAAGTAGCCTTGTCTCTTGTGCTACGTGTTCAGGTCTCTTTGTCTCATGTACCAAGGTTAACCCTGTCTCTGCCCACAGATCCCGACTGCCAGCCTGTGTGTGTCCAGCCCACTGGTTTTCCAGGAGATTCCCCGGAGACGGTCTGCTGTGGATCCCATCACCTTCCGTCAGCCTGTATCCGTCGCCGGTTCTGGATGCCACCTGGTATCATCAGTCTGCACCCTCGCTGATTGCAGACTCCATCTGTTACCACTAGTCGGCACCTCTACCCGGTTCCACTCATCCGTCCTGATCTCCTTCAGCCTACATCTACCCTTGGACCAGCCTTCCTATCCTTCATGGACATCTTAAGGACGCTAACCTGTATTCCTGTTGTGTCTCGGCTGCTGTGCATTTAGGCCTTCTGGGGTGGCCGCCAGACAGCCCCTGTATAGTGGTTCGCTCCTGGTAGTCTCCCTGGGGGAGACCGGTGCACGGTCCCGTGGATCCTCATTTGCACCGAACTTTACAGTTAGCAAGGTCTGTAAGGCAATGAACCCTGACTGCCTCTTATACAATATCCCTACTTCAGAAACTAACCCTACAATCAGGGCCGTATTTGCCACTAGGCACCCGTGGTCCCGTGCCAGGGGCGGCGGCACGTTGCGGGGGGTAACACTTTCTGGCAGCAAAAAAAAATATTTTTTTTTTTCTTTTTTTTTTTTTTTACATCCCCCCCGCCCCTCCCTTCGTTACACAGTTTAGTGAATCCGCTGTGTTCTCGTGGGGGTGGGGTTGAGAGGGAGGAGAGGCGCACTTCTGTTTATTTATTTGTTGATACAAATACACAGCAGGCGCCAGGCACAGTGAGCTGTTTGACCCCGGAAGTTCCAGCGCCTGCACTTTCTGGGTCAGAGGCGCCAATCAGCTCACTGCCCCGTGCTGCAGCGTCCAATGCTGCAGACGACACATGCCGCAGAGGAGGACGCGACTGAAGCTGGAGCCAGCCAGAAGAGGATAATCACCAGAGCAGTGCAGCGGGCACAGGAGCAGGTATGCGCTCACAGAGCTGAATATTTGTAGGGAAGGTGGAGGTGTCGCTAAGGCAGAGCCTAGAATTTATGCGATGCCTCTTTTTGTCCACTATAATCATACAAGGGGGGCCCTGTACCAGCCCCTTCTTGTTGCTAAAGCTACAGACAGGTCATGATGGGGAGGGGAAGACTAATGCTATGGGGGAGGGAGGTAAAGAAGCTAATACTGGATGTGGGAGGTAGAGAGATTGATACTGGGGAGGCTGAGGGGAGAGAGGCTGATACTTGGGGGAGAGAGGTTGATACTGGGGGAGACTGAGGAGAGAGAGGCTGATACTGGGGGAGGGTGAGGGGAGAGAGGCTGATACTGGGTGAGGCTGGGGGGAGAGGGGCTAATACTGGGGGAGGCTGGGGGGAGAGAGGCTGATGCTGGGGGAGGCTGGGGAGAGAGAGGCTGTTGCTGGGGGAGAAAGGCTGGGGGGAGAAAGGCTAAGGCTGGGGGGAGAGAGGCTGAGGCTGGGGGGAGAGAGGCTGAGACTGGGGGGAGAGAGGCTGAGGCTGGGGGGAGGCTGGGGGGAGAGAGGCTGAGGCTGGGGTGAGGCTGGGGTGAGGTTGGGGGGAGAGAGGTTGAGGCTGGGGGGAGAGAGGTTGAGGCTGGGGGGGAGAGAGGTTGAGGCTGGGGGGAGAGAGGCTGAGGCTGGGGGAGAGAGGCTGAGGCTGGGGGGAGGCTGGGGGGAGAGAGGCTGAGGGGAGGCTGGGGGAGAGAGGCCCGAGGCTGGGGGGAGGCTGGGGGGAGGCTGGGGGGAGAGAGGCTGAGGCTGGGGGGAGGCTGGGGGGAGAGAGGCTGAGGCTGGGGGGAGGCTGGGGGAGAGAGGCTGAGGCTTGGGGGAGAGAGGCTGAGGCTGGGGGGAGGCTGGGGGAGAGAGGCTGAGGCTGGGGGGAGAGAGGCTGAGGCTGGGGGGAGAGAGGTTGAGGCTGGGGGGAGAGAGGTTGAGGCTGGGGGGAGAGAGGTTGAGGCTGGGGGAGAGAGGCTGAGGCTGGGGGGAGAGAGGTTGAGGCTGGGGGAGAGAGGCTGAGGCTGGGGGGAGAGAGGTTGAGGCTGGGGGAGAGAGGCTGAGGCTGGGGGGAGATAGGCTGGGGGGAGAAAGGATGAGGCTGGGAGGAGAGACGCTGAGGCTGGGGAGAGGCTGAGGATGGGGGGAGGCTGGGGGAGAGAGGCTGAGGCTGGCGGGAGAGAGGCTGAGGGGAGGCTGGGGGGAGAGAGGTTGAGGCTGGGGTGAGGCTGGGGTGAGAGAGGCTGAGGCTGGGGTGAGGTTGGGGGGAGAGAGGCTGAGGCTGGGGTGAGGTTGGGGGGGAGAGAGGCTGAGGCTGGGGGGAGGCTGGGAGAGAGGTTAAGGCTGGGGGGGAGAGAGGCTGAGGCTGGGGGGAGAGAGGCTGAGGCTGGGGGAGAGAGGCTGAGGCTGGGGGGAGGCTGGGGGGAGAGAGGCTGAGGCTGGGGGGAGAGAGGCTGAGGGGAGGCTGGGGGAGAGAGGCTGAGGCTGGGGTGAGGCTGGGGGGAGAGAGGCTGAGGCTGGGGGGAGGCTGGGGGAGAGAGGCTAAAGGCTTGGGGGAGGCTGGGGGGAGAGAGGCTGGGGGGAGGCTGGGGGGAGAGAGGCTGAGGCTGGGGGGGAGAGAGGCTGAGGCTGGGGGGAGGCTGGGGGGAGAGAGGTTGAGGCTGGGGGGAGGCTGGGAGGAGAGAGGCTGAGGCTGGGGGGAGGCTGGGAGGAGAGAGGCTGAGGATGGGGCGAGGCTGGGGGAGAGAGGCTAAAGGCTTGGGGGAGGCTGGGGGGAGAGAGGCTGGGGGGAGGCTGGGGGGAGAGAGGCTGAGGCTGGGGGGGAGAGAGGCTGAGGCTGGGGGGAGGCTGGGGGGAGAGAGGTTGAGGCTGGGGGGAGGCTGGGAGGAGAGAGGCTGAGGCTGGGGGGAGGCTGGGAGGAGAGAGGCTGAGGATGGGGCGAGGCTGGGGGAGAGAGGCTGAGGCTGGCGGGAGAGAGGCTGAGGGGAGGCTGGGGGGAGAGAGGTTGAGGCTGGGGTGAGGTTGGGTCAAGAGAGGCTGAGACTGGGGGGAGGCTGGGGGGAGAGAGGCTGAGGCTGGGGGGAGAGAGGCTGAGGCTGGGGGGAGAGAGGTTGAGGCTGGGAGGAGAGAGGTTGAGGCTGGAGGGAGAGAGGTTGAGGCTGGGGGGAGAGAGGCTGAGGCTGGGGGGAGAGAGGCTGAGGCTGGGGGAGAGAGGCTGAGGCTGGGGGGAGAGAGGCTGGGATAGAGAGGCTGAGGCTGGGGTGAGGCTGGGGGGAGGGAGTCTGAGGCTGGGGGAGAGAGGCTGAGGCTGGGGGGAGAGAGGCTGGGGGGAGAAAGGCTGAGGCTGGGAGGAGAGATGCTGAGGCTGGGGGGAGGCTGGGAGGAGAGAGGCTGAGGATGGGGGGAGGCTGGGGGAGAGAGGCTGAGGCTGGCGGGAGAGAGGCTGAGGGGAGGCTGGGGGGAGAGAGGTTGAGGCTGGGGTGAGGTTGGGTCAAGAGAGGCTGAGACTGGGGGGAGAGAGGCTGAGACTGGGGGAGGCTGGGGGGAGAGAGGCTGGGGGGAAAGAGGCTGATGCTGGGGGAGGATGAAGGGAGAGAGGCTGAGGCTTGTGGGAGAGAGGCTGAGGCTTGGGGGAGAGAGGCTGATGCTGGGGAAGGATGGGGGGAGAAAGGCTGGGGGGAGGGAGGCTGATGCTGGGGGGAGAGGGGCTGATGCTGGGGGAGAGAGGCGGGATAAGGGGGCCTTTTACTGTAGAGGGGGGGTTTAGGGGGCCTATTGCTATAGAGTAAAAGTTAGGGGGCCTATTGCTGGAGAGGGGGTTTAGGGTTTCCAGAGTGAGAGTGCAAGGGACAAAATCTCTGGGGAGCAGTAAGTGCGGGCGGGGAGGGAGCCGTCGCTGCTGCGCTCTCACTGGCGCTCGGGTCCGGCGCTGCTGCTGCTCGGTGGCTCGAGCGGTGGGCCGGATCCGGGGACTCGAGCGGCGCTCCTCGCCCGTGCAGTGAAAAGGGGTGGTTTGGGGTTTGGGGAGTTGGTCCGTGACACCACTCACGGTTTGTGGTGAGGTTGGGACACCACCGCTGCTCTGGACGGGGATCCCGGGAGCGATGACAGGGAGCAGCCGAGATGTTTCTCTCCCCTTCGTGGGTAGGGGGTTTGGTGGTCCCGGGGCCCGGTGAGGTGGGACAGGGAGGCAGGGTTGGAATGGTGCAGGGTCGCGGGGGCAGCGTGGTGCCGGACGGCACGGTGGTACTCACTCAGCCAATGATGGATACAGAGTCTCCAGTAAAACAAACGGCTGGATGGACGGGTCCCGCAGCCGGCTGCTGTGGTTACTCCCGATAGGTTGGTGGTGGCTGCCTTTCCCTGCACCTGTTGTGTATCTTCGGTCCCGATGGCTTCCCACCAGTAACCCGCTCCCCAGCTTGGATATGGGCCGGAGGAGCCCCTTTTGCCCGCAGGCTCTGGCCCTGGGAATTCTAACTGTGGCTGTAGTTGTGCTTCCCTTTCTCGGTTTGGACGGTTGCCTTCAGTCGGGTCTTTGCTGCTAGGAAACCCCGGAGGTTCCGGTCGCTAACGGATTTGACCGGTTTAACGGCGACTCCAAGCCTGGTCGGGGTCCGTAGGCCCTGCCAGTTTGTGCTGGCTTCTCTTCGCTCCCCGGTTCGGTACCGGCGGGCCACCGCCCGTCCCCGGTCCTACGGTTCCGCGTCGATCGGCCTCTCCTGCAGATGGCCACCACCGTCTGCCAACCTTGCTCTTGGTGCCTGGGCCACGTACCCGGACACAGTCAGTCTGCTCCTCTACTACTGCTTCTTGCTCCTTCACTTTCACTCTCCCTAACAGAACTCTCCTCTCCTCCACTACACTCTCTTCTACTCTGACTTCCTTTCCTGCCTCCAGGACTGTGAACCCCTTGATAGGTGGGGTCAACCGCCTGGCTCCACCCCACCTGGTGTGGACATCAGCCCCTGGAGGGAGGCAACAAGGATTTGTGTGTGACTGATGTGCCTATCTCGGGGTGTTGGGTGTGTTGTTGCAGTACCTGTGATGACCTGGCTTGTCCAGGGCGCCACATTCCCCCTTGGTTAAATGCAGACCGTCCGCGGGCTGCCCGTCCATCACCGGTTTTATTTTCATAACTGAAAAAGGTAAAAACAACATGTAAACATAAGCATATTTTTATATATCTTCCCGTAACGGGAGGCACGGTGCTTAAACGTTACTAACAGTAGTCATTTTTATTAAAACATACGGCTTCCGCTATCTCCCGCCCAAAGAACCTGGCCCTGATGCTGCCCCTAAGAAGTGGGCAGCACCCCTTGACCCCAGTCCATATCCAGGCTGCCCGAGCGGGTACGGGTACGGTGTTTCGCACCCTACGATCTTTTCAGGGGACCCACGTCCATGGGGAACCCCTGACCCCCGGAGGATGGCCACCGGTCCAGGTGGTGACCGGGCCCCAGCCTACTCCGCTGCGGGCCCTTCCTCCAATCCGCCTCTCTGGAGGCGGCTACGGAATTCCGCCAACATATTTACATTCCACAAGTTTGTGGTTGCCCTGCAAGTTCTCGGGCGTGTCCGTAAGCAGTTCCTTACGCACGGTGCAAAGGGTCCCTATGGGGACAACTTGCCGGCAACGGCCGGTTCAATCACTGTTGACAATCTGGTTAAACTTCGGTTGATTCATTCATTTACTTAACAACAGTACAACGGTGCAACGGAGGGACCGCTGCCTTACTCCGACTCTTCCGCTGAGGTGGCCTCACCCTCCGCTACCAATATTTCAAACATGCGGTGGCAGGCCTGTTGGGAAAGGGGCGCCCGGTATCCATTTCCACCGGCGCACTGGCTATAGAAAACTACCGGTCCACCGTCGTGGCGAAGGCTCTCACCCGCTTCCTCGGACTCTGAAAGTGGCTCTGTATCAGGTCCGGAATCATCACTCCTAACCCCCTCACGGTCAGGCGCTCCCTCTAGGGCCAGGCGGACTGCTGGGGCCTTCCTCTCCTCCGCGTCATGTGAGTCGCCACCAGCCGCGGCAGCATCCGGACCTCCGGCACTCAGCACTTCGGGCCCCACCGCTGTAGCACGGGGCAACAGGTCAGGTAGGTTAGCACTGGTGTGCCCCATGGGTAGTGGCAGGGACGGTACAAAGGCCAGGGTCGGACCGGGTCTCCCAGCCACAGCGGCCGGTCCCTGTGGGACATGGAGGCATGGGTCACTCACCAGCTCCGTCACGTCGGCTCCCATCTCGTGCATCTGGGCAATAGCAACTAGCGCTTCCACCTCGGTGGTCCACTGTTCCGCCAGGAGACGTATCTGATTCCTTTGACGTTGGTTGGACTCAGTTACTCGGGCCCTCATCCACGCCACGGTCCCAGGTGTGGGCTGCTGGGCCGCGGGCGGTGCAGGCGGGGTTGACATGGAGTCGCAGCTTCAGAGTTCCAGGAACCGGATTGTTGACAGAGTCCTGGCGTCCCTGTCTCTTATAGCCGCGGGTTACATGCGGCCGGACGCCATCCGTACCCCCTTGGTCTTTTCTCAGCACCTCCTCTTTCAGGGGCGGAGCTTCGGCTTTCGCGCTTCCACTGCTCGAGAAGACGCTCGAGCGGGAAAATCTTCGCGCCCAAGATGGCGGCTTCTGAAATTTTTCAGCCGGACACCACCGGCGGGACACAAGGCGCACTTCTGCCAGCCGGCAGAACGGTAAGATCCTGTTCGTGACGCCAAGTTAATGTCGCGGGCGGGGAAAGAGCCGTCGCCGCTGCGCTCTCGCTGGCGCTCGGGTCCGGCGCTGCTGCTGCTGCTCGGTGGCTCGAGCGGTGGGCCGGATCCGGGGACTCGAGCAGCGCTCCTCGCCCGTGCAGTGAAAAGGGGTGGTTTGGGGTTTGGGGAGTTGGTCCGTGACACCACTCACGGTTTGTGGTGAGGTTGGGACACCACCGCTGCTCTGGACGGGGACCCGGGAGCAATGACAGGGAGCAGCCGAGATGTTTCTCTCCCCTCCGTGGGTAGGGGGTTTGGTGGTCCCGGGGCCCGGTGAGGTGGGACAGGGAGGCAGGGTTGGAATGGTGCAGGGTCGCGGGGGCAGCGTGGTGCCGGACGGCACGGTGGTACTCACTCAGCCAATGATGGATACAGAGTCTCCAGTAAAACAAACGGCTGGATGGACGGGTCCCGCAGCCGGCTGCTGTGGTTACTCCCGATAGGTTGGTGGTGGCTGCCTTTCCCTGAACCTGTTGTGTATCTTCGGTCCCGATGGCTTCCCACCAGTAACCCGCTCCCCAGCTTGGATATGGGCCGGAGGAGCCCCTTTTGCCCGCAGGCTCTGGCCCTGGGAATTCTAACTGTGGCTGTAGTTGTGCTTCCCTTTCTCGGTTTGGACGGTTGCCTTCAGTCGGGTCTTTGCTACTAGGAAACCCCGGAGGTTCCGGTCGCTAACGGATTTGACCGGTTTAACGGCGACTCCAAGCCTGGTCGGGGTCCGTAGGCCCCGTCGGTTTGTGCTGGGTTCTCTTCGCTCCCCGGTTTGGTACCGGCGGGCCACCGCCCGTCCCCGGTCCTACGGTTCCGCGTCGATCGGCCTCTCCTGCAGACGGCCACCACCGTCTGCCAACCTTGCTCTTGGTGCCCGGGCCACGTACCCGGACACGGTCAGTCTGCTCCTCTACTACTGCTTCTTGCTCCTTCACTTTCACTCTCCCTAACAGAACTCTCCTCTCCTCCACTACACTCTCTTCTACTCTGACTTCCTTTCCCGCCTCCAGGACTGTGAACCCCTCGATTGGGTGGGGCCAACTACCTGGCTCCACCCCACCTGGTGTGGATATCAGCCCCTGGAGGGAGGCAACAAGGATTTGTGTGTGACTGATGTGCCTATCTCGGGGTGTGGGGTGTGTTGTTGCAGTACCTGTGACGACCTGGCTTGTCCAGGGCTCCACATAAGGACTCCGTATGGAGAGCAAGGGGAGCTCATTATAGAGAAGGGACAGCATGATGATTCAATATGGGGAGGGGCAGTGTGAAGACTCAGTATGGAAAGGGGGCAACATGGGTGGGCTCAGTACGGAGTGGAGCAATGAAGGGGACTCGGTAAGAAAAACAGGATAGTGTGGGGGGGTTTCAGCATTAGGCGTGAGGTAGCTTTGCAGTCTCAGTATGATGAGTAGGGCAGCGTGGAGGTCTCATTATGGAAAAGAGGCAGGCAGCATTGGGAGCTCATTATGGAGAAGGGGCAGCATGGGAGTATGGCGAGGGGCAGTGTGAGAGCTCAGTACGGACAGGGGCAGCATGAATGGGACATTTTGAGGACAGTGTGCAGATCATGAATCATAATTGAGGAAGGTGTGGTGGGTATAATTTATAAGGGGGACAATGTGCCATTTTTACTTATTAGTGGGCAGTGTGACATTCATGGTATACAAGGGAGGACAGTGTAGTGGGAATATTTTATAGGAAAGGATAGCGTGGAGGCCATGTACTGTAAGAGGCATAGTGTGGAGTAATTTTTTTTTGGTTTGCAGGGAGCACAGGGAGGAGCAATAATTTTTTCAGGGGCACAGCATTGGGCTTATTTAAAGGGAACCAATCACCAGGATTTTCCTTTATAACCTAAAGCCAGGGCTATACTGGCACTATCAGGCTGATTCTATACATATCTGTAGTTGTCAGCTCTGATGTTTAGGTTTTCAAATCCAAGAAAGTGAAGGTTAAAAATTTGTCAGCTTTTTGAGTAACAGTTGCAGCTCAGCAGATAATAGCAGGGTGGATTATGCATAAGGATTCCCACCCCCCGCCTGTTGTTCCTCCCTCTCTTTGGCTCTATGCTAATTTTTCTTTTCACTAAGATGGCTTCGGAGTTGGCACCTGCACATAGCACTTATCTCCGGTGCTATCTTTGTAAAGCCCGTGTTACCAGGTGTCCGGGGGCGGCACGATGTCCTATTCGGCAGTTAATCGCGAAGATCAGCTGATCTCCACTGCTGTTGTGACCGCATGCACCGCCGTCTCAGCCACAAGGATATAATAACAGGGGGTAACACGGGTTAAAAGCACAGGCTGACAATGGAGGAGATGGGAGATTAACCCCTCCCTCTCCTCTGCAGCGCCCGTTCTCAGCTTCACAGATGTGACCTGATCACAAGATCGGGTCACAGTCGCATGACACTCTGCTCATACTCGCAGCAGAGCCTGAGCCAGGGGTCATTAGCATATCTTATCCGATGCAGTTGCATCGGATGCCATACGCTCGTGTGATTCCAGCCTAAAAGTCATAGTCCTGTGTCCTAAGCTGTGCACTTCTAAGGGGTCTTTTGCACAATCTATGGGGGTCTCCGAACCCAGACCCGCAGTAATGTGCTCAGAATTAATGGACCTAAAACATAGAAGAGTTCTCCAAAAAGTTAAGGTATTTTTTAAATGTTCAATAGTGCTACTGCCTGCACCATCAGTACTGTGGTTCCTGTATGGTCCGCAGTCTGATGATGGCCGGTAACAACTCCTGGTATCTCCTTACCATTGTTACAGACATAGTAGGAGCTGCAGTTTCATGTCAGACAATTATACGTTGGGCTGGTTTTGGTTCTGGTGATATAATCTTGAATTCAAATTGGTTCTGGTGATGTAATTAAGTACCAATAGTGGTTCTGGTGATGTAGCCTTGATATGAGGTTGGTTCTGGTGATGTAGTCGTTTAGATGTAGCAATATTTAATTTATTAGACTTGATAGTAGATTATTATCGGGTCATTGTGTCAGAATAAATATATACCTGTCTGAGTCCATACGTCAGCTAAACGAGTATTTGACTAAAGCCCCCATACACTATAGACGTCCCATCATTTGGCTGGCAGCTAGCTCCTTGACTCTCCCATACACTATAGACGTCCCATCAGTTGGCTGGCAGCTATCTCCCTGACTCTCCCATACACTATAGACGTCCCATCATTTGGCTGGCAGCTATCTCTCAGACTCCCCCATACACTATAGACAGGTGTCCCATCACTCGGCTGGCAGCTATCTCCCTGACTCCCCCATACACAAGTGTCCCATCACTCGGCTGGCAGCTATCTCCCTGACTCCCCCATACACTATAGACAGGTGTCCCATCACTCGGCTGGCAGCTATCTCCCTGGCTCTCCCATACACAGGAACACTTACTTGAAGTGCTCGTATTCTCTATAAGACAGACTCTACTACACATCTCTGGCGGTGACTCATCTCTTAGAGAAATAAAAGATCCACGGTAGGAAATTGGACCTGTTGGGTCCTCATCTCCCTGAGAATCAGACTGTCGGACAATCCTGTCTATCTCTGGTTTCAGCCAACTGTAGTCTGTGTACGAGCACCTTAACTACTATATCTAAAGGGTATGTGAACTGTAAGGCTATGTGCACACGTTGCGTAATTTCATGCATTTACGCTGCGTATAGCACTGCAGCGTAAATGCGTGTGTCCTGCGTCCCCTGCACAATCTATAAAGATTGTGCATAATCCGTGTGCACAATGCTTTTAGCGTTTAGCACTTTTTCAAGTGTGTTACAGAGTAGATCTGCCTTATACAGATGTCGTGTGCACAGACTCATAGTTTTACGCTGTCAGTAAGGGGCGCGACCACTTAAAGTGCCTAGGGCAGCACAAAGACCAAATACAGCTCTGCCTACAATATTGCAGACTTAAGGGGGCTTTACACGCTGCGACATCGCTACTGCGGAGCCGCATTAGCGATGTTGCTGCGTGTGACACCGATGAGCAATTTTGCATCGTTGCAAAAACGTGCAAAATCGCTCATCGGTGACATGGGGGTCCATTCTCGATTATCTTTACTGCAGCAGTAATGATGTAGTTCGTCGCTCCTGCGGCAGCACACATCGCTCCGTGTGACACCGCAGGAAAGAGGAACCTCCTTACCTGCCTCCCGGCCGCTATGAGGAAGGAAGGAGGTGGGCGGGATGTTCCGGCCACTCATCTCCGCCCCTCCGCTTCTATTGGGCGGCTGCTCAGTGACGTCGCTGTGACGCCGCATGGACCGCCACCTTAGAAAGGAGGCGGTTCGCCGGTCACAGCGACGTCGCCGGGCAGGTAAGTATGTGTGATGGGTCTGCGCGATGTTGTGCGGCACGGGTAGCGATTTGCCCGTGTCACACAACTGATGGGGGCGGGTACCCACGCTAGCGATATCGGGACCGATATCGCAGCGTGTAAAGTAGCCTTAAGGGGTACTTTGCACGCTGCGACATCGCTACTGCGATATCGTCGGAGTCAAATCGAAAGTGACGCACATCCGGTGCCGGTAACCACGTCGCAACGTGTAAAGCCTAGATGCGCCGAGAAACGATCGCAAAAGCGTCGAAAATCGGTGATCTGTGTAGCGTCGGTCATTTTCATAATGTCGCACCAATAGGAGATACGATGTTGTTCCTCGTTCCTGCGGCACCACACATTGCTGTGTGTGAAGCCGCAGGAGCGAGGAACATCTCCTTACCTGCCTCCACCGGTTATGTGGAAGGAAGGAGGTGGGCGGGATGTTTACGTCCCGCTCATCTCCGCCCCTCCGCTTCTATTGGCCGCCTGCCGTGTGACGTCGCTGTGACACAGCACGACCCGCCCCCTTAGAAAGGAGGCGGATCGCCGGCCAGAGCGACGTCGCAGGGCAGGTAAGTACGTATAACGGGGGTAAGCGAGGTTGTCCGCGACGGGCAGTGATATGCCTGTGTCGCACAACCGACAGGGGCGGGTACGATCGCTTGTGATCTCGCTAGCGAGATCGCAGCGTGTAAAGCCCGCTTTAGAGTGGTATTATTAGAGAATAGAATTTATTTGAATTAGCTCTCAAAAGGACTTTTGGTTTAATATTGCACAAGTGTGTTATAGTGTCACGCAGGTACTGTGACACTATAACACACTGTCCTTTCTCTAGCAGAAACTCTCACTACACTGTTAGGGTGGACACTTAGAAATGTTGACACATTGCTTGCTCCTGACCTAATTAGTGTGGATCGAGTGCATGCTTATAACAGGTAACACCGGACAGAGTCAGATGTGAAATCTCTTCTTGATTAGAGTAAATGGTACGCAAAAACCAAAGCCACTGCAAGGGATAGCCACAGGGTATATACAGTGCCTACAAGTAGTATTCAACCCCCTGCAGATTTAGCATATTTGATAAGATGCAAATAAGTTAGAGCCTGCAAACTTCAAACAAGAGCAGGATTTATTAACAGATGCATAAATCTTACAAACCAACAAGTTATGTTGCTCAGTTAAATTTTAATAAATTTTCAACATAAAAGTGTGGGTCAATTATTATTCAACCCCTAGGTTTACTATTTTGTGGAATAACCCTTGTTTGCAATTACAGCTAATAATCGTCTTTTATAAGACCTGATCAGGCCGGCACAGGTCTCTGGAGTTATCTTGGCCCACTCCTCCATGCAGATCTTCTTCAAGTTATCTAGGTTCTTTGGGTGTCTCATGTGGACTTTAATCTTGAGCTCCTTCCACAAGTTTTCAATTGGGTTAAGGTCAGGAGACTGACTAGGCCACTGCAACACCTTGATTTTTTCCCTCTTGAACCAGGCCTTGGTTTTCTTGGCTGTGTGCTTTGGGTCGTTGTCTTGTTGGAAGATGAAATGACGACCCATCTTAAGATCCTTGATGGAGGAGCGGAGGTTCTTGGCCAAAATCTCCAGGTAGGCCGTGCTATCCATCTTCTCATGGATACGGACCAGATGGCCAAGCCCCTTGGCTGAGAAACAGCCCCACAGCATGATGCTGCCACCACCATGCTTGACTGTAGGGATGGTATTCTTGGGGTCGTATGCAGTGCCATCCAGTCTCCAAACGTCACGTGTGTGGTTGGCACCAAAGATCTCGATCTTGGTCTCATCAGACCAGAGAACCTTGAACCAGTCTGTCTCAGAGTCCTCCAAGTGATCATGAGCAAACTGTAGACGAGCCTTGACATGACGCTTTGAAAGTAAAGGTACCTTACGGGCTCGTCTGGAACGGAGACCATTGCGGTGGAGTACGTTACTTATGGTATTGACGGAAACCAATGTCCCCACTGCCATGAGATCTTCCCGGAGCTCCTTCCTTGTTGTCCTTGGGTTAGCCTTGACTCTTCGGACAAGCATGGCCTCGGCACGGGTGGAAACTTTCAAAGGCTGTCCAGGCCGTGGAAGGCTAACAGTAGTTCCATAAGCCTTCCACTTCCGGATGATGCTCCCAACAGTGGAGACAGGTAGGCCCAACTCCTTGGAAAGGGTTTTGTACCCCTTGCCAGCCTTGTGACCCTCCACGATCTTGTCTCTGATGGCCTTGGAATGCTCCTTTGTCTTTCCCATGTTGACCAAGTATGAGTGCTGTTCACAAGTTTGGGGAGGGTCTTAATTAGTCAGAAAAGGCTGGAAAAAGAGATAATTAATCCAAACATGTGAAGCTCATTGTTCTTTGTGCCTCAAATACTTCTTAATACTTTAGGGGAACCAAACAGAATTCTGGTGGTTTGAGGGGTTGAATAATAAATGACCCTCTGAATAAACTTTTCACAATTTAAAAAAAAAAAAAAAAAAAAAAAAAAAGAAATAACATTCTTTTTTGCTGCAGTGCATTTCACACTTCCAGGCTGATCTACAGTCCAAATGTCACAATGCCAAGTTAATTCCGAATGTGTAAACCTGCTAAATCTGTAGGGGGTTGAATACTACTTGTAGGCACTGTACATCACAGAAAAAACTCAAAAGAAAAACCCTGTTAAAAATGAACTTTTAATAGATAAGTTAAAAGGCCCAAAGAGGACACACATTTAGTTTAAAATTGAATGAGGTACCATAATAGGTCAGGGGGCAGTGACAGTCACATGAAATATCAAAGATACAGTGCCTAATACTGACGTGCTAGGAAGGGAAAACAGGGAGTAACCACTTTCAATCAAGGGTATGCACAAGGCAAATGACCCTAATGAGCCCTTGAAATCCCTACCTAGCAATGGAGGGTGTGACACCATACTGTTTTGAGCGTCCCCGCTAACGCGATATATGGTGTCCGACAGCGAGGCGCCAAAGCCAGAGGAGCCTGTACGCCATCCTGCTGCGGTCTCCTTCCCAACCTCCGTACCTGCGACAGCAGCGGTATCCCAGCTGCCACCAGGAGGCAGTGGAGATGTGCGCACTCAGTGCACCCAGACCTCGAGTGCTGATCTTAGGAGGCCAGATGATTCACGTGGCCCCTTCATTGTATGGTGGTAGTGGAACCAGGCTATCCCAGCAGTTACAAGGTTAATAATGTTGAAATGTTGTATTTGTTATTTCTGCTAAAAATCTGCATAATAATCTGAAAAATGTTTAATAATCTGAGAAGTTTGAAAATTTTGAATCGCCCGGAAAAGTAACCTGATTAACCTGTTTAACAAAGTTAATTTAAAAAATGGACCACAGCTGCAGGACTGGCAGAAGCCAACACAAACTTGTGTCATTGTATATAGTTGCACCCAGTGTGCCTCTCAGAGTAATCCTCTCTTCACCATCAGGACATTGATGCCACCACCAAGGAGAGGAAGGTTGGAGGAAAGGTCTGGGATAGAGAAGGCCCAGAACTGGTCACCAAAGGGACCGGTGACCTGCCTCTTTGAAGGGCTTTGGGGACCCAGGACCTTTTTGGGTGGTTGGTTGTTGGGGGGATGCTCATAGTTTTCAACATTCAAGAAAAGTGCCTCCCCTGTGCGGGAAGAATGTTATAAATTATGTTAACCATTAATTTTCCTTTGCGGTTATAATAAAACTCTATCTTGCCTACAGCCCGAGGATGTGCTGTGTTTAACCAAGGGCACTACAAGGAACTGCATCCTCTTGGGGATGCAGGACCTACCCCTCGGGACCTGGAGTATTAGTGCCGATACTACCAAAACATGACCAAAATCCTAGTTCTCCACTCCACACTGGGTGTAGAGGGTTAACCATGTAAGGGGATGGTCGCTATGGGAACAAGTTCCTGGGTATAGCCAGCGTGGTGGGAGGGGTCAGCAGTCAGTCGGTAGTAGTCTGTGGAGAGTGTAGCACACAGAAGAGGTGTGCGGACGTGCCTGAGCTGGGTCCGTGTAACGGTGACCCGGGGGCACAGGAGCGAGGTTGCCAGGACGGGTACTGGAGATACCGCTGGGACTGGAGCACCAACGGGGCACAGGGCTCTAGGTCAAGCGTCAGTTTAAAATGGTTTGATAAATACCTGCCAGGTGAGGACATCTTCATGGACTTCACCGAACCAAATAATCCGGGGGCATCAGCAGTAAACTAGGATCGGGGTTCGGACACTTACCTCCCCGCAGGGTCCACACTGCCCGCCAAATGGAGAAGGAGACTGTACCCCAAAGGGACAGTCGGGGCCCCCAAACACTCCACGCTACGGGGACCCAATCTGGAGAGAGTGCCAGGGACAGAGAAACATGGGTCACTACATTGACACTGATACTCCTGGGACCTGAACCAGCAACCCATGGGTACACAGTCAGTAGAGACTGTTAAAGACAACCTGGTGTGGTCTCTGTTATTACCCCTTATTATCTCCCAGGCACTGCCCTACTTGCGGAGGGCCTAATTTCTCGCACATGTCCCGCCCCAGCAGCGGTCGAACCGCTCGGATCTGGGTGTTGCTACTCGTGGCTCGAGGGTCTCCGGACCCAGGGGCTCGGGGTCACGCCACAACGTGATGGGGGGTTATTTACAGGGGAGTTAGTTTGTGACGCCACCCATGGTATGCGGTAATAGGGAGTACCGCCGCTGCTGTTGGGAGTACTCGAGGTGATGGAGTGGGGCAGCCAGATGACATTACCCTCCACAGGTAGGGGAAGGCCCCAGGACTCTGGATGGTGGGATGGATTGCAGGGGGAGCGCAGGCTCGCCGGTTGCAGGGGTTAATCACGTACTCACTCAGCAAGAAAGCAGACGTTGACAACGTGGTAAACCAAGTCTCTGGGTGCCGCTGCCCTCTTGGGGGAGCTTGTACGGGTCCCGTCCCCTGCAGTACTGCCTGATGGTCCGGAGCCTGCCTCCGTTCACAGAATTTTAGTAGTCCAAGTGGCCCGTAAGCTTGAAGCTGTCCGTGCCCCGCTCCCCACTGTGGGTAGTAGAAGAGCTTGCTCTCAGGAGCTCACACTTGGGATTTCAGTGAGCTGCTTTGCTTGGAAAACCCTATACCCCTCATTGCGCTAGTGCCCCTAATCTATGAGCTTCATGGGGACAGTCCATAAAGGTCCTATCCTCCGCAGCTTAATTGCCGTATTGCTTGAAACCTCTCCCCGACCTAGAGTTCATGTACCCCGACGTGGCTGCTGGCTGTCCTCCAAGTCTAGCCAGGCACCCAGTCCCATTCTCCCGCAACCGGGTCTCTGACTCCTCAGGGTCCAGACTACCATCTGCAACGTAATCTGCTTCTCCTCTGGGAGCTACAACTCCCAGCTTGCTCCGAGCTCCTCACAGCTCGAGGGCTACCACTGAACTGACTTGTCACCTCTCACCTCCCTGCCTGACCCCTAGGTGGGCGGCCCTATTCCAGTTTGTATCAGTTAGTTTACTGGGTGCAGCAGTTGTAATACCATCAGAATTTTCTCTGCTGTATTTGTAGTAGAGCTCAGATGTTTGCATCGCATTGTCGTTATCAACCTACAACTCATTTCATGTTGCATACATTGTATTATAAATGTTTGACTTTGGAAAAATAATCTTTTTTTGTGTTGTTCTTTTGAGCAAACTTACATATCCATTTGGCAGTAAGAGGTGTTTACCTAACTTCATAGTGTACTTTATTTTATTACTAACATGTTTGACGACTCAGTCTGTGTTATCAGATCCACATTCTTTATAATCCTTTTATCTCGAGAAGCCCAAGCAATATTTTCTTATCGGCTTTCACTTTTAAGATTATTTTTGATACTTTAATGGCAGAACTCATTCATGTTCACCAAATGTGTTTATTTTATTTAAAGGAAACTCTGGTTAAAAAATGTACTTTCCCATTATGAACAGAGTAGATTTATTTTTACTAAATATAACTTTTGTTTTTATAATTTTATGGATATTTTGGTTAAATAAATGGACTTTTCGAATATTCATTAGGAATTAAATTTATATAAATGCTCTGCTGACTAGTCAGCTCCAACATAAGTCCTTCATATGGCTTAAAGGGAACCTGTCACCAGATTTGGTCCCTATAACCTGCAGCCACCACCAGTGGGCTCTTATACAGTGCCTTGCGAAAGTATTTGGCCCCTTTGAATTTTTCAACCTTTTTCCAAATTTCAGGCTTCAAACATAAAGATAAAAATTTTAATGTTATGGTGAAAAATCGACAACAAGTGGGACACAATTGTGAAGTTGAACGAAATTTATTGCTTATTTTAAACTTTTATAAAAAATAATAAACTTTAAAGTGGGGCGTCCAATATTATTTGGCCCATTTAAGTTAATACTTTGTAGCGCCACCTTTTCTGCAATTGCAGCTGCAAGTCGCTTGGGGTATGTGTCTATCAGTTTTGCACTGAAATTCTTGCCCATTCTTCTTTTGCAAATAGCGTGAACTGAGTGAGGTTGGATAGAGAGCATTTGTGAACAGCAGTTTTCAGCTCTTTCCACAGATTCTCGATTGGATTCAGGTCTGGACTTTGATTTGTCCATTCTAACACCTGGATGCGTTTATTTCTGAACCATTCCATTGCAGATTTTGCTTTATGTTTTGGATCATTGTCTTGTTGAAAGACAAATCCTCGTCCCAGTCTCAGGTCTTTTGCAGACTCCAACAGGTTTTCTTCAAGAATTGTCCTGTATTTGGCTTTGGCTCCATCCATCTTCCCATCAATTTTAACCATCTTCTCTGTCCCTGCTGAAGAAAAGCAGGCCCAAACCATGATGCTGCCACCACCATGTTTGACAGTGGGGATTGTGTGTTCAGGGTGATGAGCTGTGTTGCTTTTATGTCAAACATATCGTATGGCATTGTGCCCAAAAAGTTTGATTTTGGTTTAATCTGACCATAGCACCTTCTTCCACATTTTTGGTGTGTCTCCCAGGTGGCTTTTGGCAAACTTTAAATGACACTTTTTATGGATATCTTTGAGAAATGGCTTTCTTCTTGCCACTCTTCCATAAAGGTCAGCTTTGTGCAGTGTACAACTGATTGTTGTCCTATGGACAGACTCTCCCACCTCAGCTGTAGATCTCTGCAGTTCATCCAGAGTGATCATGGGCCTCTTGGCTGCATCTCTGGTCAGTCTTCTCCTTGTTTGAGATGAAATTTTTGAGGGACGGCCGGGTCTTGGTAGCTTTGCAGTGGTCTGATACTACATCCATTTCAATATGATCACTTGCACAGTGCTTCTTGGGATATTTAAAGTTGTGGAAATCTTTTTTTAACCAAATCCGGCTTTACACTTCTCCACAACAGTATCATGGACCTGCCTTTTGTGTTCCTTGGTTTTCATGACGCTCTCTGTGCTTTAAACAAAACACTGAGACTATCATAGAGCAGGTGCATTTATATGGAGACTTGATTACACACAGGTGTCTTATATTTATCATCATCAGTCATTTAGGACAACATTGGATCATTCAGAGATCCACAATGAACTTCTGAAGTGAGTTTGCTGCACTGAAAGTAAAGGGGCCGAATAATATTGCACGCCCCACTTTTCAGTTTATTATTTTTTTACAAAAGTTTAAAATAAGCAATAAATTTCAATCAACTTCACAATTGTGTCCCACTTGTTGTTGATTCCTCACCATAACATTAAAATTTTTATTTTTATGTTTGAAGCCTGAAATGTGGGAAAAGGTTGAAAAATTGAAGGGGACCAAATACTTTTGCAAGGCACTGTATATAAGATTCTAGAATAGAATATACAAGAGCCCAAGTCGCTGTGTAGAACGTAAAAAACACTTTTACAATACTCACCTAGTGGGGTGGTCTGGTCCAACGCTCTTCAATCCGGCGCCTCTTCTCTGCTGCGATTTCGGTCCTTCTCCTATCCAGCCAGGCCAACATTGCGGTACTGCCAGGTGCACTTTTATGTGCCCTTCCGAGGGCAGATCGAAGTACTGTAGTGCGCACGTGTGAGAAAAGCTTAAAGACCGCCGATGCATGCGCACTACAATATGTTGATCTGCCCTGAGCAGGGCAGATCAAAGTGTGCCTGCACAGGACCTCAATGCTGGCTAGTGTAGATGACGTAAGATGCGTCATGCACACGGGCCTCAGAAGAAGGAGGACGGAGATCGCCGCAGAGAGGAAGCGCCAGACCAGAGAGCAGCGACACCCATCGGACCCGACTGACACCTAGGTGAGTATTATGAAGGTGTTATTTACTTTCTATAGAACGGCCTGGGCTCTTATATACAGCATTCTGGAATGCTATATATAAGGGCTCACTGGTGGTGGCCGCAGCTCATAAGGGAAAAACCTGGTGACAGGTTCCCTTTAAAGGAATTTTTCCACAAAGTATTTTTTATATAAAAAAAGTCCCTGTGCTGAGATAATCTTATAAATGTGCCGCTGCTATGTACTGTGTGTTGGTTGTGTCTGACCGTACAGGAACATGGACTGAACATACCACTGTTCCTGGCCAGGTAAGTGCTAGAGAGCTGCAAAGCAGGAGCATTATACTGTTAGGTCCTGGTGGTGGATCCTCTGGGCCGTGCACCGGACTCCTCCAATGAGGCAACCCGGAGCTAACCCCTGTACAGGGACTGTCCGATCACCCCACCAGAGGGCCTAGATGCACGGTAGCCGGAGCATGAATGGCACAGGAACAGCGTCCTTCAGGGAACTGGTATAAAGATGTCTCTGGGGTCACAGAGTTCCTGGAGGCAGTGCACGTGACGGGAATCAGGTTCAGGTGCCGGGTAGGAACGTCAGGCGGGATCCGGATCCTGCTGGCGTGAGGGCTGAGGTCACCAGGTGAAGTCGGGGATCGGAGACGGGTACAGGCTGAGGAAGGATGATAGGATTCACAGCCGACAGTCACCGGAGGACTTCCTGGGCAAACTGGAGTCAGGACCAGGTTAAGGTAGCAGGACTGGCTCTGCGGAAGAGATAGAGTAAATAACAGGACAAAAGCTAGCTAATGTAACACGTTGATCAGGCGCCGCCCACATGGAAAGGGCAGTCTTATATACCCAGTCCCAGTAACATGTCATATCCTGCTTCAGGAGTGCTGGGCCTATAAGACTAGGTGAGTGGGCGCGGCCTCGCCCTATACACACGAATGAGCCTAAGAATCTGAGCCAGACACAAGAGACCGAGGACAGGACTCAGGGGAGCACAAGCGGGAGCGGCAGCCGTGACCGGTGGGCACGTGGACTGGATCAGTGGGCAAGGAGCGGTGGCGTGCAGGTGCGACCGGATCAGTGGGTAAGGAGCAGTGGCGTGACACCGGGAGCGCGACATATACTTATCGAGTCTACCTCATGGCCATCGCACTGCTTCCGGGTCCACTCATTAACTCTCATGCATATTCACTGCTTTCCCTGCCCACCCTCTGTGACACTGTCTGTAATAGGTTGCTGTCAGATTGCTGACGTCTGTGATTGGTTGTTAAGGGTAAAAATAAATAAAAAATTGGGAAAAAATGGCATAAGGTCACTGTATTTTGATACCCAGAGCAAATAAAACAGACAACTACAGGCTGCAGCCCCCAGCTGTGTGTATTATCTTCACTGTGTATTAAAATAGGAGGGACCCCATGCAGCTTTTTTTAAAATTACCAGATAAAGCAATGTGTGCACATTAAGTATTTGGTCCAGACATTTTTACACCAAATCTGCATCTCCTGGCAAAAAAAAAATGCATCAAAACGGCATGTGTTTTGATGAGGTTTTAGTGCATTTTTATGCCAGAAAATGCAGATTTGGTGCAGAAATGTTTGCACCCAAATACTCATTGCCTAATCTGGTAATATGGCATTGAGGTAATTGAATTCACCTGAAGTGAGGTCACTGAGTTCAACTCAGATAATTTCATCTGAGGTCACTGATCACCCCTCACAGCTATAGCTCCCTCAGTGTGTTTCTGATGCTGCAGTGATTGGTCACGTTTTCTAAGATAACTGCCCACTGTGACCTCAGATGTAACAGAATCGTCGTTGGACCTCGTGTGGATTACGTCAGACCTACAAGGTGGTTTGGGAGTTAATCAAAGAAAGAATTGTTTTTATAAAATAAAGGACATTTCTCTGTGTTTTGTGTCAATTTCTTTTTATTTTCAGGGTAAGTAATGGGGGTCTATGAGACCCCTTGCCATTACTAACCTCAGTCTTGATGACAGCTGTGATTTTTTGACAAATCACAGCTGTCATTAACCCCTTATAGTACCCCTATTGCCATCACACCAGGGCAATCATTATGAGCTGGGTAAAACTGGAATTATCACATCTAATAGATACAACAGTGCTGGAGCAACTGCAAGCTGTTATTTTTAGGCTGGGTGGGCCCAATAACCTTGGGCCTCCCCAGATTGAGAATACCATCCACCAGCTGTCTGCTTTATCTTGGCTGGGAATCAAAAATGTAGGCACAGGTCAGGGTCATACCATGATACAGGAGGGTGGAACCACTGTCACTTTCTGCTAAACCAGGAAAAATGGATGGGTTGCAAACTGTTTTTTAACACTCACCTTAACTTTACACTGGTGTAGCTAGAGCAAAGTAAGCTACTGAAACAGATAGATGTATAATAACATTAGATTTTATGCAACATCAAAAGACTGATAAAGAGTAGGGAAGGTGGATTCAAGGCAAAGTCTGTTGTAGTTTTGGTCCAATCCAAAGTAGCTTAACACCTTATCAAAAAAACAGGAACCAAGGCATTTTGTTATCCACATATTAGCATTGGCCAACCAACATACCCCTATTCTGGTTGTAGAACAACTTGTGTGCAGGACATAAATGTTCTGTACAGGTTATTTTGGGCTAAAGCCTTTTCAAACAGCTGAATAAAACTATTTATTTCTGATCCTATTGGAATTTATTATAAGTTTACCAATTATTTTTTACCTTTTACTAAATGTTTTTGCAGGCTCAGACTGCTAAGTTCTGAGAGAATACCAATTCAGCACAAGTTTCAACAGTAAGCATTGTTGACCTTAGGGAGATCAACATATCCACTGCGGAGACACCATCACTTGTTTCTCAACGCAGTGATTCTAGAGCAACGCCCCCTGGGAAGTATGCAAATAAGAAAGCAGCGGGGACACCATCACGTGTTTCTCAACGCTGCCAGGAAACTAGCCAGGTCTTTCACCGGGAAGGAACAACCACGGGAAGGGCAGTCTCCAGTCAAGGAGACCACCTATACCAAACATGATATCCATCCACAGACAGCCGTTTCGGGGTATTTATGATACCCCGAAACGGCTGTCTGTGGATGGATACCATGTTTGGTATAGGTGGTCTCCTTGACTGGAGACTGCCCTACCCCGAAACGGCTGTCTGTGGATGGATACCATGTTTGGTATAGGTGGTCTCCTTGACTGGAGACTGCCCTTCCCGTGGTTGTTCCTTCCCGGTGAAAGACCTGGCTAGTTTCCTGGCAGCGTTGAGAAACACGTGATATACCCCGAAACGGCTGTCTGTGGATGGATACCATGTTTGGTATAGGTGGTCTCCTTGACTGGAGACTGCCCTTCCCGTGGTTGTTCCTTCCCGGTGAAAGACCTGGCTAGTTTCCTGGCAGCGTTGAGAAACACGTGATGGTGTCTCCACGGCTTTCTTATTTGCAAGTTTCAACAGTGACTGAAATGAATGAGTGAAGGATGTGCTGTAATCTAAGCGTATGCGCAAAAAGTTAATTTGAGGCGGTCAAAAAAAGACAAGTTTTCTAAGCGAAACTCCTTTAGATAATGCTTCTTATTGGATAGTTTTTGAAGAAGTTTTTTGTTTCCTGAAGCTACTATAAAAGGAATCTGTCACCAGGTTTTTGCCATTTAATTTGAAATCAGCATAACATAGAGGCAGAGATCCTGATTTCTGTGATGTGTCACTTCTTCGGCTGTGTAGTGAAGTTTTGATAAAATCACTGTTTAATCAGCAGTAGATTATCATTACAGGACTACTTGGCGTGCTGCCAGGTAGTCCAGCATATTCATGAGCTCTGTATAACTGCTAGATCTGCAGCAGAGAAAATACTGATTTTATCAAAATGACACCAAACAGCTCAGTAAGTGACACATTGCTGGAATCAGGGACTTTGTCTCTACATTATGCTGCTCTCAGATGAGGGAGCAAAAACCTGATGACGGAGTAGCTTTAGGCTGGTTTCACACTACGTCTTTTTAACATCCGTTGAAAACGTTATTTTAGCGGAAGTACGGATCCAGTGCAAATGCGTTTTCATTTCAATGCATTTGCAATGGACTCGCGTTAACATCCGTTCACCTGCGTTTGCCTGCGTTATAGTGCGGATCCGGTGACTTGCAGTTTTTTAACATGTTTCAAAAACGCTACTTGTAGCGTTTTTGAGCTGCGTCAAAATACTGCAAGTCACCGGATCCTGACTAAACAGCATGCAAACGCAGGTGAACGCTGGCGTGCTGATAGACAGGATCCTGCTTTTGTACTGAGCATGCCCAGAAAGTACTGAGCATGCCCAGAACCAGTCTCGCGTGATCTGTCTATCTCTCTACTCCCTCCCTCACCCTCTCTCTCTCTATCTCTGTCTTTCCCCCTTCCTCCCCTCCCTCTCTCTCCCACCTGAGAGCTGCGGACACTCGTAACCAAGGTAAATATCGGGTAACCACTTCTCTTAGTTACCCGATGTTTACGTTGGTTACGCGTGCAGGCAGCCCGGCTCCTAGCAGCTGCAGACACTCGTAACCAAGATAAATATCGGGTATCCAAGGCCGATGTTTACCTTGGTTACCAGTGTCTGCAGCTGTCAGAAGCCGGCTCCCAGTCTAGTTCCCCTCACTCCCGATCACATGACTCCAGTGCCCGCCCCTAAACATCCAGTGCAGGATCCTGCAAAATAACACATGCGTTTGCATACGTTATTTGCTGTAAAAGCAGGATCCGTACTTCCGCTAAAATAACGTTTTCAACGGATGTTAAAAAGACGTAGTGTGAAACCAGCCTTAAAGAGGTTTTTTTTCAAGCACTTCTAGAGATTTTTTTCCTATTTTGTTCCTGCAGCGTTTTTTGCAACTTTCTGATTGGACAGATCTTTGTTTGAGCATTTTCCTTCAGGAGATGCTTCAAAGAATTGACATGCACTTTCATTTCTCCTACCAGGTGTTTTTCAAAACCTGAAGTGGAAGAAAATACTCAAAAGTCTGATTATATGTTCAGGGGGTTGAGAAACCGTAGAAATGAGGAGGAGGAATCTTTGAAGTGTTTTTTCAGGCATTTTTTGGAGACACCATTAAAAAACTCTGTGTGCACATACCCTAAGAATTAAAAGTCATGATACCATCTTTATGCTGATGACACACAGCTATACACCTCATCCCCTGAGCTCACCCCCGCTGTACTACAGAACACATGTGACTGCCTGTCCGCAGTTTCTAACATCATGTCTGCTCTCTCTCTGAAACTTAACCTTTCCAAAACTGAATTTCTTGTATTCCCACCATCTTCCAACCTTCCTAAACCTGATATCTCCCTCTCTGTGTGTGGCACCATGATAATTGCTAGTCTGCAGGCCCTCTATCTGGGTGTTTATAATTGACACCATTTTTTCCGTCACCTCCTATATACAGTTAGGTCCAGAAATCTTTGGACAGTGACACAATTTTCGCGAGTTGGGCTCTGCATGCCACCACATTGGATTTGAAATGAAACCTCTACAACAGAATTCAAGTGCAGATTGTAACGTTTAATTTGAAGGTTTGAACAAAAATATCTGATAGAAATTGTAGGAATTGTACACATTTCTTTACAAACACTCCACATTTTAGGAGGTCAAAAGTAATTGGACAAATAAACCAAACCCAAACAAAATATTTTTATTTTCAATATTTTGTTGCGAATTCTTTGGAGGCAATCACTGCCTTAAGTCTGGAACCCATGGACATCACCAAACGCTGGGTTTCCTCCTTCTTAATGCTTTGCCAGGCCTTTACAGCCGCAGCCTTCAGGTCTTGCTTGTTTGTGGGTCTTTCCGTCTTAAGTCTGGATTTGAGCAAGTGAAATGCATGCTCAATTGGGTTAAGATCTGGTGATTGACTTGGCCATTGCAGAATGTTCCACTTTTTTGCACTCATGAACTCCTGGGTAGCTTTGGCTGTATGCTTGGGGTCATTGTCCTTCTGTACTATGAAGCGCCGTCCGATCAACTTTGCGGCATTTGGCTGAATCTGGGCTGAAAGTATATCCCGGTACACTTCAGAATTCATCCGGCTACTCTTGTCTGCTGTTATGTCATCAATAAACACAAGTGACCCAGTGCCATTGAAAGCCATGCATGCCCATGCCATCACGTTGCCTGCACAATGTTTTACAGAGGATGTGGTGTGCCTTGGATCATGTGCCGTTCCCTTTCTTCTCCAAACTTTTTTCTTCCCATCATTCTGGTACAGGTTGATCTTTGTCTCATCTGTCCATAGAATACTTTTCCAGAACTGAGCTGGCTTCATGAGGTGTTTTTCAGCAAATTTAACTCTGGCCTGTCTATTTTTGGAATTGATGAATGGTTTGCATCTAGATGTGAACCCTTTGTATTTACTTTCATGGAGTCTTCTCTTTACTGTTGACTTAGAGACAGATACACCTACTTCACTGAGAGTGTTCTGGACTTCAGTTGATGTTGTGAACGGGTTCTTCTTCACCAAAGAAAGTATGCGGCGATCATCCACCACTGTTGTCATCCGTAGACGCCCAGGCCTTTTTGAGTTCCCAAGCTCACCAGTCAATTCCTTTTTTCTCAGAATGTACCCAACTGTTGATTTTGCTACTCCAAGCATGTCTGCTATCTCTCTGATGGATTTTTTCTTTTTTTTCAGCCTCAGGATGTTCTGCTTCACCTCAATTGAGAGTTCCTTAGACCGCATGTTGTCTAGTCACAGCAACAGCTTCCAAATGCAAAACCACACACCTGTAATCAACCCCAGACCTTTTAACTACTTCATTGATTACAGGTTAACGAGGGAGACGCCTTCAGAGTTAATTGCAGCCCTTAGAGTCCCTTGTCCAATTACTTTTGGTCCCTTGAAAAAGAGGAGGCTATGCATTACAGAGCTATGATTCCTAAACCCTTTCTCCGATTTGGATGTGAAAACTCTCATATTGCAGCTGGGAGTGTGCACTTTCAGCCCATATTATATATATAATTGTATTTCTGAACATGTTTTTGTAAACAGCTAAAATAACAAAACTTGTGTCACTGTCCAAATATTTCTGGACCTAACTGTACAATCTCTTGCCCACTCTTGTCGCCTGCACCTGAAGAGCATCTCTAGAATCTTCTCCTTTCTCACCATGGAAACTACAAAAACCCTCACTGTAGTCTTTTTCAATTCCCACCTTGACTACTGCAATTCTCTATTAATTGACCTCCCCCTGACTAGACTATCCCCTCTACAGCCCATCCTTAATGCAGCAGCCAAGGTCACCTATCCGGCTAACCGTTACTCGGATGCATCTGCTCTGTTCCAGGCATTGCACTGGCTGCCCCTTCATTTTAGGATACACTTTAAATTGTTTGTTCTCATCCACAAAGCTCTTCACAGCATGGTACCCCCCTACATCTCTACCCTCATTTTTGTCTATCACCCAACCCGCGCTCTACGCTCCACAAACGACTTTCAACTAACATCCACACTAATCTGAACCTCCCACTCCCAGCTTCAAGTCTTCTCCTGAGTTGCACCAATCCACTGGAATGCTCTACCCCAAGAAATTAGGACGATCCACAACTTGCAAAGCTCCAGATGCTCCTAAAAAACACATCTTTTTAGGGTGGCACACCACCCTTGATAATCAAAGTAAGTTCATATATATCCCCTTCACTATTTCTCAGAACATTAATTCTCCCTCAAACTGCACTTTATCCAAAGCTTTACGAAGATTGGCTGATGACTGGCTCATGCAGCCTTTATCTATCCCCCCCATTTTTGGGAGATGGCTGCATCGCCGTTGTAAATAAGGACCTGAATCTTGTTTTTTGTATATGAACCTCTGAATTGTAAAGCACTGCGGAATATGTTGGCGCTATAGAAATAAAGATTATTATTATATTCAGCAAAGGGGAAAAGCTACTCATGCAAAAAAGGCAGACCTCCAATTAACCTCATAACGACGGCCGTACGACTTAAAGCGGCGGCAAAACAGGGTACTTATTCTGTTCCGCCGCTTTAAAGCGGCGGCCCGAAAAAACCCTGTAGCGCCCCCCAGCGACCGAAAATCTCGGGGGTTTCAGCTACCGGGGGTAGCTGAGACCCCCCAGATTATGAATCGGGGTGTTTTTTTTGGACCCCGATCATGTGATCGGCGGTATACACCGTATACCGACGAACACATGAAAAAAAAAGAAATGGCCGGTAAAACTGATTTCTTTTTCATCTGACATGATCAAACATGTCAGATGAGAAAGAAATCTAACCCCCTAGTGCCCCCAAAGCCCCCGGTACCGGAGAGTCCCCCCACCCCCACCCCTACCCCCACCGGACATCCAAAATGGCGCCGAAGCGCACAGAAAACTGCCGCCGACGCCGGCTCTGCAGTCATTTCCCTCCGATCTGAAATGATCAAACATTTCAGATCGGAGGGAAATGTCCTCCCCCTGACCCCTCCTCCGGTCCACCGGAGCCCTCTGGTCACCGGAGCCCCCTCCGGTTCTCCAGAGCCACCACCCCCCTCCCCCCTCCGGAGCGTGGAAGATGGCGGCGCACAGCGCGCGGCCGCCTTCATTCTGCTCTTTCTGCCGCATGTGACACGTCACATGCGGCAGAAAGGTGTCCCCAGGTCCCACTAGGTCACCCCCCCCCCCCCAAGCCCCCGGTTATACGTTACCTGTCTGCCGCTCCGGGCCCGCGATCGCCGCCTCCTTCTTCAATGCTGGCGGCGCATGCGCAGACAGCGGCTGTCAGCTGGATCCCTGCAAGCAGGGATCCTGCTGACGTCGCTGATGCACAGGCTCCACTGTGGACCGGGGGAGGGTGAGTGCAGTGATCTGCAGCCACACTCCTCACATGGAGAGGCTGCTGTTCCAGAAAATGGGGGGTACGTTCTGTGAGCGTGCCCCTCATATTCTGGAATGAGGTTACTGCAGGTCACTCTGCCCTAGGTTGGACCGGGGCAGTGTGAGTGCAGTATTCTCAGATTACTGCACCCACACTGCTCATGGAGAGCTTGCTCTTCCAGAAAATGGGGGATACGTTCCCTGAACGTGCCCCCCATATTCTAGAAGATCCAGAGTCGGCGCGGGACCTCCAAAATGGATTACAGCGACCGGAATTTCTTTATTTTCAATAAATTGGTAAAAGAGGAATGTTTCGGGGAGTGTTTTTTCAAATAAATTTTTTTTTTGTCTTTTTTTTTTCTATTACTGACTGGGTTAGTGATGTCGGGTATCTGTTCAGATGCCGTGACATCACTAACCCCAGGGCTTGATGCCAGGTGACATTACAGCTGGTATCAACCCCATATATTACCCCGTCTGCCACCGCACCAGGGCGCGGGATGAGCTGGGGCGAAGCGCCAGGATTGGCGCATCTAATGGATGCGCCACTTCTGGGGCGGCTGCGGCCTGCTATTTTTAGGCTGGGAAGAGTCCAATAACCATGGCTCTACCCACCCTGAGAATACCAGACCCCAGCTGTCCGCTTCACCTTGGCTGGTGATCTAATTTGGGGGGGACCCCACGTTTTTTTTTTTTTTTTAAAAAACGCCTGGGGAGCCCTCCAAATTGATCACCAGCCAAGGTGAAGCTGTCAGCTGTGGTTTGCAGGCTACAGCTGTCTGCTTTACCCTAGCTGGCTATCAAAAATAGGGGGGACCCCACGTCGTTTATTTTAATTATTAATTTTTTGGGGGGCTAAATACAAGGCTAGGCACCCTTTAGTGCCACATGAAAGGCACTAAAGGGCGCCAGCTTAGAATATGCAGGGGAATGGGACGTTATATTTGTTTGACATCTATCCATTCATCCATTGTAGCATTTTACGCTGTGTGCCCACAATCAGGGTTTGCAGCGTTTTGGGCGCAGAGTGTTTTCCCTGTGTCCATAATGCTGCGTTGTGCAGTAGAAGCACAGTGGAAGGATTTTTAGAAATCCCATGCCCAATGTGCTTCTTTTCTCCGCAGCATAAACCGACCTGTGGCGCAGCTTCCCGAGCCTCAGCATGTCAATTTATGCTGCGGAGATGAGTGTTCTCTGCAGGTAGCATAGAGCTCCACAGCGGCCTGAACCCAAATCGTGGGCTTGGGCAGCTGCGTTCTCCCGTGGACAACACTCACATCTCTGCAGGAGGCTGACACTGTGTACTAGATGCCGTGTCGCTGGATCATGGCCACAGAGCCTAACAGTGAGACATTTGTTGCTACAGCAACATTTTTGTGAAGTACCTGTGGATTCAAAATGCTTACTATACTCCTGAATAAAATCCAGTTTCCAAAATGGGGTCACTTGTGGGGGTTTTCTGATGTATAGGTACCCAAGGGGCCCTGCTAATGTGACATGGTGCGCGCAATTTATTTCAACTTTTCCAGAATTCAAATGGTGCTCCTTCCATTCCAAGCCCTCCCATTTATCCAAACAGAGGTTTTTGGCCACATGTGGGGTATCCCTGTGCTCATAAGACATTGGATAACAACCTGTGGGGTCCACGGTTTGTTGTTGTCTCTTGAAAAAGTGAGAAATTTGATGCTAAAGCAACAGTTTTGTGAAAAAAATGAAAATTTTCAATATGGCAACCTAAGCTTATCAAATTCTGTGAAGTACTCGTGGATTCAAACTGCTCACTATACACCTTGATAAAAGCCTTGAGGTGTCTTGTTTCCAGAATGAAGTCACTTGTGGGGGACCGCCACTGTTTAGGCACCTCAGGGGCTCTCCAAATGCAACCTGGCGTCCGCTATTGATTCCAGCCAATTTTGCAGTCAAATGGCACTCCTTCCCTTCCGAGCCCTGCCATGCGCCCAAACAGTTGATTTCCACCACATATAAGGTATCGCCAAACTCAGGAGAAATTGCACAATAAATGTTATGCTGAATTTTTTCCTTTTACTCTTGTAAAAAAAAAAGCTACCTGGTTGAAATAACAATTTTGTGGTAAATTTTTTTTTTTTTTTTTCATGGCTCAACGTTATAAAATTCTGTGAAGCACCTGGGGGTTCAGGGTACTCACCAAACATCTAGATAAATTCCTTGAGGGGCCTAGTTTCCAAAATGGGGCCACTTGTGCGGGGTTTCTGCTGTTTAGGTACCTTAGGGGACCTCCAAATGCGACATGGTGCCCGCAATCTTTTTCAGCCAAATTTCCTTTCTAAAATTCAAATATTGCTCCTTTCGTTCCAAGCCCTCCCATTTGTCCAAACAAAGGTTTCAGACCACATGTGAGGTATCACCGCGCTCATAAAAAAGTGGTTAACAAACCTTGAGGTCAAATTTTTGGAATTACCTCTTGAAAAAGTGAGAAAATTGATGCTAAAGCAACATTTTTGAGAAAATTATTAAAATTTTCAATATGACAACGTAACGTTAACAAAATCTGTGAAGTACCTGTGGATCTAAAATGCTCACTATACCCCTAGATAGAAGCCTTGAGGGGTCTAGTTTCCAAAATGGTGTCACTTGTGAGGGATTTCTTCTGTTTAGGTACCTTAGCGGACCTGTAAATGCAACATGGTGCCCGCAATCTATTTCAGCCAAATTTGCTTTCCAAAATTCAAATATTGCTCCTTCTGTTCCGAGCCCTCCCATTTGTCCAAACAGAGGTTTCTGACCACATGTGGGGTATCGGCGCGCTCATAAGAAAGTGGGGAACAAGTTTTGAGGTCCATTTTGTTGTGTTATTTCTTCTAAAAGTGAATAAATTTGGGTTAGAGCAACATGTTTAGGTAAAATTTAATTTTTGCTTTTTTTCATTCCACATTGCTTTTGTTCATGTGAAGCACCTGAAGGGTTAATAAACTTATTGAATGTGGTTTTGAGTACTTTGGGGGGTGCAGTTTTTAGAATGGTGTCACTTTTGGGTATTTTCTGTCATCTAGGCCTATTGAAGTCACTTCAAATGAGATGTGGTCCCTAAAAAACTGGTTTTGTAAATTTTGATGTAAAAATGGGAAATTGCTGATAAACTTTGAACCCCTCTAACTTCCTAACAAAAAAAAATTTTGTTTCCAAAATTGTGCTGATGTAAAGTAGACATGTGGGAAATGTTATTTATTAACTATTTTGTGTCACAGAAATCTCTGGTTTAACGGTATAAAAATTCAAAAGTTGAAAATTGCTAAATTTTCAAAATTTTTGCCAATATTCAATTTTTTTCATAAATAAACACAAAAAATATTGTCCTAAATTTGGTACTAACATGAAGTCCAATATGTGACGAAAAAACAATCTCAGAATCACCGGGATCCGTTGAAGCGTTCCAGAGTTATAACCTCATGAAGTGACACTGGTCAGAATTGCAAAATTTGGTCTGGTCATTAAGGTGAAAATTAGCTCCGTCACTAAAGGGTTAACATGAGAAATTATATACAGTAAATATTATTATAGTAGATATTATTCCATCAAAACAGAAATAAATGAAAGAAAACCAAAATTAAAAACATTTAATAACCATACTTAAGATCTTGATGAGAACAAAGTATCCAAATATTAGTCAGTGAATATATCACTGATAGTATTTAAAGTGTAACTGTTGTTTTAATTTTCATTCCATAAATTAATAGTACACATGTAAATAAGCAACTTTGTAATATGTGAGAAATCTGCTTTTTTTTCTTTCCTCCTCATATGCACCATTTGTGTTCTTATGATATCATCTACAACAGATTCCGCTATCCTGATAAATATTTCATTTATAAAGTATTTCACAATAGAATATTATAATTTCATTTTTTATATTAATTTGCATTTTAACAAATTTGCATATGACAAGGTCATGCTACCTCAACTATACTGTTTTAATTTTTTTGTGTGCATTTCGACACGTGACCAAAATTATTGATAGCCTTCTAATAAAGTAAGAAATACATATGGTAACTAAAAAAAGTTGAAACTAACAAAAGTTATTTTCAATTGAAATTTCCTGACTCTTAATTAATGAAAATCAAATGTTGCTTTTAAATTATGGTTCAACAGAATATATATAGTTTAAATAAAGTAACATTGAGAATAATTTGACCATATGAAAATGTGAAACTAAGGTGTGTCCTGTATTAGCATCAGTCAGTCTTTCCATTTACAAAGTGAAGAGTAGTCACTGTGCTGTTGTCACACCGGGTGTGAGAGGACACCCAGCGAGTGGCGAAAAACAAAGAGTAAACCAGGAAAGAGCTGCAAAGAAAAACCCTGGCGATAGGGAGAGGGAAGCGGAGTTATCTTCTAATACTCACATTAGTCTAATCCCTGCACTCCCTAATGTCCCTTGACAAATCCTTTTCCCCTTTGCGCATCATGTGCATAGACCCTCGCTGACCCTAAATTGACCCTTACTAGTTAGAAGGCCAGCAAAAACACTAGTCTTGCTACTGCAAAAACAGAACACAACGAAGGTGAGATAAACAGGTGGTGAAAGACACAACAAATAGCACTCCATTGTTTTTCCAGCAGGAAACTTCACAGCTGCAACTGAATCGAACACCTCTGTTACTCCAAAAAAAGGCTCCTTCAAAGTGGTCAGTATAGAAGATCTATAACCAGCACAGAGTGAAGCTAGGCATGGGTAAATATAGCATAAGGAATTGATGATAAGATACTGGACCTGTGATTAAGGGGTGCTTCACACACAGCGAGCTCACTGCCAAGATCGCTGCTGAGTCACGCTTTTTGTGACGCAGCAGTGACCTCATTAGTGATCTCGCTGTGTGTGACACTGAGCAGCGATCTGGCCCCTGCTGCGAGATCGCTGCTCGTTACACACAGCCCTGGTTCGTTTTCCCCAAAGGCGCTCTCCCACTGTGACACACAGATCGCTGTGTGTGACAGCGAGAGAGCGACAAATGAAGCGAGCAGGGAGCAGGAGCCGGCGTCTGACAGCTGAGGTAAGCTTGTAACCAAGATAAACATCGGGTAACCAAGGTGGTTACCCGATATTTACCTTAGTTACCAGCCTCTGCAGCTCTCACGCTGCCTGTGCTGCCGGCTCCGGCTCTCTGCACATGTAGCTGCATTACACATCGGGTTAATTAACCCGATGTGTACTGTAGCTAGAAGAACAAGGAGCCAGCGCTAAGCAGTGTGCGCGACTCCCTGCTCTCTGCACATGTAGCTGCATTACACATCGGGTTAATTAACCCGATGTGTACTGTAGCTAGGAGAGCAAGGAGCCAGCGCTCAGTGTGCGCGGCTCCCTGCTCCCTGCACACACAGCTAAGCGGTGTGCGCTGGTAACTAATGTAAACATCGGGTAACCATACCCGATGTTTACCTTAGTTACCAGTCTCCGCAGCTTCCAGACGGCGGCTCCGTGCAAGCGCAGCGTCGCTTGCACGTCGCTGCTGGCTGGGGGCTGTTCACTGGTCGCTGGTGAGATCTGCCTGTTTGACAGCTCACCAGCGACCATGTGGCGATGCAGCAGCGATCCTGACCAGGTCAGATCGCTGGTCGGATCGCTGCTGCATCGCTAAGTGTGAAGGTACCCTAAGGCTATGAGTAATCTCCTTAACAGCATCAAATAAAAGTAAATACACTCCAATACAAGATTACTGTCAAGTGGACTCCACAGAGGACCTGTCATCAATTAAGACCTCCTGATCCCAGATCCCACAGAGGAAACGTGTGGATGTGACACACTCATGACAGCTGTATTGTATCAGGGTGTATACCACACTAAACATAGACTAAAGAAAGCTAAGAAAATAGTTGTTTCAGAATTATAGACAAACATTTTAATCCCTTCAAAACCATGGGCAGTAGAGTTACATCCTATTTTTACATGACTTAACAACCAGGGACTTTACTTAACTTTACTGCCTAAAATACATTTGATTGTCGTGGCCATAGCAATGGCTTTCAAATGATGTCCCCTGCTGTTTCTTAAAGCTGTTTCAAATCTGAACCGCCAATCACAGAGAAAGCACTGTTTTCAGCTAAAAAAAAAATGCCACAAACAGTGCAATCCTGTGAGATCCAGCTATGAGGTGTTGCAGCAGCATCAGATCATAGCTGGAGAAGAGCAGACATTGCGTCCCCCACCCCCTGCAGCACTGATTGAAGAGATCGTGCTATGATGCGCAATCGCTCCAATCAGTGTGCAGGAAGGCGGTCTGACCTGGGGGTGACCGCCCCAGTCTTGTTTTTACCTGGAGAGCCTTCCCCAACATGTCTGCTCCATGCCCTGATGGTACTTGTAGGACCACGCCACCGCCGCCCAATCGCTGCTTCCTGCTGTTACTGTAAGTATTGCTCTGCGCGCTCCCATGCTGAACCTGTGCACTCCCAATCTGCCCCCTGATCCCCCCAGTCTGCCCGCCGATCTGCGCCCCGCCGATCTGCCCCCCGTCCACCGATCTGCCCCCCCTGCAAGACGATCTGCCTCCCCCCTGCATTCTCTCATCCTGCGGTCGATGCAATTCCTCCTTCGGCTTCTGTTGTCCCCCTCTGACGTCCTCTACCTGCTGCCACCGGGTCTTCCGAGGCCGCCTGCGTGCGAGGTCTGATCGCATCTGCCTCCATCTCTGGGTCCTACCTGGTCCTAGCTCAGCGGTCTCTCTTAGTGCCTGCTCCTGTAATAAGCCGTCCATCTTTCTGCCTGCTATAACTCCTGTAACTCCTGCAGTTCATCTGTTCAGTCATCCTCCTGATCACTCGGCCGAGCGCTGATTGGGATGCACATCACGGATCGGCATCCCTGCTCAATTTTGGGCACGACTTTTTTTTTTACGTATCCCCGTCGCTTTTTGCACCTTATCTGTCCATGCATCCTTCAGCAGCCAAACACTGATCAGGATGCACATCACAGATCAACATCCCTTCTCCATTTTTGGCATGACTTTTTTTTTCCAGTATTCCTGTCGCTTTTTCCACCTTATCCATCTGTGCGTCCTGCAGCGGTCAATCGCTGATCGGGATGCACATCACGGATTGGCATCCCTGCTCAAATTTAGGCACGATTTTTTTCCGTATCCCCCATTGCTTTTTGCACCTTATCCATTCGTGCGTCCTGCAGTGACCGAGTGCTGATAGGGATGCACATCATGGATCGGCATGCCCGCTCAATTTTGGGCATAACTTTTTTTTCCCATATTTCCATCGCTTTTTGCACCTAATCTGTGTGTGCGTCCTGCAGCCACCGATCTCCTTCTCTTCCGAGCTCTGACGTGCGCCCATACAATTCATTTCCACCACATATGAGGTATCGGCATACTCAGGAGAAATTGCACAATAAATTTTATGGTGTGTTGTTTCCTGATTCCCTTGTGAAAAAAAAGCTACATGGTTGAAGTAACAATTTTGTGGTAAAAAAAAAAATTAATGTCACGGCTCAACTTTATAAATTTCTGTGAAGCCCCCAGGAGCTCAAAGTGCTCACCAAACATCTAGATAAATTCCTTGAGAGGTCTAGTTTCCAAAATGAGATCACTTGTGGGGTGCTCCATTGTTTAGGTACCTCAGTGGGTCTCCAAACTGGACATGGCGTCCGCTAATGAGTCAAGCTAATTTTGCTTTCAAAAATTCAAATGGCGCTCTTTCCCTTGTAAGGCCTACCGTGCGCCCAAACAATTGATTTCCACCACATGTAAGGTATCTGCGCACTCAAGAGAAATTGCACAATAAATTTTATGTTCAATCTATTTTTATTGTAAACATATCATATTATACATATACAGCATGTGAAACTGAATGACTGACATGTCAAACTTTTTATAAATTGCATAGTAAAGAAATCAGGTTTTTTTCAATCTGTCACAATTTGACCGAATAATGAACACTTTTCATCTATAAACCTCAATAAACATCTTCAAATTGGATTCCGACGAGAACCCAGGAAAAGGGGAGGAGAAGAGAGATAGAGAAGAAAAAGGAAAGAAAGTGGGGAGGAGGGAGGAAAATCAGAAGGGGAAGTGTGGGGGAGGTAGGTAGCAGTGTGAGTAAGCTGGGAAGACAAAGGCAGACACACAAGGGAAAGGGGTGGGTAATTCGATTTGATTAGGGTGGGGGAGGGGCGATCTCTGTCGTCTGAGAATCAGGTGATCCTACATTCTTGTCCGGTTCATCCCTGACCATGCTTTACTCCACCAATTTAATAAGATGTTATGGCTCCATCAAAACAGTTTAACAAAATCTGAAGACTCTTTAAATAGGATCCATTCTCCCCAGGTCCTGCAAAATTTGTCTCTAGTACCCGCAATGTCGGCAGAGAGCTCCTCCATCCTATATATGTTTGCCATTTCAGAATACCACTCCGAGATAGGAGGGATTGTGGAGGACTTCCAGTACCTAGGTATGACGGAGCGCGCCGCCGCCAGGCAGAAGCGGAGTATGTCTCTCTTATGATAAGCGATTGAGTGTGGTAACATAGAGAGGAGGACTATCTTGGGACAGTTATCCACTGCTTTCCCAGTTATGAGCTGATAGTTAGCAAGGACTTTTCCCCAAAACTGTTTTATTCCATCACACTCCCACCAGATATGTGTCATTGTACCGACGTCTTGCCCACATCTCCAGCACATCGCAGACACCGAATGGAATATATTATGTAGTTTAGACGGAAACTGGTACCAACGTGTCAAAATCTTAAAATTTTTCTCCCCTGCAGAGCACGGGACTGACAATTTATGAGTAAATAAGAAACATTTCTTCCACTCATCAGGAGAGAAGTGTTGCTTCAGCTCTTTTTCCCAAGCCAATTGGTAGCCTCGTTTGCCTGAGACCCCAACTCTGATAAGAATACCGTACAGAAGGGAGACTGTGTGTTCAGGCGGGATGTTTTTAGTAAACAGTTCCTCAAAGGCACTACAAGTGCCCCGGACTCGACCGACTGTTCTCCCCGGAGAGACAAATGCCCGTAGTTGGAGGAACTCCAACCATTGTGAACTTCTAGACGGGAGTTGTGTCCGAAAGGTTTGGAATGAGGGTAATTTACCATCAATCAGTATGTGTCCCAAGCGAATGTCTTCCTCCGCCCTCCAGCCAAAGTAGTTTCTCTGTTTATATCCAGGGCGAAATGATGGAGTATAGACTAAGGAAGCAAGGGGACTAACTAGTTGTGGAGGGGACATTTTTTTGGATACTATGTGACTAACTTTGAGCGTTTCTTTGGTAAAATCTGAAAGCATCCCTACGTTAGGAAGATCTGAAGGAGGTATCCGAGGGAGGTGTTTGAGAGGGATCTCCAGTCCTTCTTGCTCTACCCGTATCCATTGCTTAGAGTCGCTGTTGAAATGCCAGTCTAATATACGGGTCAAGGCTGCAGCCTGCATGTAGACTCTGAAGTTAGGAAGGCCCGCTCCTCCACACTCCCTTGGAAGAGTAAGAGGGCGTAAGTTGATTCTTGGTTTAATTTTACCCCATATGAATCGGATAATAGCAGATTGAAGGGTACGAAAAAAACTACTGGGAGGAGAAATGGGGATGGTTTGAAAGTAGTACAAAAAGCGTGGCAGGATATCCATTTTAAGGACATTCATCCTGCCCATCCAAGACAATTTCAGTCCCCAGTAAGACTTTAAGTTCTTGATTGTACCTTCTAGTAGTGGTAAGTGATTAAGTGTATATAGTTTGGAGAGGTCCGCTGGGATTGAAATACCCAAATATTTAATGGCCGAGGGTCTCCATTTGAATGGGAAGTTAGACATTGCCCGGGAAACTTCAGTTTGGGTCAAAGAGATATTTAAGGCTTCTGATTTTGATAGATTAACTTTAAAGTTACTAAGGAGGCCGAATCGTTCGAATTCCATCATTATAGGCGGGATCGATATATGAGGTTGTGAGATGTATAACAGGAAATCATCTGCATATAATGCGATTTTATGATGGGTATCCCCGATCTTCAGTCCCTTGATGTTACTATTCCCCCTGAGAGTGTTAGCTAAGTGTTCCATGATGACTACATACAAAAGCGGGGATAAGGGGCAGCCTTGTCTGGTCCCGTTTCGTATAGCAAAGGAGGAGGATAAAGCCCCATTTATTCTGACCTTAGCGGTTGGGTTATCATATAAAGCGCCAATTTTCAGTTGAAATCGGGGTCCCAGTCCCAACTGACCCAATGCTGCCCTTAGAAATCCCCAATGGACTCTGTCAAAGGCTTTCTCAGCATCGATAGCTAGGAGACACAGCGGGATCGAATTGCTTTTAGCTTTAGCAATAAGAGACAAAGTTTTAATTGTATTGTCTCTTGCTTCGCGGCCTTTGACAAACCCCACCTGGTCTGTGTTAATGACGGAGGGCAGAAAAGGGGACAATCTATCAGCCAAAATCTTAGAGTAAAGTTTAGATCCACGTTCAATAATGAGATAGGGCGATAGCTTGCAGCTAATAATGGGTCTTTCCCTGGTTTGGGGATCACACTAATGTGTGCTTCCAGAGACTGAGGGGTTAGCCTTATGTCTTCATCAAAAGAATTAAATGTTTTGGCCATTATCGGGGCTAATTGGTCCTTAAGCAATTTGTAAAAAGCCGGGGTGAACCCGTCGGGGCCAGGGGATTTACCTAAGGGAGTAATTTGAATTGCGTTACAGATTTCGGATTCCGATATATCCTCCTCCAGGGTCTCTATGACATTGCTTTCTAGGGAGGGCAAGGCTGTCTCTTGTATATATCTCCCGATTCTATCTGCCAGGTCAGTGGGTGGGAGCTCCGCATACTGCCCTTTAATATTATATAGGTCTTCGTAGTAGGACCGAAAGACCTCCAGGATCTCTGTTGGATCATATCTTTTGTCTCCTTTGGTGTTGATGTATGGAATATATGAAGTGCTGGCCCGGGGATGCAAAAGTCGTGCCAAAGGACGACCACATTTATCAGATGAATTATAATAAAATTTTTTGACTCTCTCTCTATGGCAGAGAAATTTCTGGTCCAATAGGGTTTTTAGGTTCGTTCGTTTAAGGACGAGGTCAGCCAGAACTGTGGGGGTACGTGTAAGTTTATGTGTATTTTCCAACTCATGGATCTGTGTTAACAAGTTATCAATCTCTTCAGCTCTTTCCCTCTTGATCCTAGAGCCGTGCTTAATCAGTATTCCACGTAAGACACACTTCAAGGTCTCCCATTGGGTAGGCTGAGAAGTTGGGTCAGAACTATGGACTTGCGTAAAGGAGTCGATTGAATCCCTCAACTCCGTTAGGCAGAGATTGTCTTTGAGTAAGTTGTTGTTTAACCTCCAGGTCCATGAGCGCTGGGGGAGGGAGGGTACCTGAAGGGATAGGTAGACTGGGGCATGGTCGGACCAAAAAATTTTCCCTATCTCTGTAATGGGATGCCAAGCCAGTGCTCCGTGGCTTACCAGAAAAAGGTCTATCCTGCTGTATGAGTTGTGTGGTGGGGAATAATATGTGTAGTCCTTACCTTGAGGGTTTAGGATTCTCCATACATCAATCAGTCGGAGGGCGTGAAAAGTCCGCTTTAGGGCACGAAGTTCCTTAGTGCGGGTATTGCTCCGTCCAGAGGAGGAGTCCATGGCTGGGTCTAGGGTAAAGTTGAAGTCACCGCCAACCACCAATGTCCCCTCTGCAAAATCAGATAGCTGCGTCAGAAGGGCCCTACAGGTAGAGATCTGATTAGTGTTAGGTAGGTACCAGTTTGCGATTGTAATTGTCGAATTTGCGATCTTCAGTTTAAGGAATATATAACGACCCTGCTCGTCTATACAGGAGTCGACTATGGTGTGCACTAAGTGTTTATGGAGTGCAATCGATACTCCTTTAGATCTGGCCTCTGGGTTAACGCTGTGAAACCATACTGGATAAAATCTATCTCGTAGTATGGGTACATGATCTTTCTTAAAATGCGTCTCCTGTAGTAGAAGAATCTGAACCTTTTTTTTGTGCATAGAATACAGGACCTGTGAGCGCTTTTGAGGAGTATTAAAACCCCGTATGTTAATAGAGCAAAAATTGAGGGTGGTCATGTTGGTCCAAGGGCTTCAGAGAGCGTGAAGGGATCCGGGAGGGAAAGGTAGGGGAAGGGAGACAAAGAGAAGTGGACCAAGATAGAGAAGAAGAGGAGGAGGAGAGAGCGGGGAGAGAGAAGGAAGAGAGGAAAAGAAAAAAAAAAAAAAAAAGGGGGGCCCTCAAAGAAGGTAAGATGTGTAGGATAGATAGGATAGTCTATCAAGGGACAAAGAAGGCACAAAAAAGGAAAAGTACAGGTAAATCAACAATCGGGGGGTTAGAATAATCTACACCTGCCCGCAGTGTGTAAATCCCCAGAGGGAAGTAGGCTTTCCACGGAGGTCTGCTCCTCCCGGGCCAACCCACGACCCAGTTTAAGAATTGTACAAAGTACTGAAAGCTGAATAAAACAGCAACACACCTAGCTCCATCAATTTCTGAATAGCTTAGTGAACATTTAAACCTCTAAACATTCAAACATGTAGCCCTTTAAAGGATGTTTAGCCAAGGATAACTATCTGGGCATGTGAGATAATGAGATATATCAGGGCAAGCTTTTATCCCTAAGCCATTTTACTTGGACCTTTAAAGACCATTTTTCCACCTAGCGTCGGACATAAGCCTATATGGAAAAGGAACAATAAACTCAATAAACTGAGTCTCCAGATGAGACAATAGGGATAGACTCCTTTTCTCTTCTTCTCTGCGAGCTTCGATTCCTCCTACGAGCCCCAACCCGTTGTGGTAGGGGGACATTGACCTCCATCCCAGAGGTACCGTGAACATAAGGCCAGTCTGTAACCGGAATATGTACAATGGGTATCTCAAGGGCCGCGCAAAAGCTTGGAAGATCTGTCAAAGAATGAAGCACATGTAGGAGTCCAGCATGTCGGACCTGTAATTTGAATGGAAATCCCCATGAGTATAAGATATTCCTTTGTTGGAGGGCATCTAGGAGAGGTCTCAGGACTTTGCGTTTCTGTAGTGTATGACGGGATAAATCTGGCAACAGTTGGACTGGTGTATTTTTGAACAGAATGGAGTCCTTCTGTCGAGCCTTGTTTAAGATCTCTTCTTTTTTTTATATTTATGCACTCTGCAGATGACATCCCGTGGGTTGGAGCCTTCTACTGGTTTAGAGCCCAGGGATCTGTGTGCCCTATCCAGTTCCAGATGAGAGTCTCGTGGGAGGCCTAATATGGAGTTGAATAGGCGCCGTAGAGATTCATCCAGATCTTGGGGGGCCAGAGACTCAGGGAGACCTCTTACCCTGATATTGTTTCGCCTACCCCTATTTTCTAAATCATCCAGCAGACCTGTCAAATGCTCAACCTGAAGAGCTTGCGTAGACAGGGCCTGTGCTTGAGAAGAAAGTTGTGCTGAGATAGAGGCCGTGCAGGATTCAGAGGTTGCCATGCGTTCATTTAGCTGTTGCATCTCTCCTTTTATAGACGCTGACTCTGCTTTATATGAGGCCTCCAATCTGGTTATGTAATTTTCCATTTCTTCTCTAGTTGGTATGGATCTAATTCGTGCCTTGAGGTCATCCCATACACAGAATTCCTGAGTATCTATTTGTGCATCTCCATCTGTGAGGCTGTGTGGAGGAGATCTGAGAGCAACAGGAGTTGTGCCCCTTTCTGGGGAGGAAGGGGTCTCTTGTAATAAGGCACTGCCTGACATATCTGGCAGTGTAAGAGGAAGTCCCAATGTTACCCGTCCAGGGTGTTGCATGTATGGAGCCAGCAAGGGGTCACACAGTGCAGGGCCAGGTGTATTGCCAGTGAGATAAATGGCAGCAGCAGAGTGTTTATTCTGAGCACCGGGAGCACTCTCCAGCTCCATTGGTGCAGGAGCTATGGCAGGGGAGCTGGATGTCTGCTCTGGCTGCTGGGGCTGCAGTGGCATAGCTGCTGCTTGTACTACTGTTGTGGACTGCGATCGCTGAGGCAGCAGGGGTTCTCCCTGTATCTTACCCCTGTCCTGCGTGTCCTGTTTGCCGTTCTTCTGTTCCATCAGCTGGTGAGGTGAACCCCCGTCCAGTGCGGCCATTTTAGGTAAGTGGGGATTTCCCTTATGTCTTGTCTCTCTGCTAAGGCTGGGCTGCTGCTCACCTCCGCTTGGTCTCTGAGAGGCTATGTCTGCTGCAGAGGTCCCGGGTGCCTGCGGCCGTTCTGTGTGTCGGGTCTCCTCTCCACTGGTAGATGGAGGGGCTGTAGCTGGAGAGGAGGCTGTCGCCATTTTGGGATCCGACGGAGCCAGGCCCGTGCTCCTAAGGAATCTCTGAATACTTGCAAGGGAAGGCACCGGGTGGTCACTCCTCAGTCTGGTGTAATCCCTCTTCTTCCTGGCCGGCATTGAATGTGTTTGGAGCAGGGTGTATAGCTTTATAATGGGTCTAGGGCCACTCCGGGCCCCGGAGCTAGAGTGATCAGTGTCCTCACTCCTCCATTGCCACGCCACGCCCCCGCACAATAAATTTTATAATGCATTTTTTATTGTAAATGCAAAGTTTTATGTCTAAATTAACATTTTTGTGTACAAAAGTAAAATTTTATTTTTTCCTTACACATTGCTTTGGTTCCTGTGAAGCACCTTGATGATGATTTGAAGAAATGGATAATATGAATTGCAACCAATTAGTCCCAAACAGCCTCCTAATGGATGAGAGGTGAATTCCAAGGTCTTTAAATCATTGTCAGTTACATTCATAGCTGTCTTGGAAAAAGTAGACTTCATGGAAGATGACAGAGGTAGTGACCTCTATTGAAAGCAAATCATAAAAAAGCGAGACAGAAATTTGCAAAAATGCATATTGACAAGCCACAATGCCTCTGAGAGAATGTCCTTTGGCTAGATGAGAAAAAACTGCAGCTTTTTGGCAAGGTACATCAGCTCTACCTTCACAGACACAAAACTGAAGCACACAAGGAAAAAAACCTATTACCTACTGTGAAACATGGGGGAGGCTCGGTTATGTTTTGGAGCTGGTTTGCTGCATCTGGCACAGCGTTTCTTGAATCTATGCACTGTACAATGACATCTCAAGATGAATAAGGCATTCTGGAGGGAAATATGCTACCTTGTGACAGAGATATTAGTATCAAGCAGGTCTTGGCTAGTGATGTGCGAACCCGGACTGTAAAATTTGGGATCCATAGGGATACCTAGTATCTTTTACACTGTTTCCCCACTATATTGACCAGTCTTTTTTTACTGTGTCCCCTCATCACACACCCCTCCTTGCTGTGGCCTCACACTGTTCCCCCATGCTGCCCCCTCTCCATACCCCCCACTACCCAATGATTATTTTGTGCCCCTCACATTTTTTTCATCCCATACTGTCTCCTCACTACCTCCACACTCATTCCCTCTCACTCTCCATACTAAGTCTGCATACATTTCTTCCTTGCTCCACATTCTGGCCCCTTGCTCCCCATACCATGTATTAAAAATCTCCCCTTGCTCACATATAATACTGAAATTCCCCATACTGTGTCCTCAAAATTTCTTTGTATGTATACTGTGTTTGTATGCACTCCCCACTTTGCTCCCCATATTATGTTTGTATACATTCCCCCTTCACCCTCTCCCCATACTGTCTCCATATATACATCCCCTTTCACCACCCTCTCTCCCCATACTGTGTGGCCATATATATATTTCCCCTCTCCACCCTGTCTCCCCATACTGTGTGGTCATATTTACTTCCGTCTCCCCACTCTCTCTCCCCATACTGTGTAGCCATATATACTTCCCCCTTTCCCACCCTCTCTCCCCTACTGTGTGGCCATATAGAAACATTCTCCCACCCCACCCTCTCTCCCCATACTGTGTCACCATATTTTCTTTCCTGTCCCCACCATATCTGCCCATACTGTGTGGCTATATATACATTCCCCTCCCCATGCTGTTTCCATATATACATCCCCCTTCCCCACCCTCTCTCCCCATACTCTGTAGCCATATATACTTCCCTCTCCCCACCCATACTTTGTGGTCATACATACTTTCTCTTCCCCACTGTCTCTCCCCATATTGTGTGGCCATATATACTTTCCCCTCCCCACCCTCTCTCCCCATACTGTGTGGCCATATATATTTTCCCCTCCCCACCCTCTCTCCCTATGCTGTGTGGTCATATATACCCACACTGTCTCCTTATATACATCTCCCTTCCCCACCCTCTCTCTCCATACTGTGTGGCCATATATACTTTCTCCCCCCCACCTTCTCCCCATACTGTGTGGCCATATATATTTTCCACCCCACAAGTATATACATTCCTCCTACCCCCTACACTGTGTGGGCATATATTCATTCCCCCTCCCAATGCTGTGGCCATGTGTGTATATATATATATCCACCTCCCCACCCTATCTGACTATACTGTGGCCGCATATACATTCCTCCCCTTCACCAATAGTTACACATATGTGGCAACCTTGAGGCTTCAAGGGCCACAGGGTACTGCACCTCCATTAGGGTGTAGTACGTATCCTGGGTCCAGGGAAGTTCGATGCCGGTTTCCACCAACATCTACACACAGTAACAGTGGGTTGCCCTCCCCAATGGAAACTGGGCCAGGGTCGGGTCACAGTAGGGGGTCACTACAGCGGTTGGGTTTGCAGGACGCCACCGCACCAGGGGCTCCCTGATCCACTGGAACTGGGGACTCAAGGTCAGGGAGAAGCAACCACCAGGGGGAGTTAGGAGCACACAGTGGGAAGAGCAGGTTGACCTTGTGAGAGTAGTGAACCAGCCGGTGGCAGCGGCTGGGGGCAACAGCTTGGAACACACAACACAACTACAACAAGGAGGGAACAGCTACAGACTCAGAGCAGAGTGGACATGCTGTGGGCAGCTCTGTGGTCCATGACGATCAACACGGTCGCTGGAGAGAAGCAGGCGGCTGCTTCCACAGGAACAGCGCTGTTGGGGTACAGAACCCTAGGGCAGGCATACTTCACGTTGTCTACCAACTCTGCAAGGGTTGCGGGGAACGGCTAGAAAAGTCACCGGATCCGTCCCACCGAGGCTGCCACCAAATAGCATATGGGATCCGGGGCTGAGGTCCTCGACTGACCCCACATCCGAACTGCACTATCAACATACAGAACGTGACACTTTACTGACACCGGGATCCCCAAGTGCTTCATGCCACAAGGATCCGATACTTAGCGCATCAAAGGATGAAGGGCCCATAGGCTAACACAAACACCGGACTCGACCTTTCATGGATCCGGGATCGTCTTTAGCCCATCGTGGTGGAGACCGGTACTCTGGGGCAGCGCCTGAACTACTTGTGAGTAAAAGACCTGGAACCGCAGCCCCTTTCTCTGCCATTCCTTTACCATTGCCATCCTCCATCATCCTCCCCGGGGTTACCCCTCTCCGCCTGTGGGGAGCAACACTATCCCGGCTGTGAAATTCACCATTAGCCCCGGAGAGCAGCACCCGCAGCGGTGGCCCATCTCTGGCCGCGGACCACAGGTGGTGTCAAGATCTAAAAAGACTTTCCTAACCGTCACTACCACCCCCATCCTCTGTCCTTCCTCTTGTCCACCGCCTTCCCTCTCTCCTGTATGTCTCGGGGTCACAAAACCGGGCCAGGCCAGCCTGTGATGACGCAGAGGATCTGCACACCCGGCCCGGCGATGTGTCGGGTGAAAACCCCTCGACCCCGGGGTGTTAGACATACATTCCTTCCCTCACCCTCCCCACATACTATGGCCATATGTACTCCCCCGTCACCTTCTCTTTTTCCTCTTCAGTGTCTTCAGCTCACACTGGAGCACTCACCACCAACGCTGTTTGCCGCCTCTGCGGCGCCGAAGAGTCATGTCAACAGTGTGATCAGCTGACCTGATCACACTGCTGATGTCGCAATGACACGGAAATGCAGGCAGTCAGGGTTCAATTGTACTCGCATCTTAAAGACACAAGTAGAATTGATCACAAAGAGCCGTGTGCTGCGCTTTCTCAAAGTACCAGCTGTCAGCTTGACAGCCTGACTCAGAGAATAGCCAGCTTCCACTATTGGGGTGGCATAACGTAGCTGCCAGGGAGATTCTCAGAGTGCTGCGTCAGGTGGCCTGACAGTGCCCCCTGACAGCTGCACCCAAGGCCCATGCCCCACCAGTTCCCCCTAGATATGCCTCTGGCCAGGCTTATTTACTGCATATCAGGGATCATGGACCAGTTTACATATAGAAAAATACTTGAAGAGGTCATGTTGCCTTAAGGTACCGTCACACATAACGAGATCGCTAGCGAGATCGCAGCTGAGTCACGGTTTCAGTGACGCAGTAGCGATCCCGTTAGCGATCTTGTTATGTGTGACACCTACCAGTGATCAGGCCCCTGCTGTGAGATCTCTAGTCGTTGCAGAATGGTCCAGGCCATTTTCTTCAAAGGCAATGTCCTGCTGGGCAGGACCCATCGCTGTGTTTGACACTGTGTGACAGGGTCACAGTGACTGCTGAGATCGTTATACAGGTCGCTACTGCGACCTGTATTGTTCCTGCATCGCTGGTAAGATCTGACTGTGTGACATCTCACCTGCGACCTCCCAGCGACTTACCTGCAATCCCTATCAGGTCGCATCGTTTTCGGGATCGCTGGTAAGTCGTTGTGTGTGACTGGGCCTTTACGCTGAAGAGGAAATGCCCTTGAAATAGGTGTTTCAACAAGACAACGACCTTAAACACACCAGTAAACAAGCAAAATCTTGGTTCTAGTCGAAAAAAATTGAGGTTATGGAGAGGCTAACCCAATCCCAAGATATTAATCTGATAGAACACTTGTGGGATAACAACAAAAATTACTTTTCTGAGGCAAAGCTAACAAATGCAAATAAATGGTGGGATGTAGTCAAAGCATCATGGGCTGAATAACAGTTGACAGGTGCCAGAAGTTGGTTGACTCTATGCAACATTGATGTCAATCAGATCTAAAAAACTGTGGTTATACAACTAAATATTAGGTTAGTGATTCACGGAAATGCTAAATCCTAAATAAAAAGAAGACAGATTTTTGAGTACGTAAAGACAAATGCAGACACTGTTATTTTTTGGAACAGCTCAATGTTCATTTTTTGATATTTTCTGTAAAGTCGTTAAAAATTATATAAAGTGGAGAAAAAAAAGTATTTAATCAGCCACCAATTCAGCAAGTTCTTCCACTTAAAAAGATGAGACCGGCCTGCAATTGACATCATAGGTAGACCACAACTATGAGAGACAGAAAGAGAAAACAAATCCAGAAAATCACCTTGTTTTATTTGGTGAGATTTTTTTTTTGCAAATTATGGTGGAAATAAGTATTTGGTCAATAACAATAGTTCATCTCAATATATCCTTTGTTGGCAATGAGAGAGGTCAAACGTTTTCTGTAAGTCTTCATAAGGTTGGCACACACTGTTGGTGGTATGTTGGCCCATTCCTCCATGGAGATCTCCTCTAGAGCAGTGATATTTTGGACCTATGGTTGGGTACCACAGACTTTCAACTCCCTCCAAAGGATTACAATGAGGTTGATATCTGGAGACTGGCTAGGCTACTCCAGGAACTTCATATGCTTCTTACAAAGCCACTCCTTTGTTGTCTAGGTGGCATGCTTGGGCTTGGCTTGCTCATTATTATGTTGAAAGACCCAGCCATGTTTCATCTTCAATGGCATTGCTGATGGAAGGAGGTTTGCACTCAACATCTCACGATACATGGCCCCATTCATTCTTTCATGGACACGAATTAGCCGTCCTGGTTCCTTTGCAGAGAAACCGCCCTAAGGCTATGTGCGCACTAGATCTTTTTACCTGCGTATTTACCCGCGGATTTGCCCCGGAAATTTCTTGAGAAATGTCTGCAATCTTTGTGCAGACATCTCCCATGAAATTCAATGAGAAAAAAAAATAGTTGTGCGCACTGTGCGGATTTTTCTCAAGAAAATTTCTTGAGAAAATTTTCTCGAGAAACTTTCTTGAGAAAATGTGCATGTCCATTAATTTCCGCAGGTACCTGCGGTATTCCGGGGGTATTCCGCAGGTAGCAATGATGTGCGGTATACCACCGGAATAGCCACGAATTACCTGCGGGAATGCTCATCGCTGCCTGCGGTTTTGCAGGAAGCGATGTCATTATGCCAGGAAGAGGAGGCGGAGCAGAGTAAACACACGTCACACTCCCTGGACGCCGCACAGAAGTACTTCCGTGCGACCTCCAGGTGCCCGTGCAGTCTGTGTCCTGCTCCGGCCTCGCGGCTGCCTGCACGGCAGTGTCAGTGTCTGCCCGCAGTGTCAGCAGCCTGTCACGCGGCAGCGCAGGCAGACACTGACATCCTGCAGTGCTGGGAGCCGCGGGGATGACGATCGCTGCTGTCAGGAGGTGAGATCATTACCTGCTGTGACGATCTCCTGCCTCCTGACGTCACCGCGGTCACTGCTGTCTATGCCCGTCTCGCGAGCGGCCCGAGACTGTCACTAGCGGTGACGTCACGGGCTCTCGCGATACTTCTGACAACGCGGCGGGCATAGAAGTCAGTGACAGCGCTGACGTCAGCAGTACAGGAGATGATCACAGAAGGTAATGATCTCATCTATGCTCCTGATGGCAGCGCTCGTCATCCCCTGCAGTGACCTGAGCTGACCTATTGATGTTAGCTCAGGTCACTGCATTGCTCTCCCAGCCAATGGGGAACATTCTGTTCTTCATTGACTGGGACAGCGACTATGGTATGGATCGCCGTGCCCCCCCCTTATTGGATTACGCCGGACGTGGAATTGATTGTGCTCTTTTCAATAAATTGGTTAAAGAGGGAATGTTTTGGGGAGTGTTTTTTCAAATAAAACTTTTTTTGTTGTCTATTTTTTAATTATTACTGACTGGGTTGGTGATGTCGGGTATCTGATAGACGCCTGACCTCACCAACCCCAGGGCTTGATGTCAGGTGACATTACACATCTGGCATCAACCCCATATATTACCCCGTTTGCCAACGCACCAGGGCGCGGGATGAGCTGGGGCAAAGCGCCAGGATTGGCACGTCTAATGGATGCGCCACTTCTGGGGCGGCTGCGGCCTGCTATTTTTAGGCTGGGGAGTGTCCAATAACAGTGGACCTCCCTAGTCTGAGAATATCAGACCCCAGCTGTCCGCTTTACCTTGGCTGGTGATCCAATATGGGGGGGACCGCACGTTTTTTGTTTTAAATTATTTATATAATTTAAAATAACAGCGTGGGGTGCCCACTGTTTTGGATTATCAGCCAAGGTGAAGCTGCCAGCGGTGGTCTGCAGGCTGCAGCCGTCTGCTTTACCCTAGCTGGCTACAAAAAATGGGGGGACCTCACGTCGTTTTTTTTTAATTATTTATTTATTTTATGGCTAAATACAAGGCTAAGCACCCTTTAGTGCCACATGAAAGTCACTAAAGGGTGCCAGCTTAGAAAATGCAGGGAGGTGGAACATTATATAGGTTTTTCTCATCTATCTATCTATCTATCTATCCCTCTATCTATCTATCTATCTATCTATCCATCTATCCCTCTATCTATCTATTCATCTATTCATCTATCCATCTTTCCCTCTATCCATTATCTGTCTATCGATTATCTTTATTATTTATTGCAGGGACAAACCTGCGGTAAATCCGCGGTAAATCCGCGGCAAATCCGCGGCAAAACCGCATGCGGATTTGGTGCGGATTTTTTCCGCAGGTCCGGAAATCTTTCACTGGCAGAAGTTTCTCAAGAAATGTTCTTGAGAAACTTCACATTTCTAGTGCGCACATAGCCTAAAGCATGATGCTGCCACCCCCATTGCTTCATAGTAGATTTGGTGTTCTTTGGATGCAACTCAGCATTCTGTCTCCTCCAAACATGACGAGTTGTGTTTCTACCAAACAGTTCTACTTTTGTTTCATCAGACCATATGACATTCTCCCAATACTCTTCTTGATAATTCAAATGCTCTCTAGCAAACTTCGACGGACCCGGACATGTACTGGTTTAAGCAGGAGAACATGTCTGACACTGCAGGATCTGAGTCCCTGGCGGTGTCGTGTGTTACTGATAGTAGCCTTTGTTATGGTGGTCCCAGCTCTATGCAGGTCATTCACTAGGTCCCCCGTGTGGTTCTGGGATTTTTGCTCATCGTTCTTGTGATCACTTTGACCCAATGGGGTGAGATCTTGTGTGGAGACCCAGACCAAGGGAGATTATTAGTGGTCTTGTATGTTTTCCATTTTCTTATTATTGCTCCCACAGTTTATTTCATCACACCAAGCTGCTTTCCTATTGCAGATTCAGTCTTCCTAGTCTGGTGCAGGGCTACAATTTTGTTTCCGGTGTCCTTCGACAGCTCTTTGGTTTTCACCATAGTGGAGTTTGTAGTGTGACTGAGGTTGTGGCCAGGTGTCCTTTATACTGATAAGTTCAAACAGATGCCATTACTACAGGTAATGAGTGGAGGACAGACAAGCCTCTTAAAGAAGACATTACAGATCTGTGAGAGCCAGAAATCTTTCATGTTTTTAGTTGACTAAATACTTATTTTTTACCATAATATGCACAAACAATCTTGACAAATCAGACAAGGTGGTTTTCTGGATTTGTTTTCTCATTTTGTGTCTCATAGTTGTGGTCTACCTGTGATGTCAATTACAGGCCTCTCTCATCTTTTAAAGTGGGAGAACTTGCACAATTGGGGGCTGACTTAATACTTTTTTCCCCACTGGACATTTCTCTGCATTTTTTTTTATTTAGAAAACAGTGTTCAATGGTCCCAATGCATGGAAATATAAACTATTATAAAGATGCTGGGCTTAACTCATGTTTTTGAACACACTACTATTTTGAACACAACTGTACAATTGTATTAGAAACTTGTAAATGTTGAGTATCTAATACACAAGTAAATACCATTGTGTAGTTTTTTATTATATAATAAAGAAGTTTTTTTTTACTTGTTCAAGCCATATTCCTCCTGCCACTGTTCTTTTAGAATTCTACTAACTTCTCTGCTTGCCAAGATTACCCTTCATTCTGGGAATTAGTAGTGGTGGAGGGATTTGTGCCATGTCAGAAAATATTAAAAGTACATAATATATAGCAACTGTATTCCTATAGAAATAATATCTGGGATCTGAAGTTAGACTTTTTTACATTGTTGTTTTCTACCACTAGAGGGCAGGAACTCCCCAGCATTGGTTCTTTTAGCTTCCTTATTCTCAAACAAGAGGTCCTTAATGAATGCTAAATATACCAATTTAATAGTATACTGCGGAAGGAAAGTGTCATCATTTGAATGTACTAGTTAGTAAAGATCACAGAAAGGACAGAACATTATATTTGAAATAATGTATCTGCATTCTTTGTTCTTGGAATATTGTATAGGGTTATATTCTTTACCTTAAAACAATGTATAGGTGAAGTGTTTTTCAGAAAATTATGTGAATTTTTATGAAAATGTCTAATGTGAAAGTATTTCATGTTTCAAAATGTAAAGAGCATGATTTGTAGTTATTCCAAGCATAAGGAAAAATATCTCAGTTTTAAGCATATTATCCAACTGCAGGATATTTATTTTAATGTAAGGTATATCTATGTTAAAATAATTTAACCCCTGCACCCCCTCAGCCTGTTTTCACCTTCATGCCCAGGCAATTTTTTTCAATTTTGACCAGTGTCACTTTATGATGTAATAACTCTGGAATGCTTTAATGATTATCAGATTGCTTTTTCGTGACATATTGGTAAATTTAGGATGATATTTTTGCGTTTATTTGTGAAAATATTGGAAAATTGGCAAAGTTTAAAAGATTTCACAATTTTCAAAATTTTAATTTTATTCCCTTAACTCCTTAACGCCCGTGGACCCTAACAGTACGTCCTTGCCTATATAGTTATAATAACCGGCGACTGCTGCAAGCAACTGTCGGGGATCCATGCGCATGTAAGCTGATTTGAACAGCTGACATGTGTTCCTCGCAGGCAAGAATGGATCTGCGATCTACCCGCGCCTGTTAACCCCTTAAATTGCGATGTCAAAATGTGACATCACAATTTAAGCCCCCTCTGTGGTAAATCTTTACTTACCCGGCTCCATCGTCTGCGCAGTGATGTGATCACTGTGAGCCGATGGTTGCCATGGTAGCACAGGGTCATGTGATGAATCCTGTAGCTATAATGGTTTTCTGTTTCAGCTAACCGAGTGCTGATTGTAACAAGAGGTATTTCTGGTGATCTCAGTTGTGTAGCTATGATCAACAGAAATGAATCATTATTCAGACTGCTGATCCTTATAGTTCTCTAGGGGGACTAGTAAAATAAAAAAAGTAAAAAAAAGTTTTAAAAAATAAAAAAAAAGAAAAAACCTAAAAGTTCAAATCACCCCCCTTTAACCCCATTCAAAATTAAAGGGTTACAAAATTAAAAACCTACACATATTTGGTATTGCCACGTTCAGAAATGCCTGATCTATAAAAATATAAAATTAATTAATTTAATCGATGAACGGCATAGGAGGAAACTAAAATTATGTTTTTTGGTCGCCACAAATTTTGCGCAAAATGCAATACCAGGCGATCAAAACGTAGCATCTGTGCAAAATTAGTATCATTAAAAATGTCATCTTGGGACGTAAAAAATATGCCATCACTGAGCCATAGATCCCAAGAAATGAGAACACGACAGGTCGCAGAAAATGGAGAAAAAAGTGTGCCACTTTTTTTGGACAAACTTCTGAATATTATTTAACCCTTTACATAAAAGTAAACCTATAAATGTTTGGTATCTGCAAACTCATATCGACCTAAGGAATCATACCATTAATCAGTTTTACCATACAGTAAACACAGTGAATAAAATATCCCCAATATAAACATGCAATCACACTTTTTTTGCAATTTTTCTTTGTTGCACAGCACAGCTTCTAGCTTCCCAGTTGCAGAAGAAAGTTCACAGAGCAGATTACATGGGATAACAAACTCTTTACTTTTGCAGAGAACAGAAGGTAATAATAAGCACAGTCACACAGCACTCCATCAGAAAGAGAAAGGGAAACCAGAAAGAAAAATAAAATACCTTATACAATTCAGTGAGTAAGGAAACTTTACACAACATCGCCATCTACTGTTACATTAGTATAAAGTCCTCCTTCACACATAAAAAGTCCTTCAATTGTTGTATATACCAACACCCTTTCTCAACAGTAAGGACTTATTCAGTTAAGCCTAATTTCTTCATTAGTCTCTGATGTCTTTCAGCATTCAATGCCTTTGTGAAAATATCTACTGTCATATCTTCAGTTGGACAATATTCTAATTTCAGGATTCCTTGTTCCTGGTGATCCCTCAAGAAATGATACTTCACATTTCTCAAGTCTTTGATCTCGAAATGTTGATTCAGAATTCTTTGTATGTTCTCTTTGTCCCTTTCTTTTTCAAAACAAACTAAAACATCATCAACATATATGAGTACATACAGTGCCTACAAGTAGTATTCAACCCCCTGCAGATTTAGCAGGTTTGATAAGATGCAAATAAGTTAGAGCCTGCAAACGTCAAACAAGAGCAGGATTTATTAACAGATGCATAAATCTTACAAACCAACAAGTTATGTTGCTCAGTTAAATTTTAATAAATTTTCAACATAAAAGTGTGGGTCAATTATTATTCAACCCCTAGGTTTAATATTTTGTGGAATAACCCTTGTTTGCAATTACAGCTAATAATCGTCTTTTATAAGACCTGATCAGGCCGGCACAGGTCTCTGGAGTTATCTTGGCCCACTCCTCCATGCAGATCTTCTCCAAGTTATCTAGGTTCTTTGGGTGTCTCATGTGGACTTTAATCTTGAGCTCCTTCCACAAGTTTTCAATTGGGTTAAGGTCAGGAGACTGACTAGGCCACTGCAACACCTTGATTTTTTCCCTCTTGAACCAGGCCTTGGTTTTCTTGGCTGTGTGCTTTGGGTCGTTGTCTTGTTGGAAGATGAAATGACGACCCATCTTAAGATCCTTGATGGAGGAGCGGAGGTTCTTGGCCAAAATCTCCAGGTAGGCCATACTATCCATCTTCCCATGGATGCGGGCCAGATGGCCAGGCCCCTTGGCTGAGAAACAGCCCCACAGCATGATGCTGCCACCACCATGCTTGACTGTAGGGATGGTATTCTTGGGGTCGTATGCAGTGCCATCCAGTCTTCAAACGTCACGTGTGTGGTTGGCACCAAAGATCTCGATCTTGGTCTCATCAGACCAGAGAACCTTGTACTAGTTTGTCTCAGAGTCCTCCAAGTGATCATGAGAAAACTGTAGACGAGCCTTGACATGACGCTTTGAAAGTAAAGGTACCTTACGGGCTCGTCTGGAACGGAGACCATTGCGGTGGAGTACGTTACTTATGGTATTGACTGAAACCAATGTCCCCACTGCCATTAGATCTTCTCGGAGCTCCTTACTTATTGTCCTTGGGTTAGCCTTGACTCTTCGGACAAGCCTGGCCTCGGCACGGGTGGAAACTTTCAAAGGCTGTCCAGGCCGTGGAAGGCTAACAGTAGTTCCATAAGCCTTTCACTTCCGGATGATGCTCCCAACAGTGGAGACAGGTAGGCCCAACTCCTTGGAAAGGGTTTTGTACCCCTTGCCAGCCTTGTGACCCTCCACGATCTTGTCTCTGATGGCCTTGGAATGCTCCTTTGTCTTTCCCATGTTGACCAAGTATGAGGGCTGTTCACAAGTTTGGGGAGGGTCTTAATTAGTCAGAAAATGCTGGAAAAAGAGATAATTAATCCAAACATGTGAAGCTCATTGTTCTTTGAGCCTGAAATACTTTAGGGGAACCAAACAGAATTCTGGTGGTTTGAGGGGTTGAATAATAAATGACCCTCTGAATAAACTTTTCACAATTTAAAAAAAAAAAAAAAAATCAGAAATAACATTCTTTTTTGCTGCAGTGCATTTCACACTTCCATGCTGATCTACAGTCCAAATGTCACAATGCTAAGTTAATTCCGAATGTGTAAACCTGCTAAATCTGCAGGGGGTTGAATACTACTTGTAGGCACTGTAGATCCATCTGTCCATCAGTCTTTTTGTGTATAGGCAAGGATCAGCTTTGCTTCTTTGAAATTTTTCATTTGTGAGCACTTCTGTGATTTTATCATTCCACACTTTAGCAGCTTGTTTGAAACCGTATATACTTTTCTGTAGTTTACAAACCATGTTCAAGTTACTTTTATCTTTGAATCCTGTAGGTTGCTCTATGTAAATAGCTTCTATTAAATCTCCATTCAAAAATGCTGTCTTTACGTCCCGATGCTTCAACTTCATTTGTTTCATTGCTGCAACTGCAGACAAAGTTCTCTTTGTATAAAAATAAAAAACAAACAAACAAAAAAGTACAAACAGGGAGTGGCCCCCTTTTCAGTGAGCTGGGCATTTCATTCTGTGCATCCCCTGACTGTGAGTCCTGTTGGGACCCGGTCACTCTCAGCCCTTAGCCATATTGAGGCCTATTTTAGACCCATGGTAAGGTTTTAATATTAGAGAGTGTAGGTACTATCCCAACTGGGTACACCTTGACGTTTAGTGGGATAGCTTTATAGTTTTTTTGATCAAAAATAGTGTTTACTAATTACCCTATGTTTATATACACTATCCTTTTATTTAGTTACAGCAGGGTATGTTTTCACAATTTTTTCCTTGGTTTCTCTTTGTCTTATGGCCAGTGTGAACATGGTCTCACAAGCTCCATGTATACCATCTCATACTCCGGCTCACTTTTTTGTTTTTATGTAGTTTTTTTGTATTCAGTACAAACAGGGAGTGGCCCCCTTTTCAGTGAGCTGGGCATTTCATTCTGTGCATCCCCTGACTGTGTGTCATGTTGGGACCCGATCACTCTCAGCCCTTAGCCATATTGAGGCCTATTTTAGACCCATGGTAAGATTTTAATATTAGAGAGTGTAGGTACTATCCCAACTGGGTACACCTTGACGTTTGGTGGGATAGCCTTATAGTTTTTTTTATCAAAAATTGTGTTTACTAATTACCCTATGTTTATATACACTATGCTTTTATTTAGTTACAGCATGGTATGTTTTCACAATTTTTTCCTTGGTTTCTCAAAGTTCTTATTGTAGTATGTTTGACAACTGGAGCAAATGTTTCATCATAGTCTTCTCCATATTTTTGAGAATAACCTTTAGCTACGAGTCTTGCTCGGTATCGTTCAACTGTGCTATCTGTTATCTGGTATTTTACTTTAAAAACCCATTTACATCCTATAGCTTTGCTTCCTTGTGGTAATTCTGTCAGTGTCCATTTCTTTGAGTCATGCATGGATTTTATTTCTGTTTCTGTTGCCTTTATCCATTTATTAGCTTCTTCTTCAGGAAGTCGAGATATGTCTTCCCAAGAGGTAGGTTCATAAATTTTGCTTGTACTTGCCTTGTATGAAAGATGTATTGGTGGTATTCCTTTGTTTTCTATAATTGAACATCTTGGTTCTGTGTTTGTTTGTAGTTGTATCTCTTCACTATCAGTATTCTGTTTTTCATCAATTTCAACTTCTTTTTCATCAGATGTTCTTTCATTGCTATTTTTCTCATTTTCTGAGAAATCACAGTGTCTTCATTTAGAGCCTCAATGAATGTCACACTGTTACTCACCGTAACTCTGTCTGTTTTGGGATCTAGGATTCTATATCCTTTGCAATTTTCACTATATCCAACAAATATTTCTTCTATTGATCTGTTTTGAAGTTTGGAACGTTTTTTTGTTGGAATAAATACAAAACTTTACATCCAAAAACTGTTAAATGATTCACATTTGGTTTCTTACTCTGCCACAGTTCATATGGGATTTTTTTCAGTTTTCTGGAAAAAAGTCGGTTTTGTAGGTAAGAAGCTGTCATTGCTGCTTCAACCCAATATTTCTCTGGTAGTTTGGAATCTGTTAGCATACATCTTATCACTACAGTCAGAGTTCTGTTTTTCCTTTCTGCTACTCCATTTTGTTCAGGTGTTTATGGAACAGTCATTTGAAGCTCTATACCATTTTGTCTTAAGTAGTTTTCTATTTCGTGTCCTGTGAATTCACCTCCATTATCACTTCTAATGACAATTGGCTTCCTCTGAAACTTACTTGACTTTGTCACGTAGTCTACTAATTTATTGAAAACTTCACTTTTGTTCTTGATCAAGTATATGACTGTGTATCTTGAGTAGTCATCTAAAAGTCAATTTATTGCCTCCTGATGTAGTCACTTTCATGGGTCCACATACGTCAGTATGCACCAACTCAAGTGGTCTTGTGCTTTTCGTCTCACTTTTTTTAGGTATAGATATTCTTGTAGCTTTAGATTTTATACAACATTCACATCTTACGGTAATTGAGCTATCAGATATCAATAGATCCTTTGTCCATACTTTCTTTTGTAGCTACATTATACTTGCAGGATGTCTGTGTCCTAGACGTCTATGCCACATGTGAATACAATTCTTGTGATCATGTGTATACAACCTCATCTTTTCCTTTAATGTGTCTAGATGATATAATTGTTTATCTGACTTGACATTGGTTATTATCTTATTTCCTGCTAGAATTGTACATTCATCATCTTTGAATTTTACAGTAAGTCCTTTAGCTGTTAGACGTTTTACACATAACAATTCTCCTTCTTAATCCGGAACATATAACACATCATGTACAAATATGTTTTGAATCATGCCCATACTTATTAGAACAGTTTAGTGTCGCGGGCGGAGGAGGGGACGCTGCGCTCTCCCACTGCTCGGGTCCGGCCGCGGCTGCTGCGGCTGCTGCTGCTCGGTGGTGGCCCGAGCGGTGGGCCGGATCCTGGGGACTCGAGCGGCGCTCCTCACCCGTGAGTGAAAAGGGTGGGGATTGATTGTGGGGATTTGGTTATTGTCCGTGACGCCACCCACGGTTGTGGTGAGTTTGGTGACACCACCGCTGCTCTGAACGGGGATCCCAGGAGCGATGACAGGGAGCAGCCTGGATGTTAGTTCTCCCCTCCGTGGGTAGGGGGTTGGTAGTCCCGGGGCCCGGTGATGGGGTAGGGATGGATGGCAGGCGGGTTACGGGGCCTGGCGAGGTGCAGGGTCGCGGGGGCAGCGCTGTGCCGCACGGCACGGTGGTACTCACTCAGCCAATGATGAGGACAGTTCTCGGTAAAACACACAGCTGGATGGACGGGTCCCACAGACGGCTGCGGTGTTTCTTCTCCCGGCAGATTGATGGTGACTGCCTTTCCCTGCACCTATGTAGTGTAACGGTTCCAATGGGTTCCCACCGGTAACCCGCTCCCCAGCTTGGATGGGTGCTGAAGGAGCCCCTTTTGCCCGCAGGCTCTGGCCCTGGGAACTTTAGCCTTGGCGGTGACTGTGTTTCCCTCTCTCAGTTGGACGGTTGCCTTCTGACAGGACTTGGCTGCTGGGAAACCCAGGAGGTTCCCTTCGCTAACGGATTTGGCAAATTCACGGCGACTCCTAGCCTTGCCGGGGTCCGTAAGCCCCTGCCGGGTGGTGTTGGCTTCTCTTTGCGTACCGGTCCGGTACCGCCGGGCCACTGCCCGTCCACGGTCCTTACGGCTAGCTCCAATAGGCCACTCCTGCAGACGGTCACCACCGTCTGCCAACCTTGCCGATCCGTCCGGGCCACACACCCGGACCAACTTCTGTCTGCTCAACTTCTACTTCCCTCCTTCCACTTTCTCTTCCAAAACAGAACTCTCTCCACTCCTCAACTCATCTGCCTGCTTTTCCCGCCTCCAGGACTGTGAGCTCCTCGGTGGGCGGGGCTAACTGCCTGGCCCACCCCCTGGTGTGAACATCAGCCCCTGGAGGAAGGCAACAAGGGTTTTTGTCTGACTTTGGTGTGCCTGACCGGGAGTGTGGGGTGTGTAGGTGTTGTGCTGTGACGACCTGGCTTGTCCAGGGCGCCACATTAGCATTCTTTGTCCAATACCTTCTGCAGTTATTTTGCTCCCATCTGCAAGATAAATGGATTCCTTCTTATTTAAATCAAGTTCAGTAAAGATACTTTTATTACTTGTCATATGACTTGTTGCTCTTGAGTTAATAAACCAACCTGATGATGATTTCTTATCAGTTACTTTAAATTTGCCATTCCAATTATTTACACATGAATCAGAAATTGTGTTTTTCACCTTCTGTGTATTCTCTTTATGGTGTAATTTCTGTTGTTCTGCTTTCCATTTAGTACAGTCTTTCTTTAAATGTCCCTTTTTCTTACATCTGAAAAATTCTCTTGTCTCTTTATTATAGGGTCTGTTTGATTCTGTAGCTTTAAGAGCATTTCCACCACCTTTTTCAGTATAATCATATGTTTGCTCTTTCCTTCTTTGATATTCATCTGAGTCTGGTGTTCACAAACTCTAATGTAAAGTCTGTTTCATCTCTTGTCTCTAGTGCATTTATTAATGCAGTGCATGAATCCGGTAAACTGCACAATAATATTGCTGCTATGTGTCTATCCTTAATATCTTCACCAATTGATCTCAGCTGTGATTTCACTTCCATCATAGCGAATATATACTTCTGCATGTCATTGTCTACACTCAGTCTCATACTTTAAAGCTTTCTTAGTAGAAATAACTTGTGATTTAAGCTGGGTCTTTCATGTCGCTTTCTTAACCCCTTAACGACCCATGACGTATTGCGTACGTCATGGTGACATGGTACTTAATGACCCATGACGTACCCAGTACGTCATGGTGAAATCGCGGTCCCGGAGCCCAGGTGAGTATGATCGGTTCACACAAATCGCAGATTCGGGAAGGAGGGGACCTCTGCCCGACCTCAGGAGGTGCCTCCTCCCCGGATCTACGGAGGCTGTGATTGGTTGACGAACGCCGCTCAGCCAATCACAGCCACTGTAATGTTTCACCCATTGAAAATGGCTGAAACATTGAAATCCAGCCATGATCAGTGCAGCTATAGCACTGATCATTGGCTGGAGCTGGGTGATCGCTGCTTCACCTACTCCCAGCTCTGATTGGAGAGACTGGCCTTGTGACCGATCTCTCCAATCAACGTGCATCTGGGGCTGGTGACTGCTCCCCTCAGCTTCACTCTATCCCTGGTAAACTCCTGCCCCTGATCCCCCAATCCGCTGCCCCTGCCCCCGATTCGCTGCCACTGCCGATCCACCGCCGCCCTCCTCCATCTGCCACTGCTCTCCTGCATCAGCCACTGTCGTCAATCTGCCACCCCCGCTCTATCTCCTGCCCCTCCTCCATCTGCCACCGCTCTCCCCATCAGCCACTGCCGCCGATCCGCCACCACCCTGCTCTATCTGCTGCCCCTCCTCCATCTGCCACCACTCTCCCCATCAGCCACTGCCGCCGATCCGCCACCGCCCTGCTCTATCTGCTGCCCCTCCTCCATCTGCCACCACTCTCCCCATCAGCCACAGCTGCCGATCCGCCGCCACCATGTTCTTTCTGCTGCCTTTCCTCCATCTGCCACTGCTCTCTCCATCAGCCTCTGCCGTCGATCCGCTGCCGCCCTGCTCTATCTGCTGCCTCTCCACCATCTGCCACCACTCTCCCCATCAGCCACAGCCGCCAATCCGCCGCCACCTCCCTCTATCTGCTGCCCCCTCCATCTGCCACCGCTCTCTCCATCAGCCGCTGCCACTGCCGCATATCCACCGCCCTCCTCTATCTACTGCCCCCTCCAGCCCCTCTCACCCTCCCTCTCCCATCCTCCGCCGCGCCCTCTCCCATCCTCCGCCACACCCTCTCCCATCTTCCGCTGCGCACTCTCCCATCCTCCATCCATCTTTTTTTCCATCCCACCTAGTCCCCCCCCTTTTTGCAGCACATCCGTGCGTGCGTCTTAATTTTTTTTTCTGTAAACTAAGAAAGAAATACAAATAAACTTAGTTTAGGGCCAGTAAAATTATACTGTAGTAATCGTCAACTACAGTATTTTTTACTGAATATTGTAAGGGTCAGTCCAGTGCCACACGTGAGAGTGATGCAAGGGGTCTCATAACGCATCATCCAGCACGGTCGCTCTCTTCCAGACAGGAGTGTGCGGCTGTGGCGGATGATGCTATGCGAGATTCGTGCATCACTCTCACGTGTGGCACACACCTTAGTGTCAGTTACAGGCGCTTTTTTTTTTTTACTGACTACCGTATTTTTTATTTCGCCAAACTAATATTTTTTTGTATGGGGGGGTCTAGTTTCCAAAATGGGGTCACATGGGGGGGAGCTCCATTGTTTAGGCACCGCAGGGGATCTCCAAATGCAACATGGCGTCCGCTAATAATTCTAACCATTTTTGCTGTGAAATGGCGCTCCTTCTCTTCTGAGCCCCACCGTGCGCCCAACCAATTACTTTCCACCATATATGAGGTATCTGTGTACTCAGGAGAAATTGCACAATATGTTTTATGGTTCATTTTTTACTGATACCCTTGTGAAAAAAAAGTTACCTGCTTGAAATAACAATTTCGTGGTGGAAAAAAAAAATATTTTCACGGCTGAACATTATAAACTTTTGTGAAGCCTCCAGGGGTTCAAAGTGCTCACTAAACATCTAGATAAATTCCATAAGGGGTCTAGTTTCCAAAATGGGGTCACTTGTGGGGGAGCTTCATTGTTTAGGAACCTCAGGGGGTCTGCAAACGCAACATGGCGTCCGTTAATAATTCTAACCAATTTTGCTGTGAAATTGCGCTCCTTCTTTTCTGAGCCATGCTCTGCGCCCAAACAATTACTTTCCACCACATATGAGGTATCTGTGTATTCAGGAGAAATTGCACAATATGTTTTGTGGTGCATTTTTTCCTGATACCCTTGTGAAAATGCTAAATTTTATGGTGTAATTTTTCCTGATACCCTTATGAAAAAAAGCTACCTGCTTGAAATAACAATTTCGTGGGAAAAAAAAAAGTTATAACCTCAAAGTGACACTGGTCAAAATTGCAAAAAATGGCCAGGTCTTTAAAGTGAAAACAGGCTGGGGGCTGAAGGGGTTAATGCTTCTCACATTCCCTGTGCTGTATCCTCAAGCTCTTGCTTGTCTATTTTCCTTATCCCATGTCTGATTATTATCATTGGGTCTATCTGTAGTGATTACTTCCCATAAATGATCTTTAGACAATAACATCTCCACTTTGAACTTCCATAACTGATAGTTCTCATTATTCAGCTTAGCACTATGATTTTTAGCTCTGTGCTATTCATTATTATTAACTTGTCTTACTTGTTTGGAGAGAAATGTACTGAAGAATTCTTCTGCATTCACCAGGGTCTTGCTGAGATTTCTGGTGTACTGGATGTCTGGGATCTTGGGTGTCTGGGATCTTTAGTTGCTTGGGATCTTTGGTAACTGGGATTCTTTGTGTGCCTGGGCCTATAACCTGTTGCACAGCGCAGCTTCTAGCTTCCCAGTTGCAGAAGAAAGTTCACAGAGCAGATTACATGGGATAACAAACTCTTTACTTCTGGAGAGAACAGAAGGTAATAATAAGAACAGTCATACAGCACTGCATCAGAAAGAGAAAGTGAAACCAGAAAGAAAAACAAAAAACTTTTTACAATTCAGTGAGTAAGGAAACTTTACACAACATCGCCATCTACTGTTAGATCAGTATAAAGTCCTCCTTCACGCATATCAAAAAGTCCTTCAACTGTTGTATATACCAACATTCTTTACTTGGAATTTTTGGCCATTTTCCAGTCCACTATATGGTAACACTGATGGTTTCCTTTAAAAGTACAACTCGTTCTGCAAAAAACAAGCCCTCATATGGCAAGATTGACAGAAAAATAAAAAAGTTACGGCTCTCGGAAGAAGGGGAGCAAAAAAACCCCAACAAAAGACGGAAAATCAGCCAGGGTTAAGGGGTTAAACTAGAGAGATATATTCCACAAACCAGTTAATAAATTACATTTACTACGCCTACTTTACAGGAGTATGATTTTTTTTTAATTATTTATTTCTTTTGTTAAGAAGTTATAAGGGTTAAAAGTTTATCAGCAATTTCTCATTTTTCCAACAAAATTTACAAAACCATTTTTTTACAGACCACATTCCATTTGTAGTGAATTTGAGACTCCTATTTGACAGAAAAAGTGACACCATTCCAAAACGTGCACCCCTTCAAACTGCTCAAAACCACATTCAAGAAGTTTAGTAATCCTTTAGGTGCTTCACAGGAAATTAAGCGATGTGGAAGGAAAAAAAATAAAAATTTTAATTTTTCCAACAAAAATTTTGCCTCAAATTTTGCATTTTCACAAATGTAACTTGGGAAAATGCACCATACAATTTGTTGTGTAATTTCTCTGGAGTGCGCCAATACCCCATATTTGCTGAAAAAGTATTGTTTGGGTGCACGACAGGGCTCAGAAGGGAAAGAGTGCCATTTGACTTTTTGAATGCAATATTGTCTGGAATCGTTAGCAGATGCCATGTCGCATTTGAAGAGTCCCTGAAGTGCCTAAACTGTGGAAACTCCCACAGGTGACTTCATTTTAGAAACTAGACCCCTCATTGAATTAGATGTACGGAGAGAACCTTGAACCCCCAGGTGCTTCACATAATTGTATAAAGTTGAGTCATGAAAATGAAAAAAAAAAAATATATATATATATTTTTACCGCAAAAATGTTGCTTAAACCCCAAATTTTTCATATTCACAATAGTAAGATGAATAAATGCACTATACAATTTGTTGTTTCATTGCTCCTGAGTACGGCAATACCCCATATGTAGTGGAAAACTATTTCTGAGGCACAGTATAAAGGGAAGAAGGGAAGGAGCGCCATATTGGATTGCAGATTTAGTTGGAATGGTTTACGGGTGTCACATTGGCAGAGCCCCTGAGGTGCCAGAACAGCAGAAATCCACCACAAGTGACCCCATTTTACAAAGTGCACCCCTCAATGACTTCATCTAGAGGTGTAGTGCCATCACACTGCCTCCTCCATGTTTTACAGAGGATGTGGTGGGCTTTAGATCATCAGCCATTCCAAGACATCTCGATACTTTCTTTTTCTTATCATTCTGGTACGGGTTAATCCTAGTTTCATTTGTCCAAAGAATGTTTTTTCAGGACCGGACTGTTCTTCTTTAGAGGTTTTTTGGCAAAATTAAATTTGGACTTTTTATTTTTAAGGCTGAATATTGGTTTGCACCTTGTGATGAACCCTCTGTATTTTCTCTCATGAAGTCTTCTGTTTATGGTAGACTTAGGGGTGCTTTACACACTGCAACATCGCTAAAGTGATGTTGTTGGCGTCACGGAATTTGTGACGCACATCCGGCCGCGTTAGCAATGTCGTTGCCTGTGACACCTATAAGCGATTTTGAATCGCCGCAGAAACGTGCAAAATTGCTAATCAGTGACATGCCCCCCTATTCCCAATTATCATTGCTGCTGCAGTTATGATGTTGTTCCTCTTTCCTGCAGCAGCACACATCGCTACGTTTGACACCGTAGGAATGAGGAACCTCACCTTACCTGTGGCTGCCGGCAATGAGGAAGGAAGGAGGTGGGCGGGATGTTCGTCCTGCTCATCTCCGCCCCTCCGCTTTGATTGGGTGGCCGCTTAGTGACATTGCTGTGACGCCGAACGAACCGCCCCCTTAGAAAGGAGGCGGTTCGCCGGTCAGAGCAACGTCGCTAGGCAGGTAAGTAGTGTGACGGGCCCGTGCGATTTTGTGCGCCACCGGCAGCGATTTGCCTGTGACGCACAAATGATGGGGGCGGGTACGCACACTAGTGATCTCGCTAGCGAGATCGCAGCGTGTAAAGCGGCCCTAAGGTACTGAAACATCTACTTTCTTCAGAATGTTGTTCACATTGGTGGATGTTGTGAAGTGATTTTCTTCACCAGGGAAAGGATTCTGGGATCATCCACCACTGTTGTCTTTCATAATGGATTTCTTTTTTCCAGCCAAATTATGGTTTGTTTCTCTTCCATTTTGTCTCTTCCGAATGTTGTAAATTCACAGAAACAACTGATGGATTAACAATGGAATAGCCCATGCAGCCCATAAACCTCTTCCTGACATTGGACTTACTGAGTACGTCATGGAAGTCGAAGCCTTCCTGACCCAGTGTGATCGCAGGGGTTCTGTTGCTGTACCCCCATCATAGCCGCCGAGTCTCCAGCTTATCTTGCAGCCGAGTTCTGTCTCTCACTACCAGGAGCGGTGCTCAATGTTGTGATCAATAGTGACTGCAGCATTGAGGAGGCAGGGAGAGGATCGCTCACCTCTCCCAGCGATCAGGTCCCTGTAATGTGTACACAAGTACCTGATCGCTGCCATGGTAACCCAGGGTTGTCATCATAATGACCCCGGGTTATAGAACTATAGAGAGCCTCACAGACCATGTGAGTGCAGCACTGAGAGATCTAATCCACTGCAGTGCTTGATCCCTGCAGTGGATTAGATCAGTGTTCAGACAAACTGAAAGATAATGTCTTATAAAGGGACTAAGTACAAAAGTAAAAAACAGGTTAAAAAATAGTAACAATATTTTTTTTAAAAAATCTGAAAATGAACAAAAAAATTTCCAATAAATATGTATATACATGTAAAACAAATAAACAAAAAAAGTACACATATTTGGCATTGCCGCATTCGTAACAAACAAAAAGGAGCAAAAACTGTGTCCTTTCATCATACAGCTGACAAAAAAGTGCACTAAAACGCGATTAAAAAGTCATATCTAAATAAAAATGGTACCTCTGAAAACGTAATTTTGTCCTGCAAAAAACAAGCTGCCATCCAGCTCAGTCCGTGAAAAAATAAAAAAGGTATAGCCTTCTGAATACAGCAATGCAAAAACTGCTCTTTTTTCTGTAAAATCGTTTTAATTGTGTAAAAGTGGCAAAACATAAAAAACTATATAAATGTGGCATCACTGTAATCATACTGACCTGAAGAATAACGCTGTCTTATCACTTTTACAGCATGGTGAACGGCGAAAAAAAAATTAAACAAAAAAACAATTCCTGAACTGCTGTTTTTTCATGGTTCTTTCTAACAAAAAGTGGAATAGAAAATGATCAAAAATATTATGTGGACCAAAATGGTACCAATAAAAACTCCAACTTATCCTGCAAAAAACAAACCCTCCCATGACTAGGTTGGCAGAAAAAATAAAAAAACTATAGCCTTCAAAATTCAGTGATGCAAAAAACCTTTATTTTGTAAGAAAAGTTTTTAATATGATAGTAGCCAAACCTGGAAAACAATATAAACCTGGTATCACTGTAATCATATTGACCTGAGGAATAAAGCCACCTAATAATTTACACAGCATGTGAATGTCATAAAAAATAAATAAATTAAGCCAATTCTTCAACTGCTATTGATTTGTTCATTCTGTCTCCCAAAGATCGTAGTAAGGCATGGCTCATATTTTTCCTTCACTCTATGCTGAGCTCATATATTGGGAAATACATGTAAATCTCTGAAAAATGTGATTCAGACATAATTCCCAATGGAAAATTCACTGTAATGTGGGAGTAACTTTGACCTCACGTCTGGCCTGTGGTTCGGCGTTGTCAGTCTTTTTATGTGTGCACAAAAGCGCAGTCAACAACAGATTTCTTCACCTTTGAAAAGACGGACACCACTGAACAGAGGCCAAAACAGAGTCCAGAGTAACTCTGCTACCTCATTAGTGAATGGATCCGTCGGGAGTTTCACCTGAATCACGTATTTTGGAGATGTAGATGGAAACTCTGATGTAAGTGCTCAGGATAAAGCACAGAATAAATGGAAACTGATCCAAAATGTTCTGTACCCCAAATTGCCACCAAATAGCATTCAACTCAACTCACAAAAATACAAGTCCCCACTCAGGGCCATCATCTGTTAATGGAAATATAGGAGTCTTCTTACTGGTAACACAAAGGCTCTCGAAAAATGCTATAGCTCCCCCCTCAAAAAAGAAATCCAGCAAAATCTGAGTTGCCAAATCCAAATACACCCCTCCCTTCTGAGCTTCACAATGTGCCTATACCACAGTTAGCGTCAATATGTTTAGCATTATTGAAGTGAGCAAAGCCCGATTAATTTATGCAGTGCAGATCTCCAGTAGCATTAGCTGGGCACAATGTGCGGGCACTATAATGTACTGAGCATGACAAGGGCTTATTTGTTTTTAGTTCTGCAAGATTCACTGCATTTGATACCATGGGTGTTTTCCAGAGACTAAATCATCACTAGACCCATAGATGAATTCCAAGAGGGGTGTAATTTCCAAAATGTGGTCACTTGAGGGGGTTTCTGTTGTTCTGCACTTAGGGGCTCTGCAAATGGTGTCCGCAAACTATTCTAGGAAAATCTATGCCCCAAAAATCAAATGGCGCTCCTTCCCTCCTGAGCTCTGCGATGCGGCCAAACAGTACTGTACAGTTACATGTGAGGTATTGCCACATTCAGGAGAAATTGTGTAAAACATTATGAGGTCTTTTTTATTGACCCCCCCCTTGTGAAAATTGGAAATGTGGAGTTAAAATCACATTTTAGTGGTAAAAATATAATTATTTTTTCTTCACCGTCCAATAGTATGACCCTTTGTGACACACTTGTGGTGTCAACATTCTCATGCACACCTGGATGAATTCATTGAGGGGTGCAGTTTTTTTTAAAATTTGGTCACTTGTGAGGGGTTTCTGTTGTTATGGCACCTCAGGGGCTCTGCAAATGTGACATGCCACCCATAAACCATTTCAACTAAATCTGAACTCAAATATGGCGCTCCTTCCCATTCTCAATTTGCACTGTGCCTCAAAAGTAGTTTTGGCCACATATGAGGTATTGCCGTACTCGGGACAAAGTTCACAATAAATTGTCCATTATCTCCTGTTATTCTTGTGAATTTGAAAAAATTGGCATTAATGCAACATTTGTGGTTAAAAATGTATTTTATTTCATTTTCACAGCTCAACATTAAAAAATTCTGTGAAGCAACTGGGGGTTCAGGGTGCTCACCAAACATATCGATAAATAACTTGAGATATCTAGTTTCCAAAATGGAGTCACTTGTGTGGGAGCTCCACTACATAGGCACTTCAGGGGCTTTGCCAATGTTACATGGCAGACACAAACCATTCCAACTAAATCTGAATTGAAATATGGTGCTTCTTGTCTTCTTCACTTTGCACTGTTCCTCAAAATTAGCTTTTGACCACATATGGAGTATCAGCATTATCAGAAGAAATTGCACAACAAATTTTATGGTCCAGTTTGTCCTGTCATCGGTTAAAATGAAAAATTTGGGGTTAAAGCAACAAGTTTGTTGTAAGAATTCATTTTTTTTATTTTCACAGCTCAACATTATAAAATAATGTGAAGCACCTGAGGATTCAATGTGCTCACTAAACATCCAGATATATTCCCTGAGGGGTTTAATTTCCAAAATAGGGTCACTTGTGGGGGATCTCTACTGTATAAGCACCTCAGGGGCTCTTCAAATTCGACATCACGTCCAATAAAGATTCCAGCTAATTTTGCATTCAAAAAGTCAAATTGCACTCTTTGCCTTTTAAGCTCTCCTGTGCGGCCAACCAGTAGATTTACACCACAAGTGAGGTATTGTAGTACTCAGGAGAAATTCTAAAACAAATTTTATGGTGCATTTTCTCTTGTTATTGTTGTGAAAATGCAAAATATGGGTCTAAAACAACATTTTTGTGGGAAAAAGTAAAATGTTTATTTTTTCCTTCCACATTGCTTTAGTTCCTTTGAAGCACCTAAGGGCTTAATAAACTTCTTGGATGTGGTTTTGAGCAGTTTGACGGGTGCAGTTTTTAGAATGGTGACATTTTTGGGTATTTCCTGTCACCTAAACCTCTCAAAGTCACTTTAAATGTGATGTGGTCCCTAAAAAAGTGATCTTGTAAATTTTGTTGGAAAAAGGAGAAATTACTGATAAACTTTGAACCCTTCTAACTTCTGAGCAAAAAGAAAAATGTTTCAAAAATGGTGCTGATGTAGACATGTGGGAAATGTTATTTATTAACTATTTTATGTGACATACAGTGCCTTGCGAAAGTATTCGGCTCCCTTGAATTTTTCAACCCTTTCCCACATTTCAGGCATCAAAAGTAAAGATAAAACTTTTAATGTTATGGTGTGAATCAACAACAAGTGGGACACAATTGTGAAGATGAACAAAATTTATTGCTTATTTTAAACTTTTTTAAACAATAAATAACTGAAAATTGGGGCGTGCAATATTATTCGTCCCCTTTACTTTCAGTGCAGCAAACTCACTCCAGAAGTTTATTGAGGATCTCTGAATGATCCAATGTTGTCCTAAATGACTGATGATGATAAATATAAGCCCCCTGTGTGTAATCAAGTCTCTGTATAAATGCACCTGCTCTGTGATAGTCTCAGTGTTCTGTTTAAAGCACAGAGAGCATCATGAACACCAAGGAACATAACAGGCAGGTCTGTGATACTGTTGTGGAGAAGTTTAAAGCCGGAATTGGTTACAAAAAGATTTCCAAAACTTTAAACATCCCAAGAAGCACTGTGCAAGCAATCATATTGAAATGAAAGGCGCATCAGACCACTGCAAATCTACCAAGACCCGACCGTCCATCTAAACTTTCATCTCAAACAAGGAGAAGACTGATCACATATGCAGCCAAAAGGCCCATTAACAGTTTTTCAATGAACTGCAGAGATCTATAGCTGAGGTGGCAGAGTCTGTCCATAGGACAACAATCAGTCGTACACTGCACAAATCAGAAAGCCATTTCTGAAAGATATCCATAAAAAAGTGTTGTTTAAAGTTTACCACAAGTCACCTGGGAGATACACCAAACATGTGGAAGAAGGTGCTCTGGTCAGATGAAACCAAAATCGAACTATTTGGGCACAATGCCAAACGATATGTTTGGCGTAAAAGCAACACAGCTCATCACCCTGAACACACCATCCCCACTGTCAAACATGGTGGTGGCAGCATCATGGTTTGGGCCTGCTTTTCTTCAGCAGGGACAGGGAAGATGGTTACAATTGATGGGAAGATGGATGGAGCCAAATACTGGATCACTGTTGAAGAAAACCTGTTGGAGTCTGCAAAAGACCTGTGACTGGGATGGAGATTTGTCTTCCAACAAGACAATGATCTCAAACATAAAGCAAAATCTACAATGCAATGGTTCACCTATAAACGTATCCAGGTGTTAGAAGAGCCAAGTCAAAGTCCAGACCTGAATCCCATCGAGAATCTGTGGAGAGAGCTGAAGACTGCTTTTCACAAATGCTCTCCATCCAACCTTACTCAGCTCGAGCTATTTGCAAAGGAAGAATGGGCAAGAATTTCAGTCTCTCAATGTGCAAAACTGATAGACACATACCTTAAGTGACTTACAGCTGTAATCGCAGCAAAAGGTGTCGCTACAAAGTATTAACTTAAAGGGGACGAATAATATTGCACGCCCCACTTTTCTGTTATTTTTAAAAAAAATTTAAAATAAGCAATAAATTTTGTTCAACTTCATAATTGTGTGCCACTTGTTGATTCTTCACAATAACATTAACATTTTTATCTTTATGTTTGAAGCCTGAAATGTGGGAAAAGGTTGAAAAATTCAAAAGAGCCAAATACTTTCACAAGGCACTGTATCTCTCAGATTTAATGGCATAAAAATTAAAAGTTTGGAAATGAAAAATTTTTCGCAAAATTTCCAATGTTATCACAAATAAATGTAAAAGATATCATCTTAGGTTTATCACTGTCATGAAGTACAATTAAGGATGAGCGAGTAGTGAAATACTCAGACACGCTATACTCGTAACGAGTAAGTCCTAATACTCGGGTACTCGTTCCGAGTAGCGAATCCAATGCAACTCAATGGGAAATGAAAGTAATTGTCTGCTGGACCTTACAAAGCGGTCTGGGGGCTAATTAAAAGGCTGTGATAGATGCATGATTGTTTAAAAGGCGGGTGGTAAAAAGCCACCTGCTTTTTTAAGCAATCAGCTGATGCACACTCCCCGCCTGGGTCCTTCGCTCCCTGGTGCTTCCCTCCCTGCTGCCCGGTGCTTTGCTCCCCGTTCCCTGGTGCTGCACTACCCACCCGGTCCTAACTTAGGATCGGGTGGGGAGGCGTCGGGGGAGTGAAGCACCGGACAGCGCGGAAGGCAGCACCAGTCGAGGGAGCGAGGCAGCGGGGGGAGAAGCAGCGTACGGGAAAACTGTTGGTGAAGTTTCTCTCTTTCTGTCTGTCGGTCTCTCTGTCTCTGTCGGTCTCTCTCTTTTTGTTGGTCTGTTGGTCTGTCTCTCCCTCTCACCTCCTCTCTCATACTCACCGATTACTGGCACAGCGCTACACGGCTGTCACACTGCTGCTTCTCCTGCTTTTGAAAATGTAGGCCATTATTCCATCTCGTATTCACTGCTTCCCCCGCCCACTGATGCCTATGATTGGTTGCAGTCAGACGAGCCCCATGCTGAGTGACAAGCTGTCTCACTGCAACCAATCACAGCCGCCGGTGGGCGGGTCTATATCGTGCAGTACAATAAAAAAATAATTAAAAAAAAGGCGTGCAGTCCCCCCAAATTTGATAGTCAGCCAGGATAAAACAGACAGCTGGGGGTTGGAATTCTCCCCCTGGGGTGGCACATAGTTCTTGCCCCCCAGTAAGAATAGCAACTGGAAGCCGCCCCAGATTTGGCGCATCCATTAGATGCGCCATATCTGGTGTTTATCCCGGCTCATCCTAATTGCCCTGGTGCAGGGGCAATCGGGGTAATTGAAAGGGTTAATGTTAGGTGATAATTGACACCTGTAATTAAGCCCTGGATCAAATCAGACAGCTGCTGGGACAATGTCACACATTTGGTGGTCCTGCCCTACTTTCAGCGCCTTTTGGGAGGGGGTACCTAATGTGGCCCTGGAGGTGACGGATGTATTGGTCCCCTTATCTCCTAAAGCAATTTTGCTATACATGTTGCCCATGCCCAAATCCGTCTACAAAAAAAAAAATCACTTCTGAGACAACTTCTCCAGGCTGCAAAGACGGTGATCCCCCGGCATTAGAGGTCTCCGGACCCCCTTCCTTGGAGGAGTGGTTTTCCAAAATCTCCCGTACACACAGAATGGAATCTCTAATTGCCCATACTCAAAAATAAATTGAATTCGTAGCATTGAAGTGGTTTCATTGGGAGGCCTTTATCTCTTCTCCCTTATATCGATATATTCTCAAATAATCTCGCCTTTTGCCCATGCTCTTTCTTTTTTCTTGTGTTTTATTTTTTTTCTTTCCTCTTCTTCTGACATATCGGTTTCACACTTGAGGGAGTCCATTGTTGATGGTCTCCTCTCTCTCAACCTCAATTTTCAATTGATAATTAATAATCTTGTCAGTTTTGGGCATTTTGTACCTGTTTTGGTATATGTTTTATTTCTACTGAATCCATGTTTGTATGGTTGCATAATTAAACAATCTAATAAAAAATTTAAATAAAAAAATATATATCAAATCACAGGTTCACAAATATTGGTTTCTTTTAAAAAAAATACCCTATATTAGGTCAAAAATTACCTCTTGATCCTTTAATAATTTTTAAGAAAAATTCATATCCTTAACAATCTAGTGGCCCCTAATTTATGGCAAAGTGGAATTGGACTCAATGAGAATAAAGGTACGCTCACAGGAGCGTATGAATCAGACAAGTGTAATGCGAGAAAATCTCTCATTGCACTCGGACCAATGTTAGTCAATGAGGCAGAGCAGGGGGTCAGCTTTTTCCTCATCCAGATTCTGGATGAGAGAAAAGTCACAACATGCTGCAATTTGCTGCCGAAATCATCCGAGACTCGCCTATACAAGTCAATGGGTGTGAGAAAACAACTTACGGCACACGGACCATCCTAGTGACATCCATTTTTTTTGGATACAATCCTATCATGTAACAGAGAACACTGTAAATGATCCTGTAAATGGTCTGGTAAATCACTAATAGCTGCTGAGAAAAAAAACGGAATGCACACGGACAGCACACAGATGACAAGTGAGAAAAAAAATCATCCTACTCTCCTGGATGAGAATGGGACCGTTTTTTCATACAGTACATTCATGTGAGTCCAGCCTAAAGCTAATTCTCTCACTGTTCAGAAACCCCTAGGAGTCTTTAGATGTGGGAGTAAAAAATGCCTCTGTTGTACTTCCATACAACATGGAGCTAATACCTTTACCTCCAATACTACAGGCACTATGACAAAATCAATCATACATTGAATTGTAATTCATTCTACGTGATATATTTATTGGAGTGCAAGTGTGGGCTCCAATATTTTGGCCGCACCATCCAACAGATACACAGTAGGATGAACAAACATTGTCATAAGTTAACATCCGACATGGTATTATGACCCATAGTTTATCCAAACATTTAGGGCGGCTTTGCACACTACGACATCGCAGGTGCGATGTCGGTGGGGTCAAATTTAAAGTGACGCACATCCGGCATCGCATGCGACATCGTACTGTGTAAAGCCTAGATGATACGATTTACGAGCGCAAAATCGTCGTAATCGTATCATCGCTGCAGCGTCGGCGTAATCCATAATTACGCTGACGCGACGGACCGATGTGGTTCCTCGTTCCTGCGGCAGCACACATCGCTGTGTGTGAAGCCGCAGGAGCGAGGAACATCTCCTACCGGTGCCACTGCGGCTTCCGTAGGATATGCGGAAGGAAGGAGGTGGGCGGGATGTTTACATCCTGCTCATCTCCGCCCCTCCACCGCTATTGGTCGCCTGCCGTGTGACGTCGCTATGACGCCGCACGACCCGCCCCCTTAGGAAGGAGGCGGGGCGATGGCCAGAGCGACGGTCGCAGGGCGGGTGAGTGCGTGTGAAGCTGGCATAGCGATAATGTTCGCTACGCCAGCTATCACACGATATCGTACCTGTGACGGGGGCGGGGACTATCGCGTGCGACATCGCAGCATCGGCTTGCAATGTCGCAACGTGCAAAGCCCGCCTTAGAGCACCAAAAAAATCCAGATTAATTACAATGAATCCTTTTGGAACAAATTCCAGATTATGCTCATGCAAAAAACTCATCAGGAGGGAATATTTGTGGATTTTCTAACTGTTGACTTTGACTCCTGAGGGTTTGCATATACGGTATATGTGGAGAATATCAGTTAATGACTTTGGAATTTATTAATTTGATATATAACTAATATGTTGTTGAAATGTAAAATTCTACATATGTGCATATATCTATGTGGTGTTTTTTGTTGTGTATGTTTTTTTTGATGAAGAGAAACAGAAGGGGAAGGGAAGGAAGAAGGGGAGAAAGGTAAAGGAAAGAGGTAGGGGAAAGAAAAGATGGAAGAAGGGAAGGAGAAAAAGAAAAAAAAAAGAAAAAAAGGAAGGAAAACAGAAAAAGGGAACTTTTTTTCTAAGATTTTTTTTTTTATCATCATATTCTTATTTTACAAACATATTTTGTTCTATCTTTTGGCTGCAATTATTTGCAGTCACCTATCAATTTCATGTACCGTATTTTTCGGACTATAAGACGCACCCTGGTTTTAGAGGAGGAAAATAGGAAAATAAAATTTTAAGCAAAAAATGTGGTCATGACACACTGTCATGGGGCGAGTATCTGCTGCTGACACTGTTATGGGGGTAATGTCCCCAAATTCTCTACTAAGGTGCCGCATCCTGGTAATGATCCTCCCTGCCTGGTATATACAGTATATGTCCCTCATCCTGCTATATACCGTAATCCTGCCATATGGCCGCATCCTGCTATATACTGGCATGTGGCCGCATCCTGCTATATAACCCATCATGGCATATGGCCCCATCTGGCTCATAATATGCCCCCATCTGGTTCATAATATGCCCCCATCTGGCTCATAATATGCCCCCATCTGGCTCATAATATGCCCCCATCTGGTTCATAATATGCCCCCATCTGGCTCATAATATGCCCCCATCTGGCTCATAATATGCCCCCATCTGGTTCATAATATGCCCCCATCTGGCTCATAATATGCCCCCATCTGGCTCATAATATGCCCCCATCTGGTTCATAATATGCCCCCATCTGGCTCATAATATGCCCCCATCCGGCTCATAATATGCCCCCATCTGGCTCATAATATGCCCCCATCTGGCTCATAATATGCCCCCATCTGGTTCATAATATGCCCCCATCTGGCTCATAATATGCCCCCATCCGGCTCATAATATGCCCCCATCCTGGTGTATGGCCGCATCCTGTGGCACATAAAAAAAAATAAACGTTCATACTCACCTCACTTTACCTCACTCCCTGCAGCATCGCTCGTCCTCCCGTCTGTGTCAGCGGCAGCGCCGCTGATTGGAGCCGTCCCCATTACCCTGCTGGATCGCGATCATCTCCTGTGTCTGTGCCAGTGTCCCGGCGGCTGCGTGTGGACACATGCGCACAGCGATGACGTCATCGCTGTGCGCGCCGCTAGTCTCCACTCAGCCGCTGGCACAAACACAGGAGATGATCGCGATCCAGCAGGGTAATGGGGCGGCTCCAATCAGCGGCACTGCCGCTGACACAGACTGGAGGACGAGCGATGCTGCAGGGGAACGGTGAGTACTGTACACTGATTCACTGCTCCCCGCGCTGATTATGATGCACGGGGGGCAGTGAATACAGCCACACATGATCACTCCAGGCCGTAGTTGCCAGGGGTGATCATGCGAGCCGGCTGTTTATCCCCCGCCCATCATCCCGCCCACCTGTCAGCGCCGGCTTCAGCGCTGAGGGATGATGGGCGGGGGATGGGCGTGCATATTAAATGAGCGGGTCCACGTGGTCACGACAGGCTGCTACAGCCTGCTCGTGCCCCCGATGACCCGCTCCACCGCATCACCCACATTCCCCGCAGCCACATTCAGACCATAAGACGCACCCCCCACTTTCCCCCAACATTTGGGGGAAAAAAGTGCGTCTTATGGTCCGAAAAATACGGTATTTTAAACATGTATTGTATGTGTTTTAATGAATACCACTAGGAAGTATGTTATTCCCTCTCCCTTCAACTTGTCTAATTGGACTAACGCCCAATTAGTTTAGTATATTACATTGCACTGTTTTATTTTTACCAGCACCTGAGGAAGGGGACATGTTTGTATATTGGCCCCTGAAACACGTAGTGGCTTGTAATTAATTTTTTATTATTAATAAATCACCACAAGTACACCTCCACTGTCCTTTAGCAGTGTGTGACTCCCCCTGCACATGGACGGTGATGCCTCAAGGGGCTCAGAACAGCCCTTACATGTTCAGTCTAGCCATGACTACCATACTGGAACCCTGGAGAATGAACCACGCCACTGTCACTTTCCTCAAGTATGTTGATAACGTCCTCCTGTGTTCTGATTCCTTGGAAGAAGCCCAACACAACTCGATTTCATTGATGCAGTTTTTAGCACACAATGGCTGCAAAGCATCAAAGGAGAAGTTGCAGTTCTGCCTGGACAGAGTTGTGTTCCTACAATACTCAGGGCTGTATTTGGCCTTCGTGCTGCCCTAGGCACTTTAAGTGGTCGCGCCCCTTACTGACAACGTAAAACTATGATTTAGTGCACACAACATCTGTGTAAGGTGAATCTACTCTATAACACACTTGAAAAACTGCTAAACGCTATAGGAATGAAGATCTGCAGTTGCTGCACACATTCAGTTGTATTTAGCTTCTTTTAACAGTTTCAGGTTTTCAAAAACGCTAAGTGGTTAAAACAGGTAACTGAACCAATTTTCGGGCTGCTGCCACCAAGAAGTTGCTGACTAGCACTTAATACAATTTCAATTTAGAAAAGATGCCAATGTTTCCTAACCTGTCCTCCACCTGAAAAATTCAAAAGATTCACAGATGTGTAAAGGCCGTGGTGTGCACACACCCTGACAGTTCACATTTCCTTTAGATAGTAGTTACTGTGCTCGTACACAGACTACAGTTGGCAGGACCCAGAGATAGACAGGCTCGGCCGACAGTCTGATTGTCAGAGGAGTGATGACCCAGCAGGTCCAATTTTAAAACTGTGGATTCTTTTTTCTTTAGGAGGTGAGCAATCGCCAGAGATGTGTAGTAGCGTCTGTCTCATAGAGAACACGAGCACTCAACAATGTGAGCGCTCAGGGAGACCGCTGCCAGCTGAGTGTTGGGACACCTGTCTGTAGTGTACGGGAGAGTCATGGGGATAGCTGCTAGCCGAATGATGGGGCACCTGTCTATAGTGTATGCGAAAGTCAGGGAGATGGCTACCAGCCAAATGATGGGACACCTGTCTATAATGTATGGGAGAGTCAGGAAAGATAACTACCAGCCGAATGATGGGACAGCTGTCTTCAGCATATGGGGACTTTAGTCAAATACTTGTTTGGCAGACGTATGGTCTCATTAAGACAGATATTTATTTAGCCTGGCACAATGACCCTATAATGATCTACTATCAAATCTAATAAATTAAATATTGCTACATCTACACAAATACATCACCAGAACCAACATCAAATCACGAGAACATTACCAGAACTACCAGCTGTACATGACAACATCTCCAGAACCAACCTCAAATCACTACTACATCACCAGAACCACCATCTGCACACTGCTACATCACCAAAACCAACATCTACACAGTGCTACATCACCAAAACCAACATCTGCACACTACTACATCACCAGAACCACCATTGGTATGAGACTGCATCACCAGAACCAAGCTTAAATCACTATTACATCACCAGAACCACCATTTGCACATGCCTGCAACACCAGAACTGAGCTCAAATCACTACTATGTCACCAGAACTAAAGCCAGCCCAACATATAATTGTCTGGCATCAAACTGAAGTTCCTAGTATGTCTGTAACAATGGTAAGAAGATACAGGAGTTGTTAGCAGCCATCATCAGACTGCGGACCATACAGGAACCACAGTACTGATGGTGCAGGTAGTAAGCACTATTAAACATTTAAAAAAATACCTTAATTTTTGGGAGATATCTTCTATGGTTTAGGTCCATTAATTCTGAGCACATTGGTGTGGGTCTGGGTCCGGAGACCCCCGTAAATTACTCAAAAGACCCCTTAGAAGTGCACGGTTCAGGCGATAGGACTATGACTTTCTACAACATTCGCTCTGCGCGCTTCTAAAAGAGCTTTTCAGCTGTAGTTGGGGGGTCTCAGGACCAGATTCCTCACCAATCTGCGCAGAATTATTGGGCATAAAACAAAAAATTCTCCCAAAAGTTTAGTTACTCTTTGAGGTGCATTTACAAGGCTGCCAATAATCAGAAACCGATTGATCTATCTAAACTTGCTGTCAGATCACCCGGCGCACAAGCAAAATGTTTGTTTGTCAGGTGAAATAATTTTCCATTTACATAAATAAACATTTATATAAGGGATGATTCCTCTACAAAAATCACATACAGTTTAGCTTAAAAGGAGTTTTCCGGTCTGGAATGACAAGTCTGCAGTCTGTATATGTGTCCCTCTATGACTGCAGACCTGTGAATCCTCCAGCGCTCTCATGGCGATAAAGTATGCGATATGCAGACTCCCGGCCAGAACTAGTCTAGTGAGTAAAGGCTACTTTACACGCTGCGATATCGGTCCCGATATCGCTAGCGTGGGTACCCGCCCCCATCTGTTGTGCGACACGGGCAAATCGCTGCCCGTGCCGCACAACATCGCACAGACCCGTCACACATACTTACCTGCCTGGCGACGTCGCTGTGACCGGCGAACCGCCTCCTTTCTAAGGGGGTGGTCCGTGCGGCGTCACAGCGACGTCACTGAGCGGCCGCCCAATAGACGCGGAGAGGCGGAGATGAGTGGCCGGAACATCCCGCCCACCTCCTTCCTTCCTCATAGCGGCCGGGAGGCAGGTAAGGAGAGGTTCCTCGTTCCTGCGGCGTCACACATAGCGATGTGTGCTGCCGCAGGAGCGACGAACTACATCGTTACTGCTGCAGTAACGATAATCGAGAATGGACCCCCATGTCACCGATGAGCGATTTTGCACGTTTTTGCAACGATGCAAAATCGCTCATCGGTGTCACACGCAGCAACATCGCTAATGCGGCCGGATGTGCGTCACAAATTCCGTGACCCCAACGACTCCGCATTAGCGATGTCGCAGCGTGTAAAGCCCCCTTAAGGCCTCACTTAATGAACTTGTATTGAGCAAGGTGGCGCCTCCTAGACAGGTTCTAGCTTGGACTCTGCATATCGCATACGTGACCGCCGTTTACGGCGCAGACACCGGAGAATCCTCGTAGCGCACAGTGAGTGCACTGGGAGGATTCACAAATCTGCAGTCACACAGTGACTCACACGGTGACTGCAGACTTGTCATTCTCTACTGGACAACCCCTATAATATTTGCTTCAAAATCTATTTTTTAAAATGCAAATGAGGGGCTTCAGTGAACACTGGGCGTGACCTATGAGTTGGTGCACTCTTATATTTTCATATGAAAGCCAGTCCCTTGTGTTGATTGACAGAGTTCACTTAGTAAGAGAGGTAAAAATCAGACATACAAGCTGATATTAGACAGCACACACTTTTACTATTGGAGCACTGTCAATAAAAACAAAAGACGGTAAAATACAAATACGAGGGCGTAACGGTGCACCACAGCAAAGACCACCCCAACTGTGCACCAAAGCAAAGACCACACCAATGGTGGACCAAAGCAAAGACCACCCCAACGGTGCACCAAAGCAAAGACCACACCAATAGTGCACCAAAGCAAAGACCACCGCAACGGTGCACCAAAGCAAAGACCACCCCAATGGTGCACCAAAGCAAAGACCACACCAATGGTGCACCAAAGCAAAGACCACACCAACGGTGCACCAAAGCTTAGACCACACCAATGGTGCACCAAAGCAAAGACCGCACCAATGGTGCACCAAAGTGACCTCATTTGCATATTAAATAAATGTAGATTTTTCTGCTAATATTAAAGGGAACCTGTCAGCCGGCATTGTGGTCCTGAGTAGGTCAGATCAAAGTATTGTACTGCGCAGGACCTCAATGCTGGCTAGTGTGGATGATGTAGGACGCGTCATGCACCCAGGCTTCAGAAGGAGAAGAAAGATGGTCAAAAGATGAGGCGCCGGCACCGGAGAACAGAGACACCCATCCAACCAGTCTGCACCTCACCGCCCTTTAGGTGAGTATAAAGTGTTTTTTATGTTTTACACAGCGACCTGGGCTCTTACATACAGCATGATAGAATGCTGTATTTAAGAGCCCACTGGTGGTGGCCGCAGCTTATAGTCACCACATTTGGTGACAGGTTCCCTTTAAAGAAGCACTCCAGTCATTTTTACCCCTAAACATGTGTAAATGTTAGTGTAGTTTACGGTCTGTGATAATTCACTCACCGATCGCTGTTTTCTCATGTCCCCGACTCCATAATGACTTCATATCCACAGCTCGTCTCTGCAGACTTCCCTCTTCTCCTGTCTTCTGCAGCACATCTCAACATGGTGCCCTGAAAAATAACATTGTCATTATAATGTTTCCGAATAACAAAAAACACAAATGCTGTGCCATAAATAAGCCCTATGCTGTGAAAAAAATAACTGCTCCTCACTGCGCTCTCCACAAAAGAATATTATTCCTCACAATCCCTCTTAACGTACATGGGCTCCACACTATCCTCTCCTATAAAATATTCCCACCACACCATCCCCATTTATATACTATGACCGCCACACTGTCCCCTAATAAACTAAAACATCACACTGCCCTCCCTTATAAACTACACCCACCACACCTTCCTCAATCATAAAATATGATCTGCATATTATCCTCACATCATGCTACCCCTCTCCATACGCAGCCCTCACACTGCCCTTCTCCATACTGAGCCTCCCATGCTGCCCCTTCTGAATGAGCTCCAAATGCTGCCTGCCCCTTTTCCATACAGAGACCACCATGCTGCCCCACTCATCATACAGAGACCACTATGCTGCCCCACTCATCATACAGAGACCACCATGCTGCCCCTTTTCCATACAGAGACCACCATGCTACCCCACTCATCATACAGAGACCACCATGCTGCCCCACTCATCATACAGAGACCACCACACTGCCCCACTCAGCATACAGAGACCACCACGCTGCCCCACTCAGCATACAGAAACCACCACGCTACCCCACTCATCATACAGAGACCACCACGCTGCCCCACTCACCATACAGAGACCACCACGCTGCCCCACTCAGCATACAGAGACCACCACGCTGCCCCACTCAGCATACAGAGACCACCACGCTGCCCCACTCAGCATACAGAGACCACCACGCTGCCTCACTCAGCACACAGAGACCACCACGCTGCCCCACTCAGCATACAGTGACCACCACGCTGCCACACTCAGCATACAGAATTCACCACGCTGCCCCACTCAGCATACAGAGACCACCACGCTGCCCCACTCAGCATACAGAGACTACCACGCTGCCTCACTCAGCATACAGAGACCACCACGCTGCCCCACTCAATATATGTGGCTCCCTGACCTAGCCAGGTCATCACAGATGACACACAAACACCCCCCACCCCCATTAGACAGGGACACCAGCCAAACACAAACCACTTGTTGCCTCCCTCCAGGGTCTGATGTCCACACCAGGTGGGGAGGAGCCAAGCGGTTGGCCCCACCCACCGAGGAGTTCACAGGCCTGGAGGCGGGAAAAGTGTCAGTTAGAGGTTAGAGTTTAGTCCAGGAGGTGGAAGAGAGAGGAGTAAACACTTGGGTGTCTGGGTTTGTGGCCCAGGCACTGACAGCAAGGTTGGCAGACGGTGGTGGTCGTCTGCAGGAGTGGTGGAGCAACGCGGAACCGTAGGACCGGGGTCGGGCGACGGCCCGCCGGTACCGACTGGGGAGCGAAGTGAAGCCAGCACACACAGGCAGGGCCATCGGACCCCGACCAGGCTTGGAGCCGCCGTCAATAGTCAGATCCGAAAAGTGACTGGAACCCCAGGGGTTTCATAACAGCAAAAGTCCCGATTGAAGGCAATCGCCCACACCATGAGGGTATACAGCTACCGCCTAAGGCTAGAGACCCAAGGGCCAGCGCCTGTGGGCAAATGGGCTCCTCCGGTACCCATAGACCGAGGAGCGGACTACCGTTGGGAATCCATAGTAGTCAGAAGGAGAACATCAAGGTGCAGGGAAAGACGGCCGCCATCACCTGTCCGGGGAGAGACACAGCAGCCGGCTGCGGGACCCGTCCGTGGTTTACCGAGGACTTTGTACCTTTCTTGCTGAGTGAGTACACCCGTGCCATCCGGCACCGCGCCACGCTGTCCCTGCAACCCTGCACCTCACTAACCCTGCCTCCCCGTCACATCATCGGGCCCCGGGACCACCAACCACTACCCACGGAGGGGGAAAACAACATCCCAGCTGCTCCTAACCATCCCTCCCGGGATCCCCATCATCAGCAGCGGTGGTGCCTATCTTCACCACGACTCGTGGGTGGCGTCACGGCCTAAATTCCCCAAACCAACCACCCCTTTCACTCACGGGCGAAGAGCGCCGCTCGAGTCCCCGGATCCGGTCCACCGCTTGAGCCACCGAGCAGCTATCACAGCAGCGCTGGACCCGAGCGTTAGCGAGCGCAGCGCAGGGGCGTCCTCCCCGCCCGCGACAACTTGGCGTCATGAACAGGATTGAACCCCTCTACTTACCAGTAGAAGTGCGCCTTGTGATCTCCGCCGATGCGTCCGGCCGAAAATTTTGAAGCGCCGTCATCTTGGCGCGAAAATCTCCCGCTCGAGCGTCTTCTCCGAGCAGGGAAGGCGCGAAAGCGAAGCCCCACCCCCAACAAACGGAAGTGCTGAAGAGTACCAAGGGGCCGCGAGAGTGTGTCTGCCTGATGTAGTCGAGGCTATGGAAAGCGGGGACGCCAGGACTCTGCAAGATATCCCGTTCCTGGAGGCCGAGCAAGTAGGATGTCCGTCCCGTCCAGCAGGCCCACGCCCGCAACAGTGGCATGGGTGGAGGCTCGGGTGGCCCAGTTAAGCCGCAGGCTGCAGACCCGGCTCCAGCTCCTGGTGCAAGAATGGGAGGCTGGAATGGTGGAAGTGGTGATGACCGTGCAGGCCCGTGAGGTGAAAACAGAATCGAAGGAGTGGGTGAGTGACCCACGCCCCTGTGTCCCAGAGGGACTGGTCGCTGCGGCCGAGTGGCTCGGTCTGCCGTCGCTCAGCCAGCTGCGTTCCCCGCTGCCCGTATTGGTCGGCGCCACCCCGTCTGCCGGCCAGCTGCTCCTGAACCCGGCAACAGATGACATCACCCCCGCCTGCGAAGATCCACCAGCAGGTGCTGCCCGCGAACGACAACTTGCCCGGCCAGTCCCGACCCCGCTCCCCTGGGAGGCACCCGCTTCCAAAAGGGAGTCATCCCGTCCGGAGGCGGCCGCACCCGAAGAGGCCCCGGCAGTCTGCCCGGCTAGTACAGAGGTGGAGGGTAGCCCGCCTCCAGCCCGGAAGGTGACGCTGACCGCTCCCAAACTCCAGGCCTCGGCTGAGGCTGCGGAGGGTTGCCGCTGCAAGGCAGCAAAGCAGGCCGCGACACAGCGGTGCCCCCCTAACCAGAAGGTGCCAGTCGTAGCCCACATCGGGGGGTACCAGCTGGGCCCAACCCCCACGCTGGAGGAGCCGCCATGTTGGGAGCGGCGGCCAGACCTGATGGGACGACAGGCAGAGGCCCGGGAGAAGGCTGCAATCCTGGCCCGTACTGTAGAAGCAAAGGATGCTCTCCGGAGGGCCTCTCCTGAAGCTCGGGGCCCGGTCTTTGAAGGTCAAGTCCAGCATTTCTACCCCCGGCGAGGATGGGGATTCATTCATGAGCCCTGCCTGGGAGTCGAAGCGTTCTTCTCCCGTTGGGACGTGCACAGCCAACTGCCTCTGGGCCATCTGGAGCGTGACTTTTGTGCAGGAGAGTTGGTCACCTATACCTGCCATCTGGGAGAGAGGGGCTGGTTCGCCTTGGATGTCCGGAGAAGGGTGAGCCATGACGATCACGAACAGCCCCGGTCGCCTCCCCCGCCATACAGTCCTAGGGCGGATCCGGAGTAAGTGAGTGGTGATGGTGACCTTAAGTAGTGGCAGCGGTTCGCCATTGCAAGCAGTTGTCCCCCGTTGGGACCCTCAGCAGTTTGATTGAATGACTTTAATGAACCGTGAACCTTCATCTGATTGTCCGTGGGATTATTCCGGCCATTGCCGGCATGTTGTCCCCGGAGGGACCCTGTGTGCTTTTACCCCCCCTGCATGAGAGACTACTCATGGACATGGCCAAGAACTGGCAGGCCACCCACGAACTTGTGGGCTTGTAAATAAGTTGAGGGGTGATTTTCCGTCGGAGCCGCCTCCGGGGAGGCGGATTGGAGGAAGGGCCTGCAGCAGAGCAGGCTGGGGCCCGGCCACCACTAGGACTGGTGGCCATCCTCCGGGGGTCAGGGGTCTCCCAAGGACGTGGGGTCCCCTGAAATGACAGCCGGGTGCGAGTAACTGTACCCGTTCCCGCTCGGGCAGCCTGAACCTGGACTGGGGTCAAGGGGTGCTGCCCACTTCTTAGGGGCAGCATCAGGGCTAGGTTGCTTGGGTGGGAGAGTGGAAGACATCCGTCATTATTAAAAATATTTTGTTTATATGTGCAACGTTCAAGTGTCCTAACAAAAATACTTATGTTTGAAAATGTTTACCTGTTATTTATATTTTTTACAGTTTTTGAAAAGAAAAATAAAACCGGTGATGGACGGGCAGCCCGCGGATGGTCTGCATTTCACCAAGGGGGAATGTGGCGCCCTGGCCTAGCCAGGTCGTCACAGATAACACACAAACACCCCCCACGCCCATTAGACAGGGACACCAGCCAAACACAAAACCCTTGTTGTCTCCCTCCAGGGTCTGATGTCCACACCAGGTGGGGCGGAGCCAAGCGGTTGGCCCCACCCACCGAGGAGTTCACAGGCCTGGAGGCAGGAAAAGTGTCAGTTAGAGGTTAGAGTTTAGTCCAGGAGGCGGAAGAGAGAGGAGTAAACACTTGGGTGTCTGGGTTTGTGGCCCAGGCACTGACAGCAATGTTGGCAGACGGTGGTGGCCGTCTGCAGGAGTGGTGGAGGAACGTAGGACCGGGGTCGGGCGACGACCCGCCGGTACTGACCGGGGAGCGAAGTGAAGCCAGCACACACAGGCAGGGCCATCGGACCCCAACCAGGCTTGGAGCCGCCGTCAATAGTCAGATCCGAATGTGACTGGAACCCCAGGGGTTTCATAACAGCAAAAGTCCCGATTGAAGGCAACCGCCCACACTGTGAGGGTATACAGCTACCGCCTAAGGCTAGAGACCCAAGGGCCAGCGTCTGTGGGCAAACGGGCTCCTCTGGTACCCATACACCGGGGAGCGGACTACCGTTGGGAATCCATAGTAGTCAGAAGGAGAACATCAAGGTGCAGGGAAAGATGGCCGCCATCACCTGTCCAGGGAGAGACACAGCAGCAGGCTGCGGGACCCGTCCATCCAGCCGTTTGGTTTACCGAGGACTTTGTACCTTTCTTGCTGAGTGAGTACACCCATGACATCCGGCACCGCGCCGCGCTGTCCCTGCAACCCTGCACCTCACTGTCACATCATCGGGCCCCAGGACCACCAAACCCTACCCACGGAGGGGGAAAACAACATCCCAGTTGCTCCTTACCATCGCTCCCGGGATCCCCGTCATCAGCAGCGGTGGTGCCTATCTTCACCACGACCCCTGGGTGGCGTCACGGACTAAATTCCCCAAACCAACCACCCCTTTCACTCACGGGCGAGGAGCGCCGCTCGAGTCCCCAGATCCGGCCCACCGCTCGAGCCACCAAGCAGCCATCGCAGCAGCGCCGGACCCGAGCGTTAGCGAGCGCAGCGGCATCCTCCCCGCCCGCGACACATACAGAGACCACTACGCTGCCCCGCTCAGCATACAGAGACCACCACGCTGCCCCACTCAGCATACAGAGACCACTACGCTGCCCCGCTCAGCATACAGAGACCACCACGCTGCCCCACTCAGCATACAGAGACCACCACGCTGCCCCACTCAGCATACAGAGACCACTACGCTGCCCCACTCAGCATACAGAGACCACCACGCTGCCCCACTCAGCATACAGTGACCACCACGCTGCCCCACTCAGCATACAGAGACCACCACGCTGCCCCACTCAACATACAGAGACCACTACGCTGCCCCGCTCAGCATACAGAGACCACCACGCTGCCCCACTCAGCATACAGAGACCACTACGCTGCCCCACTCAGCATACAGAGACCACCACGCTGCCCCACTCAGCATACAGTGACCACCACGCTGCCACACTCAGCATACAGAGACCACCACGCTGCCCCACTCAGCATACAGAGACCACCACGCTGCCCCACTCAGCATACAGAGACCACCATGCTGCCCCACTCAGCATACAGAGACCACCATGCTGCCCCACTGACCATACAGAGACCACCACGCTGCCCCACTCAGCATACAGAGACCACCATGCTGCCCCACTCAGCATACAGAGACCACCATGCTGCCCCACTCACCATACAGAGACCCCCTTGCTACCTCACACCTATTGCTGAGCCCCTACACACTATCTCACTTTTTACACCAAGTCCCCTCCATTGCTCCACTCCATACTGAGCCCACCCATGCCATCCCCTTTCCATACTGAGCGCTCACACTGCCCCTGTTCATACTGAACCCCCGTGCAACCCCTTTTCCATAATGAGCCCCCAATGCTTCCCCCTGTCCATACTTAGTGAGTTGATACACGGCACTTCTGGGGGGTGTACAAGGAGGGTCCAAAACCATCTCAAGTAGATGTAGAATCTTGGCGCTCAAGATCAATGTGAATAGTGGTCTTCACTGTGCAGAACTTGTAGGAGCAGCACAAGCACATCATTGCCACATAGACAGCAGTGGACACCACGTCATACCCAGCTACACCGTTCGCCACGCTACTATACTTTCTGAGGACCCCTGCACGCACTGATGAAGGTCTTTCGACTGAAACATCTGTGCTTGTGCTGGTCCTTACACTTTTCCCCATCAATTTTGTCCCTTGCACTGTCCCTCACTCTGTAAGACCCCCTAAACTCCCCTCTACAGCAGTAGACCTCCTAATCCCCAGACTATAGCCTTTGCCTGCCCATCCCCCACAAACATCACATTATAGCTTCTGTCTGCCCCTCCAGCACACACATCACATTATAGCCTCTACCTGCCCCTCCACCACACACACATCACGATATAGCCTCTGCCTGCCCCTCCACCACACACACATCACGATATAGCCTCTGCCTGCCCCTCCACCACACACTTCACATTATATCCTCTTCCTGCCTCTCCCCCCCACACATCACGTTATAGCCTCTGCCTGCCCCTCCCCCCCACACACACATCACGTTATAGCCTTTTCCTGCCCCTCCCCCACACACACATCACATTATAGCATCTGCCTGCCCCTCCCCCACACACATCACATTAAAGCCTCTGCCTCCCCCTCCCCCATACACATCATATTATAGTCTTTGCCTGCCCCTCCCCCCACACACGCACATCACGTTATAGCCTCTGCCTGCCCCTCCCCCACACACACAACACATTATAGTCCCTGCCTGCCCCCCCCCACACACATCACATTATAGCCTCTGCCTGCCCCTCCCCCCACACACACATCACGTTATAGCTACTGCCTGCAGCTCCCCCACACACATCACGTTATAGCCTCTGCCTGCCCCTACCCACACACATCACGTTATAGCCTCTGCCTGCCCTTCCCCCACACACATCACGTTATAGTCTATGCCTGCCCCTCCCACACACACACATCATATTATGGCCTCTTCCTGCCCCGCCCCCACACACACATCACATTATAGCCTCTGCCTGCCCCTCCACCACACACATCACGTTATAGCCTCTGCCTGCCCCTCCCCCACACACACATCATGTTATAGCCTCTGCCTGCCCCTCCCCCACACACACATCATGTTATAGCCTCTGCCTGCCCCTCTCCCACACACACATCACATTATAGCCTCTGCCTGCCCCTCCACCACACAAATCACGTTATAGTCTCTGCCTGCCCCTCCCCCACACACGTCACGTTATAGCCTCTGTCTGACCCTTCCCCACACACCACGTTATAGTCTCTGCCTGCCCCTCCACCACACACACATCACGTTATAGCCTCTGCCTGCTCCTCCCCCGCACACACATCACGTTATAGCCTCTGCCTGACCCTCCCCCACACACACATCACGTTATAGCCTCTGCCTGCCCCTCCCCCACACACCACGTTGTAGTGTCTGCCTGCCCCTTCCCCACACACACATCACGTTATAGCTTCTGCCTGCCCCTCCTCCACAATCCTCATTAGGAACACCCGCACCTTCCCTATGGATCTTCAGCTCTGCAAGCGATTACTTGCTCCTGTGTACGTCGCCCTCCTCTTCTCGCTGCTGCAGCTCCCTCTCCAGTGTCTGTTGTCGTCCTCCTGCTGGCTGCGGTGAGTGATCTCTCCTCCTCCTCCGCATCTGTAGCATTGGACGCCACAGCACAAAGCTGAATGGCGCGCCTCTGACCCCGGAAGTGCAGGCCTCCAGCCTCCTGGGTCAATCAGCTCCCTGTGCCCAGCGCCCGGAGTTTATCTGTACTCGTGTCTTAAGCTGGGTTTACACACTGCAACATCGCAAAGGACATCGCTGTAACGTCACCGGTTTGGTGACGCAATAGCGACCTCCCTAAGTCTCTGCTAAAGGTCCAGTCACACTAAGCAACTTACCAGCGATCCCAACAACGATAGGGATCGCTGGTAAGTTGCTAGGAGGTTGCTGGTGAGATGTCACACTGCGACGCTCCAGCGATCCCACCAGCAACCTGACCTGGCAGGGATCGCTGGAGCGTGGCTACACGAGTTGCTGGTGAGCTCACCAGCAACCAGTGACCAGCCCCCAGTCTCCTAGTTACAGCACACATCGGGTTAATTAACCCGATGTGTGCTGCAGCTAAATGTGCAGGGAGCAGCGCACAATACTTAGCGCTGGCTCCTTGCTCTCCTAGTTACAGCACACATCGGGTTAATTAACCCGATGTGTGCTGCAGCTAAATGTGCACAGAGCAGGGAGCAGCGCACAATGCTTAGCGCTGGCTCCTTGCTCTCCTAGCTACAGCACACATGGGGTTAATTACCTGATGTGTGCTGCAGCTACATGTGCACAGAGCAGGGAGCAGCGCACACTGAGCGCTGGCTCCTTGCTCTCCTAGTTACAGCACACATCGGGTTAATTAACCTGATGTGTGCTGCAGCTACATGTGCACAGAGCAGGAGCCGGCACTGACAGTGAGAGCGGAGGAGGCTGGTAACAAAGGTAAATATCGGGTAACCAAGGACAGGGCTTCTTGGTTACCCGATGTTTACATTGGTTACCAGCCTCTGCAGAAGCCGGCTCCTGCTGCCTGCACATTTAGTTGTTGCTGTCTCGCTGTCACACACAGCGATCTGTGCTTCACAGCGGGACAGCAACAACTAAAAAATGGCCCAGGACATTCAGCAACAACCAACGACCTCACAGCAGGGGCCAGGTTGTTGCTGGATGTCACACACAGCAACATCGCTAGCAACGTCACAAAAGTTGTTCGTTAGCAGCGATGTTGCTAGCGATGTTGCTTAGTGTGACGGGGCCTTAAGTCTCTGGTGAGCTGTCAAACAGGCAAACCTGTCCAACAACTCAGCAGCCTTTTGAAAGGGAAGTTGCTAACAAAGTCTCTGCAAAGTCTTCACACACTGAAACTTCATGCTGCACAGCGGGAAACAAAGGACCTAGGAATGGTCCTGAACGATTTGTAACGATTACAACTTCACAGCAGGGGCCAGGTCGCTGATAAGTTTCACACACTGCAACATCGCAAACAACATCGCTATTGCGTCACAAAACCGGTGACGTTACAGCGATGTCGTTTGAGATGTTGCAGTGTGTAAACCCAGCTTTAAAGACGCAGATACAGATAAATGGAAGTGCACCTCTCCCGCCCCCTCCCCCTCTGAAAACACAGCGGATTTAATCCACTGTCTAACGGAGGGGGAGAGGATGTTAAAAAAAAATATATTTTTTTTTCTGCCCGAAGGTGCCGTCCCCCGCAGAGTGCCGCCCCAGGCACCGGACCACGGGTGCCTAGTGGTAAATGCGGCCCTGATGATACTATATATCATATCATACAAAACATCTCACTGAAGACAGGAAATCGGTAGTTGAACCTCTCACTCAAAATCACACCCAGCTTCAATCCTTTCTTAGACTAGCATCATACTGTCGTCCCTGGATTCTTGATGCTTCACTACACATGCAATCTCTGTATGATTGCCTCAAGGATTAACCGTTCTGCTTAACCCAAGAAGCTATGGATGGGTTCTGTACTCTGAAGAGTATCATCACATCATCCCCAACCCTGGGCCTAACTGACTACCAGAAGCCATTCTGCCTGTTTGTCATGGAAAAAGCAGGACAAACAACGGATGTCCTAATACAGTCCCACAGGGGCCATCCCTGCAAGCCCCGGCATGGGTGTTTCATCAGCATCTCCTGGTGTGTGGTCCTCAACCCAGCTACTCTTCTAAGGGGGGAGTGTCCCACCACTGACACCTTGCTGGAAGAAGTAATCAACTCTGGCATAACTCTACATTATTGCCTCACTCTCATGAGACAGAAAACCTCTGGGTTTGATACAGTAATGGACACACCCTTGGAAAACTGACTTAACTCTCTTTGCCTCTTTGTGGATGGATCAAGATATGCATATCAAGAAGGAAAGTTTCACATGGGTATGGCGGTAGTAACAGAAGATACTGTACTGATAGTGTGTCGCCCTGGACAAGCCAGGTGCCACAGGTAACAACACACACACCCCCCCACCCCCAGCAGTTCACAACAGACATCCCCAGTGAAACCTGATTCCTTCCCTCAGGTTCAGACAGACACACTAGGTGGGTGGAGTCAAGCAGATAGGCACGCCCACCGAAGAGTCTAGCTGGCCTGAGGCAGGAAGCAGGTCCAGACAAGTCTAGGAGAGGAAGAGAGAGGAGGTCTGCAGAGAGGCAGACGCAGACTGGGGCCTAGGTTGGAGCCTAGGGCCCCCGTGTAGAGAGTGAGGCAGACGGTAGTGGCCGTCTGCAGGGAGCCGGGCACACAGTTGGTGGAACCGTAGGTAGCCGGGGCTGGGCGGTGGCCCACCGGTACTGAATCGGGGAGCCAGCTGGAAACCGGAGCGCAGGAGGAGCGTACGGAAGGTGCAGGAAAGGACTTACATTACCAACCTGGGGTCAGGGGAAAAACACCGCAGCCGCCTGTGGGACCCGTCCATCCAGCCGTTTGTTTCAGCAGAGACTCTGTGTGCATCATTGGGCTGAGTGAGTACCACCGTGCCGTGCGGCACAGCGCTGCCCCTGCGACCCTGCACCTCACCAGGCCCCGTAACCCGCCTGCCATCCATCCCTACCCCATCACCGGGCCCCGGGACAACCAACCCCCTACCCACGGAGGGGAGAAATAACAACCAAGCTGCTCCCTGTCATCGCTCCCGGGATCCCCGTCTAGAGCAGCGGTGGTGTCACCATTATCACCACAGCCGTGGGTGGCGTCATGGACAATAAATCCCCACAATCAATCCAAACCCCCTTTTCACTCACGGGCGAGGAGCACCGCTCGAGTCCCCGGGATCCGGCCCACCGCTCGAGCCACCACCGAGCAGCAGCACCAGCGGCCGGACCCGAGCAGTGGGAGAGTGCAGCGTCCCCTCCTCCGCCCGCGACAATAGCATGACCACTACCTGCATCCATGTCTGCACAAGAAGCAGAGCTGCATGCTCTCACTGAAGCCTGTAAGATGGCTGGGCAGAAAACAGTCAACATCCACTCTCTATGGAAGGCAAGAGTCTTCATCAATGCCAATGGAACACGTGTACGCCACCACGAGACCATAGAAGATCTGATGGAATCTTTGCTATTACCAGGCAGAGTCGTGGTGATCAAGGTCTAGGTCCACACTCCGGGAACCTCAAGGGAAGCAGTGGGAAATGGCCTTGCTGGTAAACAGCCAAAGAAGCAGCAACATGACCACTTACCACTGAATCAGTCAATTTGTGCTCCTTAACTGACACTGACGTGAAGAAGAATAAAACAGATGGAAAGTCTGGGGAAAACATTGTCCAGACCCTTCAGAAGCAAACCTCAAAAGAAGAAAAGGACAAGTGGATCCAGGATGGAGCTGTGCAGAATGAGAAACATTTGACATTGCAGAAGGGGAAACAATGTCTTCCACAGGCGCTCTATTCGATGGTGGCCAGATAGGCCCATGGCACTGCACACCAATCAAAAATGAAAATGCATAATCTTGTGGGAGGATACTACCATGCGCCAGGCTTCTCAAGTATGGTAGCAAACTACACAAGAGGATGCATGGTTTGTGCCTGATGCAATCCCGGGAAAACAGCGACGACACCTCAAAAGTGTACACCCAGGCCTTTGTACCCCTTCCAATGCATACAGATAGATCACTTCCAGATGCGTCACTCAGGAGGATTTAGTAGTGATAAACATCTTTTCAGGATGGCCAGAAGCTTTTCCCGTGAAAAAACAGTCAGCAAAAACCACAGCAAAAAAACTTCTCATTATGATACAGTCCCTGACAGAAGTTCTGTCGCCTATCCATGTTATGTAAATAAAAGCTTATAACCTGACTTTAAATTCATCCATTGGTTTCATAAATTACTCTTTTGAAAGCTGAAACCCTCCCAAATTTGGTTTAGGTTATGAAAATAAAGTTGCTGCAAAGCTGAAATATTGATCATTTAATGAACACAGAAAGGTCAGATTTTGGCAAGACAAAAGTTTTGTCGCCCACAGAAAGTAACGTGAAATTCAAACAAATAATTCACTTCTAATATAAAGATATGTTGCATAACATTAGTGAATGAGTTGTGGTGCTAAGAGAGCCATATTTAATATTTTGTGTGACTTGCATGAGCTTGAAGAACTGCATCCATGCGGTTCAACAATGACTCATATGATTTATTGATGAAGTCATCAGGAATAGCAAAGAATGCAGTCTTACATGCCTCCCAGAGTTCATCTAGATTCTTTGGTTTTGTCTTACAAGCTTCCGCTTTCATCCTGCCCCAAACAAGCTCAATGATGTTCATGTTTGGTGACTGGGCTGGCCAGTCCTTGAGCACCTTGATCTTCTTTGCCAGGAGAAACTTTGTTGTAGAGATGGTTGTATGAGATGGAGCACCATCCTGCTTCAGAATTTGACCCCTTTTATGATTGAGAATGTAAGAGGTAGCTAATACTTCTTGATATTTTAGGCTATTGATATTGCCTTCCACCTAGCAAATGTTTTGCATACCTCCATACTGAATTTAACCCCAGACCATGATCTTTCCACCACCAAACTTAACTGTTTTCTGGATCCATACGGGCTCCAGTAGGTCTCCTGCAATATTTGAGGCGGCTGTGGTGTAATTCAACTGAAGATTCATCAGAGAAATCCACCTTCTGCCACTTTTCTAGCGTCCATCTGTTTAGCAGGCTGTGGGACTTGGCAAATGCGACACGGTTTTTTAATTGCCTTTTGTTTAGTGCTGGCTTCTGGGCACTGATTCTACCATGGTGGCCATTTCGAGATAGAATCCTACAAAATATTGTAATTGACACAGGGACTTAAGGTGACCAGGCTTTTGGAGCTCTGCTGCAGTGGAAGAGAGGCTGGCTTTGGATTGAAGTTGCAGTTCAACTGAAGGTCTGGGGTGCTGGGTTTCTTTTTATACACACCCACTAATTAACTTATCATTTAGTGAGCACAGGTGAGGATGTAAACTAGGATTGGGTACATTATATGACAAGGTGACAAAACCTTTGTCTTGCTAAAATCTGACCTTTTTGTGTTCATTAAATGATCAATATTTCAGCTTTGCAGCAACTTTATTTTCATAACCTAAACCAAATTTGAGAGGGTTTCAGCTTTCAAAAGAGTAATTTATTAAACCAATGGATGAATTTAAAGTCCGGTTATAAGATTTTATTTACATAACATAGATAAGTGACACAACTTCTGTCAGGGACTGTAGTGTGTAGATATAGGTTCCTGGGGACCATAGAAAGTGACCAAGGACCTGCCTTCACTGCCAACTTGACCAAAGAGATATGGAAGGCCATGGGCACTAAGTTGGCCTTACACACCCCATACCACCCACATAGTAGTGGAAAGGTTGAGAGGTTAAATGGGACATTAAAAGCAAAAATTCTTAAGGCAGCACAGGACACAGGGAAACCATGACATGGGAGCCTACCTCTTGCACTGTTGAGTGTCAGACACACCCCTGCAGGCACAACCAAGTTAAGTCCCTATGAGATCCTCTTTGGGAGTGCTCCCAGATTAGAACTGTACTTCCCACAGCATTTGTCTGTACAGCACAATAGTGTAACTGACAACTACCACAGCTGTCATAAATGAAGGAAGACCCACACGTTTCCACACATCCCACTGCAAGAAGATGCCCGATCTGGAGGCAGGAGACAGTTGTCCTCCATTATCTACCTGATACGGTGTAGCTCCATGTGTCAAGAAGATCGTATCTAACTCTGTGGATGAGACAATGACCATGCATGCAACCTTTTGAGGATGCCCCACCACTACCACCTGAGGCATATGAGACTCTGAGTGGAAGCGACTCTGATGAGTTCGCCCTGATGAGAAGACTGCCAGCAACTCAACCTCATGTCACCTAGATGGTATACGCTGACGTGGAACATAGCCAAGAGGACAAGGATAGGATCTGACCTCATTCTGCTTAATCCGCTAAGTGAGGGAGTCCATCCACAAGGGATGGGTAGTCTCATAGGCGGTCAAGCGGCACTAGGATAGATCAACAGATTTGATAGATGTAGGGAAAGATTTTGGCTATCTCCAAAGTAGAGACTGTTATGGATAAGAAGATATCCAAAATAGTAGTACTCAATATGTCACTAGCATTGTGTACTGCACCAATACCTGCACTCAGACATCATAAGACTTTCTGAAACTTTTCTGTGATTTAGAGATGATTCATCTGATTAGAAAATGATGACATATACAGTGGGGAAAAAAAGTATTTCATCAGCCACCAATTGTGCAAGTTCTCCCACTTAAAAAGATGAGAGAGGCCTGTAATTGACATCACGGGTAGACCACAACTTTGACAGACAAAATGTGAAAACAAATCCAGAAAATCACCTTGTCTGATTTGGCAAGATTTTTTTTTTTGCAAATTATGGTGGAAAATAAGTATTTAGTCATCTAGACACATGCTAGATTTCTGCCTCTCACAGATCTGTAACGTCTTCTTTAAGAGGCTCCTCTGTCCTCCACTCATTAACTGTAGTAAGGGCACCTGTTTGAACTTGTTATCAGTATAAAAGACACCTGTGCACAACCTCAAACAGTCACACTCCAAACTCCACTATCGTGAAGACCAAAGAGCTGTCGAAGGACACGAGAAACAAAATTGTAGCCCTGCACTAGGCTGGAAAGACTGAATTTATAATAGGCAAGCAGCTTGGTGTGATCAACTGTGGGAGCAATAATAAGAAAACGGAAGACCTACAAGACCACTGATACTCTCCCTCGATCTGGGGCTCCACGCAAGGTCTCACCCCGTGGGATGAAAATCATCATAAGAATGGTGAAGGCTACCATCAGTAACACACTACGCCGCCAGGGACTTAGATCCTGCAGTGCCAGACGTGTTCCCCTGCGTAAGCCAGTACATGTCCGGGCCCATCTGAAGTTTGCTAGTGAGCATTTGGATTATCCAGAAGAGTATTGGGAAAATGCTTTATGGTCTAATGAAACCAAGTTAGAACTATTTGGTAGGAATACAAATCGTTGTGTTTGGAGAAGACAGAATGCTGAGTTGCATTCAAAGAACACCATACCTACTGTGAAGCATGGGGGTGGCAACATCATGCTTTGGGACTATTTCTCTGCAAACAGACCAGGACAACTGATCCGTGTACATGAAAGAATTAATGGGGCCATGTATTGTGAGATTTTGAGTGCAAACATCCTTTCATCAGCAAGGGAATTGAAGATGAAACGTGGCTGGGTCTTTCAGCATGATAATGATCCCAAGCCCACGTCAGGGAAACAAAGCCGTGGCTTCATTAGAAGCATATGAAGGTCCTGAAGTGGCCTAGCCAGTCTCCAGATCTCAACCCCATAGAAAACCTTTGGAGAGAGTTGAAGGTCCCTGTTGCCCAGCGACAGGCCCAAAACATCACTGATCTAGAGGAGATCTGCATGGAGGAATGAGCCAACATACCACCAACCGTGTGTGCCAACCTTATGAAGAGTTACAGAAAACAGTTGCATGCCGCCCCTGCGTTTGCAGTCAGGCTGCTCGGATCCGGATCCGCGGTGGCTCGAGGGACGTCCAGACCCAGGGGTCGTGCGGCCACTCAAATAAAGGGGGGCTATGTACAGGAGATGGTGTGGAAAGTTCGTGACGCCACCGCTGCGGATAGGCGTACCCGGTGGCGATGGTGTGGGCAGCCAGGTGTTTAACCTCTCCACGGGTAGGGGGAATGCCCCGGGACTCGGTGATGGCACTGGAGAGGTGTCGTTGGGCCAGGAAGGGTTAACTGCGTACTCACTCAGTCCAATAACGCTGACGCTGACAACCGTGGTAAACCAAAGTTCTTGATGCCACTGCAGCAGGGAGGGAGCATGCCTGGATCCCGTGCCCGTTGGTGTTGCTTGTTAGCCTGTGACCTTAACCCTGGCACCTCTTTTCTGTAGTTGGTCCCTTTTAGCTTTAAACTAAACGGGTCCCGCTCACCCGTATGGAGTGAGCTTGCTCCCAGGGTTCACGCTTTGAATTTCTGGACTATGCAGTGGGAAAGTCCTATCCACCTCATTGCGCTAGTACCCCAATTTTGGAGCGGGTGGAGAACGGATCTTGAAGGCTCCGTCCTTGTTGGGTAAATTACCAGGAAGCCTGAAGCTAGGGTCCACGTAACCCGTCGTGCCCTGACCCCTGCCTGGTGATGGCACAAGGCCGCCGGCTGTCCTCCTCGACAGTCCGTGTCCCTAGTCACGATCCCCTGCGACCGTGGTCCAGCTCCTACCAGGCCCAGACTAACGTCTGCCACCTAATACACCAAGAAGCCCATCTCCTGACCTCTCCTCTTGAGAGTCACTTCACAACTACCTCACCTAAACCAACCCCCCAAGTGGCCAACCCTATTCCCATCAGGCTGTCCACTGGTGTGTCTGGTGGGTGTGGTGCAGAGTGTTCCTAGGGTTTTGATTAGATCTTTCTTAGCAATAGCAAAAGTCAGGGACCCATAACCAAGGAGGAGGTGGATATCATGCAGAAGGGCAGATTGCACAATACCTTGTGACGACAAAATAGGCCAGGGCATCACATTTGATCTCTATCATTGCCAACAAAGGATATATAACTAAATATTGAGATGAACTTTTGTTATTGACCGAAAACTTATTTTCCACCATAATTTACAAAAACAATCTTGCTAAATCAGAGAAGGTGATTTTCTGGATTTGTTTTCTCATTTTGTCTGTCATAGTTGTGGTCTACCTATGATGTCAATTACAGGCCTCTCTCATCTTTTTAAGTGGGATAACTTGCACAATTGGTACAACAAACACTTAAAGGTTGTGCAGCTCTTTGAGTGTACCCCCAAATCACTACCTGTGTGATCGAGTTTTGGTTTCCCTACTTGTAAATATCTGTGGGTTCACCACTCCTGTCCTGGTTCTCCCCTGGGGTGGGGGAGAGGGGGTATTAGATCAAGGCTGGCCAGGAGCAGAGTAAGGAGGGTAGCCCAGATTTCGTTACCATTAGACGTATCTCTGGAAATAGGGACAGCTAGGGCCCCTAGCCTGATGGCCAGTCTAGGAGCCCTGGTACCATGTTATCCCCAGTTAACCCGTAACAATTATAAGAGCATTTTAGAGTATAATGTGCTGAAAAGTATGAATACTAAGTTTGTGTTGAACTAGATAGGTCATACAGCAGGATAGTGGCACAAAGCATTCATTCAAATGTGCACAACAATGGTTAAGAGGGAGAAATAATGCATTGTTTTAAACTGTCTAGCAATGAGTACTGATCTATTAAAATTGAAAATCTTTGGAGCAAGCAGAAATCTGCTATTGGGACAAGAAACTACACACATATTCGAGAGCTGTAGAGAATTGTAGTGGAAGAAGCTCCCAGCAGATAGCGCAAGAAGCTGACAGATGCTACAAAATATGTTGTGGCTGCCATTATTGTCAAAAGTTGTGCAACCATGCAACCAAGTATTAGGGAAGATACCTTCAATCCAGTCGATGCCCTATTTTAGTTTTATGCCTTATTTCTTTTTTTTCTTATTTGGTGTCAGCCAAGTCAATTTTTGTTGAATGTATTTGTATATCTATTAAAATATTCCAATGATCCACACTGCATGTACTTAGGTGTGGATTCCTTGCCTGGTTTTATTTTTTTAAGTGTGCATTTTTTTTCTGCGCATAATATATTCACAGTACAATCACAAAAATAATGTATATTCCAAAAATGATTCCTTTATTCATTTCTGTATTATTTCCCAATATTCTGGAAGACATACCTGCACTAGGTCTGAAGAATTGAGGTCAGAGGCTCTCGGTCATCCTTTTCTGCCAGCTATTTCGAAGAACCTGTGTTTTTACCTTCTAGCTAATTATCTCTAGTGCAGACAGTAACACTATATCCCCTGGTAAGAAGCCGACATCTGTTCTCAAAATGAGAAAGAAACCTTGTACGGTTTTATTTTAGAGTTAAATTAGTATCTGCCAGTATTGACCCAATTCTGTTTATTCTCAGTGGAAAGCTGACACCAGACTGGTTGGATAGTTTATTCTATTAAACAGCATTTTAATTGCTAAACTCATACTTCTTAGGCATTCACTTTGATATGCGGAATGAAATACTTTGCCTGATATTTGATTCCATTCTTCAGGTATGTTTTTGTTTTGCAGGCAGATTCTATAGGGAAATAATCATGAGAAGCAGGCAAATATAGAATGAATGATTTACGTGATATGATGCATTTGATGGTGATCAGCAGGTAGCTTGGCTTTCAGATTTAGCCTTTGGTTTTCTGCTATCATAGATGTGCTATGCACAGGGGACATGAAAGTAAATTGATATACTATACAGTTATAACAGGGTCTCCACAAATTGTTCTCCTGGGTCTTCGCCATCTGAGGTCATAGTCAGCCAAAATAAAAAAATATTGCTCAATTTAACTTTCATTTGTCTTGTGAACTATAGTTTCATGTAAAAGTTTGGGCACCACTGGTCAAAACTACTGTTATTGTGAACAGTTAAGTGAGTTGAAGATGAAATTATCTCTAAAAAGCATAAAGATGACACATTTCCTTTCTATGTTAAGCAAAAAAATATAAAAAAAATATATATTTTCATAGCCTACATTTTAAAAATTACAAAAAGAGAAATAGGCCAATGTAAATGTTTGGGCACCCTTGGAGATTTGAGTGCTCAGATAACTCAGTTAGAGTTATGGATTGTTCACTATCATCATTAGGAAAGGGCAGGTGATGCAAATTTCACAGCTTTATGAAAATGCAGTCTCTTCTAACCTTGTGCCAAAAAACAGCAGCCATAGTTTCTTCTAAGCAGCTGCCTAGCACTCTGAAAATGGTGGATGCACACAAAGCAAGGGAAGGATAAAAAAAAATAGCAAATTGTTTTCAAGTTGCCCTTTCATCAGTTTGAAATGTAATGAAGAAATGGCAGTTAACAAGAACAGTGGAGGTCAAGCAGGGCCGGCTCCTGGGCCCTGAACGGAAAAGTCTCAGTGGGCCCCATGCATACACAGAAAGGCACATAAACAAATACATACATATACAGGCATACATATATACATATTTGAATTCAAATTCATAAAAAAACATAGAAAGACATAAATATATACAGTACATATCATATTGACTGACATACATAGATATACACTTTATACATGCACACACAGAAACAGAGATATTTTTAAAATAGGGAAGCTGGCAGCAGCATCACTCACCTCCTCTGCTTGTCTCCATCCAGCTCCTCCTGGGCATGTGGCTGTGCAGGGTGCTGTGTGATGGACATCACTTTAACAGACCTAGCCGCGTACAGTGAGACTGCTGTATATACATCATAGAGGTGGCTAAGTGCTACAATATATGTATATCACAAGAGGAGCTGGAGGCTACAGTATATAAATCACATGAGGGGCTGGGGGAAACAGTATATACATCACAGAAGGGGCAGGGGGCTACAGTACAAACATCACAGGAGGGGCAGGGGGCTACAGTATATACATCACAGCAGGGGCTGGAGGCTACAGTATATACATCACAGGATGGGTCGGGGTTACAGTATATACATCACAAGAAGGGCTGGGGGCTACAGTATATAACTCATAGGGGAGGCTGGGGGCGCCTACAGTTTGTAGATCACATGAGAGGCTTTGGGCATAAACATTACTAGGGGAAATACACTTTACGGGGGGCATACACATTATTGGGGAAATACACTTTAATGCAGGGCATATACATTACTGGGACATACACATTACTAGGGGCATACACATTACTAGGGGGCATACACATTACTGGGGCACACACACTACTAGGGGGGCATACACCCATTACTGGAGGGCACACATCCATTACTGGGGGGCACGCACCTTACTAGGGGGCATACACATTACTAGAGGGCATTCAAATTACTAGGTGAGCATACACATTACTGAGGGGCATAGATATTATTGGGGGGTCATGCACATTAATGGGAGTCATGCATGTTACTGGGGGGCATGCACATTACAGCAGCATGCATCTTATTGGGCCATGGGCCATGCACATCACTGGGTTAGGGGGTATATAGCTCTAAGGGGTACATACAGCTCTAAGAGCACATACCGCTCTGTTTTTGTGGCCCATACAGCTCTGGTGGGAGGCCTACACAGCACTGGGGGGCCACACTGCTATAATGGGGGGCACATACAGCTCTGGGGGGCATACAGCTTTGGTGGGGGGCCCATACTGCTCTGGGTGGGCCATGCAGCTCAAGTGGGGGGCCCATACTCCTCTGGGAGGGCCATGCTGCTCTGGGGGCCTCATACTGCTCCTGGGGGCCCCACACTGCTCTGGGTTGGCACATACAGCTAGATGATGGAGGTGGGGGGGCCACATACAGCTCTGGGCCCAGGTGACGTTGCCTGGTGCTGCAGCTCCTCTCTCTTCATCTGTGAGACTGGAGACCAGCATGATGCACAGTCGCTCCTCCCACAGATGAACTTCATTACTCATGCATCCCCACCCTCAACAGTGAACGCTGTGGTGCAGGTGACGGGCTAGGGCCGGCAGCCAGGAAAGTGCGGCTGCCACCCTGAGAACTGTGGTCCCCGTAACCTAGCCTGGGGGCCACAGAACTAATTGCCAACAGGGCACTTGCCCGGCACTTACCCGGGTGCACTGACGCCGGCCCTGAGGTCAGTTCTGGAAGACCAACCAAAATTTCTGTGAGAGCTGCTCATAGAATTTCTAGAGAGGAAAATCAGAACCCCCTGCTTGATTGCAAAAGACTTTCAGGAAGACGTAGCAGACTCTGGAGTTGTGATACATTGTTCTACTATTCAGAGACATCTGCACAAATATTGCCTACATGGAAGCATCATCAGAAGAAAACCTCTCCTGTTTACTCACCATAAAATTCAGTGTCAGAAATATGTAAAAGAACATCTAAACAAGCCTGATGCATTTTGGAAACAAGTCTTGTGGACTGATGAGATTAAAATAGAACTCTTTGGCCACAATGATCAAAGGAATGTGTGGAGAAAAAAAAGCACAGAATTTCAGGAAAAGAATATATCGCCAACCATTAAGCATGGGAGTGGATCAATCAATTCTTGATGCCAACATAACACCATCTGTAAAAAAGCTAAAAAGAGGATGGCTTCTACAAATGGATGATGATCCTAAACACATGTCAAAAATCCACAATAGACTGCCTCAAAAGGAATAAAATGAAGGTTTTACAATGGCCCTCACAGTGCCCTGATCTGAACATCATTGAAAATCTGTGGTTAGACCTCAAAAGAGCAGTGCATGCAAGACGAATCCCTCACACATGAATTGAAAGATTCTTGACTGACTAAAAAATAAATTTACAAGCTGTGATACTTGCCAAATGGAGTGCTACTAGGTGCAAACCATAAAGAGTGGTTAAACTTTTGAATTGGTTCGCTTTAGTATTTTTGTTCATTTTAAAATTTAAAAGTTGAAAATACATTTTTTTTGCCTTAAATATAAAGGAAATGTGTCATCTTAACTTTATGCCTTATACAGATCATTTCATCTTTTAATAGATGAAGGATGATCAGCATGTCCTTAAAACGTAAACAATCTTTAATTAAAATCCATTTAATACGTAGTACATGTCTGACGCGTTTCTCGCCTTAAGCCCTTAGACGTAGAGTACAAACATTATCATGTTTTTTAAATGCACACACCCTTCACCATATGTTGCTAATTACTGTATAAAGTATATACTGTATCTACACAGAACATTCATAGCTTAGTATATAAACATTGTATTTTTGTCCACAGTTTAAGTGTGTGATCCAAAGAGCCTCTGTAAGAAATTATTTATTTTGCCAATTACCACCTCAGTTTGGTAAAAACACCCTTTCAATCCCAAAAAGAAAAAAAACCCACAACTATCTGTTATGCCATTCTGAACTTCAATATTTTTTTTTTACTACTACCTAATAGCTATTGTTTTATTATTATTATTATTAGCAATAATAATATTTTATAGATGTTCTGAAATTGAAATTCTCTTTGTTAACATTCTGCTAGTGCAACCTATATATTTTTCATTTGAAATGGAACAAAAAATAACATATATTACGTGATCACTGCTACAGTTAATAAAATCATTTATATTCCATGAATTATCCACTTTTTGTATTTCTTGGGTCAATTTGCACATATTACAATTTTTATAGGCACTTTTAAAAGCCATTTATAGATATCCAATTATTCTTTTTAGGATTAGGACTTCATTAAATTTATTAATAGATGAATAAATAAAATATACATGTTAAAAACTGAAGGTACCTTAAATAAAAGCGGGACCTGGACAAAAAGCAGTATCCAAAAATAAGTTTAGTGGCAGGACAGCAGAATGCTAGTTACAGTGGATACTCAATTAAATGTATCAAGTAGATTAAATGGACTATATTGACGTATATAACAGTGATACTAAATTATATAGCCTCAGGTTACCACCATATCACAATACTATAAGAAAAGGGTGTAGTACAATACCTCCAAAAAGCTCCTGTGTCATTATACAATGTGTGTGTAGCATCCAGCGTCCCTTCTCCCTGCTGCACATTTAGGTGCAATCTATCACTCTATCTGTCTTACTGTCTGTCTATCCATTGGGAGCTATAGAAACATTTCCATGCTTTTATAAAAAACCATTGAAAGTTGCCAATCTCTTTAATTTCCAGGGCTCTTTTTGAAATAAAAGGCCTATGGGAGTTAAAATAAAAAAATTCTAGCACAAAATTATATATACAGTACAGACTAAAAGTTTGGACACACCTTCTCATTCAAAGAGTTTTCTTTATTTTCATGACTCTGAAAATGGTAGATTCACATTGAAGGCATCAAAACTATAAATTAACACATGTGGAATGAAATACTTAATAAAAAAGTGTGAAACAACTGAAAATATGTCTTATATTCTAGGTTCTTCAAAGTAGCCACCTTTTGCTTTGATTACTGCTTTGCACACTCTTGGCATTCTTTTGATGAGTTTCAAGAGTTAGTCACCAGAAGTGGTATTCCAACAGTCTTGAAGAAGTTCCCAGACTTGCTTAGCACTTGTTGGCCCTTTTGCCTTCACTCTACGGTCCAGCTCACCCCAAACTATCTCGACTGGGTTCAGGTCTGATGACTGTGGAGGCCAGGTCATCTGGCGTAGCATCCCATCACTCTCCTTCTTAGTCAAATAGCCCTTACACAGCCTGGAAGTGTGTTTGGGGTCATTGTCCTGTTGAAAAATAAATGATGGTCCAACTAAACACAAACCGGATGGAATAGCATGCCACTGCAAGATGCTGTGGTAGCCATGCTGGTTCAGTATGCCTTCAATTTTAAATAAATCCCCAACAGTGTCACCAGCAAAGCACCCCCACGCCATCACACCTCTTCCTCCACGCTTTCCGGTGGGAACCAGGCATGTAGAGTCCATCCAATTACCTTTTCTGCGTCGCACAAACACACGGTGGTTGGATCTAAAGATCTCAAATTTGAACTCATCAGACCAAAGCACAGATTTCCACTGGTCTAATGTCCATTCCTTGTGTTCTTTAGCCCAAACAAGTCTCTTCTGCTTGTTGCCTGTCCTTAGCAGTGGTTTCCTAGCAGCTATTTTCCCATGAAGGCCTGCTGCACAAAGTCTCCTCTTAACAGTTGTTCTAGAGATGTGTCTGCTGCTAGAACTCTGTGTGGCATTGACCTGATCTCTAATCTGAGCTGCTGTTAACCAGCGATTTCTGAGGCTGGTGACTCGTTTTTCTTTACTTAGCTGCTTTTTTCTTGACATAATACAAATTCTAACAGTCTATTCAGTAGGACTATCCGCTATGTATCCACCAGACGTCTGCACAACACAACTCATAGTCCCAACCCCATTTATAAGGCAAGAAATCCCACTTATTAAACCTGACAGAGCACACCTGTGAAGGGAAAACCATTTCCAGTGACTACCTCTTGAAGCTCATCAAGAGAATGCCAAGAATGTGCAAAGCAGTAATCAAAGTAAAAGGTGGCTACTTTGAAGAACCTAGAATATAAGACATATTTTCAGGTGTTTCACACTTTTTTGTTAAGTATTTCATTCCACATGTGTTAATTCATAGTTTTGATGCCTTCAATGTGAATCTACAATTTGCAGAGTCATGAAAATAAAGAAAACTCTTTGAATGAGAAAGTGTGTCCAAACTTTTGGTCTGTACTATATATATATATATATATATATATATATATATATATATATATATACTAGAAGGTGGCCCTATTCTACGCATCGGGTATTCTAGAATTTACGTATTGTGTAGTTCATGTATGATTTTTGTTATATATATATATATATATATATATATATATATATAGATGTTGTTGTGTGTAGTTACCAAGTGTTTGTGTAGGGCGCTGTACATGTTCTGGGTGTTGTCTGGGTGTGGCGGGGGGTGAGAGCGGTGTTGTTTGTGTGTTGCGTTGTTTGTGGAGCGCTGTGTGTCTGTAGCGTTGTGTGTGTGTTGCGCGGTTTGTGTGTGTGTGGTGTGTTTTGGGGGGAGGTATGTTTTGTGCAATGTGTGTGTTGTGCGGTATGTGCGTATATTTGTGTGTGCAGCGTTGTCTGTTTGTGGGTGTCTGTGTAGGGCAGTTGTTTGTGGTTCCCAGTGTGTGTGTGTGTGGTGTGTTGTGCAGTGCGCGCGCGTGTGTGTGTTGGGGGGAGGTGTGCACTTCCCATCGTGCTCCATCCCCCATGCAACGCACTCACCATCGTGCTCCATCCCCTATGCTGCGCACCCCCCATCGTGCTCCATCTCCCATCCTGCGCACTCGTAAACGTGCTCCATCCGCCATGCAGCGCACTCCCCATCGTGCTCCATCCCCCATGCTGCGCACTCCCAAACGTGCTCCATCCGCCATGCTGCGCACTCCCCATCGTGCTCCATCCCCCATGCTGCGCACTCCCAAACGTGCTCCCTCCGCCATGCTGCGCACTCCCAAACGTGCTCCATCCGCCATACTCCGCACTCCCCATCGTGCTCCATCCGCCATGCAGCGCACTCCCCATCGTGCTCCATCCCCCATGCTGCGCACTCCCAAACGTGCTCCATCCGCCATGCTGCGCACTCTCAAACGTGCTCCATCCGCCATGCTGCGCACTCCCAAACGTGCTCCATCCGCCATACTCCGCACTCCCTATCGTGCTCCATCCCCCATGCAGCGCACTCCCCATCGTGCTCCATCTCCCATGCTGCGCACTCCCAAACGCGCTGCATCCGCCATGCTGCGCACTCCCAAACGTGGTCCATCCGCCATGCTGCGCACTCCCAAACGTGCTACATCCGCCATACTCCGCACTCCCCATCGTGCTGCATCCCCCATGCTGCGTACTCCCAAACGTGCTCCATCCCCTATGCTGCGCACCCCCCATCGTGCTCCATCTCCCATCCTGCGCACTCCCAAACGTGGTCCATCCGCCATGCTGCGCACTCCAAAAAGTGCTCCATCCGCAATGCTGCGCACTCCCAAATGTGCTCCATCCGCCATGCTGCGCACTCCCAAACGTGCTCCATCCGCCATGCTGCGCACTCCCAAACGTGCTCCATCCGCCATGCTGCGCACTCCCAAACGTGCTCCATCCGCCATGCTGCACACTCCCAAACGTGCTCCATCCGCCATGCTGCGCACTCCCAAACGTGCTCCATCCGCCATGCTGCGCACTCCCAAACGTGCTCCATCCGCCATGCTGCGCCAGCATCAGCCTCTCTACCCGCAGCATCAGCCTCTCTCCTCCCAGCATCAGCCTCTCTCCCCGCAGCATCAGCCTCTCTGTCCCCAGCATCAGCCTCTCTGTCCCCAGCATCAGCCTCTCTGTCCCAAGCATCAGCCTCTCTGTCCCCAGCATCAGCCTCTCTGTCCCCAGCTATGAATATTAGGAAAAAGGAGATATTTAGCAATCGCATTGATCAATGTAACTGAGCCCCAAGGCCTCGTCAAGGCATATCTCTATATTGGGGTCCCTAGCTCTGTGACCCTAACTGTGTGTCATCTCATTGCAATTAAAAACTGCTATGGGTGGAGAGGGGTAACTAAGGACTTTCTTATATAGGAGATGTTTTTTCCATCTCCTATATAAGAAAGTCCTTAGTTACCCCCCAATATAGAGTTATAGTATATAATGTAGTTTTTTTCTGAATGTGAACACAGCTCCGCCCCTTTCGGCCATGTTTTTTCCATCTCCTATATAAGAAAGTCCTTAGTTACCCCTCTCCACCCATAGCAGTTTTTAATTGCAATGACATGACACACAGTTAGGGTCACAGAGCTAGGGACCCCAATATAGAGATATGCCTTGACGAGGCCTTGGGGCTCAGTTACATTGATCAATGCGATTGCTAAATATCTCCTTTTTCCTAATATTCATAGCAGGTATGCAATTCATTATTCACATGTTCAAATTAGCAAGTAGCATTTTTCATTGTATAATCCAATATTTTTCCATATGCTTGAGGCATTATACCATTATCTAAGTTTGATGTGCAGCCTTATTCTTATATATAGTATGTATTTTTGGCTTGCACTCATATATATATATATATTAGTGCTCACTTCAGTTATCCTATTCAGTTATATGTAGTTTTTTTCTGAATGTGAACACAGCTCCGCCCCTTTCGGCCATGTTTTTTCCATCTCCTATATAAGAAAGTCCTTAGTTACCCCTCTCCACCCATAGCAGTTTTTAATTGCAATGACATGACACACAGTTAGGGTCACAGAGCTAGGGACCCCAATATAGAGATATGCCTTGACGAGGCCTTGGGGCTCAGTTACATTGATCAATGCGATTGCTAAATATCTCCTTTTTCCTAATATTCATAGCAGGTATGCAATTCATTATTCACATGTTCAAATTAGCAAGTAGCATTTTTCATTGTATAATCCAATATTTTTCCATATGCTTGAGGCATTATACCATTATCTAAGTTTGATGTGCAGCCTTATTCTTATATATAGTATGTATTTTTGGCTTGCACTCATATATATATATATTAGTGCTCACTTCAGTTATCCTATTCAGTCTCTGTCCCCAGCATCAGCCTCTCTGTCCCCAGCATCAGCCTCTCTGTCCTCAGCATCAGACTCTCTGTCCCCAGCATCAGCCTCTCTGTCCCCAGCATCAGCCTCTCTGTCCCTAGCATCAGCCTCTCTGTCCCCAGCATCAGCCTCTCTGTCCCCAGCATCAGCCTCTCTGTCCCCAGCATCAGCCTCTCTGTCCCCAGCATCAGCCTCTCCATCCCAGCCTTCCCCAGGATCAGCCTCTCTCATCCCAGCATCAGCCTCTCTGTCCCCAGCATCAGCCTCTCTGTCCCCAGCATCAGCCTCTCTGTCCCCAGCATCAGCCTCTCTGTCCCCAGCATCAGCCTCTCTCATCCCAGCATCAGTCTCTCTCATCCCAGCATCAGCCTCTCTCATCCCAGCATCAGCCTCTCTGTCCCCAGCATCAGCCTCCCCATCCCAGCCTTCCCCAGGATCAGCCTCTCTCCTCCCAGCCTCCTCCAGCACGCCATGCTCCTCTGCCGACACTCACAGATCCGATCGCATACACTCACACACACCGACACACACCCGATCGCATACACTCACACACACCGATCGCATACACTCACACACACCGACACACACCCGATCGCATACACTCACGCACACACACATTGACTATATTGCACATACGCGCTCATACTCACAACATCCGGAGATACCACATGCTTCTGGCCATGTGATCCTCCGGCAGGTCCTGGAAGGTCACAACAGCACAGTATCGAGGCCGAGAAGCAAGCGATATCGCCGGATGCTGTGAGTGTGTGGATGCGATGTGTGTGTGAGGTGTTTGTGAGAGTGAGTGTGATCTGATGTGTGTGTATGTGTGTGTGTGTGTGTGCTGTTATGTGTGTGCGTGTGGATCTTCCGCCGCTGCAGGACCTTGATGTGCTGGTAACTATGCTAGCATGGTTACCAGCGCATCACGTCCCCCACTCGCACGGGAGCCCACACCAGCATACGGCGGCAAGGCCAGCAATGCGAGGGTAAGTGTCGGCTGGGTTGGCGGCGTACGCTGATGTGGGCTCCCGTTGGGGGGGGGGGGTGGGTTGTACAGTACTCACCTGGGAGCCGTGACCGTGTCAGTTCGGGGAATGCGCGGGGGGGGGCAGAGCTAGCGTCCATTGCGTGAGGGGGGCGGGGCGTGGCGTGGCCGAGTTGCCAATGCCTGCAGGGTGCCGGGGCGAGAGGCCAATCTGTGGGGGGGCGGAGCCTGGGCGAGCGGCTGGCCAATCCGTGTGGGGGCGCAGCCTGGGCGAGCGGCCAATACGTGTGGGGGGGCGGGGCCATGGCGAGCCCAGCGGCCAATCAGCTTTGTGTCACCGTAAGGACACAATGTCACCGGAAGGACACAATTTTGAAGCATGACAGACAGACAGACAGACAGACAGACAGAATAAGGCAATTATATATATAGATATATGTCCAATAAATGGTAATAGACCAGCTGACCAGTCTGAGCTCATGCCTTGAAAGTACCTGGTCTTCCTTAGTTGCACGGGTCCGGACTGGGGAATTGTCCACGTAATAGCGGCAACCTTGTAAGTGGATCCAGCAAAATGAGAAGAGTCCAGGTGGCAGTGAAAAAATATTCCAACTTTATTGAGATATTAAAATTCCAGAGCTCATGACAAATAAAGTGCAGGAATCATGCGATAACGGACTACGCGTTTTGGCGGTAATTTTGGACCGCAAGGAAGGCCGTTTTTTTATACCGCCGAAATGCATAGTCCGTTATCGCATGATTCCTGCACTTTATTTGTCATGAGCTCTGGAATTTTAATCGCTCAATGAAGCAGTGTGCGGAGGGCGTGGCCGAGCGGGCACAGCGTGCGGGGGGCATGGCCGAGCGAGCACAGTGTGTGGGGGGCGTGGCCGAGCGGCCAATGCGTACAGGGGGCGTGGCCAGGCCGAGCGGCCAATGCAACGGTTATCACTGTAATGATGTCATTTTGGAACAAGACAGACAGACAGAATAAGGCAATTATATATATATATATATGTATATATATATATATATATGTATTTATATATATTTTTATATATATATATATATATATATATATATATATATATATATATAATTGCCTTATTCTGTCGGTCTGTCTTGCTCCAAAATTGTGTCATTACAGTGACAGAGTCGTTACAGTGACAACCGTCGGATTGGCCGCTGGGCTTGGCTTGGCCCCGCCCCCCCACACGGATTGGCCGCTCGGCCTGGACCCGCCCCCCGCATGGATTGGCCGCTCAGCCAGGCCCTGTCCCCCTCATGCATTGGACGCTCGCCCTGGCAATGCCCCCCCACGCATTCCTAGAACCCACACAGAGCCCCGACTCCCAGGTGACTGCTGCAGCCCCAGAAGCTCACACCGGCAGGACAAAGTGGAAAAAAGGCCGAATGTGTTAAACCACTAGCTTACCCCGGCTCCCGGCACACGTGTGCCAGAGCCGGCGTAGGCTGGTAACTATAGTACACATCGGGTAACTATAGAAACCGCTTGCCTTAGTTACCCGATGTAACTAGCTTACCCCGGCACACGTCAGCACTGTCGCTTTTAAAACTTACCTTTTCTCCACTTTGTCAGATCCGACGCGATCCCATGCACTGTGTACACTACAGTAGCCGCGCAACAACCTCCGATTATGTGTTGTCATGTGACCAGGAAGTTGCGGCGCTGCCAGTGTACTGTACACAGTGTACGGGAGCGCGCCGGATGTGTGAAATCACTAGCCTTACCCTGGCTCCCAGCACATGTGTGCCAGAGCCGGTGTAGGCTGGTAACTATAGTACACATCGGGTAACTATAGAAACCGCTTTCCTTAGCTACCCGATGTGTAACATGGTTACTAGTTACCCCGGCTTCCAGCACACGTGTGCCGAAGCCGGTGTATGCTGGTAACCATGGTACACATAGGGTAACTATGGAAAGCGCTTTGCATAGTTACCTGAGCCACGCCCCCGCACGGATTAGCCGCTCGGCCAGGACCCGCCCCCCTGCACGCATTGGCCGTTCAGCCAGACCCCGCCCCCTGCATGAATTAAACGTTCGGCCTGGCACCGCCCCCCTCACGCATTGGACGCTCGACCTGGCCCTGCCCCCCGCACGCATTCCTCAAAGACTCCCAGGTGACTGCTGCACCTCTGGAAGCCCACACCGGCAAGCCAGCCAAGACATACTGTTGCGTTGCTGGGATCGTGTCGGAGCCAGCGTGCGCTGGTAAACATGGTACACATCGGGTAACCATGGAAACCACTTTGCTTACTTACCTGATTGTGTACCATGGTTACCAGCGCATGCCGGCTGCACAGCAGGAGACCAACAAACAAAAAATGAACCAGCACTGTCGCTTTGAATAGTTACCCAATGTGTACCATGGTTACTTGCTTACCCCGACTCCCGGCACATGTGTGCCGGAGCTGGCGTACACTGTTAACCAGTGTACACATTAGGTAACCCATCTAATCCATTTATTACATTATTATTCAATCTGCTAACCTACATACACATTCTAGACTACCTGATACGTTAGAATCGGGCCACCTTCTAGTATATACATAAATTTGTATTAATTTATTTATTTTAGGGTGACTTCTGGCATCTGATAATTTCTCCTGTCACCTGGTTTTTGCTACTTCATCTGACAGCAGCAAAATTTAGGGACAGAGACCCTGACTCCAGTGATGTGTCACTAATTGAATTGTTTGCTGTATTTTTGGTAAAATAAATCTTTTTTCTGCTGAAGATCTGGCAGTTATACAGACCTCATGAATATGCTGGACTAACCTGCAAAAGGCTAAGCAGGCTACTAATGATACTCTACGGCTCATTAAACATTGATTTTATCAAAACTACACTAAGGAGTTCAGTAAGTGACACACCGCTGGAATCATGGTCTCTGCCTCTACGTGTTGCTGCTCTCAGATTAGGCGGCAAACACCTGGTGACAGATTCCCTTTAATACTGTATGCAACAAACGTATAAGTGAGGTCCATTGTGATCATTCTTTGAACATATATAGTTACCATCAATCTCTGTCTTTTACTCTGCTAAAAGTCTTTAATATATTTCTTCCTTTGCGTCATCCAGTGGTCAAGTGAATGGATCTTACACTGGAATAACTTATTGACTGACTGGCAAAGGAGAATTTAAACGTTCAATGCCATTTGTGAGCAACTAAACCCTTACTAATTCTTCTCGTTAAAGAGCGGTCGGAAGATACTGAAGTGTTTGTGAACAGGAGGGAGTAGTATTTAAATCGATTATTAGATAGCGCATCTACATACCCGCAGAAAGAAAAAACATCAGTCCTCTATATATTGCCCTGGCGTCGGAATATAATCTGAGTCACCACAGAGACTGTTCACACCACATACAGTGTGGACAAACTATTAAAGGGAGAAGGTGCCACTTTCTTTGTATTAATTATTGATTATATAATCAGCTATGTTTAATACATTAAATGCACTAATTTCGTTTTTTTTGCAGCCACTGGGGGCTGCCATTTGCTGGTGTGTAAGTGTCTGAGCACGACACTCACACACCTCAAATATGGCAGCTTCTGTTCATAGGAGCCTGTGGTCCGAGCCCAACAGCGTCTCCAGGATTGTGGCTGCCTCCTGCTGTGATCTGGGCTCGCCCAGGTCACAGCTATAGGAGGAGATCAGTGCCATATTTTTAAAGCCCACTGCTACTCTGCAAGCGTCATGATCCCCATCACCACTCACAGAGTTTAGTGTGTGCGGTAACAGGAGGAGCCAGGACACCAGTGTGACAGGAGGAGATATGGGGAGAGGAATTCTGGGATGAGGTGAGAATCTGCTTCAGCACTGAACAGTAATCCGTAGTCTGGGATTAGTAGTAAGATTAGGCTACTGACCACCACTTCTCGCTGCTGTCACCCAGCAGTGTAATCATCTCTTTGCTGTGCTCTGATTGACACGCCCAGCTCCAGGTCTAGGGGGTACTCGGGCTGGACTAATCCGGTGATGTCGTGGCGGCGTGGCCCGGTTCCTTGACCCTGGCGGTGTCTTTCTATAATAAAGGGATGATGATTGTGATGATGGGAGTTGTAGTTAAAAGTAAAAGTTTGTAACGCCACATGTGGTACTGCGGCTACGTGGGCCGCCGCTGCACGGTGTATTCCCCGGGGCAGATAATGATGGAGCAGCTGAGGTGATATTGCTCCCCACAGGTAACAACCGTTGGAGAGTCTATTGGTGGGCAACTGGTGGGCTTCAGGGTGCAGGGCCATGAATGTGGACAATAACAGAAAAGGACTGCAGTTTCGTTACCTTTCACTTTACTTGGTAACCGGTGAGGAAGTCCTGGGAGAGTGGTACAGGTGGTGATAATGGTTGTCCGAATACCCTGGAAGCAGTCGGGGAAGCCTCCCTGGCCAGGTGAGTGTGAGGCCTACCCGTTATGCTCTTTCCTGGTTTTCAGGGCCCCTGCTGCGTTAGCTAGGCTGAGGCCCTCTCCTCTGTCACTTGTGGTACTTCTCTCACCCGTATGGCAGGATGTGTGGTACATCGCAGGTACCGCCTTGCTGACAGCGGCTCCCGGTCCTTAATCTGTGGCTTTGCCTTCAGGTGGTCTGTGGGAGCCAGGAGACTTGTAATCCTCCTGCCCTCTGGATTTAGCTACCGGTGCTCGAGTACCCGAGCAGCCACGGACTCCGGTGTCCGGTTTCTAGCGTGCACTTTTGGGGTGAGCCGGCTTAGCTCCACTCCCCAAAATCTTCCTCCTTTTTGCCTCTTTGTCAGACTCCATTCCCCTAGGCCGAGCTTCTCTCAGCTCCCTGACCTCAGGAAAACCCGGTCTGCTCTCCTCAAACTCCTGGCTCTCTCTCCTCTCTCTCCAATGGTCAACCCCCAACTGTCCCTCCTCTAACTCCTCCCCCAGGTCAAAGCTTCTGGGAAGCTCCCCAGAACATCAAGTTTAGAGCTCCCACTGCTGGCCCGGAGTAGGAACTGTGTTGAATGTATGTACTTACTGACCAAGGGAACCCTCGCTTGCTTCCAGGCTTAGTATTAACCCGTCTGTGGGGGCAACACTACTGTGACAACCATACCACTGGGGTGCCCCATGACCACTGACTTGGATCTGCTATGTCACCGTAAGCCTCTTCAGGTGGCTCACAGGGACAAAACAGACCATGTGTTCAATTCCATCATGTGATGCATGGCTCTGGGAAATACCAATTGGCAACCATCTGTGATACACTCCAAAGATGTGTATCTAATCCCAGACATGTATCTAATGCTGATAATGTGTGATACCCCCAGAGCCATGTATCTAGTGCTAATCAGGTGTTATTCTCTCCAGAGCATTGTATGTAATGCTCAAATGCCCATCATCGGTGATATTAGTTAAGATTAAGACTCTTTACAGAGTCGAAATGCATCTGTCATGATCCAGGACTGGTATTCTCCGCTCCAGAGTTTCCCAGACCCGGCCTGGTCATGTCAGGGGTTAACTCACATCAACCTCGTTCCAGTTTCAGGAGACACTATATCTGGGTGCTGCACCAGCATTCCAGTTCTGGTTATAGTTTTGCTCTGCAGCCTGTGACTGGCTCTGGTGAGATTTCCTATTTGATCTGACTCCTTGTTACCGTGCCCTGACCTGTACCCCCCCCGTTCATCTGTGACGCCCCTGAACTAGTCACGGTGTCACAGGGTACTGCACTTCTTTTTCTTCTGGTGCAGGACTCAACCCCCCAGCTGGTCTAACTGGAATAGGGCCACTCGCCTAGGGGTCAGGCAGACTGGTGGGAGGGAGGAAGTCAGAGAGAGGAAGTACAGAGTTCAGAAGAGTAGTAGCTCCCAAAGAGTGAGGAGCTGGGAGTTGGAGCTCTCTGGGGACTTTTGGCTAGGTCGCAGGCGGCGGTCTGGGACCGAAGGAGTCAGAGACCTGGTCTCAGGGTAGTGGAGAAAGTTGCCAGGCTTAGTTTTGGGGAATGGTTGACACCGGAGTACCTAGTAACCAAACCGGTACGGAGCACGGCGGGGTACTGGACTCTAGATCAGGGAGTAGCTTCACGCAACCTGATAATTAACCTGTGGAGGATAGTATCTTTATGAACTTTCCCCAAGAGCTCAGAGATCGAAGGCATCAACACAACGAGGTGGATAGGGCTTTCCAAGTTATACAGCCCACTGAAATCCCAAGTGTCTGCCATCGAGAGCACAGCTTTCCTACTTCACAGTGGGGAGAGGGATCCCGACAGCTTCAAGCAGAGGGGTCACTCAGAACATCTAAATACTAGTGCATGGAGGCAAGGTACAAACCACTAGCAATACCAACGGGAGAGGACTCCCGGATGGGCTCCCCTGAAGTGGCAGCGGCACCCAGAGACTTGGTTTACTTCTGTGTCTGAGTCTGCTTTGCGGTTGCTTCACTACGAACACTGCCTGAGTACGCTGACCTCCCCTGCTTCCAATAGGCACCACGCTCCTCTACACCTCCATCATCCAGAGTCCGAGGCCTCCCCTACCCGTGGAGGGAACGTCTTCTGGCTGCCCCACTCCATCTCCCCCAGGTACTCCCATCAGCAGCGGCGGTACTCCCGTTACCGTGAACCATGGGTGGCATCACAAACTCTTATCTCCTGTAAATACCCCCTTTGCATTTGAAGTGGCCTTGAGCCCTCAGGTTCGGAGACCCTTGAGCCACAGAAACCCCGGATCCAAGCGGTTCGACCGCTGCAGGGTCGGCACACATCTGTCTTTCCCAGTCCCTGACTTCCCTCTCCTGTCATTTGTTTACCCATCCTGGTTCATCCTCCTTCCTGTGTTTGTGTCTCCTCACCCTCCGGTCTTGTCTTTTATTACCTGTGCCCTTTGTGTTTTCCTCTGCATACCTGATCTCCCAGCATCCGACCTTGGTTCTGTTTTCTGACCTGATCTTGAATTAATCCTTCTTCTGCAGTGACTTGACTTCCCGGCTAGACCCTGACTGCTTGACTACTCCATTGCTCCCTTGGTGGTTCGCCTGTGAGTTGTCTGTGAAGTTACTCTGCTGTAGTTCATCCTCCTTTTTGTTATTATCCTCCTTTCACAGTGTTACTTTGACTCTCCTTCATTACTCTGCTGCCACCTAGTGAGGAATATGCTGTACTACTTCTTACCAGCCGTTTGTACAGTGTGACAGCATCAACGTGACTACCTTGTTCTATTGCTGTTTTAATTTACTTGATTAATGGAATAAAGAAGGAAATACATTTTAAATGAACTGAGGACTCCAACCTTTTCGCCCTATTGAAAATTATCTGTGATATGCCCAGAACCATGTATCTAATGACCATCACATTACATCACTTTTCCCATAGAAGTGGATGGAGTGGCATCACACTGCTACCATAGAAGTGCATGAAGTGATATCATACACCAATGCTTAAATCATATTGGATAGAGAAGTGTGACACATTATACCAATGCTCCTATAGAAGTGGACAGAGCAGGGGGGTCACACATCACACTACTGCTCCCATAGATGTGGATAGAGTGGTGTCACACATTACATTACTGCTTCCATAAAACTGGACTGAGTGAGGGTCACACATTACATACAGTGAAACCAAACGTTTACATACACTATCTAAAAAGACACATCTGCATGTTTTTCTCACTATCTGACATGAAATCAGAATAAACCTACCTGTTTAGGTCAATTAGTATTACCAACATTGTTTATGTTTGCCAAATGTCAGAATAATGAAAGAGAATGTTTTAAGGCATTTCTATTACTTTCTGAAAAGTCAAAAGTTTACATAAATTTCTATACTATTTGGTGCCATTGCACTTACACTGTATGACTTGGGTTAAACATTTTGGATATCCTTTCACAAGCTTCTCACAATAGTTGGTAGGAATTTGGGCCCATTCCTCCAGACAGAGCTGGTGTAACTGAGCAATGTTTGTAGGTCACTTTGCTTGCACCTGCTTTTTTAGCTTTGCCCATAAATTGTAAATAGGATTGAGATCAGGGCCTTATGATGGCCACTCCAAAACATTGATTTTGTTATCGTTAAGCCACTTTGTCACCAGTTTGGCAGTATGCTTCTGGTCATTGTCCATTTGGAAGACCCATTTCCACCCAAGCTTTAAGTTCCTGACTGATGTCTTGAGATGTTGCTTCAGTATTGCCACGTAATCTTCTTTCATCATGATTGATGACATCTATTTTGTGACATGCACCAGTCACTCCTGCAGCAAAACAACCCCACAACATGAGGCTGCTACCCTTGTTTTTCACAGTTAGGATGGTGTTATTAGACTTCAAAGCTTCTCCCTTTTTCCTCCAAATTTAACGATAGTCATTATGGCCAAATAGTTCAATTGCCAAACAGACAACAGGACGTCTCCAAAAATTAAGGTATTTGTTCCTGTGTGCATTTGCAAACATTAATCTGTTTTTTGTTTTTTTTAACAATTACTTAAGTACCTGGATGGGAAATGCATTAAGGCTAGGTTCACACACACTGCGTTTTTTTGACGCTGCGGTTTTATGCGTTTTTTGCGGCAAAAACCGCACAAAAACGCACCCGCGTCAAAAAACCGCGGCAAAAACGCACACGTTTTTGCCGCAATTTGGTGCGTTTTTTGCTGCGTTTTGCTGCGTTTTTGCTCACTGCGTCTTTATGCGTTTTTTATCAGTGAACAAAAAAAAAGGTCTGATGTCATTTCCTTCTTCAATATGTTCTTCATTCTCCACTAGTGTATGCAGGAGAGCAGACAGCTGCAGAACTACAAGGCTCAGCATACTCCATCCAATAGTGTATGCAGGAGAGCAGACAGCAGCTGCAGAACTACAAGGCTCAGCATGCTCCATCCAGGACTGTATGCTGGAGGGAGAGTCAGGGGGAGCAGACCTACAAGGCTCCGCATCCTCCATCCAATAGTGTATGCAGGAGAGCAGACAGCAGCTGTCCAACTACAAGGCTCAGCATCCTCCATCCAATAGTGTATGCAGGTGAGCAGACAGCAGCTGTCGAACTACAAGGCTCAGCATCCTCCTTCCAGGACTGTATGCAGGATTTCTTTGCCCCCCCAAACAAAAAAAATGACGTGGGCTTCGCCATATTTTTGTATGCTAGCCGGGTACAGCAGGCAGGTACGGGCTGCCCCCAACCACCAGCTGCCTATTTGTACCCGGCTGGGAACCAAAAATATAGAGAAGCCCTTTTTTTTTAAATATTTCATGAATTTCATGAAATAATTAAAAAAAAAAATGACGTGAGCTTTGCCTAATTTTTATGTCCAGCCGGGTACACCTAGGCAGCTGGGGATTGGAATCCACAGTGCAGGGTGCCCATGCTTTCTGGGCACCCCCGCTGCGAATTGCAGTCCGCAGCCACCCCAGAAAATGGCGCTTTCATAGAAGCGCAATCTTCTGGCGCTGTATCCAACTCTTCCAGCTGCCCTGATGCCGGGTGGCTCACTGGGTAATAATGGGGTTAGGGCTAGCTGTATATTATCAGCTGACTCTAAGCCCGAAATTCATGGTGTCACGCCAATATTAGGCATGGCCACCATGAATTTCTAGTAAAGATAAAAAAAAACCACAACACACAGAAAAATATTTTTATTAGAAATAAAACACAACACAATTAGTGACTCCATCTTTATTGAAATAAAGAGCCCCCCTGCGCAGTAATCCTGGGTCAAGGGTCCCGCGCCGTCCAATCCGGATCCAAAATCATCTGATCGGTTTGCTGGAAGGCAAAGCGATCAGATGATGTGTCAGGTTCAAGTGCCTGAATCACATCACACAGCAGCTAATTGTATAAAAGCCGTTTATACAATCAGCAGATGCATCGGTGCAAAAAAAAAATAAAATACTCACTTATGTGCTGATTACCGGCAGCTCCTGGAGCAGAGTTTGATCCCATCCGATCGCTGCTGGAGCTAACAGTAATCAGGGATGAAGTCTCCTGACGGCATCCGCTGACAGGTTAAGACGGCCCGCCGCTGGCGTCAGCCCGAGACTTACAATCAGCTGACGCGTCAGGTAACTGCATCAGGTGATCCATCGCCAGGTCCTGCATCCTGCAGGCATACGTACCCGGGAGACTGCACACACCCGGAGCGGCGGTACCGGGAGGAGGAGCTGGGAGCGGGCATGGCACCGGGACCCTGCAGACAGGTGAGTATGACATTTTTTTTTCTACTGTTCACTTTTGTTTTCGCAGCCGCTTCCACCTCCTGCCCGTACATGACGCCGCACGGCAGGTGACATGCACAGGACTGGAGGTGGAAGCGGCGGGTGACGGTACCGGGAGGATTCACGCTTCTGTGTTTACTGACAGAAGGAATCCTCTTCCTGTACATGTCACTTTACTACCCACCTCCTACGTTTATAGCTGCGTTTTTGGTCTTAGAAACGCACCAAAACGCACCAAAATGCACCTATTTGCGTTTCTCATTGCGTCTTTCAACATCCCATTGCACTCAATGGATGAAAAGCGCAGTGAAAAACGCGGGAATAATTGACATGCTGCGTTTTTGTGCCACCACAAAAACGCAGCTGAAAAAAAACGCTGTGTGCAGACAGCAAAAATGAAAACTCATAGACTTTGCAGGGGAAGCAAAGTCATGCAGTTTTCTGAGCAAAAACGCACACGAAAACTGCGCAAAAATGCCGCGAAAAACGCACTGTGTGAACTTACCCTAATTAACCAATGCCAGCAAGGATTTATGACCAATAAATCTCATCAGACCAATCTGACTTCCTTCTACAAAAAAGATACTGAAAGGTTGGACCATAGGAATGCTGTGGATATAGTATACCTGGACTTCACTAAGGCATTCAATAAAGTATCACATGACATCCTTATTGAAAAAAATGTTCAAGTACAGAATTGACAAAAATTCAGTTAGATGGATTGATAACTGGCTTAATGATCGGGCGCAACAAGTAATACTAAATGGCTACACATCAAACTGAAGGAAAATTAAAAGCGCGGTACCTCATAGCTCTGTCCTGGGCCATGTACTATTCAATATGTTGATCTGGACAATAGAATTATTGGGGAACTCATAAAATTTGCAGATAATGCGTAGATAGGAAGAGTTGCTAACACTAGAAAGGAAAGAGAGAGTATTCAAAAGGATTTAGACACACTTGAACAATGGGCCGAGGCAATAGAATGGTGTTTAACAGAAACAAATGCAAAGTCCGACATCTGGGAAAAAGAAATGTAAAAAGCATATATAGTATCGGAGGAATAGAACTAGGTGATAGCACCGTGGAAAAGGACTTGGGCATAATATTAGATCACAGATTCAACATGAGCCAACAGTGTGGTGTTCAGCTAAAAAGGACAACAAAATTCTCAGATGTATCAAGACAAGCATTGAATCTAGATCAAGAGAGGTAATAATTCCCCTATACTCTGCCCTCGTCAGACCCCACCTGGAGTACTGCACATATATCTGGGCAGCCCAGTTTAAGAAAGACATCGATATATTTGTGCAAATCCAGAGAAGAGCAACCAAGATGGTAGAAGGTCTGCAAATCATGTCATATGAAGAACGGCTAAAAAAACTAGGAATGATTAGTTTGCAAAAGAGAAGGCTGAGAGGAGACTTAATAGCTGTCTACAAATATCTGAAAGGTAGTCACAGTACAGAGGGAACTAGCCTATTCTCATTAGCACAAGAAAGTACAAGACGCAATGGGATGAAACTAAAAGGAAGGAGATTAGACTTTAGGAAAAACTTTCTGACAGGGAGAGCAGTCAGAGAGTGGAGGAGGCTACCACGGGAGGTAGTGAGATCTCCATCAATGGAAATCTTCAAGCAGAAACTGGATAAACATATAGCTGGTATGATTTAGGAAACCCTGCTCTCCCAGGGGCTTGGCCAACCTTGTAGGGAGGGGACTCGAAACTCACGAGACAAATTACTCAACTAGTAATGGATATCGTGAATTTTGTGCTATTAGTAAGAGTAACGAATAGTGCCAAATATATTCGCTCTTGAAAAAGAAGAAAGATAATGCATGAAGGGAGCACACCACCTTAAATCACAATTAATTCTTTATTTTAATAGTACAAAAACACACATGAATTAAAACCACATAAAATCAACAAATGCCAATGATGTTATACATTAGCCAACAACAGAGTATATATCCCACATGCACATACTTACTTAATGCATTAAATATACCGCCTCCCCTTTTGACCCATGTAACTTCTTGGCTCCCCACTGTCTGGACGCTGCCCTTGTTAACACATGGGACGCCGTGAATTTTTTTGCACACAGGTAACGCATTCTTGAATGATTACACTTTGTATATAAAGTTGTGCTGAAAAGTTTACATACCCTGGCAGATATTTTGCTTTCTTGGCCTTTTTTCAGAGAACATGAATGATAACAAAAAATGTTTTTTCCACTCATGGTTAGTGGTTTTGTGAAGCCATTTATTGTCAAACTACTGTGTTTTCTCTTTTTAAATCATAATGACAACAAAAACATCCAATTGACCCTGATCAATAGTTCACATACCCAAATTCTTAATACCGTGTCTTCTTAAGGCCTTGTTGACACCTCTCCAAATGTAACATTTATGGTTGTGGACAAAAAGTTCAATTTTGGTCTCATCACTCCAAATTACCTTGTTCCAGGGGTTTGGGGGCTTGTCTCTGTGCTGTTTCGCGTATTGTAGGTGAGGTAGTTTGTGGCATTAGCACAGTAATGGCTTTCTTTTGGCGCCTTGACCATGCAGCCCATTTTTGTTCAAGTGCCTCCTTATTGTGCATCTTGAAACAGCCACACTGCTAGTTTTCAGTGAGTCCTGTATTTCAGCTCTTGTTATTTGTGGGTTTTTCTTTGCATCCTGAACAATTTTCCTGGCAGTTGTGGTTGAAATTGTTAGTCTACCTGATCGTAGTTTGGTTTTTACAGAGTCTCTGATTTTCCATTTGTTAATCACAGTTTGGATACTGTTGACTGGCATTATCAGTTCTTTGGATATCTTTTTGTATCCCTTTCCTGTTGTATACAGTTCAACTATCTTTTTCCCGTAGACCCATTGACAATTCTTTTGTTTTCTCCATAACTCACAATCCAGAAACCTCAGTGGCTGGATGAAAGATGCAAGAGTCTGTCTTGATCCCAGAAACTTACTTAGCTTTTATGCACACACACGGATTACAGGCAAACAGGTCACAGGTGAGGATGTTACCTTTATTATCCATTCAAACCCATTTGTGTCAACTTCTGTGCATGTTATCAGGCCACAATCACCAGGGTATGTGAACTTATGATCAGGGTCATTAGGATGTTTTTGGTTGTCACTATGTTTTAAAAAGAGAAAAAACAGTAGTTTGACAATAAATGGCTTCACCCAACCAGTAACCATGAGTGGAAAAAAAGATTTTGTGTTATTCTTCATATTCTCTGAAAAAAAGCCAAGAAAGGAAAACAACTGCCAGGGTATGTAAACTTTTGAGCACAACTGGGCGGCATGGTGGCTCAGTGGTTAGCACTGCAGTCTTGCAGAGCTAGGGTCCTGGGTTCAAATCCCACCAAGGACACTATCTGCAAGGAGTTTGTATGTTCTCCCTCTGTTTGCGTGGGTTTCCTCCGGGTACTCCGGTTTCCTCCCACACTCCAAAGACATACAGATAGGGACTCTAGATTGTGAGCCCCAATAGGGACAGTATTGCCAATGTATGTAAAGCGCTGTGGCATTAATAGCGCTATATAAATGAATAAAATTATTAATTATTATTATTATTAACTGAATATAATGGGCAAAATGACTAGCTGGATTTCTCCATCCCTTCACAACCAAAAGGTATTGCTTGTATGATTACTGTGTCAACTAGTTTGTAGGGGACAAATACTTACATGGTATCCAGTTCATTATAGTATTGATTATAGATTGTGTTTTCCTGCTTTGTCAACCATCTGCCTTATTTTGTGACACTATTACAGGCTTTGTATGACCTGTATATTATACAAATATTAATGGGGATGTATATACTATGTTGTTGCCTAATGTATAACATATTTGGCATTTGTTGATTTTATATGGTTTTAATTCATGAGTGTTTTTTGTACTAAAAAAAATAATAATTGTGATTTATGGTGGTGTGCTCTCTTCATGCATTGTCTTTCTTCTTTTTTAATAGTCAATTTACTAGCATGAAGCACTCCCATGTTTAGGGTATATGATAAAAGTGGTGCATGTAATTTAATAAATTGAATATGTTTCCTCATCATTAGTCATTGGAGCTCAGTTAGAGTTTTTGATTGGTCACACTAAGATTTAGAATACTGAAGGCTCAATAGACTAAATAGATGATATAATAGACTAGCTATTAACAATGTAATAATGATGATGCAATAATTAAGAAACAATTTTTCTATAAGCCTGAATGTAAGGTGTCATAAGTAATTACAACCTCCTCTGGATCATGAAAATTAGAGCTAATGCGAAACTTTAAGCATCATATTAGTATTCAGCACCACACAATTAGTTGCATTCAACTGTTTTTGTCTCTATAATCACTATAATGTATGTATTTGTATCATAAATTATAATAAATATATCATTGCGTATGCTCCTTCCCACTAACCCTCATCCTTTCTTTAAAGTGGTGGAATTGGCTCAAAATATAAAAAATGTGATTGATTTTTGCAAAAAAATATTAAAAAAAATGTTGCCAGAAAACTCACCTACAGGGGAGAAGTAGTAAATTTACCACTTAGCGCTTTGTATGGCCTCTAGAGATGTCCTTTCCATAAGGAATATTTGTTTTTTTAGTGAAGCTCATCTTGCCCTTTCTACTTCATAAATAGAATGTCAGAACTATAAAAGTGCTGGAAGTATTGACAAGTATGTAAGAAGGAGTGCTAGTTGTTATTGTTCAGAATCCTGTTTGTCTATAATGTATGGCATTGACTGTTTTTAACCTTTCCTACTATGTACATCACAATAGAAGGGAGAAAAATGTCAGAATAATTCCTAATTGTGCCTTGTAAGACAAAATGTCATATAATTGCAACTCCAGATCTTCAGTTTTGCCATTCTGAATATTTATGGGACATGGGTTAAGGGGGTGGTAACAAATAGTATCTGAAAACTGTACAGTAAAGCCCAAACCTTATTTCTTTATTTCTCATTTATTCTTATTACTATGCCATTTTCTGATGTTCTTTTTGTCTTCGTACTCCTAAAATAAAGTATGCAGAAGTTTATGAACTGGGTATGTGATTGGAAATTACTGTCAGTAATGACAGAAATTGACGATTACTGTCTGGCACAAAATGATATCTCAGTAATACCTGTCTGACATCAAATGACGTCTCAATACCCTTTTAAAAAAAAAAATAATTATTTGGTATCTAATAGAAATACAGTAACATACCATAAAGACAAATGCAAAGCAAAAAAGTGAAAACGCTTATTACAGGTTTCACAATATTGGAATATCAAAGAAAATTGCACATTGCACATAACACAGGAACTGGAAGCCGAGGCATCTAATCAGGTCACATTAAATACATGAGTATATATGAGGATTGCTGGAATGCATTATCTGGATGATAAAATTCATTAGGAGCGGCTGTCTCACTTTTGGAAATCCTATTCTAGAATCATCAAATGCACCTACATCACACAATGCCTTCCACCATGAAACTGAAATTATTCCTCTGTCATAATATTATTTAGAACTGAATAGGATAACTGAAGTGAGCACTAATATATATATATTATGAGTGCAAGCCAAAAAATACATACTATATAAGGATAAGGCTGCACATCAAACTTAGATAATGGTATAATGCCTCAAGCATATGGAAAAATATTGGAATATACAATGAAAAATGCTACTTGCTAATTTGAACATGTGAATAATGAAATGCATACCTGCCATGAATATTAGGAAAAAGGAGATATTTAGCAATCGCATTGATCAATGTAACTGAGCCCCAAGACCTCGTCAAGGTATATCTCTATATTGGGGTCCCTAGCTCTGTGACCCTAACTGTGTCATCTCATTGCAATTAAAAACTGCTGTGGGTGGAGAGGGGTAACTAAGGACTTTCTTATATAGGAGATGTTTTTTCCATCTCCTATATAAGAAAGTCCTTAGTTACCCCCCAATATAGAGATATACCTTGACGAGGTCTTGGGGCTCAGTTACATTGATCAATGCGATTGCTAAATATCTCCTTTTCCTAATATTCATGGCAGGTATGCATTTCATTATTCACATGTTCAAATTAGCAAGTAGCATTTTTCATTGTATATTCCAATATTTTTCCATATGCTTGAGGCATTATACCATTATCTAAGTTTGATGTGCAGCCTTATCCTTATATAGTATGTATTTTTTGGCTTGCACTCATAATATATATATATTAGTGCTCACTTCAGTTATCCTATTCAGTTATATGTAGTTTTTTACTGAATGTGAACACAGCTCCGCCCCTTTCGGCCATGTTTTTTCCATCTCCTATATAAGAAAGTCCTTAGTTACCCCCTCCACCCACAGCAGTTTTTAATTGCAATGAGATGACACAGTTAGGGTCACAGAGCTAGGGACCCCAATATAGAGATATACCTTGACGAGGTCTTGGGGCTCAGTTACATTGATCAATGTGATTGCTAAATATCTCCTTTTTCCTAATATTCATGGCAGGTATGCATTTCATTATTCACATGTTCAAATTAGCAAGTAGCATTTTTCATTGTATATTCCAATATTTTTCCATATGCTTGAGGCATTATACCATTATCTAAGTTTGATGTGCAGCCTGATCCTTATATAGTATGTATTTTTTGGCTTGCACTCATAATATATATATATATATTAGTGCTCACTTCAGTTATCCTATTCAGTTATATGTAGTTTTTTTCTGAATGTGAACACAGCTCCGCCCCTTTCGGCCATGTTTTTTCCATCTCCTATATAAGAAAGTCCTTAGTTACCCCTCTCCACCCACAGCAGTTTTTAATTGCAATGAGATGACACAGTTAGGGTCACAGAGCTAGGGACCCCAATATAGAGATATACCTTGACGAGGTCTTGGGGCTCAGTTACATTGATCAATGCGATTGCTAAATATCTCCTTTTTCCTAATATTCATGGCAGGTATGCATTTCATTATTCACATGTTCAAATTAGCAAGTAGCATTTTTCATTGTATATTCCAATATTTTTCCATATGCTTGAGGCATTATACCATTATCTAAGTTTGATGTGCAGCCTTATCCTTATATAATATTATTTAGGTCTCAAGCCTAAAGATACTCACCATGTCTTCTGTACAGTATCATGAGATGCACCGAAATGTGTGGAATACAACTTATATCTCCTCACTGGTGTAGTAGATTTTTACAAACTTTTTCCACTTTTAAAATAATTTACTTGCATCTTGTTCCTTAAGCCTCTAAGTATCAAGTCAGTCTATACCAAAGAATAGTTTCAATTGTAATATTATAGCTGCCACATCCAGGGACTTTGGTCCTAACTACTGATTGAAGACATATTGTAAAGCTCCCACTAAGATTAAATAATCCAGCACTGCCTGCTGTACCAACCTCTGAGGTCTAAGTTGGTGAAATAAAATTGCCTGTGCTGCAAGGGGAACAACTAAGGCTAAGTTCACACATCAGTTTTTTTCCAATCAGGCACAATCCGGTTTGTGCCTGATGCATCGGATCCGCCTCAGATTGTGTAAAAACTGATGCGATGGATCCGGTAAAAAAATGGATCCGCATGCATCATCACCGCACACCCCTACACTACCTCATGCATCAACACTGCACATCCCTGCACTACCACACGCATCATCACCGCACATCCCTGCACTACCACACGCATCATCATCCCACACGCAGGCACTACCGCACGCATCATCACCGCACACACAGGCACTACCGCACGCATCATCACCGCACACACTCCGGCACTACTGCATGCATCATCACCGCACACACAGGCACTACAACCCCCATCATTACCGCACACGCCCCGGCACTACCGCACGCATCATCACTGCACACACGCAGACACTAACGCACGCATCATCACCGCACACCCCTGCACTACCGCATGCATCATAACCGCACAACGCTGCACTACCGCACGCATTATCACTGCACACGTAGGCACTACCGCACGCATCATCACCGCACACACAGGCACTACCGCACGCAGCATCACCGCATACACCCCGGCACTACCGCACACATCATCACCGCACACGCAGGCACTACAACCCTCATCATCACCACACACGCCCCGGCACTACCGTACGCGTCATCACCGCACACCCCTGAACTACCACACGCATCATCACCACACACCCCTGCACTACCGTACGCATCATCACCACACACACGCAGGCACTACTGCACGCATCATCACCGCACACCCCTGCACTACCACACGCATCATAACCGCACACATCCCGGCACTACCGCACGCATCATCACTGCACACGCAGGCACTACAACCTCCATCATCACCGCACATGCCCCGGCACTACCGCACGCATCAACGCACACCCCTGCACTACCGCACACATCATAACCGCACACGCAGGCACTACCTCAGTGACGTCACCGCTGACAGTGCGATTCACTTCAGTTGCTGCGTGGAGCTGATAGAGAGCGGCGGTGTTCTACTGCCGCTCCTGTCAGCTTCATGTAGCAGAGCTGGAAGCGTTGTGGGACCTCTGTGGATTACGTCGGACCTGCAGGGGTATTTGGGGATTTTAATAAAGTGGTGAAAGAGGGTATTTTTTTGTCTTTTGTTCCAAATAAAGTATTTTTTTGGGTGTATGTGTTTATTTACTTTCACTTACAGGTTAATCATTGGGGGTGTCTCATAGACGTCTGCCATGATTAACCCCTTATTACCCCGATTGCCACCGCACCAGGGCAATTCGGGATGAGCCGGGTAAAGTCCCGGGACTGTCGCATCTAATGGATGTGGCAATTACGGGCATCTGCTGCCTGATATTGTTAGGCTGGGGGCTCCCCATAACGTGGGGCTCCCCATACTGAGAATACCAGCCTTCAGCCGTATGGCTTTATCTTGGCTGTTATCAAAATTAGGGGGGACCGCACGCTGTTTTTTTTAATTTTTTTTTTTTTTACTGCAAGATATAGACCCGCCCACTGGCAGCTGTGATTGGTTGCAGTGAGACAGCTGTCACTCAGCGTGGGGGCATGTCTGACTGCAACCAATCATAGGCAAAGGTGGGCGGGGAAAGCAGTGAATACGAGATTGAATAATGGGCGGCCGGCATTTTCAAATCAAGAGAAGCCCCCAGAGGTTTGAGACATCTGTGCAGCGTCGCGCCCGTGATTGGTGAGTGGGTGAGAGTGAGTGAATGAGTGAGTGAGTGAGTGAGAGAGTTTGACAGTGAGTGATTGATTTTCTGACAAGCAATGAATTTATATCACTTCTGGGCATGCTCAGAAGTTAAAATACCAAACGGTACATGCTTCCGGCGTTTGAAGAATGCCACCGTATCCGTTGCGCATAGACTTTCATTATGCACCATGCCGCACAGCGCCGCACCTGGCGCTATGCAGTTTTTTGCTGCTGGCAAAAAACGTTCCTCTCTGCGTCCTTTGTGGCCGCCGGAGTGACGTTTTTTGCCGCATCCGTCAAAAAACGGATCAAACGCAAGTACGTGCGGCACGATCCGGCATCAATAAAAGTCTAAGAGGAAAAAACGCACCCGACGGCAAAAAAAACCGGATGCGTTTTTCCCGCAAAGTGCCGGATTGTGTCGCACAGCAAAAACCTGATGTGTGAACATACCCTAACCTCCAATGTCATTGTATGTATTCTCATATTTCCTTCCAGTATTTTTGTGTACTCTTGTGTGCACTTCCATTCCCCTTACCATACATGCTGTAATTTGATCTGGTAAGTTAGAGAAGGGCCATAAATTGAAACCATACAAGGTGGTAAGCATCAATTTTAGTTGTGGAATATATTGCTACCCTGTACATCTTGCCCAAGTTCTAAATATTGTTTTAAGGTCTACTTTAAGTTTCTCAGACCATTATATAACAAGGATTGGGATATTATGTGTGATGTTTTACACAATATATCAACCAAGTTGTGTGTCTGTGCCTCCACACTCAGATCTAGTGCCCTCGATTTACAAACTTCAAGTAGAGGAAATGACTAAATGGAAGTGAGCACCTTCTTTTGATCTCTTCTGGTGAGAGACACCTTTACTGCTCCACACTATTCAGGTCCCTGGCAGTTAAAATGCCCTCTTCTGCCACAGTATAGACCAGAGGTCTCAAACACGCCGCCCTCGGGCCGTATGCGAGCCCTGATACTGCTGCTTCCGGCCTGCAGGCACTTGCCCCCCTTGACAATCATGGCCGGTGCAGGGGCCACAGCCGTCACTGCTTATTTCAGATGAACGTTTTATTGGTGCTGCGCTATTCCAATGGTAGCCGCTTGCTAATGAGAGACAAGCAGCTGATGCGTATAACATCACCTGCTTGCCTCCGACTGGCCGGCGGCTGGCATTGAAATAGTGCAGAGAGAGCTTAACTTAACTTAAGGGGGTCTCGTGCCTGAGGGCCGCAAGAATCAGGGCAGAGGACACCGAGGGAATGTAGGACAGGTGAGAAAAATGTGTGTGTGTGTGTGTATACCCTGTTTTTCCAAAAATAAGCCCTCCCCTAAAAATAAGCCCTAACTTGATTTTTAGTGATTTTTGGAGTAGGTTTCAAATATAAGCCCTACTCCAAAAATAAGCCCTGGTTAGTCAGTGCCTTCAGCTCTAGTTTATGTCACGTGATGCTAGGTTATGTCATTAACATCATGGAGACATAACCTAATGCTGGAGGCATTGGAATAGGCAGCATGTAGCTCCCAAATCATCCTGCTACGTACTCCCACCATGGCAGGGTAAAATCTGCTCATCCGCTCCCGAGTGCCGCCTTCTAAGTTTTGTCACCTGATTCTCGCCTCCTGGCCGCTACTGCCCTATGATTTTTGCTTGGTTCCTGCTTCTGAGTTCTGCCATCCAAATACTGCCTCCTGGGTCCCGCCTCTTGGCCGTTACTGCTCTATGGTTTGGGCTTTGCTGCCAATCCAGGGTCTCACCTCCTGCTTCCCGAGTGCCGCATCTTGGATCCCGCCTCCCGGCCAGCCCTGCTCGCTCCCATAGCATCAGCCATGTGTGACTTCAACAACCACCATTGCAGAGTCCCGCTCAAGACTCCTGCATTCTGCCCCTTCCCGGCTGGATAGGGAAGAAAGGTTCCACTGCCACACAAAGTGTTTTGAAAGTGCCAAAAAGTGTTACCATAAGAGACACTGACACTGCACAAGCAATTGTGAATGTAAGTTAGGGTTATGGTTACTAACCGTAAAGCTGGCCAACCTTCAAGGTAAATTGAAGGTGTATGACCAGTGTTACCTTGAAGGTGTTTGGCTGACAGGTACGGTATCTCGCCAACTCAACACACACACACACACACACACACACACACACACACACACGGTATGGCCGATCTTTTTTGTGTTCTCTATTGGGAGGGGAGGGATAAGCCACAGCTGTGATGGCTTATCTCTCCCAAAACAAGGGAATCACTCATTCATGGAAATAATAAGCCCTCTCCCAAAAATAAGCCCTAGCCCTTTTTTGGAAATTAAAATAATAGAAGACCCTGTCCTATTTTTGGAAAAAACACAGTAGAATGGCACAACAGGGGACCAGGATGGGACATTGCTAGTGTGTGTGTTTTATGGCACAATAGGGGGCCAGGATGGAACATTGCTAGTGTGTGTCTATGTGTTTAATGGTACAACAGGGGACCAGGATGGGACATTGCTAGTGTGTGTGTGTGTGTGTGTGTGTTTAATGGCAGAATAGGGACCAGGATGGGACATTGCTAGTGTGTGTGTGTTTAATGGCACAATAGGGGACCAGGATGGGACATGGCTTGTGTGTGTGTGTCTGTAGGATAGTACAATAGGGGACCAGGATGGGACATTGCTACAAGACGAGGATCAGTAAAGGGGACATTACTACAAGAAGAGGATCTGCATGGGCACATTAGTAAAAAGGGACAAGGATAAACACATTAGTATAGGATGGGGACAAGGATGGGCACATTACTACAGAATGGGGACCAGGATGGGAACATTACTTCAAGAAGGGTACCAGGATTGGGAACATTACTAAAAGCTAAAATAAGTAGATCAAAATTACTATATTCAACACAGTATACCCTTTACTACTTGTATATAGGGCCATACGTTCAACTAAGGTATAAACAACGAAAACAAAATAGTATAAGGCCCTGATGCCAGAAGACGATTTTACGAAACGTACATTGGAATGGAGGGGATGGACGGAACTTGTATCACAACTGAGCTTTAGTAAGTATTATACCTGAACTTTAATTATGTATAAATAGATCACCTCTTGTCATTTAAACTATATATGGCTTGCATAAGTATCTTCATTTCCCTGTGTTCTGGGCATTTGTTTTAGCTCACTTTGAGCTCCCCTTGCTGGGCACTTAATGATTTTTTTGAATTGATCTGATATACAGTCTCTGGTTATTATTGCTAGCTAATTTTGAGCTCCCCCACTGGGTATTCAAGTATTATTACAAAGGGATAATATATAATATATATTATTAAAAAATTCACACATATATAGGATTAGGGACGCACTTTGCACTTTAATATTTTTTCATATATAAAATACTAATCCTTTTATACTTTGTGGAGACTTTGTACTACCTTTTGAATGTATTCCTGTGATATCCATTGTAATTAATCTATGTAAGCCTGTATAATTATGTGATCTCATAGAATCATAGAATATTAGAGTTGGAATGGACCTCCTGGGTCATCTAGTCCAACCCCCTGCTCAAAGCAGGATTCACTAAATCATCCCAGACAGATGTCCGTCCAACCTCTTTTTAAAGACTTGGATTGAAGGAGAACTCACAACCTCTCGTGGCAGCCTGTTCCACTCATTGATCACCCTCACTGTCAAAAAGTTTTTTCTAATATCTACTCTGTGTCTCCTCCCCATCAGTTTCATCCCATTGCTTCTAGCCTTTCTTTGTGAAAATGAAAATAAAACTGATCCCTCTACAGTGTGACAGCCTTTAAGATATTTGTAGACAGCTATTAAGTCTCCTCTCAGTCTTCTCTTTTGCAAGCTAAACAATCCTAAATCCTGTAACCGTTCTTCATAGGACATGGTTTGCAGTCCAGTCACCATTCTGGTCACTCTTCTCTGAACTTGCTCCAGTTTGTTGATGTCTTTTTTAAAATGTGGTGCCCAGAACTGGACACAGTATTCCAGATGAGGTCTGACCAAAGAGGAGTAAAGGGGGATAATGACTTCACGTAATCTAGACTGTATGCTTCTGTTAATACATCCTAGAATGGTGTTTGCCTTTTTTGCTGCTGCGTCACACTGTTGACTCATGTTCAGTATGTGAACTATTAGTATACCTAAGTCTTTTTCACACATGCTTTTGGATAGCTCTATTCCTCCCATGCTGTATATGCTCTTTTCATTATTCTTGCCAAGATGTATGACTTTGCATTTCTCCCTGTTAAAAACCATTCTATTAGTTACTGCCCATTGTTCCAGCTTGTTTAGATCTTGTTGAATCCGCTCTCTCTCTTCTCTAGTATTAGCTATTCCTCCTATCTTTGTGTCATCAGCAAATTTAATCAGTTTACCCTTAATACCTTCATCTAAATCATTGATAAAAATGTTGAACAACACGGGGCCCAGGACAGAGCCCTGTGGTACCCCACTTGAAACAGTCTTCCAACTGGATGTGCAGCCATTTATGACCACTCTTTGACTCCGATCACTAAGCCAGTTACAAATCCATCTAACAGTTGCCTTGTCCATTCCACACTTGGTCATTTTTTCAATAATGATTGTATGAGATACTTTGTCAAATGCTTTACTGAAGTCAAGATATACTATATCAACTGCATTTCCCTGATCCACCCAGTCAGTGATTTTGTCATAGAAGGAAATTAAGTTAGTCTGACATGACTTATTAGTTGCTAACCCATGCTGGCTCTGGTTAATCACTTCATTCTCATCCAGGTACTTGCATAAATGTTGTTTAATAATTTGTTCAGAGATCTTTCCTGGTATGGAAGTCAGGCTCACAAGGCCTGTAGTTCCCTGGGTCCACCTTCTTCCCCTTTTTGAAGATAGAGACAACATTTGCTCTTCTCCAGTCTTCTGGAACTTTTCCTGTTCTCCAAGAATTTTCAAAAATTATGAAGAGTGGTTCTAATATTTCCTCTGCTAACTCCTTCAGTACTCTGGGGTGTAATTCATCTGGACCTGGGGACTTGAATTCATTAATGTTAGCTAAGTATTCCCTCATTATCTCTTTGTTTATTGATGGCCTGTATTCTTCTAATCCTACAATTAGAACGGTGAAGATCAGTTGATTTTACTTTTTCAGAGAAAACAGATGCAAAATAACAATTTAACAGTTCGGCCTTCTCAACATTATTTTTTACAACTTCACCATTGTCATCCTGTAAAATTCCTATAACATCTTTGACTTTTCTTTTATTTTTGACATAATTCCAAAATCCTTTTTTATTGCTTTTGACATCTCTTGCAAGCCTTATTTCATTATCAGCTTTTGCTAATCTGATGTGTGCCCTGCAGGTTTTGCAGACGGTGTTATATTCTTCTTTAGATATGCCTCCCTCTTTCCATTTAATAAACATTTCTTTCTTCCTTTTTAGCATCTGTTTAAGTTCTGTGTTCATGCAGCCTGATTTCCTTAAATGTTTCTTATTCTTCCCTCTTTTAGGGATTGTTAACGATTGCGCTTTGAGAATCTCATTTTTCAAGATGTCCCATCCTTCCTGGACATTTCTGTCCTTAAGGACATACGGCCATTGAATCCCTGCTATTCTCTTTTTGAGTCCCTTAAAATCTGCCTTTCTGAAATTCAGCCTTGAAGTCTGAGTTTTCACTGGTCTTCCTCCTCTAGTTATCCAAAACTCTATGATAGCATGGTCACTGCTTCCCAGGGTCCCAGCCACCCTTACCTCCTCAACCATTTCCTCCCTGTTTGTAAGGATTAGATCCAAGGTAGCAGATCCCCTTGTTTTCTCCTCTATCTTTTGGAAGATAAAGTTGTCAGCAACAGAGGATAAGAATTTGTTGGAACTGTTAAGGTCCAGTCACACTAAGCAACTTACCAGCGATCCCAACAACGATAGGGATCGCTGGTAAGTTGCTAGGAGGTTGCTGGTGAGATGTCACACTGCGACGCTCCAGCGATCCCACCAGCAACCTGACCTGGCAGGGATCGCTGGAGCGTCGCTACACGAGTTGCTGGTGAGCTCACCAGCAACCAGTGACCAGCCCCCAGCGCCGCGTGGAAGATGCTGCGCTTGGTAACTAAGGTAAATATCGGGTAACCAACCCGATATTTACCTTGGTTACCAGTGCACGCAGCTACACATGCAGAGAGCAGGGAGCAGCGCACACCACTTAGCGCTGGCTCCCTGCTCTCCTAGTTACAGCACACATCGGGTTAATTACCCGATGTGTGCTGCAGCTACACGTGCACAGAGCAGGGAGCAGCGCACACCACTTAGCGCTGGCTCCCTGCTCTCCTAGCTACAGCACACATCGGGTTAATTACCCGATGTGTGCTGCAGCTAAATGTGCACAGAGCAGGGAGCAGCGCACAATGCTTAGCGCTGGCTCCCTGCTCTCCTAGCTACAGCACACATCGGGTTAATTAACCCGATGTGTCCTGCAACTACATGTGCACAGAGCAGGAGCCGGCACTGAGACTGAGAGCGGCGGAGGCTGGTAACAAAGGTAAATATCGGGTAACCAAGGACAGGGCTTCTTGGTTACCCGATGTTTACATTGGTTACCAGCCTCCGCAGAAGCTGGCTCCTGCTGCCTGCACATTTAGTTGTTGCTGTCTAGCTGTCACACACAGCGATCTGTGCTTCACAGCGGGACAGCAACAACTAAAAAATGGCCCAGGACATTCAGCAACAACCAACGACCTCACAGCAGGGGCCGGGTTGTTGCTGGATGTCACACACAGCAACATCGCTAGCAACGTCACAAAAGTTGTTCGTTAGCAGCGATGTTGCTAGCGATGTTGCTAGCGATGTTGCTTAGTGTGACGGGGCCTTTACTTTTGCCTGAGAGAGATTCCCAACAAATTTCTGGATAGTTGAAATCTCCCATGATCACAACATCATATTTTTTGTGAAGTTGGTCATCTGATGCATAAAGTGTTTATCTATATCCTCCGCTTGTTGAGGCGGCCTGTAGTACACGCCTACAATAGTGTTCTTTCCCTTGTTTTCTCCTTGTATTCTTAGCCAAACAACTTCCACAGAACTCCCAGTCTCTGAAGCTTCATTCTCTGTGGAGATATAGGATTTTCTAACATACAATGCGACACCTCCTCCTCGTTTATTATGTCTGTTTCTTGCAAATAAGTTGTATCCTTCTAGCTTTGTATTCCAATCATGTGTATCATTCCACCAAGTTTCAGTGATGCCAATGACATCATATTTCTTTTCCTGAGTTAGTAACTCCAAGTCTCCTTGTTTGTTGCCCATGCTCTGTGCATTTGTATAAAAACATTTTAGTTTGTGATTGTTTTTTCTTTCCCCCATATTTTCATTATTCTGATTTTTTTGTCTTAAGGCTACTTTACACACTGCGATATCGGTCCCGATATCGCTAGTGTGGGTACCCGCCCCCATCTGTTGCGCGACACGGGCATATCGTTGCCCGTGCCGCACAACATCGCCCAGAGCCGTCACACATACTTACCTGCCCGGCGACGTCGCTGTGACCAGCGAACCACCTCCTTTCTAAGGGGGGCGGTCCGTGCGGCGTCACAGAGACGTCACTGAAACGTCACTGAACCGCCACCCAATAGCAGCGGAGGGGCGGAGATGAGCGGGACGTAACATCCCGCCCACCTCCTTCCTTCTGCATAGCAGCCGGGAGGCAGGTAAGTGGAGCTTCCTCATTCCTGCGGCGTCACACGCAGCGATGTGTGCTGCCGCAGGAACGAGGAACAACTTCGTTACTGCTGCAGTAACGATTTTTAAGAATGGACCCCCATGTCGCCGATTAGCGATTTTGCACGTTTTTGCAACGATGCAAAATCGCTTATCGGTGTCACACGCAACGGCATCGTTAATGCGGCCGGATGTGCGTCACAAATTTCGTGACCCCAACGACTCAGCATTAGCGATGTCGCAGCGTGTAAAGCCCGCTTTAGTTCTTCCTTTCCATTTTTAACAGCAGAGTTTTCAATAGTATTTGTCACCTGTAGGGCTTTCCCTGGCCTTTTTCTTTCCTTCCCACACTGTTCTAAACCTTTTAATCTATACCTTTTTGATTTATTTATTTACATATGCCATTCATCCCCCATACCTTGTGGTACCATTTTATAATGTGACTATATGACTTGTTTCAATAAAGTTTCATTTTAGGCCTTATACTATTTTGTTTTTGTTATCTATACAAAATTACTATATGGTGCTAATTGTAAAACTGTATTACTTACAAGAAAGGAATAAAATGTAAATAAAAATAAATAAAAGCATAAAATGTTTTTGCATATTTTTATATATATATATATATATATATATATTTAAACAAAAAAGTGCACGTTTATTATAATAAACAAGCAAAAAATGTTCACAGTGATCCAAAGGTGTAGAGAAAAAAAACATATGGTACTAATAAAAATGTCACTTTGTCCTGCAATCAATGCAGCCCCCAAAATTATATATATACAGTATATGGTGCCCCACCACATTATGGGTGTCAGGTCCAAGCATTCCTACATGAACAGTGTCCTGGAAAGTGGATTGGTCATCATGGGTCAGTTGAATGGCCACCAAGGTCTCCCAGTTTGACCCCCTTATGCCGCCGTCACACGGGACGATTTATCGTGCGATCGCATTGTTTGTGGGCGGGGGGTACGCACATAATTAACAGCCGGCACGCATGATCACGCCTGGCAAATACAGCCTGGAGTGATCATGTGCGGCTGTATTCACTGCCCCCCTCACATCATCATCAGCACGGGGCGCAGTGAATATTACGGTATACTCACCGGTCAGTTCCCTACAGCATTGCGATCTCTTCCTGTCTGTGCCTGCCAGGTGATCTGTGTAGAGAGCGGTGAGCATAGCGATGACGTCATCGCTGTGTGCGCCGCTAGTCTCTACGCAGGTCAGCTGACACGCAGACAGGAGTACAAGTGTTGCTGCAGACAACGGTGACAGCTCCACACTCCAGCGGCGCTGCTGCCAGCACTGACAGGGGGAGGAGCAATGCTGCAGGAGCAAGGAAAGGTGAGTATAAACTTTTTTTGTGTGTGACACAGGATACATGCCATATAGCAGGATGGGGGTATATAGCAGGATGGTGCTATATAGCAGGATGGATGGGGGTATATAGCAGGATGGATGGGGGTATATAGCTGGATGGATGGGGGTATATAGCAGGATGGGAATATATACCAGGATGGGTCTATATAGCAGGATGAGGGCATATTCCAGGATGGCAGTATATAACAGGATGGGAACATATAGCAGGATGCCAGTATATAGCAGGATGCCAGTAAATAGCAGGATAAGGGCATATATCAGGATGGGGTACATATATTCAAGGATGGGGATCATATACCAGGCTGGGGTACCTTAGTAGAGAATTTGGGGACATTACCCCCATAACAGTCAGCAGCAGATCCTCGCCCCATAACAGTGTGTCATGACCACATTTTTTGCGAAAAATTTCATTTTTCTTTTTTCCTCCTCTAAAACCAGGGGGCGTCTTATGGTCCGGTGCGTCTTGTAGTCCGAAAAATACGGTACTCTTTGTTTCCTATCTTTTATCCAATTCATTACCCAGTTGCATATAGTTTCCCCTAGTCCTTGCTTCTGGAGCTTTAGTATAAGGCTATTATGTGGTACAGTATCAAATGCCTTTACAAAGTCCAAATAAATCACAGCAGCTGCATTACCAATCTCCAAATTTGCACTTACCTCCTCATAGGACCCAAACATGTTGGTTAGACATGACAGACAAATTCATGAAAGATACAGTTCTGCTCAAAAGTTTACATACCCCGGAAGATTTTTAGCTTTCTTGACCTTTTTTCAGAGAATATGAATGATAACACATTCATATTCCACTCATGATTGCTGGTTGGATGAAGCAATTTATTGTCAAACTACTGTGTTTTCTCTTTTTAAATCATAATGAAAACCAAAAACATCCAAATGACCCTGATCAAAAGTTCACATTCCCCAGTTCTTAATATTGTGTATTGCCCCTCTAACATCAATGACAGCTTGAAGTCTTTTATGGTAATTGTGGATGAGGCTCTTTAATTTCTCAGATGGTAAATCTGCCTATGCCCTCATCTAATCATCATGGTATCTACGTGGCACGCATCTTGATCGGCCTCCTGATGAACCTTAGGGGAAATGCGTTGAGGCAGGAGCTCATACACATCACAAAAATGATAAGTACTGTATATTCTTTCAATGACTTCCCATTAATTAACTGCATGGTTGCCAGCAGTGATTTGCACTTTTGTTAGGCACAAGCACTTTTTCATATTCTTTGATAGTTTGATTCTTTGGCGAACCAGGGCAAATAAGGGACAGTCAACGGAGAATGGGGACACCAATTAATATCTATTAGGGTGCTGACCTTCACGGTTAGGTAGTGGACAGGAGGGAAGTTCTATTGCAGAGTGTTATTTGTAACTCACTCCCTTTACCTGGGTACTAGTATTTTAATGTGTATGGCACAAATTTGGTATATTGGTGTCTACCTGATCGTGGTTTGGTTTTTACAGAGCCCTTGATTTTTCATTTGTTATTCACAGTTTGAACACTGCTGACTGGCATAATCAATTCCTTGGATATCTTTTTGTATCCCTTTCCTGTTTTATACAGTTCAACTATTTTTTCCCTTAGATCTGTTGACAATTCTTTTGCTTTCCCCATAAATCATAATCCAGGAACATCAGTGGCTGGATGAAAGATGCAAGAGTCTGTCTGGATCCCAGAAACTCACTCAGCTTTTATGCACATACACTGATTACAAGCAAACAGGTCACAGGTGAGGATGTTACCTTTATTAGCCATTCAAACCCATTTGTGTCAATGTGTTATGATCCGGAACCATGGAAGATCACCATAAATCATTGGTTAAAGGTGACAAGAGCATTGGCAACTAATCTGGCCGCCATCCCCTTACAGACCATCAACACTAGAAGTAGCCGAGGGGTGAACTAACATCCTGTGCACCGCAAAACCAGCAGGAGAACTAGCTATCCTAAAGGAAGGAAAGAAGAATAACTCTCTGCCTCAGAAAATAGATAAAGAATAGCAAGCCCCCCACATTCAAAGACTGCAGTGATATAGGAAAACACAATACACAGACAGATGATAGAATTAGCAAAAGGTGAGGCCCTACTGTCTAAATAGGACAGGATAGGAAAGGGACTCATGGTGACCAGAGAAAAACCCTGCAAAAATCAAAAAAACCTGATAGTACAAAAAGCCCTCAGATCGCTAGATCTGAACTCTGTCCTATACCAGGCGCTCTTGTCATACCAATGAACAGAAAGCAGGAATCATTACAAATTCAAGAAGCAACAAACACATGGACTAATTAGCAATACTCCAAACATAGCTACAGGGAGCTTCCCTGCTGAGCAACTGAGAGGGAAGATCCCTGCATGCAAATAAACTGAAAACAACCACAACAAATGACAAACTCAGATAAGAGCAAAAAAAACAACAAACAACAAATAAAGAGCCAAGCACTTATCGTAGATGTGATCTGGAGCAGGATGAAGCAGGCTGGTGTACAAAGAACAACTGACATCCGGCATAGCCTGCTATCAGACCAGGGTTTAAATAAGCAGAGAGTTAGCAATGGAAACATCCATTGCTCAACACACCTGGTCTCTGACCAAACCATTCCTGGCCACAAGAGGGAGCCTCACAGCAGCAAAAGCATAACTGACATTCTCAACAGTACCCCCCCTTGAGGAGGGGTCACCGAACCCTCACCAACGCCACCGGGTCGCTCAGGATGAGCATGATGGAAGGCGCGAACCAACCTGTCCGCATGAATGTCAGAAGCCACAACCCAAGAGTTATCCTCCTGCCCATAACCCTTACATTTCACAAGGTACTGAAGCTGTCGCCTACTGCGACGGGAATCCAGAATTTTTTCAACCTCATACTCCAGATCCCCTTGTACCAAAACAGGGTCAGGAGGTGCTGCTGCCGGAACTGTTGGCACCACATGTCTCTTCAACAAGGACTTATGGAAGACATTGTGAATCTTAAATGACACAGGCAGAGTCAAACGGAAAGATACAGGGTTGCTAATCTCTGAAATCTTATAAGGTCCAATAAATCTGGGCTTAAATTTAGGATATGGAACTCTCATAGAAATATTTTTAGAGGACAACCACACCATGTCCCCCACTTTAAACCGGTGACCAACAGTCTGACGCCGGTTGGCAAATTTCTGGGCAGATTCTTGGGATTGAAAGAATTTATCCACTACCTGTCCCCAAATCTGCTGCATTCTGTTTACCACCGAATGCATCCCTGGGCAATCAGATGCCTCAAGCTGCCCCGAGAGGAACCTGGGGTGATACCCAAAATTGCAGAAAAAGGGGGACACCAATGTGGTAGCGCTAGATCTATTGTTAAGGGCAAATTCAGCTAAAGGCAAAAACGAAACCCAGTCACCCTGATCCGCAGAAACAAAACACCGTAAATAGGTCTCCAGGGTCTGGTTAGCCCTTTCAGTCTGACCGTTGGTCTGAGGATGAAACACCGAGGAGAAAGACAGCTGAACATCCAATTTGGAACAAAAAATCCTCCAAAATCTGGATACAAACTGCACCCCTCTGTCAGAAACAATGTTTTCGGGAATACCATGCAAATGAACAACATGTTGGAAAAACAAAGGCACCAACTCTGATGAAGACGGCAACTTAGATAGGGGAACCAAGTGGACCATCTTGGAAAATTTATCACAGATCACCCAAATCACAGTCATTTTCTGAGAGACGGGAAGCTCTGAAATAAAATCCATAGAGATGTGCGTCCAGGGTCTCTTAGGTACCGGCAAAGGCAATAATAGCCCACTAGAACGTGAACAACAGGGCTTGGACCTAGAACAAACTCCACACGACTGCACAAAACTACGGACATCCCGGAACAGGGAAGGCCACCAAAAGGAGCGGCCCACAAGATCCCGAGTACCAAAAATGCCAGGATGACCCGCCAAAACAGAACAATGAACCTCAGAGACAACTCGGTCTCTCCATTGGTCTGGGACAATCAGTTTCCCCGTAGGACATCTCTCAGGTTTATCCTCCTGAAATTCCGCCAGTGCCAACTGCAGAGCAGGCGAAATGGCTGCAAGAGAACAGAGGATAGTAGACGGCTCGACAACCTCCAAAGAGTCAGCACAGAAACTCCTGGAAAGGGCATCGGCCTTAACATTCTTGGTGCCTGGCAAAAAAGAGACCACAAAATTAAACCGGGTAAAAAACAAAGCCCACCTGGCCTGCCGAGGATTCAACCTCTTGGCAGGTTCCAGATAGGTAAGATTCTTGTGGTCTGTAAGAACCACAACTTGATGTCTAGCCCCCTCCAACCAATGTCTCCACTCTTCAAATGCCCACTTCATAGCCAATAATTCCCAGTTCCCCACATCATAATTCCATTCAGAAGGAGCAAATTTCCGAGAGAAAAAGGCACAGGGCTTAAGTTTACCCAAAGTAGCGTCTCGTTGAGACAGAACAGCTCCTGCTCCAATCTCTGTGGCATCGATCTCAACCTAAAATGGGCGAGACACATCAGGTTGCTGCAGGACTGGTGCAGAAGTGAATCACCTCTTAAGCTCCTGGAAGGCCACAATCGCCTCTGGGGTCCAATGCTCAGTATCAGCCACCTTCTTGGTCAAATTTGTCATAGGCTTGACAATGGCAGAAAAATTGGCTATAAATTTACGGTAAAAATTAGCAAACCCCAAAAACTGCTGCAGGGATTTTAGAGAAGTCAGTTGCAACCAGTCATAAATAGCCTGAACCTTAACCGGGTCCATTTCGATAGCGGAGGGAGACAAGATGAAGCCCAAAAAGGAAATCCTTTGCACCCCAAAGAGGCACTTTGACCCCTTAACGTACAGTGCATTATCCTTAAGTATCTGAAAAACAGCCCGTACTTGCCCAACATGAGAGTCCAAATCATCAGAAAAAATCAAGATGTCATCCAAATAAACAATCAAAAATTTACCAATAAGGTTCCGAAAAATATCATTCATGAAGGCCTGGAAGACGGAGGGGGCATTAGTGAGCCCAAAATGCATCACTAGGTACTCAAAATGCCCCTCAGGAATAGTAAAAGCCGTCTTCCATTCATCACCCTCCTTAATACGGATGAGATTATACGCACCCTTAAGATCCAGTTAAGTAAAACAATTGGGACCCTTCACTCTAGAGAAAAGATCAGGCATCAGAGGCAAAGGGTACTGATATTTGATCGTAATTTTATTACGAAGACGGTAATCAATACAAGGTCTCAACTACCCATCTTTCTTAGCAACAAAGAAAAAGCCAGCACCCAAAGGAGAAGAAGAGGGCTGAATGTGCCCCTTCTCCAATGATTCCCTGATGTATGACTGCATGGCATCATGTTCGGGCACAGACAAGTTGAAAATCCGCCCCTTGGGAAATTTACAACCCGGCAGCAGCTCAATGGCACAGTCACAGTCCCGGTGTTGGGGCAGAGAATCAGATTCCTGGTCATTAAATACATCACGGAAATCAGACAAGAAGGCCGGAACATCAACTGCCTGAGCAGACGTGGATGACATGGAAAGGTCCTGATGCACACCTTGACAACCCCAACTAGCTACCGACAAGAATCTCCAGTCAAGAACTGGATTATGGGTCTGCAACCACGGAAATCCCAGAACCAAAATATCCTGTAGATAATGCAATATTAAAAATGTACAAGTTTCCTGATGCGCTGGTGCAACTTTCATAGGCACCTGGGTCCAAAATTGGGGTTTATTTTCTGCCAAAGGGGTAGCATCAATGCCCCTTAAAGGAATAGGAGTTTGCAAAGGAATCATGAGGGAACCGCAATCCCTAGCAAACCCAAAATCCATCAAATTGAGCGCTGCCCCTGAGTCCACAAAGGCCAGTGCAGTAAATGAAGACAATGAGCAAATCAATGTGACAGACAAAAGAAACTTTGGTTGCAAAGAACCCACAGTAACAGAAGTAGCCAATCTCCTTTCACGTTTAGGGCAGACGGAGATATTATGAGAAGCGTCTCCACAATAGAAGCACAGTCTATTCTTCCGTCTGAACCCCTGCCGACTAGCATTAGAAAGGACCCTATCACACTCCATAGGCTCCAAAGGCTGTTCCTCAGGCACAAAACCAGCAAGTATCTTCCTGCGTTCATGTAACCGCCTATCAATCTGAATGGCTAAGGTCATAGAGGCATCAAGACCAGAAAGGACGGGGAATCCCACCATTATATCCTTCACAGTATCGGCAATACCCTTCCGAAAAAGAGCCGCAAGCGCGTCATAATTCCATTTGGTAAGGACCGCCCACTTTCGAAATTTCTGACAAAAAAGTTTCTGCAGAATCCAGACCCTGAGTTAAGGACAACAAGGCCTTTTCTGCTTGGTCCACAATATTGGGTTTGTCATATCATGAACCCAAGGCCTGAAAAAAGGAATCCACATCACTGAGAATCGGATCATCAGACGCCAAAGAGAAGGCCCAGTCCTGAGGGTCACCACGCAGCAGGGAGATGACAATTTTGACCTACTGTACGGGATTCCCTGAGGACTTAGGGCGCAGGTCAAAAAATAATTTACAATTATTTTTGAAGCACAAAAATCTCGACCTATCTCCCGAAAAAAATTCAGGAACGGGAATCTTAGGCTCTGCAAGGGGAGTCTGTGCAAGATAAGACTCTATACGACGAACCTTAGCATCAAGATGAGCAACACGCTCCCCCAATTCATCCATGCTAGAAAAAATAAATCATCCAGGGAACCCAAAGAAAAATAAGAAAAACACAAAAAAAATAAATTTTCAGCAGACTTTTTTTTTTTTTTTTTCCTTTGTTTTTTTAAGAGTACCCTTTAAATTTGTTGGTCGGATGTACTATTATGATCCGGAACCATGGAAGACCACCAAAAATCATTGGTTAAAGGTGACAAGAGCATTGGCAACTAATCTGGCCGCCATCCCCTTACTAACCATCAACTCTAGAAGTAGCCGAGGGGTGAACTAACATCCTGTGCACCGCAAAACCAGCAGGAGAACTAGCTATCCTAAAGGAAGGAAAGATGAATAACTCTCTGCCTCAGAAAATAGATAAAGAATAGCAAGCCCCCCACATTCAAAGACTGCAGTGATATAGGAAAACACAATACACAGACAGATGATAGGATTAGCAAAAGGTGAGGCCCTACTGACTAAATAGGACAGGATAGGAAAGGGACTGATGGTGGCCAGAGAAAAACCCTGCAAAAATAAAAAAAAACCTGATAGTACAAAAAGCCCTCTCCGTCCTATACCAGGCGCTCTTGTCATACCAATGAACAGAAAGCAGGAATCATTACAAATTCAAGAAGCAACAAACACATGGACTAATAGGAGCAATACTCCAAACATAGCTGCAGGGAGCTTCCCTGCTAAGCAACTGAAAGGGAAGATCCCTGCATGCAAATAAACTAAAAACAACCACTGCAAATGACAAACTCAGATAAGAGCAAAAAAACCCCTAAACAACAAATAGAGAGCCAAGCACTTATCTGGGGTAGATGTGATCTGGAGCAGGATGAAGCAGGCTGGTGTACAAAGAACAACTGACATCCGGCATAGCCTGCTATCAGACCAGGGTTTAAATAAGCAGAGAGTTAGCAATGGAAACGCCCATTGCTCAACACACCTGGTCTCTGACCAAACCATTCCTGGCCACAAGATGGAGCCTCACAGCAGCAAAAGCATAACTGACATTCAAAACACAAGGTCTCTGCATGCTATCAGACAAAAATTACCAGGGTATGTGAACTTTTGATCAGGGTCATTTGTATGTTTTTGGTTGGCATTTTGATTTGAAAAGAGAAAACACAGTAGTTTGACAATAAATGGCTTCACCTGACCACTAACCATGAGTGGAAAAAAAGATTATGTATTATCCTTCATATTCTCTGAAAAAGGCCAAGAAAGCAAAAAATCTGCCATGGTATGTAAACTTTTGAGCAGAACTGTATCTTTCATGAATTTGTCTGTCATTATATTATTTTCTGCGATATATTTTTGCATGTCATACCTTAAAATGCCCTCAAAAACTTTGCATATTACTGATGTCAGGCTTACTAGATGGTAGTTGCCTGGATCCACCCGCTTACCTTTCTAAAATATCCAGAACCACATCAGCAATCCTACAATCCTGAGGCACCAGCCCTGTTGCAAGAGAGTCTAAGAAGATACAGCGGTCTGTCAATTACTGAGCTCAATTCCCTCAATATTCGTGGATGAATGCTATCTGGCCCGGGGGATTTTTAAATGTTTAATTTACTCAGACGCAGACGTACTTTTTCTTGTGTTAAATTAATTATATCGGATGGTGAACTTTGATTTTTGACTTGTTGAATGATCCCTGGAACAGTCAGTTCCTTGGTGAACACGGGTAAAAGTGCCTGTTTAATATCTCAGTCTTTTGTTTGTCCTCTATAACTAACTTGTTATTATATTTTAAGAGGTCAATACCATCTTTTGTTTTCCTTTTGGCCTTAATGTATTTTTACATTTTTTTGGGATTTATTTTAATGTCCTTGGCAATATTTGTTTCAGTAGCTAACTTTGCTTGCTTGATTTCTTTTTTACAGTTAGGTCCAGAAATATTTGGACAGTGACACAATTTTCGCGAGTTGGGCTCTGCATGCCACCACATTGGATTTGAAATGAAACCTCTACAACAGAATTCAAGTGCAGATTGTAACATTTAATTTGAAGGTTTGAACAAAAATATCTGATAGAAATTGTAGGAATTGTACACATTTCTTTACAAACACTCCACATTTTAGGAGGTCAAAAGTAATTGGACAAATAAACCAAACCCAAAAAAAAATTTTTTATTTTCAATATTTTGTTGCGAATCCTTTGGAGGCAATCACTGCCTTAAGTCTGGAACCCATGGACATCACCAAACGCTGGGTTTCCTCCTTCTTAATGCTTTGCCAGGCCTTTACAGCCGCAGCCTTCAGGTCTTGCTTGTTTGTGGGTCTTTCCGTCTTAAGTCTGGATTTGAGCAAGTGAAATGCATGCTCAATTGGGTTAAGATCTGGTGATTGACTTGGCCATTTAGAATGTTCCACTTTTTTGCACTCATGAACTCCTGGGTAGCTTTGGCTGTATACTTGAGGTCATTGTCCATCTGTACTATGAAGCGCCGTCCGATCAACTTTGCGGCATTTAAATCCAAAAACGGAAATAGAGATCCATAATTTATATATGCATGTCTACCAAGCAAAATATATATAAACCTACATTTAGACCTGCGTAATCATATAGTGCATCAGAAAAAATACACAGAATTTCAAAAAAGTATACAAATTTTATTAACATGATACTGACAACACAGAATATCAAATGATTAGAGACGGATGTCAAAGAGGACACAGTTAAAAATCATTACCCCTTAAAAACACAGAAAAACAATCCTGGGACAGTGTGGTATAAAGTTGGTATGATTATAGTGGTCAAAGATTGGATATATACATACATCCTAAAGTGCATCAAAGCTAATTTGCATAGGATCACCAGTCTAGTATGCTTCAGCAATCAAAAAAAGGGTGTATGATTATACCCCAAATACATCAAGAATGATAACACTGACATTCCAGCAGGTATAATCAGCAACTGATGTTTTGAATTAATACAAAATGCAGATGCAGGCATATTATACATATAAGAAACCACCACGGATTACAGAGATTAAAGCATGCATTTCTGCAGTTCAATTATTAGTTACTACCCATGTAAGGGTTTACCAACCTTCAGGTCAAAGAATAGACACCCCAAATGCGTACCATACCATCCTACCACCCAAGAAGGGGAGGAGGGGAAAACCAAAGGGTTTGACCAAAAGACTTGGTAATCTGCTGGAGGCAGATTTAAGGTAATCTGAGACCACTACCTGTTGAACCACACTGCTCAGCACCTCTACGCGCGTTTCCCACTCGCTTCGTCAGGAGGTGCTGTGACAGGGAAGTGGTCATCTTTTTATGGTACAGGACTCACCTGAGGCCCATCAGTGGCGCGCGGCGCGCGGCGGCGGCCATGCCGCCCACTGCAGCTGGCGTCCCGGAAGTCGCATTGCGCGTGTGCGCTAATCGCTTCACTCATTGGGCGCCGGCTGCAGGGGAGGGACAGACACCGACACACATCGCGCGCACGGGCATCAGTAAGCCCAGCGCCATCTTGGATGAGGGCAAAACTCCTGGAAGCCAGCATAGATCAAGGAAACTCATACATATATTACTGGTAATGTTGTTTCTTTGAGCAATAGCCATATTATAAGTACATAGTATCGCCTATGGTTGACAAAATGCATAATGTCCCGGTCCTAAGGTTTGTGGAAGACGCGGCACACGGAAACACCAAAAAAACATTATTCAGCCATCTATAGCAAAGAAAAGTTATTTATTACATGGTTATCCCGTGCGCCGCATGTCCACAACCAAAACAGGTCACCATGCGTATCATACAAACTGAAATAAAATTACAATGCTCAAACATTTAATATACATAATAATGCACATAAATCCTGGAATATCGTTCCATCACATTACATCGCACAGATGTTTGATATGCAGATTGATGCACATGTATCCTAAAATATAATTCCATCACATATGCAGGGAATGCGCATTTCACACACAACTGGCCTCCAAAAAATTCGCTCTCCCCAAGCCCTGTATATAAGAATCAAAGGAAAAAGAAAAGAATTAAAAAATGACCATAAAAATCAAACAGAGAGCAACAGGCCCGAGGGGGCAGCTCAAGTCAGACCCAAACAGTAAGTACCACACAGAACATGATTAAACAAGGATCATCAGTATATACCAACAAGCGCATGAGAACAGGATTTGAAACAGAAATTCAGGGCAAAAATATCCACAGGGAAGGTGGTCACAGAAAGGGCTTATGGTCACAGAAAGGGCTTAAAGGACACCAGATCATTTAGACCCTGAGGCTTAACGGTCTCCAGTGTGGTAATCCACTTCACCTCCTTCTGGGCAAGTACCTTTCTGTGATCACCTCCCCTCGTACCGAAATAAACTCTATCTATCCCTCTGAACTTAAGAAGACGCCAATTACAGCTATGCTTTTCTCGAAAGTGCCTGGGTATATTGTTAAGGGCATCAATTTCTTCCGCTGTTTTAACCTTTGCAGCTTTTTTGATGTCCCTAATATGTTCAAGGACCCTAACTCTAAATTCCCGGGAAGTCAGCCCTACATAAATTAATCCGCAGGGGCACTTAGCCCAGTAAACAACAAATGTTGTCCTGCAGTTGATAGTATGCACAATCTTGTAGGACTTAGTATTAGATGCATCATGGAAAGTAAAGGACCTCTCCATTTGGGGACAAGCCCCATAATCTCCACAAGCAAAAGAACCCCATTTGGGTCCCCTTGTCAAACCCAGAAATGTAGAGGGGGGTGGGACATAATGACTCTTTACTATCATGTCCTTTATTGTTTTGGACCTACGTGGCGTAACTGATGGCCAAGCCGAAATGGCTTTTGCTAAATCCCCATCAGACATAAGTATAGGCCAGTAGCGTGCTATAACTTCATTCATTTCCCTCCACTGAGAGTGATAGGCCGTAATGAATCTGACTTTTTTATCCGATCTTTTTACACTCGGTTTAAGGAGATTATCTCTCGGGGTAAGTCTTGCCCTCTCATAGCCAGATTCAATCGACCTATCACTATAGTGGCGGGACTTAAACCGCCTCCTAAGGTCCGCCGCCTGGCCCTCAAACAAAACATTGTCCGAACAAACCCTACGGGCTCTCAAGAGCTGACCTGTCGGTATGGAATTGATGACTTGTGGGGGATGAGAAGATTTCGCACTAAGAAGGGAGTTAACTGCTGTTCCTTTTCTAAAGATGTCCGTCACAACAGAGCCGTCCACTCTCCTCATTATTCTGATGTCCAGAAACTCTATTGAGCTAGGGCTGCAACAATAAGTTAATTTAATGTTAGAATCATTAACATTCAGAGAGCACATAAACCGCTCTAATTCCTCCTGTCCACCCTGCCAAACCATGAACACATCATCTATATACCTCACCCACAACAAGACTGAACCACTATCACTGTCAGGATATTGTATGGAGCGCTCCCAATACCCCAGGAAGAGGCACGCATACGAGGGCGCACAAGACGCCCCCATAGCAGTGCCCCTCTCCTGGAGATAGTAGCGCCCCTTGAACAGGAAAAAGTTGTGGGTGAGGATAAATTTCAGCAGGGTGAGCAGGAGGGAAACAAGATTACTATCTAGAGAGGTAGTGCTTAAATAAAACTCTACAGCCCTTAACCCATCAGAGTGTGCAATAGACGTGTACAATGATTCTACGTCCGCAGTCATCATTATAATGTCATCATCCAAATGTAAGTCCTGTATCCGTACCAGCAGGTCAGCTGAGTCCCGAATATAGGAGGGTAAGTCGAACATCAAAGGTTGTAAATAATAATCCAAAAATCTACAGGCGGGTTCGCACAGGCTATTAATACCCGAGACTATCGGTCTACCCGGGGGGTCCTGGAGGCTCTTATGAACTTTAGGTAAAAAGTTTATAGTTGGTACAATAGGAAATTGGTTCACAAGACCCTCCAGGATACCCACGGGAATGATGTTATCATTACAAGCTTTTTTGAGTATGTTATCAAGTTCAGATTTAAAGATTGCAGATGGATTATTATCCAATTTCCGATAACAGTCACGGTTGTTTAACTGTCTGAAGGCCTCGGCCTCATACTTAATAGTTGGCCAAATGACTACATTTCCTCCCTTGTCAGCCTGTTTCACCACTATGTCCTGCATTTTAGATAACTCGTCAATCGCTTTTCTTTGTCCCTGGCTCAAGTTATCATGAGATCTCGTCTCAGGGAGTTTGCGAAGATCTTGAACGACTAGTTTGACAAATAGGTCTATAGTGGGACAGGCTGACAATGGGGGAAAAGCAGAGGACTTCTTCTTAATAAATTGAGGAAATTTTGAGGTAGATGTTTCCTCTTGTTCTGCCAGTAAGGATTCCAGAAGTTCAACAACTTCTCTATCCTGTGTGGATAAAGTGGCCCAATCGACATCACTCCTCCTAGAAAAATGTTTCTTAAAGAGGAGCTTTCGGCCAAATAATTGGATATCCTTAATGGCAGTGAACCTGTCAAATCTCGCAACAGGCGAGAATGACAGGCCCATCTGCAAAACATCAATCTGATCTTGTGTAAGTGAATGATCCGACAAGTTAATCACCTGTAGACTATCCTTAGTTCCACGGTCCTTGCCTCCACTCTCAGACTGATTAGCCTTCTTTTTGGTACTGTTGCGAGTTGTTACTCCGCCTGCAGTAGATCTTTCAGGACCATTTTGATTTGCTGAGGAACCAGGGAAGGGGGTCCTCGAACTGTCATCTGATGATATTGAAGAGTTTCTATAAATAGATCTAGACCTAGATCTTGATCTGAATCTTTTGGGCTGATGCCACCTATACACCCTCTCTGATTCATGATCCTCAATATCACGCTGAAATTTCTTTAATTTAAATTGTTTGATGTCATTTTCCCAACGAAGGGAATCCTTCTGCACTTCTTTTTCAAAATTATCTATAGCATCTTTTGGCATCTTCAATTTAATCTCAGAGTTGACTATCTCAATTTCGGCCTCCAAAGTTTCAATTTTCTTTTTATCATATCCGATGAGGAGTTCCAACATTGTTCGGGAGCAAAGCCCACAGGCCTCCTCCCATCTTTTTTTAAAATTGGCATCGTCAACCTCAAAGGAAGGGAACACCTGAACTCTCAGGCCTCTGGGGGTAATCCCCCTAGAAAGGTACTGCTCCAAAGAAGCCTTGTTCCACCACGCTCTCATGCGCTTATGGACTAAATCCTTGTATCTATTCTGTAACTCACGGTACTGTACAGAAGTTGAAACTTGAGCCGGACCAGAGCTGCCGCCGAAGACCTCGCTCAACTGTGTGATCCAACAGCCATCTCTACTTTTGTAATCCATATTGGACCCTAGATCCAAACCAAAAAACAGAATATAAATCCAAAAACGGAAATAGAGATCCATAATTTATATATGCATGTCTACCAAGCAAAATATATATAAACCTACATTTAGACCTGCGTAATCATATAGTGCATCAGAAAAAATACACAGAATTTCAAAAAAGTATACACATTTTATTAACATGATACTGACAACACAGAATATCAAATGATTAGACACGGATGTCAAAGAGGACACAGTTAAAAATCATTACCCCTTAAAAACACAGAAAAACAATCCTGGGACAGTGTGGTATAAAGTTGGTATGATTATAGTGGTCAAAGATTGGATATATACATACATCCTAAAGTGCATCAAAGCTAATTTGCATAGGATCACCAGTCTAGTATGCTTCAGCAATCAAAAAAAGGGTGTATGATTATACCCCAAATACATCAAGAATGATAACACTGACATTCCAGCAGGTATAATCAGCAACTGATGTTTTGAATTAATACAAAATGCAGATGCAGGCATATTATACATATAAGAAACCACCACGGATTACAGAGATTAAAGCATGCATTTCTGCAGTTCAATTATTAGTTACTACCCATGTAAGGGTTTACCAACCTTCAGGTCAAAGAATAGACACCCCAAATGCGTACCATACCATCCTACCACCCAAGAAGGGGAGGAGGGGAAAACCAAAGGGTTTGACCAAAAGACTTGGTAATCTGCTGGAGGCAGATTTAAGATAATCAGAGACCACTACCTGTTGAACCACACTGCCCAGCACCTCTACGCGCGTTTCACACTCGCTTCGTCAGGAGGTGCTGTGACAGGGAAGTGGTCATCTTTTTATGGTACAGGACTCACCTGAGGCCCATCAGTGGCGCACGGCGCGCGGCGGCGGCCATGCCGCCCACTGCAGCCGGCGTCCCGGAAGTCGCATTGCGCGTGTGCGCTAATCGCTTCACTCATTGGGCGCCGGCTGCAGGGGAGGGACAGACACCGACACACATCGCGCGCACGGGCATCAGTAAGCCCAGCGCCATCTTGGATGAGGGCAAAACTCCTGGAAGCCAGCATAGATCAGTTTTTTTAGTGGTCTCTGATTACCTTAAATCTGCCTCCAGCAGATTACCAAGTCTTTTGATCAAACCCTTTGGTTTTCCCCTCCTACCCTTCTTGGGTGGTAGGATGGTATGGTACGCATTTGGGGTGTCTATTCTTTGACCTGAAGGTTGGTAAACCCTTACATGGGTAGTAACTAATAATTGAACTGCAGAAATGCATGCTTTAATCTCTGTAATCCGTGGTGGTTTCTTATATGTATAATATGCCTGTATCTGCATTTTGTATTAATTCAAAACATCAGTTGCTGATTATACCTGCTGGAATGTCAGTGTTATCATTCTTGATGTATTTGGGGTATAATCATACACCCTTTTTTTGATTGCTGAAGCATACTAGACTGGTGATCCTATGCAAATTAGCTTTGATGCACTTTAGGATGTATGTATATATCCAATCTTTGACCACTATAATCATACCAACTTTATACCACACTGTCCCAGGATTGTTTTTCTGTGTTTTTAAGGGGTAATGATTTTTAACCGTGTCCTCTTTGACATCCGTCTCTAATCATTTGATATTCTGTGTTGTCAGTATCATGTTAATAAAATTTGTATACTTTTTTGAAATTCTGTGTATTTTTTCTGATGCACTATATGATTACGCAGGTCTAAATGTAGGTTTATATATATTTTGCTTGGTAGACATGCATATATAAATTATGGATCTCTATTTCCGTTTTTGGATTTATATTCTGTTTTTTGGTTTGGATCTAGGGTCCAATATGGATTACAAAAGTAGAGATGGCTGTTGGATCACACAGTTGAGCGAGGTCTTCGGCGGCAGCTCTGGTCCGGCTCAAGTTTCAACTTCTGTACAGTACCGTGAGTTACAGAATAGATACAAGGATTTAGTCCATAAGCGCATGAGAGCGTGGTGGAACAAGGCTTCTTTGGAGCAGTACCTTTCTAGGGGGATTACCCCCAGAGGCCTGAGAGTTCAGGTGTTCCCTTCCTTTGAGGTTGACGATGCCAATTTTAAAAAAAGATGGGAGGAGGCCTGTGGGCTTTGCTCCCGAACAATGTTGGAACTCCTCATCGGATATGATAAAAAGAAAATTGAAACTTTGGAGGCCGAAATTGAGATAGTCAACTCTGAGATTAAATTGAAGATGCCAAAAGATGCTATAGATAATTTTGAAAAAGAAGTGCAGAAGGATTCCCTTCATTGGGAAAATGACATCAAACAATTTAAATTAAAGAAATTTCAGCGTGATATTGAGGATCATGAATCAGAGAGGGTGTATAGGTGGCATCAGCCCAAAAGATTCAGATCAAGATCTAGGTCTAGATCTATTTATAGAAACTCTTCAATATCATCAGATGACAGTTCGAGGACCCCCTTCCCTGGTTCCTCAGCAAATCAAAATGGTCCTGAAAGATCTACTGCAGGCGGAGTAACAACTCGCAACAGTACCAAAAAGAAGGCTAATCAGTCTGAGAGTGGAGGCAAGGACCGTGGAACTAAGGATAGTCTACAGGTGATTAACTTGTCGGATCATTCACTTACACAAGATCAGATTGATGTTTTGCAGATGGGCCTGTCATTCTCGCCTGTTGCGAGATTTGAAAGGTTCACTGCCATTAAGGATATCCAATTATTTGGCCGAAAGCTCCTCTTTAAGAAACATTTTTCTAGGAGGAGTGATGTCGATTGGGCCACTTTATCCACACAGGATAGAGAAGTTGTTGAACTTCTGGAATCCTTACTGGCAGAACAAGAGGAAACATCTACCTCAAAATTTCCTCAATTTATTAAGAAGAAGTCCTCTGCTTTTCCCCCATTGTCAGCCTGTCCCACTATAGACCTATTTGTCAAACTAGTCGTTCAAGATCTTCGCAAACTCCCTGAGACGAGATCTCATGATAACTTGAGCCAGGGACAAAGAAAAGCGATTGACGAGTTATCTAAAATGCAGGACATAGTGGTGAAACAGGCTGACAAGGGGGGAAATGTAGTCATTTGGCCAACTATTAAGTATGAGGCCGAGGCCTTCAGACAGTTAAACAACCGTGACTGTTATCGGAAATTGGATCCATCTGCAATCTTTAAATCTGAACTTGATAACATACTCAAAAAAGCTTGTAATGATAACATCATTCCCGTGGGTATCCTGGAGGGTCTTGTGAACCAATTTCCTATTGTACCAACTATATATTTTTTACCTAAAGTTCATAAGAGCCTCCAGGACCCCCTGGGTAGACCGATAGTCTCGGGTATTAATAGCCTGTGCGAACCCGCCTGTAGATTTTTGGATTATTATTTACAACCTTTGATGTTCGACTTACCCTCCTATATTCGGGACTAAGCTGACCTGCTGGTACGGATACAGGACTTACATTTGGATGATGACATTATAATGATGACTGCGGACGTAGAATCATTGTACACGTCTATTGCACACTCTGATGGGTTAAGGGCTGTAGAGTTTTATTTAAGCACTACCTCTCTAGATAGTAATCTTGTTTCCCTCCTGCTCACCCTGCTGAAATTTATCCTCACCCACAACTTTTTCCTGTTCAAGGGGCGCTACTATCTCCAGGAGAGGGGCACTGCTATGGGGGCGTCTTGTGCGCCCTCATATGCGTGCCTCTTCCTGGGGTATTGGGAGTGCTCCATACAATATCCTGACAGTGATAGTGGTTCAGTCTTGTTGTGGGTGAGGTATATAGATGATGTGTTCATGGTTTGGCAGGGTGGACAGGAGGAATTAGAGCGGTGTATGTGCTCTCTGAATGTTAATGATTCTAACATTAAATTAACTTATTGTTGCAGCCCTAGCTCAATAGAGTTTCTGGACATCAGAATAATGAGGGGAGTGGATGGCTCTGTTGTGACGGACATCTTTAGAAAAGGAACAGCAGTTAACTCCCTTCTTAGTGCGAAATCTTCTCATCCCCCACAAGTCATCAATTCCATACCGACAGGTCAGTTCTTGAGAGCCCGTAGGGTTTGTTCGGACAATGTTTTGTTTGAGGGCCAGGCCGCTTACCTTAGGAGGCGGTTTAAGTCCCGCCACTATAGTGATAGGTCGATTGAATCTGGCTATGAGAGGGCAAGACTTACCCCGAGAGATAATCTCCTTAAACCGAGTGTAAAAAGATCAGATAAAAAAGTCAGATTCATTACGGCCTATCACTCTCAGTGGAGGGAAATGAATGAAGTTATAGCACGCTACTGGCCTATACTTATGTCTGATGGGGATTTAGCAAAAGCCATTTCGGCTTGGCCATCAGTTACGCCACGTAGGTCCAAAACAATAAAGGACATGATAGTAAAGAGTCATTATGTCCCACCCCCCTCTACATTTCTGGGTTTGACAAGGGGACCCAAATGGGGTTCTTTTGCTTGTGGAGATTGTGGGGCTTGTCCCCAAATGGAGAGGTCCTTTACTTTCCATGATGCATCTAATACTAAGTCCTACAAGATTGTGCATACTATCAACTGCAGGACAACATTTGTTGTTTACTGGGCTAAGTGCCCCTGCGGATTAATTTATGTAGGGCTGACTTCCCGGGAATTTAGAGTTAGGGTCCTTGAACATATTAGGGACATCAAAAAAGCTGCAAAGGTTAAAACAGCGGAAGAAATTGATGCCCTTAACAATATACCCAGGCACTTTCGAGAAAAGCATAGCTGTAATTGGCGTCTTCTTAAGTTCAGAGGGATAGATAGAGTTTATTTCGGTACGAGGGGAGGTGATCACAGAAAGGTACTGGCCCAGAAGGAGGTGAAGTGGATTACCACACTGGAGACCGTTAAGCCTCAGGGTCTAAATGATCTGGTGTCCTTTAAGCCCTTTCTGTGACCATAAGCCCTTTCTGTGACCACCTTCCCTGTGGATATTTTTGCCCTGAATTTCTGTTTCAAATCCTGTTCTCATGCGCTTGTTGGTATATACTGATGATCCTTGTTTAATCATGTTCTGTGTGGTACTTACTGTTTGGGTCTGACTTGAGCTTCCCCCTCGGGCCTGTTGCTCTCTGTTTGATTTTTATGGTCATTTTTTAATTCTTTTCTTTTTCCTTTGATTCTTATATACAGGGCTTGGGGAGAGCGAATTTTTTGGAGGCCAGTTGTGTGTGAAATGCGCATTCCCTGCATATGTGATGGAATTATATTTTAGGATCCATGTGCATCAATCTGCATATCAAACATCTGTGCGATGTAATATGATGGAACGATATTCCAGGATTTATGTGCATTATTATGTATATTAAATGTTTGAGCATTGTAATTTTATTTCAGCTTGTATGATACGCATGGTGACCTGTTTTGGTTGTGGACATGCGGCGCACGGGATAACCATGTAATAAATAACTTTTCTTTGCTATAGATGGCTGAATAATGTTTCTTTGGTGTTTCCGTGTGCCGTGTCTTCCACAAACCTTAGGACCGGGACATTATGCATTTTGTCAACCATAGGTGATACTATGTACTTATAATATGGCTTTTGCTCAAAGAAACAACATTACCAGTAATATATGTATGAGTTTCCTTGATCTATGCTGGCTTCCAGGAGTTTTGCCCTCATCCAAGATGGCGCTGGGCTTACTGATGCCCGTGCGCGCGATGTGTGTCGGTGTCTGTCCCTCCCCTGCAGCCGGCGCCCAATGAGTGAAGCGATTAGCGCACACGCGCAATGCGACTTCCGGGACGCTGGCTGCAGTGGGCGGCATGGCCGCCGCCGCGCGCCGCGCACCACTGATGGGCCTCAGGTGAGTCCTGTACCATAAAAAGATGACCACTTCCCTGTCACAGCACCTCCTGACGAAGCGAGTGTGAAACGCGCGTAGAGGTGCTGGGCAGTGTGGTTCAACAGGTAGTGGTCTCAGATTACCTTAAATCTGCCTCCAGCAGATTACCAAGTCTTTTGGTCAAACCCTTTGGTTTTCCCCTCCTCCCCTTCTTGGGTGGTAGGATGGTATGGTACGCATTTGGGGTGTCTATTCTTTGACCTGAAGGTTGGTAAACCCTTACATGGGTAGTAACTAATAATTGAACTGCAGAAATGCATGCTTTAATCTCTGTAATCCGTGGTGGTTTCTTATATGTATAATATGCCTGCATCTGCATTTTGTATTAATTCAAAACATCAGTTGCTGATTATACCTGCTGGAATGTCAGTGTTATCATTCTTGATGTATTTGGGGTATAATCATACACCCTTTTTTTGATTGCTGAAGCATACTAGACTGGTGATCCTATGCAAATTAGCTTTGATGCACTTTAGGATGTATGTATATATCCAATCTTTGACCACTATAATCATACCAACTTTATACCACACTGTCCCAGGATTGTTTTTCTGTGTTTTTAAGGGGTAATGATTTTTAACTGTGTCCTCTTTGACATCCGTCTCTAATCATTTGATATTCTGTGTTGTCAGTATCATGTTAATAAAATTTGTATACTTTTTTGAAATTCTGTGTATTTTTTCTGATGCACTATATGATTACGCAGGTCTAAATGTAGGTTTATATAAACTTTGCGGCATTTGGCTGAATCTGGGCTGAAAGTATATCCCGGTACACTTCAGAATTCATCCGGCTACTCTTGTCTGCTGTTATGTCATCAATAAACACAAGTGACCCAGTGCCATTGAAAGCCATGCATGCCCATGCCATCACGTTGCCTCCACCATGTTTTACAGAGGATGTGGTGAGCCTTGGATCATGTGCCATTCCCTTTCTTCTCCAAACTTTTCTTCCCATCATTCTGGTACAGGTTGATCTTGGTCTCATCTGTCCATAGAATACTTTTCCAGAACTGAGCTGGCTTCATGAGGTGTTTTTCAGCAAATTTAACTCTGGCCTGTCTATTTTTGGAATTGATGAATGGTTTGCATCTAGATGTGAACCCTTTGTATTTACTTTCATGGAGTCTTCTCTTTACTGTTGACTTAGAGACAGATACACCTACTTCACTGAGAGTGTTCTGGACTTCAGTTGATGTTGTGAACGGGTTCTTCTTCACCAAAGAAAGTATGCGGCGATCATCCACCACTGTTGTCATCCGTGGACGCCCAGGCCTTTTTGAGTTCCCAAGCTCACCAGTCAATTCCTTTTTTCTCAGAATGTACCCGACTGTTGATTTTGCTACTCCAAGCATGTCTGTTATCTCTCTGATGGATTTTTTCTTTTTTTTCAGCCTCAGGATGTTCTGCTTCACCTCAATTGAGAGTTCCTTATGTTGTCTGGTCACAGCAACAGCTTCCAAATGCAAAACCACACACCTGTAATCAACCCCAGACCTTTTAACTACTTCATTGATTACAGGTTAACGAGGGAGACGCCTTCAGAGTTAATTGCAGCCCTTAGGCGGGCTTTGCACGCTGCGACATCGGTAACAATGTGTTACCGATGCTGCAGCGATAGTCCCGCCCCCGTCGCACGTGCAATATCTAGTGAAAGCTGCTGTAGCGATTATTATCGCTACGGCAGTTTCACACGCACATACCTGCCGTGCGACGTCCCTCTGGCCGGCGACCCGCCACCTTCCTAAGGGGGCGGGTCGTGCGGCGTCACAGCGACGTCACACGGCAGGCGGCCAATTGAAGTGGAGGGGCGGAGATGAGCAGGATGTAAACATCCCGCCCACCTTCGTCCTTCTCATTGCAGCCGGGAGGCAGGTAAGGTGATATTCCTCGCTCCTGCGGCTTCATACACAGCGATGTGTGCTTACGCAGGAGCGAGGAACAACATCGCACCTGTCGCTGCACCGGCATTATGGAAATGTCGGAGGCTGCAGCGATGATACGATAATGACGCTTTTGCGCTCGTTCCTCGTATCAAAAAGGATTTACACGTTGCAATATCGACTGCGACGCCGGATGTGCGTCATTTTCGATTTGACCCCATCGACATCGCACGTGCAATGTCGCAACGTGCAAAGCCGCCCTTAGAGTCCCTTGTCCAATTTCTTTTGGTCCCTTGAAAAAGAGGAGGCTATGCATTACAGAGCTATGATTCCTAAACCCTTTCTCCGATTTGGATGTGAAAACTCTCATATTGCAGCTGGGAGTGTGCACTTTCAGCCCATATTATATATATAATTGTATTTCTGAACATGTTTTTGTAAACAGCTAAAATAACAAAACTTGTGTCACTGTCCAAATATTTCTGGACCTAACTGTACATATCCTATTGATATCTTTATACTCCTGAAATGCTATTTCTGTATTCTCAGCCTTCAAGATTTTAAACGTCCTTGTTTTTTTTTTATTATACTTTGTACAGTCTTATTTATCCATAGTGGATTCTTTTTATTCCTGGACATTTTATTACCAGAGGGTATAAGTTTTTTTACAGGATTCTAGTAGTATATCTTTAAACTTATCCCATTTATGTTCGGTATCCTCAGTTACCATGACATTGTCCCAATCTACACAATTAAGCTTTTCCCATAATTTGTTGAAATCAGCTTTCCTAAAATTCCAGGTTTTAGCATTTCCCCTTTCAAAGGTTACAATGTTCAAATATTTCTGAAAAAAGCAAGTGATCATACATTGTTCTCTAATTTTGATCTCTAGAGAATACATATTTGATGATAAATTCAGAAAAATACATAGAAACAGACACAAATCTATATACAGTCATATACACTGACATATACAGATAGATACACATCATACTTGCACATGTAGCACCCCATGGGTCAGGCGCTTAACCTACTCGTCACCTGGCCGTTTCGGGTCGGGTCAGGCGTTGTCATGGGGTGACTTGGCCTGGTTCCATTACCCCGAGGCGTACAGTTAATAGTGGGGGGAAGCGGGGTATTGGGGAGAGTTTGTCGTGATGCCACCTGTGGTATGCGGCCAGTAGTAGCCGCCGCTGCAGAATTCCTCTCCAGGGCAGGTGTTATGGCAGCTAGGATGGTATAGCTCCCCACAGGCGGAGTGGGCCCCGGGTGGATGAAGAGGGAAGGTAATGGCCGATGGCGCCTAAGCGCTGGGCGGCGGCTCCGGTAACGATGAGCCAACACAATCTCTGCGGGTTCAGAGTGTAGTTTAATCACAACTTCAGCTGCCAGCCCGGTCACACTGGTCACTTCTGTGATGGGCTCAGGTCAATCCCAGATCCGGTCACGGATCACCACTGGTGTTGTGAAAGGAGAAGGAGAGAGAGAGTGTCCTATTTCTAGCGTGTCCCCCTCAGCAGTTAGGTACCCCGGCAGAGCTCCCGTTCCAAGCCTCAGGGCCCAGCAAACTCCAGGTTTTCCAGAGAGATCTTGCCAGAACTATGAACCTGACTTAACTAACTACTGTATGTGAGTGTGTTGCGCCTTCCTCTACCCCTAGTGGAACCCACCCCCTAGGTGGCTGGCTTCAGTGACCAGGAAGTCCCATGACCATTATGACCAACTCCTGCCTACCTGAGCCAACCCACCCTATGTGAAGGTTCGTAAGCTGTATGTAGTGTATGAAGGTGGAACACTGGTGATTAACCCCCTCTTTACCTGAGATAGATACCACACCTTAATTGATGTGCAGTACCCTGCGGCAACCTGAACCTCAAGGATGCCACACACACACACACTGACACATTAGAGATATTTTGAATATGGGGTAGTAGGCAGCAGCCTTGCTCACCTCCTCTGCTTGTTTCCTCCCCAGCTACTCCTGGGCATGTAGCTGTGCAGGGTGCACTGCATGAGACTGTGGGCTACAGTATATATTACAGGGGAGGATGGGGCATACACATTACTAGGGTGGGGAAGCAAACAGTATTGGGGGCATACACATTACTGGGGTGGGGGTCATACATCTCTGGGGTGGGGGCAAACAGCTCTGGGGGTGGGAATACAGCACTGAGAATACAGCTCTGGGGGAGGGAATACAGAACTGGGGAAGGGGGCATACAGTTCTTGGTGTAGTCATACAGCTCTGGAGAGGCATACAGCTCTGCAGGTGCATACAGCTCTGGAGTCTGCATACAGCTCTGGGGTGGGGCATACAACTCTTGGGGTGTGATACAACTCTTGGGGTGAGCATACAGCTCTGGGAGGACATACAGCTCTGGGGGGTCATTCAGCACTGGGGAGCAGGGCATACAGCTCTGGTGGGATCATTTCGCACTGGTTCAGGGGCATACAGTTCTGATGGGGACAGAGCTCTGGGGGGGGCATGCAGCCCTGGAGGGGGCATTCAGCACTGGAAAGAGGTTTGCATACAACTCTGGGAGTGGGCATACAGCCCTGGGGTAGGTATACAGCTCTAGGGGGCATACAGCTCTTGGGAGCATTCAGCACTATGGAGCGGAGCATACAGCGCTGGGGGTGCATTTAGCACTGGCAAGGGGAGGGCATACCGCTCTGGAGGAGCATTCAGCACTATGGAGGGCATACAGCTCTGGGGGTATACAACTCTGGGGGCATTCAGCTGTGGGGTGGGGGGCATACAGCTCTGGGGATGGTCATACAGCTCTGGGGGGCATTCAGCACTGGGTAGGGGGGCATACAGCTCTGGGGGTTCATTCAGCACTGGGAAGGTTGAGGGCATACTGCTCTGGAGGAGCATTCAGCACTGGGGAGGGCATACAGCTCTGGGGGGCATACAACTCTGGGGGCATTCAGCTCTGGGGTGGGGGGAATACAGCTCTGGGGTTGGGCATACAGTTCTGGGGGGCATACAGCTCGAGGGTAATTCAGCACTGGGAAGGGGGGCATACAGCTCTGGTGGGATCATTCAACACTGGGATTGACGGCATACAGTTCTGAGGGGAACATAGAGCTTTGGGGTGAGATGGGCATACAGCTCTGGGGGTGGACACCCCTTTTCCAAGTACCTTAGCAGTCCATGGTGACAGCATTGAAGTCCTGGAGGTGCAAAAGACGACTCTGGTAAGCGCAACTATATACAAAAGGCACAAGTTCGTGCTGGCTGCTGCCAGTCCTGCAGCCATGGTCCATTTTTAATAGTAAAGTGCAACTAAAAATCAGGTGAAGTATACGGGTCATTGGTGGGCATGTAAATCAGCATTTTTCAACATTTGCATATCATTATCAACATTAATATTAGCAGCTTAAACCATAACCTTTTACAATAGAGTAGCCGGATTCCGCTACCATCACTCTCTGAGGTAGTCGGGGGCAGTGGTGGGAGCTGGCATCACTTTTTTGACCACCACCACATGCTTTTTAATCTCTAGGGTGTACCAGCCCCGCTCCCTGCAATGTCGGCAATAGGAAACCAGGTCATCCGGTTCCAGTTTTCTGTCAGGGTGTCCCTTAGGAAGGTGCTCTGCCACATCCCTCCTTGAGACAAATACCCGAGCAGTAAGGCCTGGCTCCGCAATGAACCCCCACCCCTTAATGGGGTGAAAGCGCTCCACTTAGCCACGCTACCGCGGACCTCTGACCAGGAAGGTGGTGTTCCTCAGGTGCTCTTTCTCTCTGTTGGTGCGGGCGGCGATCTCCCACCGATGCCGCTGTCTAGTTGCAATTTCTGTGTGCAGCCATTACTGCTGTCTTTCCCAATAGGGGGCGCTGGCATCAGGCTTTGCCTCCTCTATGGAAACTGGCTGTAGATGGATTACTGCAGCCTCGGCGGTGGCCGGCATCTCCGCCTCCGCTGTGGTAAATGAAGGAACCGGCTGTTCCACAGCCGGAATAGCAGAGTCCGGGTGCTTCGTACCGAGGTACGGGCCCGGTGATGTAGCCAGGTCTGATCGGGCCGATGATGGGACCAGAGGCGTTGCGGCCTGGTCTGGTCTGGCCGGTGGTGAGGCCGGAGGCGTGACGGCTTGCTTGCTTTCTACTGGGGCTGGAGGCTCCGCTGCCAAGGGTGAGTGTGGTGGTGGCTGGGTATTCGTGGTGGCCGGGGGCAGACCGGATCCCGTGGCCGTGTAGGCTGGTTCAACCGGGACTGGGTAGCTGCTTACCCATTCCACGCGCAGGGCCTCCATCTCACGGGCCCGTACCGCCGCAGCCAGGCTCCTCATTTTCACTCTCCAGTGGTCCAGCATATAGAGGAACTGCGTCCACATCCTCCTGCAGAGCTGCTTGGTCTCCTCCTCGATCCAGGACACGGTCCTGGGAGCAGCATGCTCCAATGACCAGTCCCTTGTCTCTTTTCTCTGCGGGTTCCAGGAACTTTATGTGCAGAGTCCTGGCGTCCCTGCGCCACTTCCGTTGCTACATCCCATTACACCCCCTTGGTTTTTGGCAGCCAGCTCTCCAGCTTCCGGCTGCGCTCTTTAGACTAGGGGCAGAGCTTCAGCTTTGTACTCTTTTGGCGGGGAAGATGGTGTAGTTGTCCTTTTTAGGCACCAAAATGGCGGAAAATGGGGGCAACAAGACTTCAACACCACAGTTCGGATTTTTCGAGGCACACATCACCCAGGTTAGTGGGCCAAGTCCGATCCTGTTCGTGATGCCAAGAATTTGAAGGTGGGCCTCCCCTGCAGCAGTCGAACTGCTCGGATCCGGGGTTGCTGTGGCTCAAGCATCTCCGGACCCGGGGGCTTGCGGCTACTTCAAATGTAAAGGGTGGGTTATTTACAAGGGAGAGTTCGTGACGCCACTCATGGTTCGTTGGAAGGGGAGTACCGCCGCTGCCGATGGGAGTACCCAGGGGAGATGGAGTGGGGCAGCCAGATGGTGATCTCTCCACTAGTAGGGGAGACCCCGGGACTCTGGAGGAAGGTGGCAGATAGCGTTGTGCAGGCTATGCGGGCAGGCAGGACGCAGGGTGTGCAGTGTACTCACTCAGGCTGTGTGGATGTTGGCACAGTCATTAAGCAGCAGGTGTCACACGCGACGGCATTGCTAAAGCGACCAGATGTGCGTCACAAAGTCCGTGACCCCAACGAGATCGCTTGAGCGATGTCGCAGCGTGTAAAGCGGCCTTAACTCTTGTCCATGTTCATGTTATGTCTCACAAACTGGCCAAACTCCTTAAGAATTTGAAAATATTTGGTAGATGTTATTGTGAATTAACTACGAAAACTATCACATCATCTGCGACAAGCCCCATTATAGCCTTTTGAGTACCAACTGGTATACTACTGTCATCTTCCAGTTTAAGGGACAAAGGCTCTAAAGCCAGATTAAAAGAGAGGGACGACAAGGGACATCCCTGGTGAATTACTATGGTAACTGCACAGGGTGAGGATGAGAAAATGGCAGTGTAAACCCTTTCTGTAAGGGCCCTAGACAGCTTCAACAAAAATATTCTGAAGGCTCCGGTGATCTCCATTTTAGCCGACACCATACTCAGCCAGTCTCACCTCACATTATAAAAGCCTTTTCCGCATTCAGTACAATTTTGAATGTCCCATCCAGTTTACACAAAGGCATTGATGGCCATAATGTTACGTCCCCACCGGAGTCCGCTCCATCGACTTCTGCTTCGACCTCCAGGCGACACCGTGTTCCTGCCTTGGATAGTGCTGGTGGTGGGAGAGGAGTCGATTCCAGTGGCGCTGGTGGGCACAGGCTCCGCTCATCCACTGGGCTGGGTTTCCATGGGATCTGCAGTAGCACTGGCTGACTGTAGGTGGCGTGTGTGTTCCAACTGAAGTTACCATTATTCAGCTACATCCAATTGGAAGACACCACACCATTCTTATTCCCCATCCTGTCTGCTGGCCACCGCCAGAGATAGTTCTGTATTCCTAGGTCCTGTTCTGTTTGTTTAGGAATTCCCATGCACTGACCTCTGCTTGTTTTCTGACTACCCTCCTGCCTGTTATTTTTGTATGTTGCTGCCAGTCCAGGATTTGACCTCTGCTTTGTTTCCTCATTACGCCCTTGTCTGCCGATTCTGTTCCTCTATGGCATCTCCTGGTTTTTGACCCTGCCTGACTACCACGGACTACAGCCTACCATGGCTGGTGATCTCTGGGGCTCTGTGTACATCCAAATCCCTGTATAGGGGTTAAAGGGTTGCAGAGTTCTTGGCGTCCTGCTTGGTGTGTGGCTTCCCTCTAGCCTCCCTTTACAGCCAGTCTGAGTCTGTGGCTCCAGGCAGGCGTTACACATAAAGAGGAGAAGCAGATGGGAACCGGTTATGTATAAGTCATGGTTTTCTTTCTTACAGTCTGTGGTAATAAAGGAAAAAGCAGAGCGAGTGTAAGCCTCTTTTTGTAAATACTATACACTATAATGGAAAGAGTATGTCATATGGAGCTTGAGAGAGTGGTTGCCCTTACTGCACACAGATTCTACATTTCAAATGAAGTACTTCTTCCAGAGCCATTGGTTATTCAGAGTCATAGGTAAGATTTAGTTTGACACCCAAATCCATAGCTTTGTTGTTTTAAAATTGAATGAAGATGCAAGTTAATTGAGTTAAATTATATAACCTAACATGTTGACCCAGAAGAAGGAAAACATACATGGGGCAAATGCTAATTGCCCTATATTAGGGGGAAAATTCTTTCCCAACTCTACAGATGGTAAGTAGACTAGTTCTCTGGATCAACGTCCCATCACTGCATTTAATACTCATAGACTGTAAAATATTTTTCAAGACATGCATCGAGGCCCTTCTTGATGTTTTTTAGTGACTTATCCATTACAATTTATATTAATAGGGATGATCGAATACCCTATTATTCGAGTTGACGAATATCCAGCGAATACCTCGCCGCTATTCGAGTATTCGCGAATATTCGACCCTCAATGTAAGTGACCTGTGGTGACTGAGGAAAAGGTTGAAATGGATGGGAAAAGGCTTAAACAGTATGGGCACAGCCTGTAGAGGGTGCCTCACTGCATTTCTGGTGTCTTTGAATAACGTGCTCAGAGCCGCACACGGCGTTTACGTAGTCACCAGAACAGCTCTCAAACCAAAGTAAAAGCGGTGAAATTGCTAAGAAACAATTTCTAGTGCCTAATCACTGTAATAAAACGTCAAATCAAGTCCCGACCTCTATATAATGCAGCCACTGGTATGGTATATCAATACACAAGACCTGAAATACAGCAATAATACCTAAAATATAACTTTTAATGGTTCCTCTAAAAATAGGGAAGGATCACCTTGCCTATGCATAAAAATCAATTCAGGGAATAAATCAACTGCTAGAGTTCTTTAAATTCATTAGGAGAGACCAGCAAACCCTGTGAAGTTGCAAACACACCTCAATAGCAATTGGTGTTGACAAAATACATTTAAACAATCAACCAAGATGGACAGTTTTTACAACACAACTGCTTATTCACACTCTGTTTATATCAATAGCAGCAGCGTTATCTACCAAAAGATTATGCAAATCAAACATTAAGCTAGATATCAGAGCAGAGATAAAAAAAGGAAATAGAAAAAACTCCAGACAAAAGAAAACAAAATAAAGGGACATTAGATAATGTAACTATTTTTTGAATCAACAATGGACCATAATAATGGTCCTGAGAGAAGCATTGGAGAATGGCACTAGATGCAGGGGGCATAGGTAGGAATTTCAGAAATTGGAAAGACAGTGGAAAGAGCTAACGACTCCATCACCAGCTATACTAATCTAATGGTTCTAGCCCTACCTCACTGCGGAGGTCGGCACCCTAATAGAACGGTGAATGGCGCCCCCACTCGTCCGATGACTATCCCTCCTATCTGTCACTATAAACTCATCTTACAAAAAGGGTGCATAGGAAATACATTCATTGAGACCATGGGGATAAACTGTTTTTAGTCGGAAAATCCATCTGCATTCTTTTTGGAGGATTTTTTTATCCCAATCCCCCCCTCGCCTCAGTGGGGAAACCACATCAATGCCTTGGAAGGTGATTTGATCAATATCACCCCCATGAAAAATGTTCAGATGTTTTGCCAAAGGGGTATCATTCCCAATTCTTATATCTCTTAGATGTTCTCCCACCCTTCTTCTAAATTCTCTCCTGGTCTTCCCTATGTACTCCAATCCACAAGAACATGTGACCTTGTAAATGACTCCCTTAGTGCGACAATTTACAAAGCAGCGAATGTCATATTCCTTTCCTGTGTTGGTACTCCAAAATTTCTTTCCCACTTTTACCACACTGCATGCCACACATCCACTACAACGATAGCATCCTTTCGGACCATTTCTGAGCCAATCACATCCAGTGTTCCTATTGTCTATAAAGTGACTGTGGGTCAACCTGTCTTGTAGTGATCTGGCTCGTCTAAAAGTGATCTGTGGTTTTTCTGGTACCAAATTACCAACATCAAGGTCCATCTTCAAGATGGACCAGTGTTTCTCCAATACCTCTCTCATGGCCCTCGATCCATTGTTGAATGTTGTGATGAAGCGGACTAAATCGGCAGCATCATCCTGTTTAAGTCATGGTTTTCTTTCTTACAGTCTGTGGTAATAAAGGAAAAAGCAGAGCGAGTGTAATCCTCTTTTTGTAAATACTATACACTATAATGGAAAGAGTATGTCATATGGAGCTTGAGAGAGTGGTTGCCCTTATTGCACACAGATTCTACATTTCAAATGAAGTACTTCTTCCAGAGCCATTGGTTATTCAGAGTCATAGGTAAGATTCAGTTTGACACCCAAATCCATAGCTTTGTTGTTTTAAAATTGAATGAAGATGCAAGTTAATTGAGTTAAATTATATAACCTAACATGTTGACCCAGAAGAAGGAAAACATACATGGGGCAAATGCTAATTGCCCTATATTAGGGGGAAAATTCTTTCCCAACTCTACAGATGGTAAGTAGACTAGTTCTCTGGATCAACGTCCCATCACTGCATTTAATACTCATAGACTGTAAAATATTTTTCAAGACATGCATCGAGGCCCTTCTTGATGTTTTTTAGTGACTTATCCATTACAATGTATATTAATAGGGATGATCGAATACCCTATTATTCGAGTTGACGAATATCCAGCTAATACCTCGCCGCTATTCGAGTATTCGCGAATATTCGACCCTCAATGTAAGTGACCTGTGGTGACTGAGGAAAAGGCTGAAATGGATGGTAAAAGGCGGAAACAGTATGGGCACAGCCTGTAGAAGGTGCCTCACTGCATTTCTGGTGTCTTTGAATAACGTGCTCAGAGCCGCACACGGCGTTTATGTAGTCACCAGAACAGCTCTCAAACCAAAGTAAAAGAGGGGAAATTGCTAAGAAACAATTTCTAGTGCCTAATCACTGTAATAAAACGTCAAATCAAGTCCCGACCTCCCAAAAAAAACACTTTAGCATATGTTCACACGTTTCGTTTTTTACATTTTTCCTTCTTTTTCGATTTGAAAGGGCTGTAACTTATACATTATATTGGTGTTTGTCTCACACCTCCTTTTTTGAGACTTATTTGACAGCACTTTAAAAGGTCAGCTACAATGTGCCCATTTGGATGTTGAACTTGCCCTCCTCCTCCTCCACCAGCACCACTGGCTCCAGTGGCCCTCTACTCAAATGTAGGAAGGGCCACTGGCTGTCCTCAAATCTCAGACTTCTTAGGGCTCTCAGGCAGGCCCTGTAACACACATTGGGGAGGGATGGCAGTCATTTGTAGTTTTCTGCGTCCCCTATATCATTAGTGTGAAAGTTGGAATACATACTCCATAACACAGTGCTATTGCCAATGTGGCCATTTGGATGTTGGCCTTGCCCTCCTCCTCCTCCATCAACAGCACCAGCTTCAGTGGCCCCCTATTCAAATGTAGAAAGGGCCACTGGCTGTCCTCAAATCTCAGACTTCTTAGGGCTCTCAGGCAGGTCCTGTAACATACATTGGGGAGGGATGGCAGTCATTTGTAGTTTTCTGCGTCCCCTATATCATTAGTGTGAAAGTTGGAATACGTACTCCATAACACTTTACAGTGCTATTGCCAATGTGGCCATTTTGGTGTTGGCCTTGCCCTCCTCCTCCTCCACCAACACCAATGGCTAAAGTGGCCCTCTATTCAAAGTCTATTCAAATGATTCAGTAATGTATGTTTTATGGATAAATGAACGCCACACTGGGACATCGAAGCTGATGTTGTTGATGATGATTGCATCTGACCAAAAGCAGGTTGGGAGCAGGAGGTATCATCGCCTGCTTCCGAGACCGAAGTTTGTGAAGCATGCAGCACCGTGGAAGTGGCAGTTGTTTCACTCTGGAACACAGGCTTTATTCCACTAGCTAACACAGAGGATTTAAAAAAAATAAATTTCCCCAGGGGGAAATGGTTCAAGCACCATGTAGCACAGCATCAGAAGTTACTCCCAATAGCTCTCAACAGCTTTTTTTTTTTTTTTTTTTAAAAATGGTAGGATTTTCAACAGAGCATAACATTCCAAGGAGTTTAATACATTCAGTTCCCCTAGGGTGAGATGGTTCACACACACCATGTAGCAAAGCATCAGAAGGTACTCCCAACAGGTTTTTTTTAAAAAAAATTGGTAGGATTTGCAACAGAGCATAACATGACAAGGAGTTTAATACATTCAGTTCCCCTAGGGTGTGATGGTTCACACACCATGTAGCAAAGCATCAGAAGGTACTCTCAACAGTTCCCAACAGCTTTTTTTTAAAAAACATTGTAGGATTTGCAACAGGGCATAACATGCCAAGGAGTTTGATAAATTCAGTTTCCCCAGGGAATAATGGTTCAGACACCATGTAGCACAGCATCACAAGGTACTCCTAACAGCTTTTTTTGGCCTTGGGTGCTCAAGGATCTGTGCATCACTGCACACCATGGCCTCACCTGCATTGGTGGTGTTGCACGGTGAGAGGCAAGAAAGGTCAAAGGATCCCGTAAATAGTTCCTCAGAGTAACCTGCTTTGGTGTCATATGTTTCCTTAGAATACTGATGTTGTGAGGAAGGAGGACCAGGCTGAGGATTCAATGGGCCAGCCTCTGGGCTACTCAAGTCTGTCTGTGTGGACCCTTGGGATTTGCTACTCAACAAATAACTGGAGGTATTTTCTGCTAGCCAACTCGTTACCGTTCGTACTGGTTAGGGCACAAGAGTGCTTCCCATGTGGACAAGAAAATTGGGATAGGAAGGCAGAGGTAGCTAAAGGAGGAACCTTTTTCTTTGGCTCGATTACACTGCTTGGGCGACCACCACTGTCACTACCACCTCTTCCACGGCCCTTACCCCCTCTTTTTCCCATTTTTTTGGTTTGATTATTTGAAGGCGAACACTGTAACATGACCTTTTGTACAGGCAGTGGAACAACAATGATGCCACACCATAGGGTAAGATTCTAGCTACGAGGCCCCCAGCAGGCACCACCACCAAGTCACTAACGGGTACCTTTAACTCCGATAAGGACACAAAGCCTTTCCTCCCCTCCTCTCCAAGAACAACCTTCTCGGCAGTGAATACATAGTATGCAACGCTTACCGTGTGTAATACTTATTCTATGTTCTGAGGATTTCGATAGCGTAGGGCAATGACAGCCAGAGACGAGTTTGTGGTACAAGATGTTTATGATATGTACCACGGTAGATACAGAACAACACAGCAACACAATAACACATGCAATACTTTCCGGAATCGACGCGGAGGGAATTCCCGGGACCACGCACCGGACTCCCCCAGGGAGACCACCAGAGCGAACCCCTATACAGGGACTGTCCGGCAATCTACCCCGGAAGGCCTAAATGCGCAGCAGCCGGGATAAGGAGCAAGCGGTAAAGTCAATGAGTGTCCGTACGGGAAATGTTTGTCCAGAATGATTACGAACCAAAAGAGAACCAGGCGGAGTGCTGACCGAAGATGGTAAACGGAATCCGGGCACAGCCTTGAAGAGCCGGGTACAGTCCAGAGTCAATCGGTAGGTAGTCTTTTAGGGGAATCCAGAGGCAATCAGGAATAAGCAGCAACACAGCAGGAGCACACAGCAGGCAGTATACTCAGGCACTGGACTGGACTTAGAGGCGGCCTTTTAAGTAGCTGGACAGGAAGTAGGGCAACAGAACGGTAACCTCCATGTTAACCGAGGGCAAGGGCAATCAAAAGAGAACTGGAAAACCTGGAAACCTGACATTACTCCCCCCCCCCAGAGACGGCCTCAGGACGGATCAGGGCCAGGTTTGTCCGGGTACCGTCGATGGAACTGAGCGATCTTCCGGGGTGCCCGAATGTTACCCACTGGTTCCCAGGAATCGTCCTCGGGGGCGTACCCCTGCCAACGTACCAGATACTGAAGCCGACGACGATGGATCCGGGAGTCAATAATGTCCTCGACGACGAACTGCTCCTCGCCGTCGACCATCACAGGCGGAGGAGGAGGCACGACACGACCATGAAACATATTAGGGGAAACGGGTTTGAGGAGAGACACATGAAAAACCGGGTGTACCTTTAGATGGTGCGGCAACCGTAGCCGACAGGCCACAGGGCTCACGATCCCGGTGATCTTAAATGGACCGATGAATTTCTGTCCCAGCTTCTGCGAAGGAACACCCAATCTAAGGTTTTTGGTGGATAACCATACAGAGTCCCCAACCTTATACATGGGTGCCGGTTTCCGGTGAGCGTCCGCTGACCTCTTGTAACGCTCCTGGGCCGTAGCCACCGTGTCCTTCAGAACCTCCAGATTTTGTCGAAGCTCTGAAACTCTGTCCTCCACCGCCGGTACTGAAACCGCAACCGGGGACCTAGGCAACACATTCGGATGGTAACCCAAGTTGGCAAAAAAGGGAGTTACCTTAGTGGAGCTGCTCTGAGTGTTGTTATAGGAGAACTCCGCCAACGGAAGCATCTTCAACCAATCGTCTTGGAGATGGCTGACGTAACATCGAAGGTATTGTTCCAGGGTTTGATTCGTCCGTTCGGTTTGCCCATTAGTCTGAGGATGGTATGCAGAAGACAAACAGACATCAATCTGGAGTGCCGTACAAAACCCCTTCCAGAACCTAGACGTAAACTGCACGCCCCGGTCAGAGATGATCTCATCTGGTACCCCATGCAAACGGAATACGTTCTGGATCACTAAATCCACTGTCTCTGCGGCTGAGGGAAGACCGGTACACGGAATGAAGTGAGCAGCTTTAGTTAATCGATCCACCACCACTAAGATGGTATTGTGCCCGCTAGAGACTGGCAACTCTACAATAAAATCCATGGAGATAGACCCCCAAGGGCGAGATGGCACAGGTAACGGTTGGAGGAGTCCCGTAGGAGCCACACGAGGGACCTTGCACCGGGCACAAACCACGCAGGAGTGGACATAGTCCTTCACATCCTTCAAACAGGTAGGCCACCAGAAAAAACGGCTTAGAAATTCCTGCGTCTTCTGTACCCCCCTATGACCAGCCAACACGGAGTCATGAACCAACTTGAGAACCCGAAGTCTTACGGCCTCCGGGACATAAATGCGTCGTCCTCTCAACCACACACCATTCCGAAGAACAAGAGTTACATCATTCGGGGGGGCAGCAAGAAATACATCACCATCATAGGCCAGCTTGATGTCCTTCCATAAGTCCTGATCCTGGATCACTCCAACGAAATTGGCATCCGATAACACGGTCTGAGACGGGGTTCCAGGCACGGAGTCCACGGCATGGATTCGGGACAAGGCATCGGCTTTCCCATTACGTGAACCTGGACGGTATGTAACGACAAAATTGAATTGGTTAAGAAATAGGCTCCAACGGGCTTGCCGTGGAGACAGGCACCTGGCAGACTTAAGAAATTCCAGATTACGATGACCTGTGAGTACTATCACTTGCTGCGCGGCTCCCTGTAAGTGGTGTCTCCATTCCTTGAAAGCGGAAATAATCGCCAATAATTCCTTATCCGCAATGTCGTAGTTCCTTTCTGCAGGGGACAACCGGCGGGAAAAGAAAGCACACGGATGCAGGAGACTCTTGTCCCCGGTCCTTTGAGAAAGAATGGCCCCTAATGCGTAGTCAGAAGCGTCGACCTCCACGATGAAGGGAAGTGCGGGATTCGGATGTACTAGTATGGGTGCTGAGGTAAAACATCCCTTGAGACGATGGAACGCTTCCTGGGCCTGGGTGGACCATACAAACTTCTGTCCTTTCTTAGTCAACAGAGTAATGGGACGAACAATCTCTGAAAAGTTACGGATAAAGCGTCGGTAAAAGTTGGCAAAACCGACAAAGCGTTGTACCTCTTTGATGTTTCCCGGTTCCGGCCAGTCTAGAATTGCTTGTATCTTGCTAGACTCCATGTTCAGCCCCTGAGGAGAGATGACATAACCTAAGAATTGTATTTGTGAGCAGTGGAACTCGCATTTCTCCAGTTTAATGTACAGGTGGTTTTCCCTCAGCCGGGTAAGTACGGTCTTGACGTGCTCCTGGTGTTCCTGGAGAGAATCAGAAAAGATTAGAATATCATCCAGATAGATCACCATGAATTGGTCCATGATATCCCTAAAAATATCATTAACTAGATGTTGAAATGCCGCAGGAGCGTTACAAAGTCCAAAAGGCATCACTAAATACTCAAAATGTCCGTACCGACATCGGAACGCGGTCTTCCACTCGTCTCCGGGACGTATACGAAGCAGATTATATGCCCCACGGAGGTCCAATTTGGTGAATATTTTTGCCTGTTGGACCCTCTCCAATAGCTCCGGAATCAACGGTAACGGATACCGGTTCCGGATGGTTATTTTATTCAGTTCCCGGTAGTCAATACAGGGTCTCAGAGTCCCCTCTTTCTTTTTCACGAAAAAGATGGGTGCCCCTGCGGGTGAGGTAGACGGGCGAATAAATCCCTTGGCCAGGCTTTCATCAATATACTCCTTTAGGGCTTCTAGCTCAGGTGCCGCCAACGGGTAAACATGACCAAACGGGATCTCTGCCCCTGGGAGTAAGTCTATGGGGCAATCATACGGTCTATGCGGAGGAAGCCGATCGGCCTTTCTTTTGTCGCATATGTCAGCGAAGTCACGATAAACCGGGGGTAAAACAGGTACCTGTACCGTGCCTTCTGCATGTGGTGTTACCGGAACCGGAACAGTTGGACAAATGGCCGAACCACTCTGCGGTGGGAAGGATATTTCCTTAGTTTCCCAATCGATGACCGGATTTGTAGATCGTAGCCACGGAATACCTAAAATAATCGGAAAATGTGGAGAAGAGATCATCATGAAAATAAGGGTCTCCTGCTGACCTGGTTTCATCACGCATTCTAGCGGTACTGTTTCCCGATCCACTGGTCCAGAGGTTAACGGAGATCCGTCTACCGTCTCCATGGTAACCGGTGAGGATCTTTGCTGAGTTCGGATACCGTGTTTTCTGGCAAAAGAAAAGTCCATGAAATTTCCCCCTGCCCCAGAGTCTATCATTGCAGAGGTAGGAATTAGCTGTCCCTCCCACCGGATCTGAATGGGGAGTGAACAATGGGTATATTTCCCTTCTGAGTCCTTCGGTGAGGTAGACATTACAGTCAAGGGAAATACCGCATCCAAGTGTCCACTTGCCTCAGAGATATCAGACTCTGCGTCCGTGTTGTCACACTCTGCCATGGCTGCCAATACCTTATTTGGGCGATTCGGACGTTTCGGGCAGTCGATTAAGAAATGGTCCGATTGACCGCAGTAGAAACACAAACGCTCACGGAGCCGGTGTTCACGACGTTCGTTGGTCTCTCGTCTTTGCAGAGAGTCCACTTGCATAGGAACGTCCTCGGCCTCCCGTGGCGTCCTGAGAGCGGGTTCTCTGGAAGGAAACGTATTATTATTTACACGGTTTATAGCTGCCCATTTTTCCTGTCTACGTTCCGTCAAACGGGTATCTATGCGCACACAGTGCTGGAGAAACAGGTCAAAATCCCCTGGGGATTCAGAACGGGCTAACTCGTCCTTGATGGTACCGGACAAACCTTTTCTGAAAACGGACAATAATGCATTGTTTCCCGAGTCGGTGTCTACCACTAACCTCTGGAACTCAGTGGCGTATTCAACGACAGAACGCTTTCCCTGACGTAAGGAAAGGAGAGCCGATTCAGCGGTAGCACGGCGATTCGGATCATCAAACATTTGTGCCATTGCGTTCAGAAAGTCATCTAGATGATTTAAACGGATGTCCCGGTTCTCTATCATAGGATTAGCCCAAGCCAGTGCTCGTGAGGTTAATAACATGATGATACATAACACCTTTGACCGGTCAGAACGGTAATAATCAGCATGTACATCGAAAAACAGTATACATTGGTTAACAAATCCACGGAACTGACTACGATCACCATTGAAACGGAATGGGGGTAACCTAGGCATACCGGCAGCTGATACGGACGTAGTGGGGACGGCTTCCTGAGCCTCCACTCTGACTCGCAAATCCTGTATAGCCGGACCCAGTACCTGGTGATCATGGCCCAGCTGCGCCTCCACATCTCTAAGCTTAGTCTGCACCACCTCCATCTCCTGCTGCAGGGAGTTAATCATGGAGAACAGCTGATCTACTCGTGTCTCAGTCATTGCCCCAGCGAAATCCTCTAATGGCCTGAGTATAATGTAATACTTATTCTATGTTCTGAGGATTTCGATAGCGTAGGGCAATGACAGCCAGAGACGAGTTTGTGGTACAAGATGTTTATGATATGTACCACGGTAGATACAGAACAACACAGCAACACAATAACACATGCAATACTTTCCGGAATCGACGCGGAGGGAATTCCCGGGACCACGCACCGGACTCCCCTAGGGAGACCACCAGAGCGAACCCCTATACAGGGACTGTCCGGCAATCTACCCCGGAAGGCCTAAATGCGCAGCAGCCGGGATAAGGAGCAAGCGGTAAAGTCAATGAGTGTCCGTACGGGAAATGTTTGTCCAGAATGATTACGAACCAAAAGAGAACCAGGCGGAGTGCTGACCGAAGATGGTAAACGGAATCCGGGCACAGCCTTGAAGAGCCGGGTACAGTCCAGAGTCAATCGGTAGGTAGTCTTTTAGGGGAATCCAGAGGCAATCAGGAATAAGCAGCAACACAGCAGGAGCACACAGCAGGCAGTATACTCAGGCACTGGACTGGACTTAGAGGCGGCCTTTTAAGTAGCTGGACAGGAAGTAGGGCAACAGAACGGTAACCTCCATGTTAACCGAGGGCAAGGGCAATCAAAAGAGAACTGGAAAACCTGGAAACCTGACACCGTGGTTGTGGGATGATCAGTCTGGTTGGAGCGGAGGGAGGTCCTGGTCCGAGTAATATGGATATCGGGGTGTCTGTTTTTACGAGGTGCTCCTTATGAGGACCTCACGTTGGGGCACCAAGCTGTTGAGGGAGACCTCCTGGGGGTCTCGCTCAGGGTCATGGAGGAGGATTCCAAATCAGGTCTGCGCAGATGTATATGAATCAGGGAAAATATCCACACAGAGACATGTCTCTAGTTGGGAGAAGCACAATGAAATTCTTCTCAACCCCTGTATTCAAGGCATAAAATATTAATACAGCTTACTCAGTATATTCAAATTATCTATTAACCAACCAACTAACTTAAGCGCATAGTTCACTCCCTTGTTTAAACAGTCTTTCCTTTATGTCAGCAACATCCCTTCAGGTGCATCTGGATGAGGACAAAAGTCTAACTAAGGCTATGTGCGCACTACCGGATTTTGACGCGGATTTTTTGCGGTTTTGCTGCATGTTTCGCTGCAGAAAATGTTCATAACATCTCTGCAGTGAATCACCAGCAAAACCTATAGGAAAAAAAAAATCCTGTGCGCACTAGGCGGAATTTGACAGCTGCATGTTTTGCTGCGGGATTCCCGCAGCAAAAACAATTGCATGTCAATTCTTTTCCGCACGTCGCTGCGGGATTTCACTCCATTGACTCCAATGTAATCGTGAAATCCCGCAGGGAATAACGCAGGCAGCAAATTCTGTGCGGTTCACTGCGTTTTCCTGCGTTATTACCTGCGGTATTTCGCGGTTTACCTCCGGTAATGTACATCGCCTGCCTGCGGTTTTGCAGGGAAGTGATGTCATTACAGGAAGAGGAAGCCGTGCAGAGAGTAAACACACAGAGATCACAGACACAGACACATCACAGGCATAGAACACAGACACATAGAACACAGACACATAGAACACACATAAAAAGCAAACGGAAATATAGAAAAAAAACATGTGGGCTCCACCGTATTTTTACCTTCAAGCCGAGGTAAACACACAGCGGCGGCCCAGTATTCTCAGGCTGGGGAGGGAGAGGGGCAGGGTTAATGTCCCCCACCTCACTCCCACCTCCGGCAGCCGAGAATATCAGCCGCAGCTGCCCCGGGACTGTCGCATGCATTATGCGGCAGTATCGGCGTGTCCCCGGCTCTTCCTGCCGCCGTGTAGCAGTGGCAGTCAGGGTAATACAAGGAGTTAATGGTGGCGGATCGCCGCCATTAACTCCAGGCTTGATCATGGCAGCGTCTATGTGACAGCTGACATGATCAACCCGTAAGTAAAGTGAATAAAACACACAGAAAAATCCTTTATTTTAAATAAAACACAAACAAGCCTCGTTCACCATTTTATTAACCCCTCCCGAAACAAAGCTCCGACGTAATCCACAGGTCCCGCGCTGCTTACATCCAGCCGCGACTGTCACAGCGCTGAATGAATGCAGCAGACAGCAGAGGTAATTACCGGTCATTTCCCATGGCCGGTAATGTGAACTCACTGCCGACCATGGGAAATGCAGCGATCTGTCCTCTATCTATCTATCCCTCTATCTATCTATCTGTCTATCTATCTGTCTATCTATCTATCCCTCTATATATTCTTCTGTCTCTTTATCTATCTATCTACTATCTAAGAAGGAAATTTTTTTTTTTTTTCAATGTGCTTTATTGCATTGAATGCAATAAAGCACATACCAACCCCCACGCAGCAAAACCACGGCAATACCGCGAACAATACCGCGGTAAAACCGCAGCAAACCGCATGCGGTTTTCGGGTGCGGTTTGCCGCGGTTTTTTACCGCGGGTGCGGTAATATTTCAGTGAAATATTTTCTTGAGAAAATTCCATTTTCCAGTGCGCACATAGCCTTAAGACTTGCTTTAACTGGTTTCCTGTGTATTTGCTCTACTTAGTCCTAACATGACTAGTTTCGATTACACATTCTCAGCACTTCAGTCAAGTATACATGGCAAAACAGTATAAGAATTATATATAAAAACAGATCATCTTATTATTATATTATACTGGACAAACGATTCATAGCCTAGGCCTTCACAGCATAATTTTGGGGGCTTCATATCTTGCAGAACTTAGATAGTGGCTTGCTCTTATTAAAACACAATCTCAGTGTTACCAAATTTTTATTAATACTCGGTGTCAGTGGCACAACTTCTGCCTGAAGGCTAGTACCTTCCTATCAGCAACCTAGCATAATATTGGGGGCTACATATCTTACAGAACCTACATAGAGTCCTGCTCTTACTAAAACACAGTCTGAGTGTTACCATATGTCTCTGTGTGGTTATTTTCCCTGATTCATATACATCTGCGCAGATCTGATTTGGAATCCTCCTCCGTGACCGTGAGAGAGACCCCCTGGAGGTCTCCCCCAACAATGCTAGGTTGCTGATAGGAAGGTACTGGCCTTCAGGCAGAAGTTGTGCCACTGACACCGAGTATTTATAAAAATTTGTCAACACTGAGACTGTGTTTTAATAAGACCAAGCCACTATCTTAAGTTCTGTAAGATACGAAGCTCCCAAAATGATGCTAGTTTGCTGATAGGAAGGTACTGGCCTTCAGGCAGAAGTAGTGCCACTGACACCGAGTATTAATAAAAATTTGTGTGTTAGTTGCAGCAGGCCACTATCTAAGTTCTGTAAGATATGAAGATACCACCAGGATACTATATATTTTGGTATTTGGCTTCAGGCAGAACTACAGGCTGTGACAGCAATTTTATTTATTTATTTATTTTTTTTAAACTTACACTATTTTTGTAGCAGTAGGATACTATGGAGTTTATGTACGCTATGAAGCCAACACAAGGACGCAACTGAGCTGGTATGAATTGAGATGGTGGCTGACAGGCACTACACTACACCTGAACCCGTTGTTTTGACAATTTTGGGACCTTTTTTTGCAAGTTGTAATACCTATTCCCAGTAGAACAGACACAAGGGATGTAACAGTGCTGAGATTGTTGATTATTAGTGGCAGATGTCAGGACAGCTTTAAATCTCTCCCTGCCTGTGAGTAAGTTGTCCCTATATCATCAGTAACAGACCGTATGCAGCACTAATAAGAGGATTTTTTTTTTGGGCGGTATAAAACAGGAACGGCTCTCACCTAACTAAGCAATGCACTAACACTGACCCTATAGCTATTTCTACGATTTACACAGCTGTTAGAAGCAAATGCACACTATCTTCAGCCCTTAAAAGGACTATTTTGGATTTTGCAGCAGGAACGCTGTATCAAACAAAGCACTGTACTGTCCTTATACTTGGTTCTACGATTTACACAGCCGCTAGCAGCTAATGCTAAATATCTTCAGCTCTTAGAAGGACTAGTATTAGTTGGCTGGAGAAACACTCTCCCGCACACAGTACAGTGTATCTACACCGCCAGCTCAGGAATGAATGTGTCGCGGGCGGGGAGGACGCCGTCGGGGCCCGATGATGTGATGGGGAGGCAGGGTCGGTGAGGTGCAGGGTTGCAGGGACAGCGCGGCGCAGTGCCGGATGGCACGGGTGTACTCACTCAGCAAGAAAGGTACAAAGTTCTCGGTAAACCAAACGGCTGGATGGACGGGTCCCGCAGCTGGCTGAAGTGCTTCTCCCCGGACAGGTGATGGCGGCTGTCTTTCCCTGCACCTTAATGTTCTCTTTCTGACTACTATGGATTCCCAACGGTAGTCCGCTCCCCGGTGTATGGGTACCGGAGGAGCCCGTTTGCCCGCAGAGGCTGGCCCTTGGGTCTCTAGCCTTAGGCAGTAGCTGTATACCCTCATTGTGTGGGCTGTTGCCTTCAATCAGGACTTTTGCTGTTGTGAAACCCCTGGGGTTCCAGTCACATTCGGATCTGACTATTGTCGGCGTCTCCAAGCCTGGTCGGGGTCCGATGGCCCTGCCTGTGTGTGCTGGCTTCACTTTGCTCCCCGGTCGGTCCTGGCGGGCCGTTGCCCGTCCCCGGTCCTACGGTTCCGCGTTGCTCCACCACTCCTGCAGACGGCCACCACCGTCCGCCAACCTTGCTGTCAGTGCCTGGGCCACAAACCCAGACACCCAAGTGCTTACTCCTCACTCCTCAAACTCCAACACTAAACTGTCACTTTTCCCGCCTCCAGGGCTGTGAACTCCTCGGTGGGTGGAGCCAACCGCTTAGCTCCGCCCCACCTGGTGGGGACATCAGACACTGGAGGGAGGCAACAAGGATTTTTGTTTGGCTGGTGTCCCTGTCTAATGGGGGTGGGGGTGTTTGAGTGTTATCTGTGACGACCTGGCTAGGCCAGGGCGCCACATTTCCCCTTGGTGAAATTCAGACCGTCCGCGGGCTGCCCGTCCATCACTGGTTTTATTCTTCAACTGTAAAAAGATAAATTAACATGTAAAACATTTTAAACATGTAAGCATTTCTTGTAAGGACACTTAAACGTTGCACATATAAACATTTTTAATAATAACAGACGGAGGGACGGATGTCTTCTGCTCTCCCACCCAAGCAACCTAGCCCTGATGCTGCCTCTAAGAAGTGGGCAGCACCCCTTGACCCCAGTCCAGGTTCAGGCTGCCCGAGCGGGAATGGGTACGGTAACTCGCACCCGGCTGTCACTTCAGGGGACCCCACGTCCTTGGGGGTCCCCTGACCCCCGGAGGATGGCCACTGGTCCTGGTGGTGGCCGGGCCCCAGCCTGCTCTGCTGCGGGCCCTTCCTCCAATCTGCTTCTCCGGAGGCGGCACGGTTTCCATCCCTCAACTTATTTACAAGCCCACTAGTCCGTGGGTGGCCTGCCAGTTCTCGGCCATGTCCATGAGTAGTCTCTTATGCAGGTTGTAAAACACAGAGAGTCCCTCCGGGGACAACTTGCCGGCAACGGCCGGAATAATCACACGGTCAATCAGGTAAAGCTTCGGTTTGATTTACTGTCATTCATTCACATATTTACATATTTAACATCTGATACCTCTAGATGGTAGTTTCCCTGTACCTAAGCGGGGGTTCGCCTAAGTTGGGCCTTCTGGGCCCAATGCTATCAGTGGAGGGCAAAGGGACAGAGGAGACAGTCAGCTCCTCCTCCTGTCTACTATGTGGGACCGGCGGAGACTCAGGGGGACTGGGTACAGGTGCAGCCCTGGGCACTGGTTCACTGGCGGGTACTTCCGTCTCCTTTTCCTCCACGGGTTGTGGGAACATTATCACCGGAATGAGCACCGCGCCATTCTGTGTAGGCCAGTCCGCTGGGAAATCACCCATTACTGTGTGGATCACCTCTTTCTCCTTCTCCCCGGTTGGTCTGGGGGTTGGAACTTCAGCTGCTATCTTCAATGGCGATGGGCACCTCTTCAGGTGGTCCCTGGACACCATGGCCGAAGTCTTCCCCTGGTCACGACTAATCTGGTAGGTCTTCTCATTCTCCCATTCAGTGGGTTGTATGACATACGGGGTCTTTTCCCACTGGAGCCATCCGCTCTCTTCTAGCAATTCCTTGACAGCAATTTGAGCTCCATCATTATACCCTTAGGCTGCCTGCCTAATAGGAAACCACCTTAGGACTATAATAAATTACGACTCGGGGCGGTAGTCCTGTGGTTGATGTCTCTGCTCCTCCATGACATCGTGCTGTTTTTCTTTCTTTTACACCAGGTTCTAACCCCGTGTTTGTCGTTCAGTATATCTATTATATATTATATATCTATTTTATTTTTTCTTTTGTCAGGATTATTGTACATATTTACTGTATGTTAGTAGAAGTTTATATAACTTTTTTTGATCATAATTCAATATTCAGGGAACTGTTGGAACATACAGATTTCTAGAATGATCAGGATCCCGCCCGCTTTCAAGGTTTTTTTTTTTTAGGATGGGTGTTTCCTATGACATCATTGCATGCTTGGCAGAATTCTTGAAACACCTCCGCTTCAAAAGCCGGGCCCCGGTCGGTAAGCACCCTCTCCGGGTATCCATGCGGTCGGCAGAAATAGGCCTGGAATGCTCTAGCGGTGGTACGGCCGGTCAGGTCCTTGACTGGGACAACCACCATAAATCTTGAATAGTGGTCCACAATGGTCAGAGCGTAGGTGTACCCACTTCGGCTAGGGGTGAGCTTCACAGCTGATGAGTAATGATTGGGCGCAAAGGGGCCTTCTGGCTGGCCTCGTCCCTTCTTCTCAGTGCACAGGGATCACATTCTCGACACCAGGCCTCCACAGACTCCCGCATCCCACTCCAATAGAATCGCTCTCTCAACAGCATCTCCAGCTTCTTCCACCCAAAGTGCCCGCCACCATCATGGTAAGCTCGTAGAACTGTGGGCACACTAGCTTGGGGAACCACCAGCTGATGAACCTTCTCATGGGTCTTCGGGATGATCAGTTCCCGATACAGTGTCCCCCGGTCCAGATGCAGCCGGGCTCGTTCCTTCCACAGCCGTTGGGCCTCAGGCGGAGCAGCGGGGTCCAGTCCAGTGGAACCTTGTTCAATCATGGTCTTGACCAGTTGGATGGCAGGCGCTTGGTCTTGGGCTTCTTGCCATTCCTGACTTGGCAGCGGGTCCAGGCTCGCCTGTTGCTGCTGGACATGCAGCTTCTCGACCGGTGGCCGGTGGAATGCGGGCAGCTCGATTTCTTCGAGATCGTCACCTTCCAGTCCCTCATCCGATAAGTGGGGCATCCGGGATAGCGCATCCGCGTTGGTGTTCTTGCGGCCGGCTCGGTACTTGATCGTGAAGTCTTAATTAGACAGCCGGGCTACCCACCGCTGCTCCAACGCGCCTAGTTTGGCCGTGTCCAGATGGGTTAACGGATTATTGTCCGTATAGGCGGTGAACTTAGCGGCTGCGAGGTAATGGCGGAACCGCTCAGTAATGGCCCACACCAGAGCTAGGAACTCAAGCTTGAAGGAGCTGTAATTCTCAGGGTTCCTTTCCGTGGGCCGGAGTTTTCTGCTGGCATAGGCGATCACTTTTTCCTTTCCGTTCTGAACCTGGGACAGGACGGTTCCCAAGCCTACATTACTGGCATCGGTGTAGAGGATGAATGGGAGATTATAGTCGAGATACACCATGATTTCTTCCCCGGTCAAGGCCGTCTTCAGCTGGCGGAAAGACTCTTCGTGTTTCGCTTCCCAGGCCAGCGGGGTTCCAGAGGGCCTGCCACCTTTGGTCTGTCCCACGAGGAGGTCTTGCATGGGGCGGCCATCTTCGTATACCCCTTAATGAAGCGACGATAGTAGCCCACCAGGCCCAGGAACTGTCTCACCTCTCTCACTGTGGTCGGTCTCGGCCAGTCCTGAATGGCAGTAATCTTCTCGGGATCTGGGGCGACGCCTTCCGCGCTCACCACGTGTCCGAGGTACTGTACCCTGGGTTTCAGTAGGTGGCACTTGGAGGGCTTCAACTTCATCCCATATTTAGCTAGGGACGCAAACACTTCAGCCAAGTGTTCCAGATGAGCCTCGTACGTCTGGGAGTACACGATCACGTCGTCCAGGTACAGTAGGACCGTTTCGAAGTTGAGATGTCCCAGGCAGCACTCCATGAGCCATTGGAAGGTTCCAGGGGCATTGCACAGCCCAAACGGCATGCTGTTGAACTCGCAGAGTCCCATGGGAGTGGCGAATGCAGTCTTCTCACGGTCCTCTGGTGCAACCGCTACCTGCCAGTACCCGCTAGTAAGGTCAAGGGTAGAGAAGAAGTTAGCAGTTCTCAGTGCAGCTAGTGACTCTTTGATACGGGGGAGAGGGTAGGCATCTTTATGCGTGATCTGGTTGATCTTCCGGTAATCCACACACATTCTCATGGTGCCGTCCTTCTTGACCAGCACCAGCGGGGCTGCCCAGGGACTACAGCTATCCCGAATGACCCTTGCCTCCTTCATGTTCCTCAACATGTCTTTAGTAGAGATGAGCGAACCGGTCGCGGTTCGGCTCGAGGTCGGTTCGCCGAACGGGGGTCCTGTTCGAGTTCGGTTCGTCGAACGTTCAACGAACCAAACTCGAACCAATAGGCTATAATGGGAGGCAATCACAAACACATAAAAATGCATGATTAATGTACACAAACAGTTAATAAACATTGCCATAACACTTACCGGTCCCCGCGATCCCTCCTGCACTCTGTCTCCTGCCGCTATTCCATCCGATGATCGCTGAATCCTCCCGGTGACCGGCACTGCCAGCAGAGAAGCAGGACCTATCGTGACGTCAAAATAGCCATGTGACCAATCACGTGGATATTATCTCATTGGCTACAGACTGGTCACATGACTATGACACGTCATGTAGGACCTGCGAGTGCATCTCTCCGGTACACGGTGCACATTTGTGTATCGCCGTGTACCGGCGATATGCTCTAGCACACGGTCGACTCCCCGTTCCGTTAGGGACCGGCTGACACAGCCGGTCATTAACGGAGATCACCGTTGCCATAGCAACGCAGTTAGCGGTGACGTCACCGCTAACCGCGGCTCCGGGAGCACCGTTGCTATGGTAACGCGTCTGTCAGCGTTACCGCTGTTACCGCTAGCAGCACTGATCACTCACGGAGTGAAGGCTGCACGCTGCTTCCCGATTGTAGTGAGGATTGTAGTGAGGATGAGGTGCCCCAGCCCATGATGGGCTGGTGCACCTCATCCTCACTACAATCGTCACTACTACTACACTAGTGAGGATTGTAGTGAGGATGAGGTGCCCCAGCCCATGATGGGCTGGTGCACCTCATCCTCACTACAATCGTCACTACTACTACACTAGTGAGGATTGTAGTGAGGATGAGGTGCCCCAGCCCATCAAGTAATGGGCTGGGGCACCTCATCCTCACTACAATCCTCACTACAATCCTGAAGTGCAGTTTCTTCAAATTCATTTAAAGGCACTTGGAACGCTGAAATTGCTGCTTATAATTTAAGCCTCTATTAAAAACCTCTTATCAGCGCTGGTTTATTGGGGATTTATTGGGCTGACAGGGGGTAATAAAGATGGAGTCTCTAATGTGTCTGTGTATTTATTTCTATTAAAGTATTTTTTCTCTGTGTGGTGTCTTTTTTTTAACCCTTTATTGGAGATTCTTAATGGCCGGGTCAAACGTGCCTGACATTAAGAATCTCTGGCTTAATACTGGCTAGTAAAACAAAGCCAGTATTAACTCATGATTACCCAACAAGCCACCCGGCTCCAGGGCTGTTGGAAGAGTTGGATACAGCGCCAGATGATGGCGCTTCTATGAGAGCGCCATTTTCTGGGACGGCTGCGGACTGAAATTCGCAGCAGAGGCGCCCAGAAACCTCGGGCTAACCTGTCCTGCGTATTCCAATCCCCAGCTGCCTAGTTGTACCTGGCTGGACACAAAAATGGGGCGAAGCCCACGTCATTTGTTTTTTAATTATTTCATGAAATAAGTGAAATAATTTAAAAAAAAAGGGCTTCCCTATATTTTTGGTTCCCAGCCGGGTACAAATAGGCAACTGGGGGTTGGAGGCAGCCCATAGCTGCATGCTATACCTGGCTAGCATACAAAAATATGGCGAAGCCCACGTCATTTTTTTGGTGGACAAAAAACTTCTGCATACAGTCCTGGATGGAGTATGCTGAGCCTTGTAGTTCTGCAGCTGCTGTCTGCTCTTCTCCATACAGACACACAGCAGCTGCAGAACTACAAAGCTCAGCATACTCAGCATACTCCATCCAGGACTGTATGCAGAAGTTTTTTGCTGAAAAAATTATGTGGGCTTCGCCATATTTTTGTATGCTAGCCAGGTACAGCAGGCAGGTACGGCTGCCCCCAACCCCCAGTTGCCTATTTGTACCCGGCTGGGAACCAAAAATAAAGGGAAGCCCTTTTTTTATTATTTCATGAATTTCATGAAATAATTAGAAAACAAATGACGTAGGCTTCGCTCCATTTTTGTGTCCAGCCAGGTACATCTAGGCAGCTGGGGATTGGAATACGCAGCACAGGTTAGCCTGAGCTTTCTGGGCCCCACTGCTGCGAATTGCAGTCTGCAGCCGCCTCAGAAAATGGCACTTTCATAGAAGCGCCATCTTCTGGCGCTGTATCCAACTCTTCCAGCACCTGCCTGCTATACCTGGCTAGCATACAAAAATATGGCGAAGCTCACGTCCTTTGTTTGTAGTTTTTTGGCCAAAAAATTAAAAAATGCTTCCCTGGATTTTCCATTGCCAGTGAAGGTAACACCAAGCAGTGGGGGTTAGCAGCCAGTAGCTGCTTGGATTACCCTTAGCTAGCAATACAAAAAATGCAGCGGGAGCCCATATATATTTTTTTAATTATTTATTTAAATAACTAAAAACAAAATGGGCTTCCCTGTATTTTGATTGCTGGACATCACAGTGCTGTAAAAATAAATCTTTAAAAAAAATGACATAGCGCTCCGCGGTATTTTTGATTCTCAGCGCAGATAAAGCAGACAGCTATGGGTTGCCACCCCCATCTGCCTGTCGTTACCTTGGTTGGCAATCAAAATACAGGGAAGCCCATTAATTTTTTCTATTTAAAAAATAGTTAAAAAAAAATGACGTTGGGTCCCCCCATTTTTGATAGCCAGCTAGGGTAAAGCAGACGTCTGTAGCCTGAAAACCACAGCTGGCAGCTTTACCGTGGTTGGGGATCCAATGTGGAGGTCCCCCCAGGCTCTTTTTTTATAATTATTTTATAAATATTAATAATTAGACAAAAAAAGTAGGGTCCCCTCCAAATTGGATCACCAGCCAAGGTAAAGCGGACAGCTGTGGTCTGGTATTCTCAGGGTGGGAAGGTCCATAGTTATTGGGCCTTCACAGCCTAAAAATAGCAGGCCGCAGGCACCCCAGACGTGGCGCATCCACTAGATGCGCCAATCCTGGCGCTTCACCCCAGCTCATCCCGTGCCCTGGTGCAGTGGCAAACGGGGTAATAAATCGGGTTGATACTAGCTGTAAAGTCACCTGAGATCAAGCCCAGCAGTTTGTGATGTCATGGCGTCTATTAGATACCCAACATCATAAACTGTCAGTACTAACAAAAACAAAAAATCAACAAAAGAAATTTATTTGAAAAAACAGTCCGCAAAACATTTCCTCTTTCACCAATTTATTGTAAGAAAAAAAATAAAGGGGACCCACGACGACTCTGGACCGTCTAGAATATGGGGGGGAGACACTCAGGGAACGTATCCCCCATTTTCTAGGAGTGCGGACCCTTCATGTGAGGAGTGTGGGTGCAATGAATCTGCACTCACTCTCCCCGGGTCCACAGCAGCAGAGTCCATGTCGTAATGGTTGCTACCAAAGCTGCAATGCCCTGCTCATGAGGTAAGGGCATGCCTAATCAGGAGCACTACTGTAGAGGAAGCTCTGCTCACTGGTATATATGTGCTCAGAGGTAATAATAGATAAAATTAGTGAGTAACCTCAGCACTCTAAATCTCCCAGACTAAGTCAGTAAGTCACAACGGATAGTAATGCAAAATCACTCTTTATTGGTCCGTATTAAGAAAAAAAAATTTTCATAAGCAAATATGTTTTTGTCCAAAACAAGTTACAAATGACGTTTCGGCCTGAGCCTTCGTCAGATTGGACTTATCTGCATGTAATCATGAAAAATGACAATAATCAGTATCACATAAGAGTGAGAGAACAATAACATAAACTCGAACAATGTAGAGGTACAATTGGGATGCAGCAAAAAAATTGCAACACAGCAAGAAATGAAACACATGATACAAATGTCATAATACAGTACAAGGACAATATAGTAATGACAAATATGGGGTCAGAGTAGGCTTAAACAGCTCTGGTACGAAAGAGATGTCAATCATAAAGTAACATATGCAGTAGGAGTAGAGCTACACTATGCATGGCAGAGCTAATGGGTAGACCGACCATAGAAAAAGAATGGAGAAAAAGTAGAGAAAAAGTAGAGAAAAAGTGGAGAAAAAGTGGAGAAAAAGTGGAGAAAAAGTGGAGAAAAAATGGAGAAAAAGTGGAGAAAAAGTGGAGAAAAAATGGAGAAAAAGTGGAGAAAAAGTGGAGAAAAAGTGGAGAAAAAATGGAGAAAAAGTGGAGAAAAAGTGGAGAAAAAATGGAGAAAAAATGGAGAAAAAGTGGAGAAAAAGTGGAGAAAAAGTGGAGAAAAAATGTAGAAAAAGTGGAGAAAAAGTGGAGAAAAAGTAGAGAAAAAGTGGAGAAAAAAATGGAGAAAAAGTGGAGAAAAAGTGGAGAAAAAGTGGAGAAAAAGTGGAGAAAAAATGTAGAAAAAGTGGAAAAAAAGTGGAGAAAAAGTGGAGAATAAATGGAGAAAAAATGGAGAAAAAGTGGAGAAAAAGTGGAGAAAAAATGGAGAAAAAGTGGAGAAAAAATGGAGAAAAAGTGGAGAAAAAGTGGAGAAAAAGTGGAGAAAAAATGGAGAAAAAGTGGAGAAAAAGTAGAGAAAAAGTGGAGAAAAAATGGAGAAAAAGTGGAGAAAAAGTGGAGAAAAAATGGAGAAAAAGTGGAGAAAAAGTGGAGAAAAAGTGGAGAAAAAGTGGAGAAAAAATGGAGAAAAAGTGGAGAAAAAATGGAGAAAAAGTGGAGAAAAAATGTAGAAAAAGTGGAGAAAAAATGTAGAAAAAGTGGAGAAAAAGTGGAGAAAAAGTGGAGAAGAAGTGGAGAAGTGGAGAAGTGGAGAAGAAGTGGAGAAGTGTTTGTTCATGCCAGATGGGAGATAAATAATTTTTTACCGGCGCTGTCATTTACTGTAACGTGATAATCGGTATACGCTGTATACCTGTGATCACGTTAGCGGGGACCGGAAAAACCGTCCTGAATCATGATCTCCAGGGTTTCAGCTAGCCCTGAAACCCCGGAGATTTTCTGACGCTGGGGGGCGTTATTCACTTATTTCTGCCTGCTGTTTATAAACGGCAGATCAGAATAAGGCTACATTAACACGACCGATCCATTTTTGTGGTCTGCAAAAAACAGTCCGTTTTTTTTCACGGGTGCATCCGTGTGGCATCCGTTTTCGTTCCGTAGACGGTCCGTATGTCATCTGTTTGTCATCCGTGTGCCTTCCGTTTTTTTTGTGTACTGCAAAAAAACTGAATGAGGGTAAATGCATAAATTTACCCAGGATCCATAGCTTCATCCTACATGAGGCGGTCACATGTTCACTCCAGTGCCATTTTCTACTGCTTTTCACAGCGTAAAGCGCTCTGGTGATTTTCTTGTGCTTGTGCACTTCATATCAGTCTTTTCTGTCATTATAATGGCAGAAAGACACATAATGTCCCACTCTCCTGCATTTTGTAATTTTGCACCCTTTGGTGCCTTTCATGTGGCACTAAGGGATGCTTAGCTTTGTATTTAGCCAAAAAATGAAAAAAAAAAATGACGTAGGGTTCCCCCTATTTTTGTAGCCAGCTAGGGTAAAGCAGACGGCTGCAGCCTGCAGGCCACAGCTGGCAACCTCACCTTGGCTGGTAATCCAAAACTGAGGGCACCCCACGCTGTTATTTTAAATTAAATAAATAATTAAAAAAAAAAACCACGTAGGGGTCCCCCCAAAATTGGATCACCAGCCAAGGTAAAGCAGACAGCTGGGGTCTGATATTCTCAGACTAGGGAGATCCATGGTTATTGGACTCTCCCCAGCCTAAAAATAGCAGGCCGCAGCTGCCCCAGAAGTGGCGCATCCATTAGATGCGCCAATCCTGGTGCTTCGCCCCAGCTCATCCCGCACCCTGGTGCGGTGGCAAACGGGGTAATATATGGGGTTAATACCAGATGTGTAATGTCACCTGGCATCAAGCCCTGGGGTTGGTGAGGTCAGGCGTCTATCAGATACCCGACATCACCAACCCAGTCAGTAATAAAAAAAAATAGACGACAAACACATTTTTATTTGAAAAAACACTCCCCAAAACATTCCCTCTTTAACCAATTTGTTAGAAAGAAAAACAAATCCAGGTCTGGTGTAATCCAAGGGGTTGCCATGACGATCCACACTGTCCCAGTCAATGAAGAGCAGGATGTTCCCCATTGGCTGGGAGAGCAGTGCAGTGACCTGAGCTAACATCAATGGGTCAGCCCAGGTCACTGCAGGGGATGACAAGTGCTGCTGTCAGCGAGGTACATTACCTGCGCTGATCTCCAGCACACTGACAGCCCCTGTCACTGAGTTCAATGACCGGCGCCTTCACACCAAGTATCGCGAGAGGCCCGTGACGTCACCGCTAGTCAGTCTCGGGTCGGAAGCGAGAGGTGATGTGACAAGCGGCGGCCATGGAGGACAGTGACAGCGCTGAGGTCGGGATGGCGGGACTTCATCACCGCAGGTAAGCCGAGCGGGACCATGTGTGTGTGTGTGTGTGTGTGTGTGTGTGTGTGTGTGTATGTATGTATGTGTACATGCCGCAGGCAGGAGGGGGTGGAGCGAGCTGAGCGGGGAAGTGTGGGCTTCCTGCACGTAACTAGGAAAAACATCGGGTTACTAACCAAAGCGCTTTGGTTGGATACCCGATGTTTATCTTGGTTACCAGCTTCTGGCAGGCTGCCAGCGATGGCTCCTGCACACTGTAGCTGTAAAAAGCCCTGCTTTTTACTGCTAGAACCGTTCTCGAACGTATCTAGAACTATCGAGCTTTTGCAAAAAGCTCGAGTTCTAGTTCGATCTCGAACAGCCCCCAAAATCACTCGAGCCTAGAACTGGAGAACCTCGAACCTAGAACCGCGCTCAACTCTAGTCTTTAGCACATTGATAGTGTCCACCCGCTTCAGTGTACGGAGGGCTGTTTGCAGGCGCAGGGCATAGTCTCTTACATTGTTCGCAGGCTGTTGTCGGCATTGATAAAACTGCATCCTCAGCTCCACTTCGGTGCGGGTCTCAAAAGCGATTTGTACATTTTCGAAAATGGTAGTCACTGAGGCCCGGTCCGCGTCGGTCCAGGTCTCTGCCTCCTGCTCAGCCGCACCGGTTAGCTGCCCTAGCACTACCGCTGCCCGTTGCCTATCAGCCAAGGGGTATAAATCGAGGACCGGGCTAATCTTTTTCCGGAACACCTGCAAAGCATCAGGCTTCCCATCGTACTGCAGTAGCCAGGTAGCACCGGGCACATAGGGCAGGGAGAACGGCATCACCTGGGCGACCACTGGACCCGCAGCCCCCCCGCTCTTACGACCGGAGCAGGGGCAATCCCGTTTCCATCTACGGGTGCGGTGGGAGCTGCAACCGCCACTCCTCCAACAGCTTCGTCAGGCACAGACATCTTTTTCCCGTCCCCCCTTGGTACTCTTCAGCACTTCCGTTTATTGGGGGCGGGGCTTAACTTTCGCGCCTTCCCTGCTCGGAGAAGATGCTCGAGCGGGAGATTTTCGCGCCAAGATGGCGGCACTTCAAAATTTTCGGCCGGACACCGCTGGCGGAGATCACAAGGCGCACTTCTACTGGTAAGTAGATGGGTTAAATCCTGTTCGTGACGCCAAGTTGTCGCGGGCGGGGAGGACGCTGTGCTGCCGCACTCTCGCTAACGCTCGGGTCCGGCGCTGCTGCGGCTGCTCGGTGGCTCGAGCGGTGGGCCGGATCCGGGGACTCGAGCAGCGCTCCTCGCCCGTGAGTGAAAGGGGTGGTTGGTTTGGGGGATTTAGTCCGTGACGCCACCCACGGGTCGTGGTGAAGATAGTCACCACCGCTGCTGATGACGGGGATCCCGGGAGCGATGGTAAGGAGCAGCTGGGATGTTGTTTTCTCCCTCCGTGGGTAGGGGTCGGTGGTCCCGATGATGTGATGGGGAGGCAGGGTTGGTGAGGTGCAGGGTTGCAGGGACAGCGCGGCGCGGTGCCGGATGGCACGGTGTACTCACTCAGCATTCGGATCTGACTATTGTTGGCGGCTCCAAGCCTGGTCGGGGTCCGATGGCCCTGCCTGTGTGTGCTGGCTTCACTTTGCTCCCCGGTCGGTACCGGCGGGCCGTCGCCCGTCCCCGGTCCTACGGTTCCGCGTTGCTCCACCACTCCTGCAGACGGCCACCACCGTCCGTCAACCTTGCTGTCAGTGCCTGGGCCAAAAACCCAGACACCCAAGTGCTTACTCCTCACTCCTCAAACTCCAACACTAAACTGTCACTTTTCCCGCCTCCAGGCCTGTGAACTCCTCGGTGGGTGGAGCCAACCGCTTAGCTCCGCCCCACCTGGTGGGGACATCAGACACTGGAGGGAGGCAACAAGGATTTTTGTTTGGCTGGTGTCCCTGTCTAATGGGGGTGGAGGTGTTTGAGTGTTATCTGTGACGACCTGGCTAGGCCAGGGCACCACAAATGCGTGCACAAAATGGAGGCGGCCTTATATAGCCATTATTACGCTGTGCGGCAAAGCCAATCACAGTAACACCACAATAAAGATGGCTCCAGCGTTACTGTGAGGGCAAGCAATGTGATGTGTTCATTGGCTGGAAAAAGGCGCCAGGAAGGCAGAAATGAAAATGAAAGTATCGGAGCGAATACCATATTAACCGTCGGATAGCGAGTACCTCGAATACCCCATTATCCGTCAAATACCGAATAATGATGAATACATTTGCTCATCCCTATATATTAAGTATATACTGTATATTAAAATGGATAAATCACTAAAAATCCTCAAGAAGTGCCTGGATGCATAAGTTGAAAAAGATATATATTACTCATGTGACGCCCTGGACCCCAGGGGTCACAGGTAACAACACCTACCACATTACACACACACCCCCATCCCTTGTGAGGACACATTAGTCACCCGAAAGGGAGACCTGATGCCTTCCTCAGGGCCAGTAGGGCACACCAGGTGACACCAGGTGGGCGGAGTCAGGCGGAAAGGCACGCCCACCGAGGAGACTACTGTCCTGAGGCAGGAAAAACAAACAGTTAAGTTCTAGTCAGAGAGTTGACAGGAGGTGTAGAGGAGCCGGGATGTCAGGGACCCGTGTTGGAGCCTGGGATCACCGTAACATCAGGCAGGCAGACGGTGGTGGCCGCCTGCAGGAGTACCGGTACAGCAACCAGCGGAACCGTAGGGACCGGGCCAGGGTTGGAGTCAACCGTTTACTGGAGCAAGGGCCAAACATCCGACGAGCTAGCGCCTGCGGGCAACCGAGGGCTCCTCTGGCAGCTCAACGCCGGGGAGCAGGCTACCACTGTCCAGGCAGGGGAGCCAACAGTCAAACAAGAGGTGCAAGGGAAAGGGGCCACCATCAGCCTCACAAGGGACACAAGCAGCCGGCTGCGGGACCCGACCAGACCCGAACTTTGGTTTACCAGTGACTCTGAGTGTGAATTAATCGTGAGTACACCAGTGCCATCCAGGCACGACACTGCACCGCAGCACGGCACCTGCACCCCGACAACAACACCGTCGACAGTCCCCACCAGGGCCCCGGGACACACCGCCCCTACCCACAGAGGGGCTAACATCTAGGCTGCGGCCACAAACACCGATCCCGGACGAGCCCCCCCTTCACTCCAGCCGCAGCGGTGGTGCATCCCGTCACCACGTCCCGTGGGTGGCGTCCCGACCCATGCAATGACAACGCGGCCCTCGGCTGTGCACCTCGTCCCACACCACCACCACCCCACTGCCTCCCCTTTAACAGAGCGACGAGGCCCCCGGTCCGGAGGCGCTCGTGCCACTGACAACCTGAGCCCGGACCTCGAGCGGCTCAGCCCGAGCAGCGGAGAGCGGCCGGGCCCCTCTCAGGGCGGTACACATCGATTCTTCTGGCGTCACGAACAGGATTCAGACAGTTCACTTACCTGTGGAAGTGCGCCTTAGAAGTATCCGTCAGCGGCGTCCTGCCGAAAAAGGTGAAGTTCCGCCATCTTGGCGCGAAAGTTTCCCATTCAAGTCGTCTTCCCCGAGCAGTGAAGGCACGAAAGTGAAGCCCCGCCACCAAAGGAGGAGTGCTAAGAGAAAACCAAGGAGGAGGTGGGCGAGGAGGCTGCCTGATGTAACCGAGAAGATAAAAAGGCAGGGACTCCAGGACCCTGCATCCGTTCCATTCCTGGACCCCAGCAGCAGCATGGCAACTCCAGTCCAGAGTCCCGAGATCCCGGAGCCCGCGCCCGGAACCGCGGCGTGGATGAGAGCCCGGACAACGAAGATTTGTCAGCGCCACCGGAGCCAGATACGCCTCCTGATGGAGCAGTGGACCGCAGAGGTGGAGGAGCTGGCTGCGATCGCCCGGGTGCACGAGTCGGAGGCCGAGTTGGAAGAGCTGGTGAGTGACCCACGCCTCTATGCTCCTCCGGGACCGGCCGCTGCGGCTGAGAGGCCCGGTCTACCCCCGGCCTCTATACGGTCTCCGCCGTCGCCCGTGGGAACCGCCGCTGCTGGTCTGCCTGGCCCGCTGCCCCCTGCCATGGTAGCGGGACCCGAAGCGCCGATTCAGGAAAGCCCGAAGGTCCGGGTGCCTGAAGGAGCAGCCGGCCCAGAGGTCACGGCAGCTGACGACAACCCGCTGGCTGCAGAGAGAAAGATGGCCTCAGCGGCCCGCCTGGCTCAGATGGGACTGATGCCTGACCACGCGGAGACGGAAAACAGTGGCTCCGGTCCTGACACAGAACCAGTCTCAGGATCAGAGGAGGCAGATGAGAGTCTCCTCGATGGCAGTGCCCCGGCGGCCACTTAGATCCCGCGAAGTGGTGGGAATGGATACCGGATGGCCCTTTCCCACCATGCCTGTTGCATGCTGGAAATGTTTGAGGCAGAGATTGAATCCGTGTCGGAGGAAGAGTTGAAGTCAGCTGGTAGCCGTTGCTACTTAAAGGACCCGTCCTTGTTGGGACTTGTGTTTGACCCCCGTTGATAACCCTGTTGCGTGAGTGACTGCTCATGGACAAGGCCGTGGACTTGCCGGCCATCCATAAACTTTTGGGCTTGTAAATATTGCCCTATCTGCCCCCTTTTAACATGCCTTCCCGTTCCGTTAGCCTCCGGAGAGGCAGATTGGAGGTAGGACCCGCAGCAGAGCAGGCTGGGGTCCGGTCCCCACCTGGGGACCGGTGACCATCCTCCGGGGAGCCCTTTGACAACTGCCGGGTGTGCCGCACCGTACCCGTTCCTGCCTGGGTGATCTGGCCATGTTCCTGTTTCCGGACTGGGGAAAAGGGGTGCTGCCCATTTCTTAGGGGCAGCATCAAGGCTAGGTTGTTTGGGTGGGAAAGGCGGAAGGACATGAACCCGTTCCGTTAAATAAAGTTATGCAACGTTAAAGTAAAATGCCTCCCGTTATGGGAAGACCTGCAGAAATCATATATTGTATAAATGTTATTATAATTGTAAATGTTTACCGTTTTACCGTTTTTACAGTTAAAATAAAAATAAAAATAAACCGGAGTTGGTCGGGCAGCCCGCGGACGGTATGCATTAAACCAAGGGGGAATGTGACGCCCTGGACCCCAGGGGTCACAGGTAACAACACCTACCACATTACACACACACCCCCATCCCTTGTGAGGACACATCAGTCACCCGAAAGGGAGACCTGATGCCTTCCTCAGGGCCAGTATGGCACACCAGGTGGGCGGAGTCAGGCGGAAAGGCACGCCCACCGAGGAGACTACTGTCCTGAGGCAGAAAATACAAACAGTTAAGTTCTAGTCAGAGAATTGACAGGAGGTGTAGAGGAGCAGAGATGTCAGGGACCCGGGTTGGAGCCTGGGATCCCCGTAACATCAGGCAGGCAGACGGTGGTGGCCGCCTGCAGGAGTACCGGTACAGCAACCGGCGGAACCGTAGGGACCGGGCCAGGGTTGGAGCCCGCCGGCCCTGAACCGGGGAATCAACCATTTACCGGAGCACCAGAAACCGGGTACTCAGACCCTGTCCTAGCTTTGAAGCCACTGAGTATAGGCAAATTAACTGATTGCAGTCTGGACCTCACGGGTTTGTCCTCACCCAAAGTCCCGAAAGAAGGCAAAAGCCCACCGATACCGGGTGAGAGCCACCGTCAAGGGCCAAACATCCGACGGGCCAGCGCCTGCGGGCAACCGAGTGCTCCTCCGGCAGCTCAACGCCGCGAAGCGGGCTACCACTGTCCAGGCAGGGGAGCCAACAGTCAAACAAGAGGTGCAAGGGAAAGGGGCCACCATCAGCCTCACAAGGGACACAAGCAGCCGGCTGCGGGACCCGACCAGACCCGAACTTTGGTTTACCAGTGACTCTGAGTGTGAATTAATTTTGAGTACACCAGTGCCATCCGGGCACGACACTTCACCGCAGCACGGCACCCTGCACCCCGACAACCACACCGTCGACAGTCCCCACCGGGGACCCGGGACACACCACCCCTACCCACGGAGGGGCTAACATCTAGGCTGTGGCCACAAACACCGATCCCGGACAAGCCCCCCCCTTCACTCCAGCCACAGCGGTGGTGCATCCCGTCACCATGAGCCGTGGGTGGCGTCACGACCTGTGCGACGACAACGCGGCACCCAGCTGCGCACCTCATCCCACACCACTACCACCCCACTGCCTCCCCTTTAACAGAGCGACGTGGCCTCCGGTCCGTAGGCACTCGTGAAACCGACAACCCGAGCCTGGACCTCGAGTGGCTCGGCCCGAGCAGCGGAGAGCGGCCGGGCCCCTCTCAGGGCGGTACACTCATGTTCCACAATTCTCCTCCAGTTATACTAGTTAATAAGAATAACTAGTAACTAACTAGAATATCCAAGTCCTTCTTCTGTTCCGGAGTCCCAAGTATATTTTCATTTAAGCAGTAGGATTACTCCAGCCTAAAGGGCCATTTACACGCTGCGACATCGCTAACGATATATCGTCAGGGTCACGGTGTTTGTGGCGCACATCCGGCATCGTTAGCGACATCACAGCGTGTGACATGTATGAGCGACCTGCAACGATCGCAAAAGAGGTAAAAATTGTTGGTTTTGGAGAGGTCATTTATTTACCAAAAATCGTTGTATGTGCAGTAACGAGGTTGTTCCTCGTTCCCATGGCAGCACACATCGCTATGTGTGACACCGCAGGAATGAGGAACATCTCCTTACCTGCGGCCGCTGGCAATGAGGAAGGAAGGAGGTGGGCGGGATGTTAAGTCCCACTCATCTCCGCCCCTCCGCTTCTATGACACCGAACGAACCGCCCCCTTAGAAAGGGGGCGGTTTGCCGGTCACAGGTAAGTATGTGTGACTGTTCCAAGCGATGTTGTGCGCCACGGGCAGCAATGTGCCCGTGACGCACAACCGATGGGGCGGGTATGCTCGCTAGCGATCTCACTAGCGAGATCGCAGCATGTAAAGTACCCTTAAGTGTATTACTTTACATTTATCAACTTTAAACCTCATCAGCCATGTGTTTGCCTATGCAAACATATTATCCAGATCATTCTCTAATGTTGTATATTCTAGATCAATTTTTGTTATCCTACAAAGTTTGGTACCACCTGAAAAGGCTTAGGTCAGTCTGTCTGTACAGATCCTATCGGAGACATGATACTACTGCCAATCAGTATACTTTTACTGATCAGCGGTCATTTGAATGCCGGTTTACACAGGCAGACCGAAGCAAGCAATGCACCCTGAGTGATTCATACTAGATCATTCGGTTCACATAGCTTTCCGAAGTGGATGATTTTTTTTATGCTGCATCAAAGATCATTTCAGATGAATGAGTGTTTCATCGGTGATCAGCAGTCTACATACAGTGTGTCCACCCATATCCTGTCCACCGCCATTAACTTGAGAACGGCGGCAGCTATAGGCATAGAAGTGGTATCTAGGTATAGTAAAGTAGCCATGCGCTACGCAATGAAACCACCTATAGCGCCACCTAAAACAACAGAGTTAGCATTTTTATTTCAAAAACAGAACGAGATAGAGAAAAAAAATGAATTAAAAAATTGTAGGACATCATCAATTCAATACGAATCGACACCTTCCATACAGAAATGCTATGATATGAAACCCATGACCTCCCCCCAAAACATTGAATGCTGGTCACACATATGGCGCTCATTTAACTTTGATGCTCAAAGTGGCCACCATCAGCTGCAATGCATATCTGGACTCTGGACAGCATACTGTATCTTGCTGCACATTGTGCAATATGGTAGGTGACACATTTCACAAGCATCTGTAATTCGTTGTCGTAGGTCCTGAAATGTTGGTGGAGGGGTCGCATACACCTGCTGTTTGATATGACCTCACAGAAAGAAGTCCAATGGGGTCAGGTCAGGTGAGCGTGGAGGCAACTCCACGCAGCCACCATACTCAATGACTTGTAGGAAGGTCTCCATGAGGTATCACTTCACGTTCACAGCCTTGTGAGTTTTACACGTTCTAATCATAGAATTTCTGTATGCAAGGTGTCGATTCGTATTGAATTGATGATGCCCTACAACTTTGTAATTTACTTTATTTCTCCATCTTGTTCCGTTTTCCAGATAAAAATGCTAACTCCGTTGTTTTCCACCAAGTGGTGCTATAGGTGGTTTCATTGCGTAGCGCATTGCTACTTTACTATACCTAGACAACACTTCTATGCCTATAGCTGCCGCCGTTCTCAAGTTAATGGTGGTGGACAGGATATGGGTGAACACACTGTATACGGCAAGTGAAACGAGCATTTTTACCAATGCTCATTCATGATTATCTTGCATTATAAATGCCCCTTTACACTTTACACTCAGTCTCATCTACAAGATCATTAATAAAGAATAAAATACTGATCTTTGAGGTACCCCACTGCTGACTTTAGCTCATTTAGAGAATGTTCCATTTACAACTCTTTATTTTCTGTCCCTTACCCATGTACGTATAATGTCCCCTAGTCCCTGCGTCTGCTTCAGCGCCAGACTGTTGTGTGGCACAGTATAAAATGAGTTTGAAAAGTTCAGATATACACTGACAAACAAAAAGCTAATAATGTTTTGAACTTTTGACTTTCAATTTCTCAATCCGTTAGGCCTTGTTTCCCTTTATTCTTCCAGACCCGTTTTAACCCATTAGAGCCTAGTCTATTGACTTTCGTCTCATCGCTCCAAATCATCCATTTCCAATCTTCTACTGTACACTTTTCGTACTATTTTGCAAACTTGATAATACTAATGGCTTCTAATGACGATATTGAAGTCGAGGCATCTTCAGCCTTTTTTGGACCACCATTCCAGACATGTTTATCCTGCGTTGCGTGGTCTCACTATTATGAATAATATGAGCCACCTCCACTGCTGTGTTTGTCACACCAGACCTGATAGACCTTGCAATAAGCCAACTTGTTGACTCCAATATTTTGCCTCTTGGCTTCTGATCGGATAGATGGACTTCATTTCTTGGTTTTCCAACTGTGGTTCTCACATGATGCACAGAGATCACTGGATGATGCAGTTTCTCTTTTCTTGGGAAATCTACTTCATGGCTGCTACTTTGTTTGAACCAGTGACCTTTTGCTTGGGAATCAACCTAATAACACACTGAGTTAATAGGGAATGTGAGAACAGGTTGTAATTTGTAGTAAATGTGGCGCCCATGACCTGGTCAGGCACCACTGAGTACTGCACCCATGCTGGGGCAGTACTTCCAGGTAATCCTAAAGGCTGGAATAGGGTGTGTACGCACAGACACATAGCAACCAGGTCTCCCACACCTTGAGAGGGGACCCTTGGGTAGACTCAAGAGGGGGCTTGCCTCCACATCTCATCAAGGGGTGTAGTGGAGGGGCTGGGAGTTAAAGTTGCAGAGGCTGAAAAGGAAGAAGTGGAGCGAGCCAGTCTGGTAGTGGTGAACGGCGGTTGCTAGGAGACGCAGACGCGCACTCACACTAGTCAGACCCTGCACGTGGAGTAGCTGTTAGCGGGGGAGAACGGTTACCAGTCAGTAAGTCAGAAAGACAGAGGAAGAGAGTCAGTCGAGTACGGGGACTGCTGGTGATTAGGCACGCACGGGGTACAGGTCCCTTGAGTAGACGTCCATTTATTGATCTGCTAAACCTGCCAGTGAGGGGAACTACAAGTCCCTCACCAACCATCTAGAGTCCGAGCCTCAGCAGCAACGAGTGGGCCCATAATGGGATCGAGCCTGAAGCCATCTCACTTGGTCCACGCTGCCGGCAAATGGGCCAAAAAGGGGAGAAAAGGCAGTAGCGACATCCCTGGATAGACCCCACGGTACTTCACGTCAGGGGTTATCCGAAAAAAGGAGTGCAAGGAAAGCAAGTTAATGGTTACCCTCAGACCAGCCTGAAGGAGCTCCTGGTTCTCACATGGTTTATCTCAACATCGACCGGGTTACCTCACAGAAACAACAAAAGTGAGTAAAGAGCAGTTGAAAGACATTTTGGACTGAGACTGAGTTATTCTGGGACCTGTTGTTCTACACACCCGAGCCCCTGGGGCCAGCCTCACTCACGGTAGGCCACACCATCCGACTGCAGACTCCATCAGCCCCAGACGCTCATTAAACCTGCAGTGGCGGTCACCCATATCCCTGACCGCAAACCGTGAGGGGTGGGTTGTACACATACAAACAAAAACTACATACCTGTTGCCTTGCCATATACTAAAGAAGACCCTGTGGCGTCCCTGAAGTTGGATAAATGTCCCTGGGACGACCGGGCTTTACATCTGGCGTCACGAACAGGATCATGGACTAGACCTGTTTAGACAGGTGACCGTGTGCCTTGGCGGTCTGACTGAAAAATTTAAACTGCCGCCATTTTAGCCACCGCTGAAAGTGCGTCATCAAGAAGCTGCAGCTCGCGCAGGAGAAGAAACCGCCCATGGAGAGGAGCGACAGTCCCAGGATGGAGAGAGCCCTCTGACACAGTGAAGGGAGAAGATGGGGGCGGATCTGTCCCCGGACTGTAGGGACGTCCCAGTCCTGTGGGAGGAGAACCAAAAACAAAACTAAGATCAAAGCCTGACCAGAACCTGATGAGCAACGGTAGAGACAAGATGGCGTCAGCAGAAGGTGACAAAAGGGAGCAGGGTTGGACAAGGCCCATGACTGCAGAGGAGTTGTAAGTGGAGGTGGAGAGACTCCCTGACTGTATGGAGGAGCAGCGGAGACGAAAGGTAGCCGCTTGGAGGAAGAGAATGATAATGGCAATTAGAAACCTGCGGTTGTCTGTGCAAAGAGGTCCGCCTGGAGGTGCCGCCCCTGCTCAACCCGAGCCACCATTAGCAACAGCGACCCTGCTATTGGATGTCGCCAGTACGTCCCCGGGTGAGTCCAAAACTAGCCCTGTTCCACCTGGTATGCTGATTCCACCGGCATTATCATCAAAAGCAGGTGCAACATCCGTTGCGACGTCCGTTGCGACGTCCGTTGCGAAGTCCGGTGCGACCACCGATGTGACACCCGATGCGACGCCCGCGGCCAGACCAGACCAGGCCGCAACGCCTCCTGTCCCGGTTTCCAGACCTGAGATGGTCACAGTGCCCCAGTCGCTGACTGGGGATCCAGCTCCTACTCCCAGACCAGAGATGGTCCCAGCGCCCCAGTCGCTGACTGGGCATCCGGTTCCTGCCCCCAGACCAGAGGCGGTCACAGAACCCCAGTCGCTGACTGGGAGTCCAGTTCCTACCCCCAGACCAGAGATGGTCCCCGTGGTCCAGTCGCTGACTGGGCATCCGGTTCCTGTCCCCAGACCAGAGGCGGTCACAGAACCCCAGTCGCTGACTGGGGGTCCAGTTCCTACCCCCAGACCAGAGATGGTCCCCATGGTCCAGTCGCTGACTGGGGATCCGGTTCCTGACCCCAGACCAGAGGCGGTCACAGAGCCCCAGTCGCTGACTGGGGATCCAGCACCTGCGCCCCAACCTGAAGCGGACATAGTACTTGCTCAGCTAAAGAGAGAACTGGATGCTCTGCTCCCAGCACACCTGGTTGATAGGTATCTGATCAACAAGCTGCCACTCAACCGACCGGAGGAGGTCGCAGCACCCTCTGAAAGGGAGGGAGGCCATGAGGCTACGCTGCTGTTCCCCCAATGACCGGAAGAGGTCGCAGCACCCTCTGCCAGGGAGGGAGAAGAGGTCCAGCCGCCATCACTGCGGTTCTCCAACCACCCGGAGCAGGTCACAGCACCCTTTGAGAGAGAGGGAGGCCATGAGGCCGCGCTGCTGTCTCCCCATCAACAGGAAGAACAGGTTGCAGCAAGTCCCAGCACCTATATCACTTCGTGTCCGGCTGATGACCAGGTGGAGTCGCTACAGAGGCCAGCCCACAGAGGAAGACGACGGGTGAGAGCCAGACACCCACACCCCCTTGTAAAGCCCATCCCAGAAAGTTATGAGTTAGAGGCCCGAGACCTGCAAGAGATGCAGTCCCTGCGGCGAGCCAGACACCAGGCTAGAGGTCCCCTCCACCGTGGAGTAGTGGAGGAATTTAACTGCCGTACGGGGTGGGGCTTTATAGTAGAGGCTGGAGTAAAAGAGGGAATATTTGTGTCCCGGCGGTACGTGCAGTCACATCTGCAAAGAGGTCACCCTGGTCGGGATTTATATGCGGGGGATGTGGTAGAATTCCCAAGGCATATGGGAGAGAGAGGCTGGTTTGCCTTGCACGTAGTACAGTGTCCAAGGGAAACCTTGGTAAGACCAGGTTCTAACCCCACCGCTTCGACCAGGTCCCCATTACCATCACCAGCAGGGGACGCCCAAAACCCAAACTCCAAGTATCAGTGCACTGAAGTGCCAAGCACTGGTCTTGAGAGGCGAAAATCTGTTTAGTTTGAAATGTTTAAAAAGCATAGTTTAAAAATGATTTTTTTTTATGAAAGTTAAGTAACATTCAAGAATGTGCCCGAAAGAACTTTTGCGCGAAGTTTCTTAATATTCTTAAGCACCTGATTATGTGCACTTTATATATGGACCATAGGCTATGAATTGGCTATAGCCACAAACTCTCGCAGTGTAAAAAGTTACCCCAGAGGTACCAACCCCAGAGTCTGCCTGTTGAGGGGCATGGCTCTGCACCACCAAGAGGGCACGCCTGTTTATGGGGCCTGCTTTCCAACACAAAGAAGCAGGTACGCCTATTTATGGGGCCTACCCTACACCACCATCCTCAGGAGAGGAAGATTGGAGGAAAGATCTGGGATACAGATGGCTCAGACCTGGTCCTTTGAGAGGCCTAGGTGACAGAAAACACCCAAAAGTGACACCATTCTGAAAACTGCACCCCCCAAAGTACTCAAAACCACATCCAAGAAGTTTATTAACCCTTCAGATGCTTCACAGGAACTAAAGCAATGTGGAATTAAAAAAAGCAAAAAATAAAATTTTACCTAAAAATGTTGCTCTACCCCAAATTTATTCATTTTTAGAAGAAATAACACAACAAAATGGACCCCAAAACTTGTTACCTACTTTCTTATGAATGCGACGATACCCCACATGTGGTAAGAAACCTTGAAAAGCAAATTTGGCTGAAATAGATTGTGGACACCATGTTGCATTTACTGGTCCGCTAAGGTACCTAAACAGCAGAAACTCCCAACAAGTGATGCCATTTTGGAAACTGGACCTCTCAAGGCTTCTATCTAGGGGTATAGTCAGCATTTTTGACCCACAGGTACTTCACAGATTTTGATAACGTTACGTTGTCATATTGAAAATTTTCATTTTTTTCTCAAAAATTGCTTTAGCATCAATTTTCTCACTTAATAATAAGAATTGGTAATTCCAAAAATTGGTCCTTAACATTTGTTACCCATTTTCTTATGAGATGATACTTTACATGTGGTCAGAAACCTTTGTTTGGACAAATGGGAGGACTTGGAACGGAAGGAGCAATATTTGAATTTTGTAAAGGAAATTTGGCTGAAAAAGATTGCGGGCACTATGTCGCATTTGTAGGGCAACTAAGGTACGTAAACAGCAGAAACCCCCCACAAGTGACTCCATTTTGGAAACTAGGCCCCTCAAGGAATTTATCTAGATGTTTGGTGAGTACCCTGAACCCCCAGGTGCTTTACAGAATTTTATAACGTTGAGCCATGAAAATAAAAAAATAAAATTTTACCACAAAATTGTTACTTCAACCAGGTAGCTTTTTTTCTGTTTGGCGATACTTTATATGTGGTGGAAATCAACTGTTTGGGCACACGGCAGGGCTCAGAAGGGAAGGAGTGCCATTTGACTGCAAAATTGGCTGGAATCAATAGCGGACACCATGTTGCATTTGGAGAGCCCCTATGCATGCATGTTGCATTTGCAGAGCCTATACAGTGAATCTCCCCAACATGTGGCCACATTTTGGAAAATAGACCCCTCAAGGAATTTATCTAGATGTTTGGTAAGTACCCTGAACCCCCAGGTGCTTCACAGAATTTTATGTTAAGCTGTGAAAATAAAAAAAAAATTTTTTTTACCACAAAGTTGTTACTTCAACCAGGTAGCTTTTTTTTCCCCAAAGGTAACAGGAAAAAATGCACCATAAAATGTATTGTGCAATTTCTCCTGAGTTTGCTGATACATCATATGTGGTGGAAATCAACTGTTTGGGTGCACGGCAAGGCTCGGAAGGAAAGGAGCACCATTTGACTGCAAAATTAGCAGGACTCCTTAGCGAACGCCATGTTGCATTTGGGGACCCCCTGAGGTGCCTAAACAGTGAAGCTCCCCCACAAGTGACCCCATTCTGGAAACTAGACCCCTCAAGGATTTTATCTAGGGGTATAGTGTACATTTGAACCAACAGATACTTCATAGAATTTCATAACCTTAGGTAGTCATATTGAAAATTTTAATTTTTTTCAGAAAAATGTTGCTTTAGCACCAAATTCCTCCCTTTTTCAAGAGGAAATACCAAAAAATGGAGCACACAATTTGTTATCCAATTTCTTATGAGCGCAGTGATACCCCATATGTGGCGAAAAAAGCTCTGTTTGGACAAACAGTAGGGATCGGAACGGAAGGAGCATGATTTGAATTTTGTAAAAGTTGAAACAAATTGTGGACACTATGTCGCATTTGCAGGGCCCCTAGGTCACCTATACAGCAGAAACCCCCACAAGTGACCCCATTTTGGAAACTAGACCCTTCAAGCACTTTATTCAGGGGTATAGTGAGAATTTTGAATCTACAGGTACTTCACAAAAATGCTGCTGTTGCGCCAAATTTCTCACTTTTAGTCTATGTGCCAACAATCTGGCGACACTGTGTCTAGGATGCAGTGCCAGCTCTCCTGCAGAGATGTTTGTGTTGTCCACGGGAGAACGCAGCTACCTGTGTATACACTCCGGGTTCAGACCGCTGCAGACTTTATTCTCCCTCCGAAGAACACTTTATTCTCCGCAGCATCAATTGACATGCTGCTGCTTAGGAAGCCGCGCCGCAGGTCAGTTTATGCTGCAGAGAAAAGAAGTGACGTGTGCAGAGATTTCTAAAAATCCTTCCACTGTGCTTGTACTGCACAACGCAGCGTTATGGATGCAGTGAAAACACTCTGCATCCAAAATGCTGCAAATCCTGATTGTGGGCACACAGCCTAAAAAGCTAGGACGGATGGATGGATAGATGTCTAACACATATATAATGTCCTACCCCCTACATATTCTAAACTGGTGCCCGTTAGTGACTTTCATTGTGTTTAGCCGTGTATTTAACCCAAATATAAATAAATAATTAAAAAAAACGACGTGCGGTCCCACCCATTTTTGATAGCCAGCTAGGGTAAAGCAAACGGTTGCAGCCTATAGACCACAGCTGGCAGCTTCACCTTGGTTGGTGATCCAACTTGGAGGTCACCCTAAGCTGTTTTTTATAATTATTTATAAATAATTTAAAAAAAAAATGTGGGGTCCCCCTCAAATTGGATTACCAGCCAAGGTAAAGCAGACAGCTGTGGCCTGGTATTATCAGGGTGGGAAGGGCCATAGTTATTTGGCCTTTGCCAACCTAATAATAGCAGGCCGCAGCCACCCCAGAAGTGGCGCATCCATTAGATGCGCCAATCCTGGCGCTTCGCCCCAGCTCATCCTGTGCCTTGGTGCGGAGGCAAACGGGGTAATAAATGGGGTTGATGCTAGATGTGTAATGTCACCTGGCATCAAGCCCAGAGGTTAGAGATGTCACGGCATCTAAACAGATACCCGACATCACCAACCCAGTCACTAATAGAAAAAAAATAAAGACGACAACAAAATTTATTTGAAAAAACACTCCCCAAGACGTTCCCTCTTTCACCAATTAATTGAAAATTAAAAAAAATTCGGTCCACCGTAATCCATTTTGGAGGTCCCACAATGACTCTGGACCTTCTAGAATATCGGGGGCACGCTCAGGGAACGTATCCCCCATTTTCTGGAAGAGCAAGCTCTTCATTTGAGCAGTGTGGGTGCAGTAATCTGAGAATACTGCACTCACACTGCCCCGGTCCAACCTAGGGCAGAGTGACCTGCAGTAACCTCATTCCAGAATATGAGGGGCACACTGAGAGAATGTATCCCCCATTTTCTGGAAAAGCAGGCCCTCCATGTGAGGAGTGTGGCTGCAGATTACTGCACTCACACTCCCCCGGTCCACAGTACAGCAGTTTCAGCGGTAGTGAGCTCAGCGTCCCTTCTTGCAAGGCGCCAGCTGACAGCCGCTGTCTGCGCATGCGCCTCCAGCTTTTCAGAGGGAGGCTGAGTGATTGCGGGGACCAGAGCAGCAGCCAGGTACTGGGGAAGTCCGGGAGGGTGACGGGGGGTGACGGCGGGAGACCTGGCAGGATCTGGGGACGACTTTTTTGTCACATGTGACATGTCACATGCGACAGAAATGAGAGAAGGAGGATGAATGAGGCCACGCGCTACTGTGTGCGTTGCCATCATGCATGCTCCGAAGGGGAGTGGGAATTGCTCTGGAGAACCGGAGGGGGCTCCGGGGGACCAGAGGGCTCTGGTGTACTGGAGGAGGGCTCAGAGGGAGGACATTTCCCTCCGATCTGAAATGTTTGATCATTTCAGATCGGAGTGAAATGAATGCAGAGCCGGCGGCGGCAGTTTTCCGTTTGCTGCGACGCCATTTTTAATGTTCTGATGAAGGGGGGGTTGGTGGGGGGATATTTCCGGTACCGGGGCCTTGGGGGGCACTAGAGGCTTATATTTCTTTCTCATCTGACATGTTTGATCACGTCAGATGAAAAAGAAATAAATTTTACTTTCCATTTCTTTTTTTTCAATGTGATTGGCGGTATACGGTGTATACCGGTGATCACATTATCGGGGTCCAAAAAAAACACCCCGATTCCTAATCTGGGGGGTTTCAGCTACCCCTGGTAGCTGAAACCCCCGAGATTTTCCGTCGCTGGGGGGGCGCTACAGTGTTTTTTCGGCCTGACGCTTTAAAGCGTCGGAACAGAATAAGTACCCTGTTTTTCCGACGCTTTAAGTCGTACGGCCGTCGTTATGAGGCTAATCATATGCTTTCACGTTCGAAGCTATAGTGGATGGTGAGATATGTAGCTTGAAAGTCAAGCTCGTCAGTGTATCACATTAGCCGTGTCAAAACATTTGGAATTGAACTTCCCTCCACATAGACTTGTCTTTCATGAATTAATGCTGGTTGTCAGCTATTATATTATTTTCTGCAAATATTTGCAGATCATCTCTTATAATGCAGAAAACTGTTCCAAATAGATCACCGGGATCCAAAATCACCAAAATGTTTTAGGTAAAAATCCCAATTTTGTATGATAAAAACCAATCTTTATTAGTTACTAGGTAGATTATGGACCACACATCAATTCACAAATAACTTGAACATGGAATACAGTCAAATTAGTGCACAAATTAGGTAAGCAAGAAGTATATATGACACTGGGGAAGGGGCTATAGAATTATAGAAATAGATAACCCCCTAACCCTCCTTGACTTCACTCAAAGTTTACCCCTACCCACCAACAGAGTGCAAAAAGACCCTAAATGATTAATGGTGCCCCGAATCAATGACGGGTTACCCTGACTCACCCTATCCACTCAGATTCTAAGGAGTATAGGAGCTAAAGTATACCCAAACAGGGCGTCAATAATAGATAAGGCAGAGCTTAGAGTATAAATACAAACTAAAAGAACACGGAGGGGGTGGCGTCAAGGAATCAACATTATTCAAAAAACTCATACTGGTGTCAAAAACAATAAAAATTGTTCAAGCATATACAGTCCATGTAAGTAAATATTAGTCATTACAATGCCACTCCATTTTTTTTCGCCTGAATGCGTTTCCCTCCTTGTCATCAGGTTCATCAGAAAGCATTCACAAGGTAACGTGGCATCCACGATCCATTCATGGATAGTTCCTGAGGTAGGTGGCATAAGAATCATAGTAGTCCACCTGCCTCCTTGCCAACATCTGCGGCAATATGGAGCAATGGCGATCTAACCATCATGGTCAAATCATGGTCGGATCACCATTGCTCTATATCGAAACACAATAGAGACACAACTTCATATAGAAATACAAGTTGACTGTCAATCTTACTCACTTTGGGGATCCATGCAAGATCTTACCTCGTGGGGTAAGAATGATTCTGAGAAAGGTCAGTAATCAGCCCAGAACTACACAGGAGGACCTGATCAATGACCTGAAGAGAGCTGGGACCACAGTCTCACAGATTACAGTTAGTAACACACAACACCGTAATGGGTTAAAATCCTACAGGGCACGCATGGTACCCTTACTCATGCCAGCACATGTCCAGGCCCATTTGAAGTCCACCCCATGACCATCTTGATCAGCCAGAGGAGGTATTTGGTCACATTAGACCAAAATAGAACTTTTTTTGTATTAACTCCACTCACCAAGTTTGGAGGGAGAAGAAGGATGAGTACAACCTCAAGAACACCATCCCACCCGTGAAGCATGGGGGTGAAAACGTCATACTTTGGAGGGTGCTTTTCTGCAAAGGGGACATGACGACTTCAACTATTAAAGAGAGTATGGATGGGGTCACGGATCGCAAGATTTTTGCCAACAACCTCCTTGACTCAGTAAGAACATTGAAGATGGGTCGTGGCTGGCTGGGTCTTCCAGCATGACAATGACACGAAACACACAGCCAGAACAACTAAAGAGTTGCTCTGTAAGAAGCATTTCAAGGTCCTGGAGTGGCCTGGCCAGTCTTCAGACCTGAACCCAATAGAACATTTTTGAAGGGAGCTGAAATTCAATGTTGCCCAGAGACAGCCCTGAAACCTGAAATTTCTGGAGAAGATCTGTATGGAGGAGGGGGCCAAACTCCCTACAACAGTGTGTGCAAACTTGGTGAAGAACTACAGGAAATGTCTGACCTCTGTAATTGCAAACAAAGGTTTCTGTACCAAATATTAAGTTCAGTTTTTCTATTGTGTCAAATACTTATTTCATGCAATAAAATGAAAATTAGTTGTTATTTAAAAATCATACAATGTGATTTTCTGGATTTTTTATTCTGTCTGTCACAGTTGAAGGGTACCTGTGATAAAAATTACAGATTTCTCCATTCTGTGTAGGTGGAAAACTTGCAAAATCGGCAGTGTATCAAATACTTATTTTCCCCACTGTATGTTGAAAATAGATTTTGTTATTATGTTTTGAAGAAAGAACTTGCAAACGCAAGAACAAGATACTAAGTTGCCTCCTGACAAAACCGATGGTAATCGCAGAGATGCAGCTTACTGATGGGTTGGTCCAGTACTGATGCATTTGCACTTGCAATCATTGTAATGTCTATGAAATTTGGATGTAGCAGATTGCTGATGATATGTTCTTTAAAAAAGAAGTGATCATCTCTATTGACAGATCTCTCTGTCTTTCCTTCGTTTGTAGTAAATACTTGCTTTCCTAAAAAGTAACAAGTCTGTTCTCTTAAAACTCTGTCCTGTTTCTTTGTTATTCCTCCTGGAATTGTGTGAATAAATTAGCACCTAGACTGTGCTGGGGACAAACCCCTTGATGAGGACATTGTTAATGCCCAGTTGTAATTTTATTGATATATTCTACATGGCATGCTCCAGCTTTGCTTTTTGCTGGCACATACATGAAGTTACTCAAACAGATATGTCAGGATAGGGGAAAGGTCCTTAACAATGAAAACAGAAGTATATATTGTCTCTTTTTCACTACGGTAGTAATAATTTTTTTTTGTATTCTGTGACTGTCCGTAATTTCTCATTGCCTGAGCATGCACAGTGCAATTTGTCACTTTCATCACTGGTAATCAATTTTTTTGTATTCTGTGATTGTCTGTCCTTCCTCCTTGCTGGATCATAATCACAGTCCAAAAGTTAAATTAAGAAAAAAAATTCCATGTGATAGAAATGGCTTTAGCGCCCATGACTTATGTGAAGTTTTCTTTCGCGAATGCCTGCACCTGAAGATAACACATCTTGACTCAACTTTCACAAAAGTTGCAAAGTCAATGACTAAATGTGCAAATGCACTGCATGACCAATCCAGCTCTAAGTATTCACTTTAGAGAACAAATGCGAAGGTAACAGGCAGTTATGTATAGTCTGAAGCCATCAAGCCATGTTTTTTATTATAGATGTACTGAAGCAAATAAAAAATGGTTGAAAAGATGCTTTTATCATTTCAAGGGGTTTTCCTAGAATGTAAAATAGTGGCCCCCGTCACATAATTCACGCGGCAGCCTATCCTAGTCATGTATCAGGACTGGCTGCGCTCTGAAGAAACACAATCCCCTAGAACTGTGTCTCAACTGAAACAGGAGTTATATTGTAGATCACACATTCTAGCATGGTCAGAGAAGAGTGACAGGAAAAGAAACACCATATTTTTCATTTTATAAGACACACCGAATTATAGGATGCACCCCAAATTTAGAGGAGGAAAATAGGAAAAATAATTTTTAATGTTAAAATGAGGGTTCATCTTATAATCGTAGTGTGTCTTCATCCTAATGCTCAACAGGGGGGAGCAGCAGTGGTGGAGCGGCTCAGGAGGGTCACAGAAGGCAGGGTCGGCGATGCCACTAGCTCAGAGGAGGGGGTGTTATGACTCTGGAGAGTCGGCGATACTGTGAGCTTGGGGGTGTGGCGGTGGGCGCAATTGAATCTCCCGGGTATGGCTTACCAGGGTGACGGTGGTGGAGCGAGGTCATTGGAGATAGGCTCACAGGACACGCTCTGGGGTGTCAGGGCGAGCTTCATTGAACAGCAGGCGGCAGGCAGTCTGCGGAGGGGGTCACAGGATGGGGCGTCTTGCCAACAGGTGCATTGAGCTGACTGCCGGCTCTATTGAATGGCCCGCGGTTGACGAGATGAACTGTAAGAAAATGGCCGCGGAGGACTCCGCGGCCATTTTCTTGAAGTCCTTCGTGTCAATCTGCATACATGCCGCCTCCACAGCCATTTTATTGAAGTTCATCTCGTTTAACTGCAGGGAATTCAATTGAGCCGGCAGTCAGCTCAATGCACCCGCTGCTGAGACACCCTAGCGGCCCACCTTCAGATCAATGCCACCAGCCACGACACCCTTGAGCGTGTCCAGTGACCCTGCCTCTTATGACCCCACTTAAGCACCGCCGCTCCGGTAAGCCATATCCATTTTGTAAGATGCTACCCGATTTCCCCCAAGTTTTGGGGGGAAAAAAGTGCATCTTACAAAGCGAAAAATGTGGTAAATCATTTCCTTGGTCGACTGAGCACGGACGACTGAGGCTGAAGAAAAAACTCTTTTGTGTTTAGACAGCTGAAGATTCTCCTCAGCTCATGGAGGTATGTGTACTTTTGATACAGCTCCTCTGTTAGTTGAGGCACAGATCTCAGGAGCTGTTTCTCCAGACATGTGACTAGGATAGGCTGTCTTTTGAATTATGTGACAGGGGCCATTTTAATAAATTCTTGGAGAACCTCTAAAATGTATATACTGTATGAACAAAGGGATGTGTCAACAATGACTCAGATATGAACTTTCAGATTAAGTACACCAATCTCACAAGGTCTAAGAAAACGTTTTAATAACATATGCAACTTGAATTGTTAAATCCGGTAAGAGATCTGCTTTATATTTTTTAGAATGATTGTGAAGGTAAAATTGCTGGTTTGATAATGAATTTAGTAGCACATGAGAACTTTGTGCATTGTGAAAAAAAAGACATTGGTTGCAGAAGGTACTTGAAAGTGAAAAGCGCTGGATGGTACTTTGACAATTTTATTGATAATCTCGGTAAGATACAAATATTGATTTGTCCCTGTTTTTTGATCTTCTGGCTCTGCATAGTTAATCAATTTGATAACATTGGAATAACTGATAAAATACATCACATTTATTAAAAACTAAAGGAGCATTAAAGAACTTTATGACTTAAAGCCTCATGGTGCGTTCTGCTATTTTTTCACCTGTGTTCCACAGAACTAAATCATGTACCAAATTTCAGCATCGTAACATCACATGAATTGAGCTAATTAAATGAACTGCAAAAATCCTCCTTGCTGCATGCCTGCATGTGGACTCTTGAAGCCATGGATTATCTATGCACCTCTGATTTTAATTGGACGAAGAAATAATTCTACTCCCAGTATACATATGATTGCACTTCAAATGCAAAAACAAAACTATACCCTTTGGGCCCTTTCGATAACCTTTCCCTAACAAGATGAGTGTGTGAGATGTTATAGGAAGAAACTCTTCAAAGCCAAATAAATAATTCAAACTGGAAGCAGCCGGTCAGAGATCAGAGTGCGGAGAGTCTACATGCCGAGCAAAGAGATCATTTCTATTAATATTCAGGACGCATTTTGCTCCATCTCCTGCCTGTATAGAACTTCAAAAACCCATGAATACAGAAATATAGCTAAATGTCGAAGACCAATGACTCAAATGCCGATACTGAATAATATGCAGGATAGTGTGATGGAGCATTCAATAATTCATAGATCAATTATAGAAGTGTGGATCGAACCTCAGCCTGTTGTATGTTGTTAGTAGCTAGCACTGTAATTCTAGCGCTACTTTGCCCTCTACCTCTAGTCAGAAGGAAGGACAGTTCTAATATTATACCTGAGTCACATGTCTGTCTTATAACATACCTTCTACCAAGAAGGATGAGTACACTTTCTTCAAGATTTATTTTACTTTTAAATGCAATATAATTGTGAGATGAAATGATAACTGCACAGTCCTATAGCGATCTGGTTGTTGAGGAGAGCCATTGGATCAAATGCTTAATTAACCTCTGGACATAGAGGACTGTGGGAAGTGTGTTCAATGAAATCGATTCTCTATACATAAGCCAGTCAGTCTTCAGAGAACCCAAGATGACCCCCGATGACATCATAGACCTGCCTATCAGCATCACCATAGATCCGCCTGATGATGTCATAGACCTACCATTAGCATCACCGCAGATCCGCCCCAATGATGTCATAGACCCTCCCATTAGCATCACCACAGATCAGCCCCGATGATGTCATAGACCCAATGTTCAACCCAATGACCAATGAACACGTCTGGGCATGCCCACTATAAAGCCGACCATGCCCCTTTTCCTAGTTTATATAAGTCCATGTACTTGGCATAAATCAGTCTCTCTGTGCCATTTTGCTCTGATCAAGAAGAGAGTTCACATCTGACCCTTTGTCCGGTGTTGATTTTTCTTAAGCATTCACTTGATCCACATTAATTAGGTCAGGCAGCAGGCAACTCGAGAACCTTTGTTAAGAGTTCACTCTAACATGGTAACATTATAAAAATGCGATTTGTTATGGGATCTTCACAGGAATATGTTTTTATTATTATGCTCTAAGTATAAACAATTAGAATAACATTACTCTCCCTCTGCAGCTCCAGCGATGCCTCTTTCATGTTCCCGACCTTTGTTGATAACCTGCAGTACTCGTGACTGTTACATCATTGCGAACAGCAGTTATGACAATGTAGATGTCAGGAGGACTGCTGAGATCATTGATTGACTGCAGTCATGACGTCATCGCTGTAGTAAGTGTCATGACATCATCATTTACAGCCAGTGAACAAAAACCAGCAGCAAAAAAGCATTGATGGACATATGAAGAGAGATTACCACTGATTATTATTTTATACTAGATAATAATGAGGGATAAAATAAATTCCTGGAAAACCCCTGTTTAGCTTAGCACATAAAATAAAAAATAAAACCAGCAGCTTATTATCTATTATTAGGTCATGAGAGAAGTGTCCATTACTAGACCATGTGAGCTCTGGAAGCTGATATAATTTCATAACCATTCCCTGTGGACCCAGCTGAACCTACATATAATTATATGGGCACAAATATTTCTCCTTAGTAATTCAAAAAGTTAAAAGTACATCATATTATTTTACTAGAAATAGGCGGTGAAATGAACATCTGTCTATGCTTAGTGGTGTTGACAGGAGCAGTGGACATGTGTCACACTGTTTGTAATTTGCAATATATCTGTTGTATGTCATCCCTCTGCATTTGTGTATTGTATGTGTGTGCCGCCCCCACGTCAGTAGCAGCCGGGCTGCTCGGATCCGGACCCGCAGTGTGGCTCGAGGAATTCTCCGGACCCGGGGGTCACGTGGACACTCCGAATGAAAGGGGGACGTATTTGTACGGGGGTTGACATAATCAGTCTGTGACGCCACCCACGGTGTGTGGTGAAGTATGGCACCACCACTGCTGCTGTGGGACACCCGGGGTGATTGGATGGCAGCTGGTTGTTAACCCCTCCGTGGGTACGGATGGTTGCCCCGGGACCCGGGGACTTGGTGCAGGGGACGGTGATGGCAGGGGCCGGCGTGCCTGGTCAGTCCAGGGAGTCTCAGCTTACTCACGTTTAAAGAAATCAGACAAGTCCAGTGATTAACCAAGGTACTGGTGGCCGGCCGCCGCGGCCGGGTGTACTCTGGTCCCCCACCCGGGCTGGTGGTTTCTGTCACTTTCCTCTGCACTGTGTTGTGATGTGCTGGACTTCCCGGTGTGGAACACGGGAGTCCTCTCCCGGTACTATTGTTTGGAGCCGTGCCCACTGACACTGACCCGTGGGATCTACCGGGCCATGGCGGATGCCCTATCCCTCTCTGTGGGTGGTTGTCTGCTTTTGTGACTTTGGTTGGGACAGGACCTATAATCTTGCCCTCAATTGGTTAATTAGCTAGGCCTTTGGTTCCGGTCCTGGCTTCAGGGTCCAAGTACCTCCTCTGTGCACAGTTTCCGGGTCGGTTCTCCGGTGTCGGTACCGGCGGGCTAACCCTGCCCCGGTCCACCTCGGATCTCCGGCTGCCGTCTTCTCACCTCCTGCTAGACACAGACCACCGTCTGCCACCTAGCCAATGCACCAGGGCTCCAACCCCGGCGCCTCTCTCTCTCTAATAATTTAAAATATATAATATGTATCAAATATCTATGTATTATATATGTATAAAATATTGTTGTTGTAGTAGTAGTGGAGTAGTGAAAGAGTTAATGAGTGTTGTTTGTTGCCAAATGATGGTTATTCGTTTGTTTTGTAGTTGCAGTAGTGTAAGCGTTTGTGTTTCAGCTGGTGGCTGCAGAGAGTATGGTTCAGTATTGTGTAATAGTGGCATTGATATGGCTAGTGGAGATAGTTGCCGAGAGGTCATACACCTTGCAGTGGTAGAATCTGTGCTGTGGTGTTCAGAGTGTGATGCGTCACCTTGTGATTGTGGTAGAAATGTGGAGACAAAATGTCTATTGTGGCAGCATTTTTTGGCGACTAGCCAATCTAACAGCTTTAGAGCGTAGTGACTCTTGAGCGAGACGTCTACATTTATATGCATTGTTTTTGTCCAGACAATGGCGTTTTTGTTCTGGAGTCTCATTAGCATGGCATTGTTGTTGAAGTAGTGCCCAATCCTTATTGTTTTCATGTTGTTTTTTTGTATTTTTTCGGAGGAGTCATGTTGGCACTGCTGCGGGAGTCCAGGAGCTGTGACATGCACTGAAATGTACAGGTGGGTATGTGGGCCTGTTAGGAAAAGTGAGGAAGCTTTCTTGTGTGTAAAACCTGTACTTCAGTAAGTGGCACTGCTGTTAGATTCCTCAGTGACCTTAGGCAATCTTAGTGATGTTTGCGGGCTGACTCAGGAACTCTCACAGTACTCACAATCTCCTGTGAGACTTCATAAGTGAGAGCGGTGACAGCAGTGAGGGTATCTGAAGTCAGACTCCAGGGCTTCCATGATCACTTTCTCTTGGGTGTGTGACAGCGGGCGGGGAGGCCCCTGGAGTGACCTTAGTTAACCTTAGTCATGGCAGCAGGCTGACTCGGGAAATCTCGTGGTTCTTCCTCTCTTCAAGCCTGCTCTGAATTATTCACGGATATTTTTTTGGGGCTTTATTAAATGTGTTAAAGGCTGTATGTATTTTTATTGTAAATAAACATAATGTGTATGTATTTTTTTTTTCTCTCTCCTCTCTCTCTCTCATCAGTGCCGACATGTCTCATTGCTTGCCGCAACATAGCTCAAGGCATGGCAATGTCAAGCAAGGGCGGACATACCCGGCCACGCCTTCTTACTGCTCTGTGACATCGTAAATGTATAATTTAAAACACCAACACCTCATTATACCTGGATGTGGTATGGGTAGCACAATGTTAGACTGGGAACAGAATTGTGCTTACTCAGGACACAATTTGGTTTCCGCCTGCACTGTGGTCCCTGGATACCATGGCTATGATGTGGGCACGAACTGCGGCTGCGCAACTGACAGTGCCGCAGTGAATTGTGGGATACGGTTACATCCGCAACTGGCAATTATGTACAGTATGTAGATATGTGCATGTTCCTCCCGTTCCACTATTCTTTGCTAGAGAGAGAGAGAGAGAGAGAGAGAGAGAGTAAGACATAAGGGGCCTAACAGCACAAAACAACAAGAAAAACCCATAATAAGAAAGTGCAAGTCTAAGTAATACCAAAAGTTAAATATTGTATATTTATTGAATCAAAAATTAAAACAAAACGTACACACAAACACAATTGTAAAGACAAAGTGATACAAAACTCAGAGGTGAGCAAAAAGGTTTTTGAAAATAGTCTACAAAAAAAGTGTCCCATCTTCACCAGAGTCTGTTCCTGCAACTTCTGCTTCAATCACCAGTAGCCGCCGTATTCACGCTGTGGGCAGTGCTCGTGAAAGGGGAGGAGTCAGTACCAGTGGCTCTGGTGAGTGCAAGTTCCGCCAATCCACTAAGCTGGATTTCGCTGTGACCTCCAGTACCACTGGCTGACTGTGGTGGCGTGTGCCTTCCAGCTGACATTACCACCACACACTTCTTTTTCCTCCTCCTGTCTGCTGGTTGCCCTCAGATATAGTCTTGTAATATTACGGCTGTGCCTCTGGTTCACATCCTGGTCTTGAACTTTGATCTCTGTGTTTTGACCTCTGTCTGTTCACTGATGACACTCCTGCCTACCGTGTTTTTTACTTCGCTGTCATTTCCGGTTTGATCTTAGCTTGATTTCCTGACTACGTTCTTGCCTGCTGATTATATCCCTTTTTGTACCTCCTGGTTTTGACCCTGCCTGACAACTACTCTTCTCTGGACTGCAGCCTTCCTCAGGTAGCGATCTCCTGGACCTTGTTGTAATTCCAGATCCCTGTGCAGTGGTTAAAAGGTTTCGGGGTTCTTGGGATCCTGTTGAGTGGGTGGCTTGCCTCTAGTCTGTTTGTGACAGCCAAGATACGTCACAGCAAGATATGTCAAGTGACAATGCCAAAGACTCAATATTACAGATGGATACTTCAGATACATACCAAAAAACAGCAGACAGCATGCATAAATAAAATATCCTCAAGTAAAGTTCAAAGAAGTGCATGAGGAGTATATTTGTGGAAATTGCTGAAAAAGTACTCAGTAGAGGATATAAGGGTAGAAGTTCAGTAATGCATCATAGTAAATAGAGGGACAAAAAGAACAGTTAAAGTATAGTGCACTGTGGCATAGTTCTAAAAACTCACCAGTCAGGTCAACCGCACCTGACATGCGTTTCGCATGAAGCTTCCTCAAGGGGGAGGAAAGACTGAAGTACCTAGGCTTTTTACGTGTCTAAGGGACCAATCATTGAAATATGTAAAAGAGGCTATTGCGGTTATGATATAAATCGCGATGTTTGTGGAAATGACGTCAAGATGCTAGTGTAGTAAGAATACCCATCCCTAATGCTAAAGAAATCATATAAGTGAAAATAATGTTATTATGCCACCCTCAGCGGGTACCGCATACTCAGAGGAATATACCAAGATTATGGTCAAGTGAGTGATGACATGGCTGTGCATGTGATGTATTTACAGAATCACATGACCATGACATATGACCAAATATGGGTACGTTAAAAAAAAGGCTATAACAAACACATAACAGACAAGGACATAGACTAGAAATATGTACCAATAAGTATACAATATTGAATAAGTAGAAAAAACATTTACATTTATCCATAAATAGGATGCAAAAATGAATACGTGTAAAAAAAATGCATACAATGAACAAACACAACATGTGAGATACAAAAAAGTGAACAAAGTTCTAAGTGCCAAGTGCAAAATAAGTAAAAACAAGTGACAATAATACATCCAAGATGGAAATCGGAGAAAAAAACGATTTGATATAAAATGAAAACTTCAAAAAAATTATTGCACGTGGGGAAAAGAAAACGTGAGTGTTGAAAAAACATATAATGGAATAATATTGCAGTAGTATCAGAAAACATAATATTCAGCAATCTAATATATAAAGCTGAGTGTATGTGTGTGTGTATGTATGTATGTGGGTGTGTGTGTGTATGTATGTCCGCTAAAGGAATCCGCACCGTCGCATTTACTATAACGAAATTTTGCACAGACGCCTCATGTGACTCAGGGAACGTCATAGACTATGTTTGGACGGGAAAATTTAACCCCGCGCTTTACAGTTAGTCTCCAAAATCCTGCCTCCATTAATCTGAATGGAGGTGGGAGATATGGGCTATTAATAGCAACTGTCAGTGGTTGCTACAGGAACAAAATAAGGCTACTTTCACACTTGCATTAAACGGCATCCATTGCTATCCGCAGCCTTGAGTAATTACGGTAACCGTTGCAGGAAACCATTTTATTCCTCATAGACTTCTATTAGCTACGGATAGCAATGGATGGTCTTGCGTTGCATCCGCCCCGCGGCGCATCAGTTGTTTTGTCGCTGACCGTCAGTGATCGTCGGGCAGATGGGGAAAGAGACAGACGGGGAAAGAGACAGCCCTGGAAAGAGACAGCTAGGCAAAGAGACAGCCCTGGAAAGAGAGAGACCTGGAAAGAGACAGATGGGGAAAGAGACAGACGGGGAAAGAGACAGACGGGCAAAGAGACAGACCTGTAAAGAGACAGACCTGGAAAGAGACAGACAGGGAAAGAGACAGATGGGGAAAGAGACAGATGGGGAAAGAGAAAGATGGGAAAGAGACAGACGGGGAAAGAGACGGACGGGCAAAGAGATGGACGGGCAAAGAGACGGACGGGCAAAGAGACGGACGGGCAAAAAGACAGACGGGGAAAGAGACAGACGGGGAAAGAGACAGCCCTGGAAGGAGACAGATGGGGAACAAGACAGACAGACAGATAAAGAGAGAGAGACAGACAGAGAAACTGATACAGACAGAGTCAGACACACAGAGACAGACAGACAAAGACAGATAGAAACTCGAAGAGAGATAGTTACTCTCCCGGGCAACGCCCGGGAACTACAGTTAGTACATAATAATACATAAAAAACTGAGAAGGGAAAAAGAGAATTATCCATATGCAATATAAAGCAAAGAATATGAATCAGCAGATAACATCAATATTTAGACGAAATGCCAATGACTGGGAAATGACACATCATTAATAAAAGAGTTTGACATCAGTGTTGGAGGAAAACTGAAGAGAATCTAGAGTTTAAACCTGGAAAAAACATTTTTTTTATTAGTAAAAAAGATAAATAAAAGAGAAAAAATATGGTATTTAAAGGAATGGAAAGAAACTGGATTGAAACCACATGTAAAAAGAATTTCCTATTTGTGAGTGCACCTAACTTCTCGTTGGGGAAATGCGGCGTTTCCAATTACCACCTCTGGGTCATGGAATGATGTGATCAATAGCACGGACACGCAGCAAAGATTCATCGCAATTGTGCATCTGTATAAAGTGTTTAGGAATTGGTTTGGGCCAAAGGTAGTAAAACTTCGTTGGCTGCAAGGATATCCAATATATGCTCACGCACTCGATGCTTAAACTCACGTGAGGACATACCTACATAGATGTTATTGCAGGGACATGTGGCATAATAAAAAATGCTTGTGGTATTTCAATTGATAGTATGAGTAATTCGATATTCCCTTGTGCCTGTTGAATTGAAAAATTCGTTACAGTTCTCAATATTCAGACAAGCAATACATTTGCCACATGGGGAACTTCCCCATTCTAGTCCTAAAGATGCAAAAATGGTTTAGAACCAGTGATGGGCGAACCCGAACTGTAAAGTTCAAGGTTCCTACCGAACACATAGTGTTCATGCACACGTTCCCTAACAGGAGCTTTCCTGAGAATTTGGCTTTTTGGTTTTTTTGGTGGCAATCAAAAAAAAAAAATGCGTGAGCTCCCGCCATATTTTGATTGCCAGTCAGGTAAAACCAGGCAGCTGCACCTGGAAATGACGCATTGTTTTTTAGCACCATTTCCAGGCACTTTACCCGGCTCGTCCAGCGGCCCTGATGGTGATGGCACACTGGGTAATAAAGGGGTTAATACCAGCCTTGTATTCTCAGGTGGTAGTAAGCCCGGAATTCATGGTGTCTCGCCAAATTAGACATGACTACCATGAATTTCAAGTAAACAGTAAAAAAAACAACACATTGAATTTTTTTTATTAGAAATAAAACAAAAAAAAATTTAGAGACTCCATCTTTATTATAAAAAAATCCTTAGCCCAATGTAGTCCACAGGTAGAGCATTGTCATCTCTGCTTCATTACTCTGTACAGACAGTGTCTATACAGAATGAGAAGCAGAGAGAGCCATGTCAGCTCTGCTTCATCGCTCTGTACAGAGCAAGAAGCAGGCTGACAGTGAGGGGATGATTCCACTTGCGTCTCTCATTGCATCACCCCGCATGACCTGACGGTCTCAGGACAGGAGCGCCTCAGCTGCATGGAAATACATGCAACAGACCCACTCCTGTCGGGAGAGTGTGCTCCATGCTGGGTGATGTGACACTCACACAGTGACAGTCAAAGTTCAGTTAACAGGACTTTTGATGACGTCATAGCCATGTGACCAGTCTGTAAGCCGATGTCTGTACAACATTCACACCAGACTGGTCACATGGCTATGACGTCATGGAATGTCCTGTAAGTCAGTGATGGCTACCGGGAAGGCACAGCAATGATCGGACACCGAAGCAGAAGTGGCCGAGAGACAGAGGCTGAGCGGGTCTGCAGGACGTGTCGCTGGACCTATAAGTATAATGACAATGTTTATTATTGACTATTATTATTATTATTATTATTATTTATTATTATAGCGCCATTTATTCCATGGCGCTTTACAAGTGAAAGAGGGTATACGTACAACAATCATTTAACAGTACAAGACAGACTGGTATAGGAGGAGAGAGGACCCTGCCCGCGAGGGCTCACAGTCTACAGGGAATGGGTGATGGTACAATAGGCGAGGACAGAGCTGGTTGCGCAGTGGTCTACTGGGCTGAGGGCTATTGTAGGTTGTAGGCTTGTTGGAAGAGGTGGGTCTTGAGGTTCCTCTTGAAGCTTTCCACAGTAGGGGAGAGTCTGATGTGCTGAGGTAGAGCGTTCCAGAGTATGGGGGATGCACGGGAGAAATCTTGTACACGATTGTGGGAAGAGGAGATAAGAGAGGAGCAGAGAAGGAGATCTTGTGAGGATCTGAGGTTGCGTGCAGGTAGGTACCGGGAGACTAGGTCACAGATGTAGGGAGGAGACAGGTTGTGCATGGCTTTGTATGTCATGGTTAATGTTTTGAACTGGAGTCGTTGGGCAATGGGAAGCCAGTGAAGGGATTGGCAGAGTGGCGAGGCTGGGGAGTAGCGAGGGGAGAGGTGGATTAAGCGGGCTGCAGAGTTTAGGATAGATTGGAGGGGTGCAAGAGTGTTGGAAGGGAGGCCAGAGAGCAGGAGGTTGCAGTAGTCGAGGCGGGAGATGATAAGGGCATGCACTAATGTTTTTGCAGATTCTTGGTTAAGAAAAGCACGGATCCGGGAGATATTTTTGAGTTGTAATCGGCATGAGGTGAAGAGGGCTTGGATGTGTGGCTTGAAGGATAGAGCAGAGTCGAGGGTCACTCCAAGGCAACGAGCTTGTGAGACTGGGGTGAGTGAGCAACCATCAAGTTTGATGGAAAGGCTTGTTGGAGGAGATGAGTGAGGAGGAGGAAAGACAATGAACTCTGTTTTGTCCATGTTAAGTTTTAGGAATCGTGCAGAGAAGAAGGATGAAATAGCAGACAAACATTGTGGTATTTTGGTTAGTAGAGAGGTAATGTCAGGTCCAGAGAGGTAGATCTGTGTGTCATCGGCATAGAGATGATACTGGAAGCCGTGGGACTCTATGAGCTGACTATATTCTTTATTTTACAGCCCCCTCGCCCCATCCCAGAACTGTAAAGCCCGAGTTCACTGTTCGGACGCAAGTTCGCGTTATCTCAGAACCCAAACTTGATCTTTTCAAAACGTTCGGGCGAGGCTCCCGATCCCGAGCATTGGGGGGTTCGCCCATCACTATTGAGAACATTTCTTTTTGCCCATTATGGTAGCTCTTAAATAACATGTATTTCTTCAGATTAATTGAACTTCTGTAAATGATTGAAGGGGCAATGGGCAAATATTGTTTAAGGGTGTCATCACAAAAGTGCATCTCAATAAATTAGAATATCCTCAAAAAGTTAATTTTTTTCAATAATTCAATACAAAAAGGGAAATGCATATATTATATAGAGCCATCACAAACAGAGTGTTTTTTTCTGTTAATGTTGATGATTATGGCTTACAACCAATGAAAACCCAAAAGTCATTATCTCAGAAAATTAGAATATTATATAAGAACAACTAAAAAAATGATTTTAAACTCAGAAATGTTGACCTACTGAAAAGTCTGTACAGTAAATGCCTCAATACTTGGTTGTGGCTCTTTTTGCATGAATTACTGCATCAATGCACGTGGCATGGAGGTGATTAGCCTGTGGCACTGCTGAGGTGGTATGGAAGCCCAGGTTACTTTGATAGCAGCCTTCAGCTAGTCTGCATTGTTGAGTCTGGTGTCTCTCATCTTCCTCTTGACAATACTCCATAGATTCTCAATAAGGTTTAGGTCAGGCAAGTTTGCTGGCCAATCAAGCACAGTGATACTGTGGTTATTAAACCTGGTATTGGTACTTTTGGCAGTGTGAAAAGGTGCCAAGTCCAGCTGGAAAATGAAATTTCCATTTCCAAAAAGCTTGTTGGCAGAGGGAAGCATGAAATGCTGTAAAATGTCCTGATAAATGGCTGCGTTGACTTAGGTCTTGACAAAACGCACTGGACCTACACCAACAGATGACATGGCTCCCTAAACCATCACTGATTGTGGAAACTTCACACTAGACCTCAAGCAGCTTGGATTGTGGCCTCTCCACTCTTCCTCCAGAGTCTAGGACATTGATTTACAAATGAAATGCAAAATTTACTTTCATTTGAAAACAACACCTTGGACCACTGAGCAACAGTCCAATTCTTTTTCTCCATCACCCAGGTACACGCTTCTGGCATTGTCTATTGGTCATGAGTAGCTTGACACAAGGAATGAGACAGTTGTAGCCCATGTCCTGGATACATCTGTGTGTGGTGGCTCTTGAAGCACTGACTCCAGCAGCAGTCTACTCCTTCTTAATATCCCCAAAATTTTTGAATGGCCTTTTTGTAACAATCCTATCAAGGCTGCGGTTATCCCGGTTGCTTGTGTACCTTTTTCTACCACACTTTTTCCTTCCACTCAACTTTTCATTAATATGCTTGGATACAGCACTCTATGAACAGCCAGCTTCATAAGTAATGACCTTTTGGGGCTTAGCCTCCTTGTGGAGTGTGTCAATGACTGCCTTCTGGACATCTGTCAAGTCAGCAGTCTTCCACATGATTGTATAGCCTACTCAACCAGACTAAGGGACCATTTTAAATACTTAGGTAGCCTTTGCAAGTGTTATGTGGTAATTATTCTAATTTTCTGAGATAATGACTTTTGGGTTTTCATTAGCTGTAAGCCATAATCATCGAATTAACAGAAATAAACACCTGAAATAGATCCCTCTGGTTGTAATAAGTGTATATAATATATGCATTTCCCTTTTTGTATTGAATTACTGAAATAAATTAACTTTTTGAGGATATTCTAATTAAATGAGATGCATGTGTTATTTCTTGGTTATGATCAGTCACCTCATCAGAACAAATGCGCCGAGCTGGTAAGAATTAGCCTTTGGAATGTTCCGAATCAAATGCTGAGGATATTAGGATGAATAGTCAATTGTGGTGTTGGTTGATGTCTCTTTATTTGAAATATCGATTTTCAGGGACACATCTTCTTTCACCTGTATGGAAATATCTAAAAATTCAACTTGTTTGGGACTAGCTCTGAAGGACAGTTTGATATTACGGTCATAATTGTTCGAGGAAGAGATGAATTTGCCCAGGTCAGATGCAGGACCCTGCCATAGTAAAAGCACGTTGTCAATGTAATGGCTCCCAAATTGTAGATGCTGTATTAAAGGGATCGGATCTGTGAGAAAGATCTCCCTCACCCACATCCACAGGAACAAATTTGATAATGAGGAAGCACAAGCCACCTCAATTGCAGTGCCCTGGATCTGTAGGTAGAAGGAATCCTTAAAAAGAAAAAAAGTTGTCTGTTAGGACAAATGAGAATAACTCAATGATGAAATCACTTTTGTCCATATCAAAATTATTCCTTGTTCATGTTTGATGGACATGTATAATGATTCAACATTACACGTGATGAGTGATATTTCGGGTTCTAGATGGATACCATCCAATTTGAGTAAGACATCCCTTGTGTCCTTAATTTAAGAAGAGAAATTCTCAACCAGGGGTTACAGATAATGCTCAATGATTTTGAAGATGGCTTTGTATATATTATTACCTGACACAATTGGACGTCTCGGTGAATTGATTGTGTCCTTATGGATCTTCAGTAATAAATAGGTGGTAGTAATGGTAGGATCTTTCACAATCATTCCATCCACTTGATGTTTAGTAAGAATCCCTTTTCCAACCCTTTGTTGAGAATGAGTGATAGAATTGTCCTATATTGTGACAAGGGGTTATTGGTGAGGTTTTTTTTTTATAAGATGTAAGATTACGTAGTTGTTTAAGCATCTCTTGTTCATACATGGCAGTTGGCCAGATGACAACATTACCCCCCTTGTGAGAAGGCTTATTACAATTTTCAAGCTTCTGAGTTGTTTCAAAGCGAGACTGTCATGGGTTTTGAAGATATGACAGGGAACAGGAGCTCCTAATCTGGCCCTCAGGCTATGGGGCCCTAGCTGTCACTGATCCCAGAGATACCTCTAATGGTGAAGATTACTGGGCTGCATTCCTTACCATGCTCTTGGATAACCCTGATTTAATATACCCTCTACTCGCACACATAGTCCTCTAGAGATCAAATTCATGCGTACATATTTCTGTAAAGAAATCCTGTTCCACCATGTTTTTGTACATGTATGTAAGGCTATATGCGCACGCTGCAGTTTTAACAGCCCCCAAACTGCAACCAAGACAGTAACCAAAACTGCACCTTGTCACACAGAGCCTGGAAATGGAAAAAAACGGTTGTAATGATGATGCTTTTTTGTTGCGATTTTGCCGCGTTTTTGTTAATACATTTTTTAAAGGAGAAACCAAATATGATAGGATAGGATAATTGATTGATAGCGAGAATAGATAGATAGATAGATAGATAGATAGATAGATAGAAAGGACATATATAGTAGATAGAAAGAAAGAACATATAGAATAGATAGAAAGAAATAACAGAATAGCTTGACGTGGGGTCCCTCCCATTTTTCATATTCAACACAAGAACAGCAGCAGCTGCAGGCTGCAACCGTCAGATGTGAGCTGTACCTTGGCTGGTTATGAAAAATGACATTGGAGTCCCCCCATTTTTCTAAAACCAGCCAACGTACAGCAGACAACTGGAGGCTGATATTATTATGGTGGGAAGGGCCATGGTAATTTGGCCCTTTCCAGCCTAACAATAGCAGCCCACAGCCGCCCCAGAAGTGGCGCATTCATAAGATGTGCCAATTCTGGTGCTGGATTCGGCTCTTGCTGTTGCCCTGGTGCAGCGGCAATCAAGGTAATAAGGACTTAGTGGCAGCCCAAAGCTGCCACTAAGTCCTAGAGTAGTGATACCAGTCGTTTATGAGACCCCGCCCCATCACTAATCTGTAAGTGAAAGTAAATAAACACAACCCTCCCAAAAATTCTTTATTTGGAATAAAATACAAAAAATCACCCTCCGAAGTAATCCACACGAGGTCCTGTGGCAATTCAGCTCTGCTACATCCCTGTATTATCACAGCAAGCATCATAGAGTATGACTGCCAGCTGTGAGTGCAGACAGAGCGGTAGCGATGAGAATGAACTCAGGTGAACCCTTGTCATCTCAGGTGCGGGGCCCGCAGTATTTCATATGTCACAGGAGAGAGAGAGACAGAGAGACACTCCAGAACAGTATTTATTTATCCTGGAACAATGTGGGTGGCTTGCAATTTCTGTGACAAAAACGCAAGTACAAAGCATACAAAACACTGGAATTTTGAACCATCCCCTAATTGATTTCAATGGGTGACAAAACGTGACAAAAATCCAAAAAGAATGAACATGCTGCTTCTTTTTGTCAAAAGGTTTTGACAAATAAACTGAAGACAAAAAAACTGCAACGTGTGTAATTGTCATAGAGTTTGCTAGGAAGTCAAAAGTCAGAACATGCTAAGAACAAAAGTGCACCAAAAAAGGCGGTAAAAATGCGGCCTATGCATATAGCCTAATAATGTCTTAAAGCCCCTTCTTTTTCATCAAATTCTGCGTCGGTGCTTTAGTATGTTGAAAAACATCATCAATTTATGCAACTAATAAATCGCGGGTCCTGAAATCCATTGGTGAGCTCAGAATACAAAAAATACTGTGAAAGACACAGAAATAGGTTAGTCAAACTTAGAAATATATACAGAGCAAGACATTAGAGGCTTAATAGCATAGGACAACAAGAAAAAACAATAATAAGAAAGCGCAAGGCCAAATAATACCAAAAGTGAAATATTGTATATTTATTGGATCAAAAATTAAAAGTAAACGAACACACATACACAATGGTAAAGACACAGGAATAGTGATGGGCGAATCCTGGGAAGCTCGTGTTACAGTTCGAGTCCAGTTCGGGTCGAGAGGCTGTAAAAAAAAAGGCACATTATTAAAAAACATTATGATTATACTTACAGGTCACGCGACACGTCCTGCAGACTCTGTCTCCCAGCCGCTTCAGCTTCCAGGTCCGATCATTGCTGTGCCCCCGGGTAACCACCAATGACTAAAGGAGCTTCTATGATGTCATAGCCATGTGACCAGTCTGGTGTGAATGTTGTACAGACATTGGGTTAGACTGGTCACATGGCTATGACATCATGGAAGGTCCTGTTAACTTTTGGGTGTATTCATTACACTGGTCGTCACTTCGCAGTCTTTGGCTGTCTTCAGCCGTGTTCCCAGTGATGTCAGGGTTCACCCGAGTTCATGGCTCATGGACTCAATTGAACTTTGACTGTCACTGTGCAAGTCTCGCATCGCATCACCCGCACGGCGCACACTTTCCCAACAGGAGTGGGTCATCTGTATGTATTTCCATGCAGCTGAGGCGCTCCTGTCAGGAGAGTGTCAGGCCGTGCGGGGTGGTGAAATGCAAGACTCGCAGGAGTCATACAAAAGTGGAATCATACCCTCAGTGTCAGTCTGCTACTCTCTCTGTAGAGATGCTTGTCTTTACAGAGCGATGAAGCAGATCTGATATTGCTCTCCCTGCTTCTTGCTCTGTATACACACTTGTCTGTACACAGCGATGAAGCAAAGCTGACATTGCTCTCCCTGCTTGCTTCTCGCTCTGTAGAGGCACTTGTCTGTACAGAGTGATGAAGCAGAGCTGACATTGCTCTCCCTGCTTCTCACTCTGTATAGACACTTGTCTGTACACAGCGATGAAGCAGAGCTGACATTGCTCTACCTCTGGACTACGTCGGACTAAGGATTTTTTTTTATATAATAAAGATGGAGTCTCTAAATTTTTTTTGTTTTATTTCTGATAAAAAAAATTCTGTGTTGTGTTTTATTTTTACTGTTTACTTGAAATTCATGGTGGCCATGTCTAATTTGGCTTGACACTATGAATTTCGGGCTTAGTACCATCTGAGAATAGAAAAAAACTGCCTGGCTTTACCTGACTGGTGATCAAAATACTGCGGGAGCCCGTGCATTTTTTTATTATTTTTTGAAATAATTAAAAAAAAGTTAATGAGATTCCAGTATTTTGATTGACAGCGGAGGTAAAGCCAGGCAGATGGGGGTGGCAGCCCTTAGCCGTCCACATTATCTGCGCTGAGAATCAAAAATACCATGGAGTGCTACGTCAAATTTTAAAAATATTTACTTCTTTTTACACTACTATATACAGTATGTTAGGGACCCAACAGCCAATCACAGACACTGTCACGCAGAATGGGCGTCTGTGATTGGCTGTTGGAGTAACTTGGAATCTGCCCATACATTTTAGATGCCAGAATGTATGGGCTGGTTTCAGGTTAATCCAGCATCCAATGACAGACGCCCAGTCTGTGACAGCAGCTGTGATTGTCTGTTATTTTAACAGTAAAATAAAACAACACATCTTTATTACTCAAAAAGAAAACCTCCGACGTAGTCCAAAGGTGGGTGAGCATCTTCAGCTGTCCTACATTTGACTTTCAGCACCTTTCATGATGTCATAGCCATGTGACCAGTCTGGTGTGAATGTTGTTACCTCGTGAGTTACAGGACCTTCCGTGATGTCATAGCCATGTGAACAGTCTGTAACCCAATGTCTGTACAACATTCACAAGAGACTGGTCACATGGCTATGATGTCATTGGAAGTCCTGTAAGTCAGTGGTGGTTTCCCGGGGGCACAGCAATGATCGGACCCAGAAGCAGAAGTGGGCGGGAGACAGTGGCTGAGCGGGTTTGTAGGTTGCGTCGCGGGACCTGTAAGTATAATGACAATGATTATTATTAGTTATATTCATAATTTTACAGCCCCCCCCCGCCCCATAACTGTGAAGTCCAAGTTCGATTTTCGGACGCAAGTTCGCATTATCTGAGAACCTGAACAAGAATTTTACAAAACGTTCGGGCGAGGCTCCCGAACTCGAACATTGGGGGGTTCGCCCATCACTACACAGGAATACACAACTGGTGAAAAATGAGCGGGATATGTCAAATGACAATGTCAAAGATTCAATATTACAGATGGATACTTCAGATACATACAAAACACAGCAGACAGCATCATCCAATTTATGAATACAATATCCTCACGTCCTGTTTACAGGATACAGTGGAACATAATGACTACAGCACATGTGACTGTTACATCACTGGGAACAGCAGTTATGCCAAAGTAGTTGTCAGTAGGACTGCTGAGATCAATGATTGACTGCAGTTATGACGTCATTGTTTTAGCAAGTGTCATGACATCATCATTGCATCTAGTCAAGGAAAAACAGGAGCAGCAGCAAAGAAGCATTGTAGGACCTATGAAGAGAGAGTAACACTGACTATTATTTTTCACAAGATAATGAGAGATAAACAAATTCCTTTAAAACCTCATTCAAACAGGTTAGCGAGAGCACAAAAAAATAAACCCAGCAGCCTAGATTGTATTATTAGGTTCTGAGGGAGGTGTCCATTACTGGTGTAGCGCCCCATGGGGCAGGTGCATTAACCTACTCATCGCGGGGCCGTTGACTGTCGTTGTCACGGGCGGCCTAGCCCGGCTCCGTTGCCCCGAGGCATACAGAAGGTGGCTGAGGATAAGATCACGGGGGTAGTGGTGAGGTGTTTGTCGTGACATCACCTGTGGTATATGGCCAGGGAATGGGCCGCCCCTGCTTTCACTGTCCTCCGGGGCAGATGGTAGTAGCAGCCAGGGATGGTATTGCGCTCCACAGGTAGAGCGGGCCCCGGGCAGGACGATGAGGAGAGCAGAGTCAGAGTCTATAGCTGCAGTTCCAGGTTATTTTACTCACTTTTGTACGATGCCACTCACCCAGGTAATACCGGTCACTTGCTATGATGGGCTCGTTGAAACCAAATCCCTTTAGAGGTCAGCCCATTTGGTGTTCGCTGGGTTTCTCCTTGTAACGCCTGTCTGTGGATCCCCTGGCTTGAAGCTACGTGGGGACCCTGAGTTTCACGAGATGTACTCTTGTCCCTATATGCAGGTGCCACGGTTCTGATGTGGGGTCCAGCTTGAAGCGAGGCCCCAGATCCTATATGGCACTGTGTTGTCGGGCGCTGTGTGGTCAGGGAGGCATGAAACTGTCCCCGTCCAGGTAGATTCTGCAAAACCAACATGAAGTATGATCTTCCCTAGGGTCCTGCCTGCCCTGTGTGGCATCGGTTCCGTGGGGAGCAGAGATCCCTTTCCCCGCGGCAACCATTTTGAACTTCTCCTCCTTCCCACCGGAGCACTTGAAGATGCGACTGCTCCGCTGCTCTCCGGCTGGAGAACTCCCTAACTGTTGTGTTGGCTCCTGACTCCCCCTGCTGGCTGCACCTCCTCCCTCCCAGGTCCTAGGCTAGTGGGACTTGGGCCCCTGTTGAGGGCATCCTATAAATACTTCCTCTGTTGGCGACGCCTTGATTACCTGACCCTATCCCAGTTCCAGTGGGAACAGGGCAACCTGATGTGTATTGAGTGTGTGTCGCGAGTGGAGGAGGGGACGCTGCGCTCTCCCACTGCTCGGGTCCGGCTGCCGCTGCTGCTGCTCGGTGGTGGCTCGAGCGGTGGGCCGGATCCCGGGGACTCGGGCGGCGCTCCTCGCCCGTGAGTGAAAAGGGGTGGTTTGGTTTTGGGGGTATTGTCCGTGACGCCACCCACGGTTGTGGTGATTGTGTGGACACCACCGCTGCTCTGGACGGGGATCCCGGGAGCGGTGACAGGGAGCAGCTGAGGTTGTTAATCCTCCCCTCCGTGGGTAGGGGGTTGGCTGTCCCGGGGCCCGGTGATGGGGTAAGGATTGATGACAAGCGGGTTGCGGGGCCTGATGAGGTGCAGGGTCGCGGGGGCAGCGCTGTGCCGCACGGCACGGAGGTACTCACTCAGCCCAATGATGATGACACAGTTCACGGTAAAACAAGCGGCTGGATGGATGGGTCCCTCGGACGGCTGCAGTGTTGTTGTTCCCTGCAGCTTAGTGATGAGTCCTGTCTCTCCCTGAACCTATGTTCTATGTTGATTCCGATGGGTTCCCACCGGTAACCCGCTCCCCGACCTGGATGTGGGCCAGAGGAGCCCCTTTTGCCCGCAGGCGCTGGCCCTGGTAAACGGTTGCCCTTGGCGGTGGCGGTGTCTCCCCTTCACGGTTGGACGGCTGCCTTCTGTCGGGACTTGACTGTTTGGAAACCCGGAGGTCCCCTTCACTAACGGATTCGGCAACTTCACGGCGACTCCTAGCCTTGCCGGGGTCCGAAAAGCCCATGCCACTGGTGCTGGCTTCTCTTTGTGTACCGGTCCGGTACCGCCGGGCCACCACCCGTCCACGGTCCTTACGGTAGACTCCAATCGGCCACTCCTGCAGACGGTCACCACCGTCTGCCAACCTTGCTGATCTGTCCGGGCCACACACCCGGACCAACTTCAGGCTGCTTAGCTGTCACTTTTCTCCTCTCTCACTTTCACTTCTCAACTGTCCTCACTCCTCTCCAAACTCCATCTGCCTGGTTTTCCCGCCTCCAGGACTGTGAACTCCTCGGTGGGCGGGACCAACCGCCTGGCCCACCCCCTGGTGTGGACATCAGCCCCTGGAGGAAGGCAACAAGGGTTTTGTGTCTGACCTTGATGTGCCTGCAGGGAGTGTGGGGTGTGTGGGTGTTGTGCTCTGTGGCCCCTGGCTTGTCCAGGGCGACACATGTGTAATGTGGTGAAATCGGGACTGACCTCCTCAGGAACCGGGTTTAGCATTACACCCAATCCCAATGTTGGATGCAATACTCTGTGGCGACTGAAGCCTCAGGGGTTCCACACTGGACCATGTGGACTCTGTTGTTGCTGATGGCTGTTATAATGTCATAACCATTCTCTGTAGACCCAGCTGAACCTACACATATTTTTTCATGGGCACAAATATTTCTCCTTTGTAATTTTAAAAGTTGAATGAAAGTACATCATATTATTTTATACATGCATGTTACTCCAGTTATGCTGTTCTTTGCTATGGTTAATAGGTATAGTTAATAGCGAGAAGTCTGTCCAAAGCAAGGGATCCCCTTTATTATATCAATATGCACTAAAGGAGTTGTCTATATATTTCCTTAGTGATGTAAACAAAAGTCAGATAATTAGATTCTGTGTTATGACTTCTGCTTTTAGTATTTTGAATCACGTGCAGAATAAGGGTTCAAAATACCTGATCGGAATCCTTCTCTTAGAAAAGAATTAACTTTTGGTTGTATTAGTATGTGACTGCTACAGCAATTTACAGATTGTAGCAGCGACCAAACTGTCACCGCTGCGACCAGTGATTGGCTGCAGCAGTTACATCTATGCAACATATATGTTAACAAATTTAAGACACTTCTTGATAACTGTCTTTACAATGTTCCTTGGTACATCTAATGCCTTTAAAATGTATTTGCACTCTTCTGATCGCTTTTAGCAATGAAATCCTTTTGTTATGTTGTAAGCTCTTTATATACCATAGCTTTTGCAACAACCCAAGAAAGAAAAGAAATGCAAGTACATGAGGTAAAAATACTTTTTATAAATCATATAGTAAAAACAAAATGCATAGTAAATAAGAAGACATGAGACAAAACAGGTAAGTGCAACAAAAAAAAAAGAAATTGGGGGATATCTGGCAATCAGTGATAAAGTTGTAGAGCTGGCATAATAATATATATAACTCAAGGACACAATACAATAATAAATAAATAAATTCATAAATAACTGGGTGTATTCCAAGTAAGCCTATTGTAGGTAGAGGCAGGGCCGCCACTAGGAATTTCAGGGCCCCATACTGTCAAAATTTCTGGGCCCCCTTGAGACTCCGCATAGTCTGCACCTCAGCTCCACCTCCAACCCTCAAACCTTCCACACCCTCGACACCATGCTTGGAAAAACATATGTCTGTGCATATATATATATATATATCTATCTTATATATATCTAATATATAAAGCTGTATGTATGCATGTATGTATGTATCTCCGGGATTGGCATCTGCACCGTCGCAGCTACAGCCACAAAATTTTGCACACTCACACTTCTGGACCCCAAGAGCGTCATAGGCTATGTTTTGAGGGGAAATTTTAGCCCCGCGCTTTACAGTTATTCACCAAAAAACCTGCCTCCATTAAAGCAAATGGAGCTGGAAGCCACAGTGCAGCCAGAACTTCAGAAGAATGCGCAGCCACACCCTTAAATGGAATGTTGGCATGTCACAATGCAGTGAAAGAGACAGACACAGACAGGGAAAGAGGCAGTCACAGACAGGGAAAGAAACAGACATAGACAGGGTAAGAGACAGACACAAAGAGACAGACAGACAAAGAGACAGACTGACAGGGAAAGAGAGGGAAAGAGACAGACAGGGAAAGAGAGGGAAAGAGACAGACAGGGAAAGAGACAGACTGGGAATGAGACAGACAGGGAAAGAGACAGACAGGGAAAGAGACAGACAGGGAAAGAGACAGACAGGGAAAGAGACAGAGATAGATAGACAGACAGGGAAAGAGATAGATAGACAGACAGGGAAAGAGATAGATAGACAGACAGGGAAAGAGATAGACAGACAGACAGACAGAGAAAGAGATTGAGATGGAGAAAGAGACAGAGATAGTCAGAGAGAGACAGGGAAAGAGACAGACAGACAAAGAGATAGAGAGAGATATATACAGAGGGGAAGACAGACATTCTAATTACATTTATATCTATTTGTTTTCTGGTTTTTGTGTGCAGAATACATTTGTGTTAATAAATTCTATTTTGTTAACAGCAGTTATTAACCCGGGCGAGGCCGGATAGTACAGCTAGTATATACAGTTAGGTCCAGAAATATTTGGACAGTGACACAAGTTTTGTTATTTTAGCTGTTTACAAAAACATGTTCAGAAATACAATTATATATATAATATGGGCTGAAAGTGCACACTCCCAGCTGCAATATGAGAGTTTTCACATCCAAATCGGAGAAAGGGTTTAGGAATCATAGCTCTGTAATGCATAGCCTCCTCTTTTTCAAGGGACCAAAAGTAATTGGACAAGGGACTCTAAGGGCTGCAATTAACTCTGAAGGCGTCTCCCACGTTAACCTGTAATCAATGAAGTAGTTAAAAGGTCTGGGGTTGATTACAGGTGTGTGGTTTTGCATTTGGAAGCTGTTGCTGTGACCAGACAACATGCGGTCTAAGGAACTCTCAATTGAGGTGAAGCAGAACATCCTGAGGCTGAAAATAAAGAAAAAATCCATCAGAGAGATAGCAGACATGCTTGGAGTAGCAAAATCAACAGTCGGGTACATTCTGAGAAAAAAGGAATTGACTGGTGAGCTTGGGAACTCAAAAAGGCCTTGGCGTCCACGGATGACAACAGTGGTGGATGATCGCCGCATACTTTCTTTGGTGAAGAAGAACCCGTTCACAACATCAACTGAAGTCCAGAACACTCTCAGTGAAGTAGGTGTATCTGTCTCTAAGTCAACAGTAAAGAGAAGACTCCATGAAAGTAAATACAAAGGGTTCACATCTAGATGCAAACCATTCATCAATTCCAAAAATAGACAGGCCAGAGTTAAATTTGCTGAAAAACATCTCATGAAGCCAGCTCAGTTCTGGAAAAGTATTCTATGGACAGATGAGGCAAAGATCAACCTGTACCAGAATGATGGGAAGAAAAAAGTTTGGAGAAGAAAGGGAACAGCACATGATCCAAGGCACACCACATCCTCTGTAAAACATGGTGGAGGCAACGTGATGGCATGGGCATGCATGGCTTTCAATGGCACTGGGTCACTTGTGTTTATTGATGACATAACAGCAGACAAGAGTAGCCGGATGAATTCTGAAGTGTACCGGGATATATTTCAGCCCAGATTCAGCCAAATGCCGCAAAGTTGATCGGACAGCGCTTCATAGTACAGATGGACAATGACCCCAAGCATACAGCCAAAGCTACCCAGGAGTTCATGAGTGCAAAAAAGTGGAACATTCTGCAATGGCCAAGTCAATCACCAGATCTTAACCCAATTGAGCATGCATTTCACTTGCTCAAATCCAGACTTAAGACGGAAAGACCCACAAACAAGCAAGACCTGAAGGCTGCGGCTGTAAAGGCCTGGCAAAGCATTAAGAAGGAGGAAACCCAGCGTTTGGTGATGTCCATGGGTTCCAGACTTAAGGCAGTGATTGCCTCCAAAGGATTCGCAACAAAATATTGAAAATAAAAATATTTTGTTTGGGTTTGGTTTATTTGTCCAATTACTTTTGACCTCCTAAAATGTGGAGTGTTTGTAAAGAAATGTGTACAATTCCTACAATTTCTATCAGACATTTTTGTTCAAACCTTCAAATTAAACGTTACAATCTGCACTTGAATTCTGTTGTAGAGATTTCATTTCAAATCCAATGTGGTGGCATGCAGAGCCCAACTCGCGAAAATTGTGTCACTGTCCAAATATTTCTGGACCTAACTGTATATATATATATATATATATATATACATATATATATATATATATATTTTATATATATATATACATATATATATATACATACAGAGTATCTCTAATATATAAAGCTGTATGTATGTATGTATGTATGTGCTGTATGTGTGTATGTGTGTGTGTGTGTCCGCTAAAGGAATCCGCACCATCACATTTACAATCACGAAATTTTGCTCAGACGCCTAATGTGACTCACGGAATGTCATAGACTATGTTTTGAGGACAAAATTTAACCCCACGCTTTAGTTATTCACCAAAAATCCTGCTTCCATTAAAGTCAATGGAGCTGGGAGCTACAGGTCATTAATAGGAGCTGTAATTGGTTGCTATAAGAACAAAGGACATTCTTAGTATAAGAAGCTTCTGTGTGTGATAATATGATATCAGTGGAGAGACGGAGAGATAGAGATAGAGGGAGACAGAGAGAGACAGAGTGAAAGAGATAGAGAGGCGGAGAGAGGCAGACAGGGAGAGAGGCAGACAGGGAATACATATAGATAGAGATATATAATACATACACACTCACACAAACACACATGGCCAAAAGTGTTAGCACCCTTGAAGTTGTTCCAGAAAAAGAAGTATTTCCCTCAAAAAATTACATTACAGACATCACTAGGGGTTTATAGAATAAGGGGGCACCTTTCCCCTATTGGGATCACCATCAGCAAAATTAGGGCAAATTAAGACAGGAGAAAAAGAGTTGCTGTATATAGGGATCAACCAATGCGTTTTTGTTCAATTCAAAAAATTATTTTATTGGTACAAAAATGTATGGTATGGTATGTATGGTAATTTACATACTCACGTGGTCCTTCCTGCTGTCCGTGGTGCTGTCCGTGGTGCTGATCTTTGGCTCCAGCCCTCCCGTCTCCCCGCTGCTGCCAGGCAGTGAAGTGAATATTAAATGAGAATAATGAGCGGCGGTCGGCAGCAAGAGGCAGCAGCGGCAGAGACAGGAGGGCTGGAGAAGGTGATTAAATTTTTTTTTTTTTTTTCACTGCCACGTGAGTTTTCTCCAGCGCGTGTCACATAGGACCGCATCCACACTACACCCGTGTGGTACGGGTGCGGGCCGTGTGACACCCGTGCTGCCAGAGAAAACACTGACATGTCAGCGTTTAGAAAAACGCACACACGTACAAACGCACACGGACACACGTTCCGTGTGGTTTTACAAGTGTGTGTGCCTGCTACAATAGGGTAGCATTGCTGAACGTGTCTCCATGCCGCCGGTACGTGCAAAAAATGACAAACACGTGCCGGCGGCACGGATGTGTGTCGCAGGCCTTACTGACCTGGTTGCTTCTGGACCCTGATGTAATGCCTCACATGGCATTCCAGCAGGATTAGACACAGCTGGTAAGTGCTCAGCTCAGGTGATAAATTGCACTACGATCAGTGATGGTATCATTTATTTTTTGACCCTTGAGGAAGCCACATTCTTTGTGGCGATACGCGTGGGGCTACACCCCATACCCACACCGATCCTGGGACCTTGCACTGCTTTAAATCTGGACCTCAGCAGGTGGTAATATAACCTGGTGTTTCATCTCAGACACCTTTGGTTAGCTGGTGTTTTACCTTACTTAAATCGGTGTCTGTTGTACGCTGATTTCCTTTACATAAGGTTTTTTTTTGTCCTGCTGCTGGTCTATAATTATTACATTGTATTTAACAATGGTGGTGTCAGATAGTATGCTATACTTTTATGTACTATTGGGTATATGATTGCAGTAACTGATGACATTTATGTTCTGTATCCCACCTGGATTTATTATTGTATGGTACATCTAGTATAGTGGTATTCGGAATTTTGGTGTCAGGTTGCTGACATGGAACCATGTATTGGGGTGTTCATTGATTATACATATTTTAAATGTTTTTAACCCTTTCACTGTCTTGTGTGGATTCTATGTATGCACAAATTTTTGTACCAATAAAATAATTTTTTGAATTGAACAAAAACACATTGGTTGATCCCTATATACAGTAACTCTTTTTCTCCTGTCTTAATTAGACATCACTAGGGGGGCGCACGAACATCACTAGGGGGGTGCACAGACATCAATAGGGGGGGTACACAGACATCACTAGGGGGGTACACAGACATCACTAGGGGGGGTACACAGACATCCCTAGGGGGCCACAGACATCCCAAGGGAGGAACATACAGTGCCTACAAGTAGTATTCAACCCCCTGCAGATTTAGCTGGTTTACACATTCGGAATTAACTTGGCATTGTGACATTTGGACTGTAGATCAGCCTGGAAGTGTGAAATGCACTGCAGCAAAAAAGAATGTTATTTCTTTTTTTTATTTTTTTTTTAAATTGTGAAAAGTTTATTCAGAGGGTCATTTCTAATTCAACCCCTCAAACCACAACAATTCTGTTTGGTTCCCCTAAAGTATTAAGAAGTATTTCAGGCACAAAGAACAATGAGCTTCACATGTTTGGATTAATTATCTCTTTTTCCAGCCTTTTCTGATTTTCTGACTAATTAAGACCCTCCCCAAACTTGTGAACAGCACTCATACTTGGTCAACATGGGAAAGACAAAGGAGCATTCCAAGGCCATCAGAGACAAGATCGTGGAGGGTCACAAGGCTGGCAAGGGGTACAAAACCCTTTCCAAGGAGTTGGGCCTACCTGTCTTCACTGTTGGGAGCATCATCCGGAAGTGGAAGGCTTATGGAACTACTGTTAGCCTTCCACGGCCTGGACAGCCTTTGAAAGTTTCCACCCGTGCCGAGGCCAGGCTTGTCTGAAGAGTCAAGGCTAACCCAAGGACAACAAGGAAGGAGCTCCGGGAAGATCTCATGGCAGTGGGGACATTGGTTTCAGTCAATACCATAAGTAACGTACTCCACCGCAATGGTCTCCGTTCCAGACGAGCCCGTAAGGTACCTTTACTTTCAAAGCGTCATGTCAAGGCTCGTCTACAGTTTGCTCATGATCACTTGGAGGACTCTGAGACAGACTGGTTCAAGGTTCTCTGGTCTGATGAGACCAAGATCGAGATCTTTGGTGCCAACCACACACGTGACGTTTGGAGACTGGATGGCACTGCATACGACCCCAAGAATACCATCCCTACAGTCAAGCATGGTGGTGGCAGCATCATGCTGTGGGGCTGTTTCTCAGCCAAGGGGCCTGGCCATCTGGTCCGCATCCATGGGAAGATGGATAGCACGGCCTACCTGGAGATTTTGGCCAAGAATCTGCGCTCCTCCATCAAGGATCTTAAGATGGATCATCATTTCATCTTCCAACAAGACAACGACCCAAAGCACACAGCCAAGAAAACCAAGGCCTGGTTCAAAAGGGAAAAAATCAAGGTGTTGCAGTGGCCTAGTCAGTCTCCTGACCTTAACCCAATTGAAAACTTATGGAAGGAGCTCAAGATTAAAGTCCACATGAGACACCCAAAGAACCTAGATAACTTGGAGAAGATCTGCATGGAGGAGTGGGCCAAGATAACTCCAGAGACCTGTGCTGGCCTGATCAGGTCTTATAAAAGACGATTATTACCTGTAATTGCAAACAAGGGTTATTCCACAAAATATTAAACTTAGGGGTTGAATAATAATTGACCCACACTTTTATGTTTAAAATGTATTAAAATTTAACTGAGCAACATAACTTGTTGGTTTGTAAGATTTATGCATCTGTTAATAAATCCTGCTCTTGTTTGAAGTTTGCAGGCTCTAACTTATTTGCATCTTATCAAACCTGCTAAATCTGCAGGGGGTTGAAGACTACTTGTAGGCACTGTACATCCCTAGGTGGGCACTAACATCCCTAGGTGGGCACTAACATCACTGAGTGGCACGGTCAGCAATTGCAGAGTACAGACATCTCTAGGGGGGGCAAACAGCACTGGGGGTGGTACACAACATTGGAGGGAACACAACACTGGTGGTGATAAACAGCATTGGAGGGGGCTGCACAGAGCACTGGGGGGACTGCACAGAGCACTGGGGGGGCTGAACACAGCATTGGAGGGGCTGCACACAGCATTGGGGGGGCTGCACACAGCACTGGGGGGCCTGAACACAGCACTGGGGAGCCTGCACACAGTGCTAGGGGGCTGCACACAGCACTGGGGGGCTGCACACAGCATGGGGGCGCTGCACACAGCACGTGGGGTGGTACATAGTACTGGGGGGCGGCACACAGCACTGGAGGCTGCACACAGGACTGGAGGCTGCACACAGCATTGGGGGGCTGCACACAGCTCTGGGGGCCTGCACACACTGCTAGGGGGCTGCACCGAGCATAGGGGGCCTGCACACAGCATGGCGTGGCTGCACACGGCACGCAGGGGCTGCACACAACACGGGGGGCTGCCCACAGCTTGGGGGGGCTGCACACAGTACTAGGAGGCTGCACACAGCATTGGGGGGCTGCACACAGCATTGGGGGGCTGCACACAGCACGGGGGGCTATACACAGCATTGGGGGGTGCTGACCTCACTGGAGAGCAGGCACACAACACAGAGGGGACTCCAGGCACACAACTAAACCGGCTCACACAGTAAGTCCTGACCACAGCACCGGAGCACTGCGGCTCCCGGGAATCTGCCCGGGGGCCGCTGAAAAAGTCATTGCAGGCCCGCGTTTCCAACCCCTCACCTAAAGCAAGGCAGGGGCACCCCCCAACCCCCAGCGATGTTCAGCTCAACGAGTGCCTACCTTTCCCCGCCGGATGTCGCGTTCTCGCCACCTCCGCGTTGCCCGCAGCAGCACTGTGACAAGGCACAGAGTGATGACCTCATCAAAGTGCTGTGGGATGACACGCCGCCTCCCTGCTCCACGCGCCTTGTTTCCGGCCACATGGCTAATTAGCATGCGATGCCCTGGAAGGGCTTCGCCTGCAATTTAGCCGTGTGTGCAGTGGCTGAACCAACACTGCCGGGCCCCTCTGCTGCGCCTGTGACTGGGGCCCAGTAAAGAGGGAAGGCCTGGCCTGCCCGGGGCTTAACAAAGCTAAGTAATTACCCCGGGCCTGTCCGGGCCCCCTCTCTTCACCGGGCCCCCTACACCAGGCACAGTAGTAATGCCCTGATGGAGGCCCTGGGTAGAGATAAAGATGAACAGGATGTACCTCTAAATTCACACACCCACCAATACAAAATGTAAGGCTACTTTCACATTGCATTTTTACCTATGTTCACTGGTCCCGTTGGGGCATCCATCCGAACTCCCCCCTACAAAACGGGTTTCTGATGCATACACTGATGGAGTCAGCGTGTGCTCTGTCTTGCACCATTTTTGGGCGTATACGTTTTCTGCAGGCGGCATGTAGTAGACTATGTTCGGGTGTCCGCCTGCAGAAAACACATATGTCCAAAAATGGTGCAAGACAGAGCACACGCTGACTCCATCTGCTCCATTGTAGTCAATGTCCCCGTCAGCGTATACGTCCGAAACCTGTTTTGCGAGGGGGGGATGGGGGGGTTCAGATGGATTCCCCGACAGAACCAGTGAAAGTAGGTAAAATTGCAATGTGCAAGCAGCCTAAGGCAGGAGAAAGACACCAGGAGGAGTAAACAGCAGCCAAAATATAGGCACAATAAGAAACAATAAATTCCTCTTAAAAGTAGAAAATAAAAGCCAGTCGAGATACCAAGTATCTAGGCAGGGTACCACTGCACCTGACGAGTGTTTTGCATAAAAATGCTTTGTCCTGAGAATTAGTCAGTATCATAAATAAACATGTACATACCGGTACCTTATACATGACATTGTCTCTGTTTGGAGTTGTTTTCTTTTTTTTCTTCATCCAGACTTTTCACATTCACTGCTAATCTCGGCAGATGTCCATTTTCTCCATTCTTCTTCAGCACATCCTGACACTAAACCCCTAAAAAAAGCAGTGTCATAATGCTTCTGAATAAAAATATCTACCCTATGCTGTGCGCCTAAATAAATAGTTGCCCCTGCACAATATATGATACACACACTGTGCCTCTTATGGTACATGCCCTTCACATTGCCCTTTCCTTTCCATACTGGTCCCCCTTTTTAAACTGTCATCTCAAACTTGAAGTAAGGAAAAAAAAAAGTACTTCAGCTCACCCAGGTCTAAGGAGACTCCAAATGGGACAGGTGCACGGATGAAAGGCCGGCCACGCCAGGAAACTCCACAGAACCAAGGAAATCCAGCATCCACGTCCAGATATATAAAACTAGATTTTATTCACATTCGTTAAAAGGATGATGCATATCACATCCAAAATATAAAATCCCACAAGGGGGAATCAGATTGCAGATGGTACGCGTTTCGAGCTGTGTGCTCTTAGTCCCAATCCATACTGTTTAACAAACTAGTCTAGTTTGTTAAACAGTATGGATTGGGACTAAGAGCACACAGCTCGAAACGCGTTTCTTGGAATGCCGTGTTTTTTTGCCTCCATGCATTATGCCTTTTTGTATGACCAAACAACTCAATCTTTGTTTCTTCAGTCCACAGGACCTTCTTCCAAAATGTAACTGGCTTGTCCAAATGTTCTTTTGCATACCTCAGGCGACTCTGTTTGTGGCGTGCTTGCAGAAACAGCTTCTTTCGCATCACTCTCCCATACAGCTTCTCCTTGTGCAACGTGCGCTGTATTGTTGACCGATACACATTGACACCATCTGCAGCGAGATGATGCTGCAGGTCTTTGGAGGTGGTCTGTGGATTGTCCTTGACTGTTCTCACCATTCTTCTTCTCTGCCTTTCTGATATTTTTCTTGGCCTGCCACTGCTGGGCTTACTAAGAACTGTACCTGTGTTCTTCCATTTCCTTACTATGTTCCTCACAGTGGAAAGTGACAGTTTAAATCTCTGAGACAATTTTTTGTATCCTGCCCCTGAACAACTATGTTGAATAATCTTTGTTTTCAGATCATTTGAGAGTTGTTTTGAGGAGCCCATGATGCCACTCTTCATAGGAGATTCAAATAGGAGAACAACTTCCAAGTGGCCACCTTAAATACCTTTGCTCATGATTGGATACACCTGCCTATGAAGTTCAAAGTCAGTAAAAAGTAGTTAGGAGTGTTCAAATCAAGAAATTGATAAGGGTGCCCATACTTTTGCACCGGTCAAATTTTGTTTAAATGCGGATTGCACATTTTCTGTTAGTATAATAAACCTCATTTCAATCCAGAAATATTACTCAGTCCATCAATTATTAGATATATGAAACTGAAATAGCTGTTGCAAAAACCCAAATTGTTATAAAGAAAAAAGGTTAACATTAATAGGGGTGCCCAAACATTTTCATATGACTGTAATTATCCTGTCACATGACATAGTTTGTACCAAGCTGTAGGTTTGTAGGTTTTGGATAGATGGCTTCACATTTAGTAGAATAGTTTGGTATACAGATGAATTTATGGTTGACTTAATGACCATAAGCTGCCTGGGTCCAGTGGCTGCAAAACAAACCCAAATTGTCACCCCTCCACCACGTTTAAAGGGTGCTTTACACGCTGCAACATCGCTAGCGATAGCTAGCAATGTCGTGCGTGATAGCACCCACCCTGTCGTTTATGCGACATTTGGTGATCGCTGCCGTAGTGAACATTATTGCTACGGCAGCGTCACACGCACATACCTTTTCAGCTACGTCGCTGTGGCCGCTGAACAATCCCTCCTTCAAGGGGGAGGTGCATTCGGCGTCATAGCGACGTCACTGCGGCGTCACTAAGCAGCCGCCCAATAGCAGAGGAGGGGCGGAGATGAGTGGCCGGAACATGCCGCCCACATCCTTTCTTCCTCATTGCTGGTGGACGCAGGTAAGGAGATGTTCGTTGTTCCTGCGGTGTCACATATAGCGATGTGTGATGCCGCATGAACGCCAAACAACCAGCGGCATGCAGCACCAACGATATTATGAAAAGGAGCAACGTGTCAACGATCAACAATTTTTGACGCTTTTGCGATCATTGATCGTCGATTCTTGGTGTCACACGCTGCGATGTTGCTAACGGCGCCACTTGTGCGTCACTAACAACGTGACCCCGATGATATATCGTTTGCAATGTCGCAGCGTGTAAAGCACCCTTTAGAGTTGGTATGAAGTGTTTGTGCTGATTTGTTGTGTTTGTTTTTTGCCATGATATTACAACACTTTAATCTCGTCTGTCCAAAGTGTATTGTTCAGGAAGACTTGTGGCTTGTTCAGATGAAACTTTGCAAAGTTTAGCAGTGCTGTCACTTTCTTTTAAGAACATTTAAAAATTTCTCCTGGCAAACCTTTCAAATAAGCCACTCTTGTTCAGTTTTTTGCTATAATTGTACAGATATAAACATGATCATTTGAAATGCCATCTGAGGCCTTTAGGGCTCTTATTTTTTTGCAATTTCTTTTTTTGAGCATTGCCCAATTTACAGAATAACAAGAAGCAAACATGGTGATACCAGGTGGTCCATAGGTACCAACAAATATCTAGCAAATTAATAACCCCATGAAAATATAATATCTGTTACACCTTACTGGTGTTCCTGCACTTTACTGCTCCCCTCTCCCAGCAGTAATGCCTGCACTCTCACCTTCTCAGCTGCTCAGCGGTGGCTGCTCTATCCCCAGTCAGTGACGCTGCCTCCAGTGGATTGTGCATGCTACACAGACCTCCTGAGAGTGCTCATAAGGGGGGTGCGCACACACCCTGTCTTAAATGGCCAGTGCGCCCTAACCCAGAAGAGCCTCTCAGCCCATGGCTAAAAGAAATCAGGTATTTAAGGCACCTTCCCCTTAAGGGAGGTGCCTAGGTCACATGGTCTATACATTGCTAGTTCTCAGGTTCCTAAGTGCTGCTGCTGTTTAGTGCCATGTTCCACATTGCTAATACCATTCTGTGTTCCAGTACCTGACGAAGTCACTGATGCTGCATTGTACCCTGTAGGCCAAGTTTGCTATACCAGTCGCTGCTGTATTGTACTCTGTTGGTCAAGTCTGCTGTAACGGCTGCTGCATCGTACTGTGTCGGCCAAGTCTGCTGTACCGGCGGCTGCTGCATCGTACCCTATTGGTCAAGTCTGCTGCTATGACTAACATGACCAGAAAGGGAGAGTGACTGGATGAGGGGCCCCTGCGTTTACCCTCAAGTTAGGACTAGGGGGTACCTTAGGCTTACCCTCAACCCAAAAGTATGTTTGAAGGTAGCGAGGTCTGAGCCCTCAGCCTCCCCCTGTCTTCTGTCCGGGCCCTGATAACAATGTTCCCTCTGCACTCACCACCCAAGGAGACAGACTGGGATGGAGATTCCCCCAATGACCCACCAACAAAAACAACAGATGGGGGTAACAACAACACTCAGGCACCCATGAACCAACAGCTGGAGAAACACATGGAGTGAACCGGAACAGAAAAAAAAAAGGGGAAAGTAACAACACCGGGGATTACTTTCACTAAACCAAACACTAGATAACTGCAGCAGCTAAAATGCATCTGTCCACCTCCGGGTCAAGCTTCAGAATGATGCTGAATAGCCGGCACCCCCTGCAGGAAGCAGAGGGTTTTTATCCAGGCCGGAAGTGGACATCAGCAGGAACAGCTGAGCTGCATTGAGGAGTCTGCTGCTGTAACAGAAAACTGACATTAACCCCTAAAGAAATAAACACATTTAATGTGTATTGTCTAAGATGGTATGAGAGAGAGCCCAAACCTGAGCCTGTCACAAAACTCAACAAAAGATGACTGTGACACCTGCTGCACTGGACGCTGCTTTATCATTCCATATCGGCTGAACCTGCCACATTAGCCATCCCAGCTTCACCTACTATATCAGTGACTGGCCATGTCCATACTCCTGGAGCCAGCTGTCGCAGCTCCAGTCTTCCTGTCTGACACCTGGATTCCACCTGCAGCGCAACACCCTGACCTTTAGTGCCTCTGATGAAAATCTCATGAGATTCCATAGTCAAGCCACTCTAAGTTTTCTGTGTGTTGTGGCCCAGTGGGTCCACTACCTGCACCCACGAACATTACAGTTTGTCCAGCCTGTGGATCCCTCTTGCTTAAGTACTGTCCTTCTTACTGACCTGCAGCAAGAGGTGGTTCAGCAGCACAACAATAGTACCGGATCACTGGATAACTGTTGTCTAGCTTTAACTTTGTCTGCTTCAGTACCAGCTGTGGATCCAACTTCAGCAGCAATTTTGCTCCACGCCCCGATCCTTGCATGTCATCTCCTCCATAAATCACTCCTCTCTGCACTTCAAACCTTTGCCATATCTTTTCATCTTGGACAGGGCCAAAGTGGCCTTTATGATGTCGCACCTGACTGGCGAGGCCCTCTCCAGGATCAACACGCTGTGGGAGAGGAATGATCAAATAATCCAGATTCTGCAGCATTCCTGGAGACATTCTGCAAGGTGTTTGATGAGCGGGGTCGAGTCTCCTCAGTGGCATCCTCACTCCTTCTACTCTATCAGGGAAGTCTCACTGTAGGCCAGTAGGCTGTCTGTTTCTGCACCCTGTCCACCAATCTGGGCTTGAATAACGAAGCACAGGTGGCTATATTCTGGGAAGGATTGTCTGGAAGGATAAAGGATGAGCTGGATGGTTGAGAGTGTCATCTTCTCTGGACAACCTAGTATTGCTGGCTATGCACATTGACCTTCGTTTCCAAAAACGATCCAGAGAGTGCAAACCGGGAGAAGATGTCGTTGTGCCTGTCTCCTTCATTCCAGAAGCCCATAATGCCACAACCTGTACCCACCGCAACTCCTTTCGAGCTCATGGAGGTGGATTAAGTGCATCTTACAAAGCCTTGCCATGAGGTCCGTCGCACCGGAGAGGGGTCTTCTACAGCAGAAGTTCAACGTACCTGATTCGCTTCTGTCCAAGGAAGTCAGTAAACTGCCAAGCCTAGGGTTAGTAGGAGAGGCTACCCTTGGTGAGAGCAAGTCCTCTTCACCGCTATTCATGACTGTGCCCATAATTAATGGTGTGACACCCTATGCACTGAAACGGCCCTCCTGAACTCTGTTTCTGGGAATGTTGCATCCACTGTTCCTGGGTGGCTTCAGAAGCATGAACGGGTTTTGGACTGGAGATATGGAGACATGCTCAGGTGGGGTCACTCCTGTCACAAAAGCTGTCTCGTTTCCGTGCAACCTGCTTGGCCACCTGTGAGAGTTTCTAATCTCCCAGGGCTTCTGTCTGCCTACTGGGCTTATGTGGATGTCTTCAGTAAGAAGGAGCCCAACACTCTGCTACCACTGCCCTATCAATCTGCTTCCTGGTTCCACTCATCCCTGCGGCCGTATTTAACCTCTTAGGCTGAGACCAAGCCATGTCCGAATACATTAAGGAGAAACTGGCAGGAGGATTCATCCAAAAGATGTCCTCACCGTCCAGAGCCAGATTCTTCTTTTTATAGAAAAAGGACTCTTCTCTTAAGCCATGTATCAACTATAGAGGTCTCAACCAAATCATGGTGAAAACGAATTACCTGCTGACTAGAGTTGAGCGCGGTTCGTGGTTCTCCAGTTCGCGGTTCGAGTGATTTTGAGGGCTGTTCTAGATCGAACTAGAACTCGAGCTTTTTGCTAAAGCTCGATAGTTATAGTTACGTTCGAGAATGGTTCTAGCAGCAAAAAGCCAAGCTAATTACTAGCTGACTTTCCGCTGTAATAGTGTAAGTCACTCTGTGACTCACACTATTATGAAATTTCAGCGTATAGTGTGCGGGAACAGCGCATTCAGATCACTGCTGCTGGGATAATGGCGATCGCCATTTTTTTTTTTCTTGTCTTCCTTCCCTAAGCGCGCGCGTGTAGTGGGGCGGGCCAGCATGTCAGCCAAGACACACACAGAGCTAAGTGGACTTTTAGCCAGAGAAGCAACGGCATGTGTGATAGGATGTCCATGTCACATGTTCCTGCATTATAAAAACGGGTATCTGCCCGTCCGGACTCCATTATCTGCCTTCTGCGTCTGGGTGTCAGTCACCGCTGGCGTAGCTCCTGTCCCCGATACTGCTGTGTACGCTCTACACACAGCGCTATACAGAATAGGGATAGAAGTTTCAATTAGCCCTTGTAAGGGCTAATAACAGCAGGCTCAGAGCCATAGGTAACAATCAGGTCCGTGGAAACAGATTTTAACAGCTACAGAAGATAACAGCGTCTGTGTAGCTAAGCTCAGGGACTTCCTCGCTGCATTTCCCCATTAGGAGGGATAGAAAGTGAGGCTTCCTTTCCTGTACACTGACCCACAACCCTGCCACTGTACCCTCCTGCCCTTTGCACACTCAAACTCATTGTTACTAAGCCATTATACTAGCAAACACTGAGTAAACTTAGTGGCATCCTAAAAGTGGCTGTTGGACTTCCATTAGTGTCCCACTAGTGCAAATCTATTTGCAGCACCTCTGCATTGCACACTCAAACTCATTGTTACTAAGCCATTATACTAGCAAACACTCAGTGAACTTAGTGGCATCCTAAAAGTGGCTGTTGGACTTTCATTAGTGTCCCACTAGTGCAAATCTATTTGCAGCACCTCTGCATTGCACACTCAAACTCATTGTTACTAAGCCATTATACTAGCAAACACTGAGTAAACTTAGTGGCATCCTAAAAGTGGCTGTTGGACTTCCATTAGTGTCCCACTAGTGCAAATCTATTTGCAGCACCTCTGCATTGCACACTCAAACTCATTGTTACTAAGCCATTATACTAGCAAACACTGAGTAAACTTAGTGGTATCCTAAACGTGGCTGTTGGACTTCCATTAGTGTCCCACTAGTGCAAATCTATTTGCAGCACCTCTGCATTGCACACTCAAACTCATTGTTACTAAGCCATTATACTAGCAAACTATGCTGTCAGTTTAAGGGCCGTAGTTGCATTGTCAGGGATAGTTATTGTTGTTTATTCTGCTGTTAATAAAGATAGACCAACTGCAATCTACACCACCTCTCAATTTTTACTACCATATTTTAAGTGCACAATCTTGTCGCAATCAAAATGAGTGGCAAAATGACAGATGCTGGTGGAAAGGGGAAGAGGCGTGTTGGAAAAGGAAAAAAAAGGGTTGGTCCATGGGGAAGGTGGCAAAGCTCCATTAACATCTGCTGAAGATAGACCATCTTCCAGCAAAAGTAAGATGTCTACTACTTACCATGGACAATCCGATGTGCTCCCTTTTTTACGGACACAAACAACTGGAACAAAGGTAGATGATGGCCAAAAAAAGAAAATGCTTGAATGGATCTCAAGTGGTCCAACAAGTGCCCTCTCCGCCACCTCAACTACCGCATCCAAAAAACACCAGTCCTCGGAGTTGTCATCCCAATCACACTTGCTTTCTTCCAGCTCTGAAGTCTCCATCCGCCCTGCACAGTATGGTGGAACTGAGATGGCTGAGTCTGCAGAGCTGTTCAGTCACACTATAGCCTGGGAATCAGAGGTCTGCTCCCAAGCTACAGTGAGTACAGACCAGGAAATGTTCTGCAGTGATGCCCAGAACCTTTGTGACTCAGATTCAGGCCGTGATGAACAAGTTTCTGTGCATAATGTTGACCCTTATTCACAAACTGAAACACCTGTTGTAATAGACAATGAGGAACATACTGATGATGATGAGACGCAGATACCAGATTGGGATGACAGCTTAAATATTCGGTCAGGGCAAGAAGAGGCTCGGTCTGAGGGTGAGGGGAGTGCAAACACAACAATTGATGAGGAAGTTCTAGATCCCACCTACTGTCAACCCACAGTCAGGCACTCGAGGAGGTCAACAGAGGCGGTGGAGGAGGATGCAACTGACGACGAAGATACCTTGCGCCTTCCTGGACAGAGTCGGAGTACTGGTAGCACGTCTACAACTGCATCAGCCACCACTGTGCCTCTGAGCACTAGTTGGGGTGGATCAGCAGGTCGCATGCCCTCTAAGCCTTGCCTAGCCTGGTCCTTTTTTGACATAGCAAAAGATCGCCCAAATTATGTGATCTGTAAAATTTGTCATGATTCTGTTAGTAGAGGGCAAAACCTCAGCAGTTTGACAACTTCTTCCATGAATCGTCACATGAATAAATATCATATGTCCCAGTGGGAAGCTCACCGTGCTGCTGTTAGGGCCAGGTGGACGGGCAGACCCAGGAGGTGGATCCACTGGGCCGAACACCTTAATGAAGGCAAGGGGTCCGGTAGCCGGAGCACTACGGGTAGCAGGACAGTCCGTGCAAAAGAGTGGAATGGAGAAGTCCCTGGGACCACAGAGTCACAGATGGTAGTCCGGGTGACGGAGCTCAGGTTCGGAGGCCGAGATGTTGTCAGGCAGAGTCCGGAACCGATGGAGCGAGAGGACGGGTCACCACAGGGATCAGAGATGGTACGGACTGACGGGATGGCAGATAGTCAGCGTTCGGGAATCGGGAATCGGCAGGACCGGATGGCGAGGCAGGAGCGGCTCTAGAAGAGAGATAGGTAAGTATATCACAGTGACACAAGGAGACCTGACTCCTAGCTTAGGAAACACGAAGAACAGGCCCCGCCCACTTGGACATTAAACCCCTTTATACCCTGTACCTGTGTGTTCAATTTCCTGTCAGTGGACGCTGGCCCTTTAAGAGAGGGTCAATGACCGCGCGCGCGCCCTAATGCGCATGCGCGAGGCCCGGGTGCCAGAAGCCAGGGCAGGAAGCGGTGTATAGGAAGCAGGGGAGCCGACCTGGAGCAGGGCTGCCGACGGGCGCCGGGAGCGGGGACCGGGCCGCCTGGGGACCGCAGGTGATGGAGGCTGGAGACCGTGGAGCGGGGGACGCCTGACAGAGGAGCCGGGGAGCGAAGCAGGGAAGCCGGGGAGCGTGGCAGGTGAGCCGGGGAGCAGAGCAGGGGACCCGGAGAGCGTGACAGTACCCCCCCCCACGCCCCCCTCCCCGCAACCGGGACAGGTAGGCACGTATCAGGGGAGTACCCACATTCTCCCGGGGCTCCCAGGACCTATCCTCAGGACCATACCCTGCCCAGTCCACCAGGAAGAACTGTCGGCCCCGTACAGTTTTCATGGCCACGATATCCCTTACTGCATAGATGTCATCATCAGCGATAGGAGGAGGAGCCGAACTGGCAGCAGCGGAGAAGGGACCAAGGAAACCTGGCTTGAGCAGGGAGACGTGGAAGGAGTTGGGTATCCTCATCGTGGCTGGGAGCTGCAGCTTGTAGGAGACCTCATTTATTCTGCAGAGGACTTTAAACGGCCCGATGTAGCGAGGACCCAGCTTGTATGATGGTAGCTTCAATCGGACGTACTTGGAAGCAAGCCAGACGAGATCTCCTGGAGAGAAACACGGAGGATCCAAACGCCTCTTGTCTGCGTGTCTCTTCATCCGCAGGGAAGCACGTCCAAGGGACGCCTTGACAGAGTCCCAAATTGTTGCAAAGTCACGGGCTACAGCATCAGCAGCAGGAACATCCGAGGAAGCGGATACAGGTAATGGGACGGAAGGCTGAAGTCCGTAAACAACATGGAAGGGAGAGCTGGAGGAGGACTCACTGACGTGGTGGTTATGGGAGAATTCAGCCCAAGGAAGAAGCGTGGACCAGTCGTCATGATGGGCGTTGACGTAGTGACGTAAGAAGGAGGTCAAGATCTGATTGACTCGTTCCACTTGGCCATTCGACTGAGGATGGTAGGCTGAAGAAAAGTCCAGAGTCACTCCCAGATGTTTGCAGAGAGCCCTCCAGAAGCGGGAGGTGAACTGAGTTCCTCTGTCGGACACAATGTGTGATGGAAAGCCATGCAACCGGAAAATGTGCTGTATGTAGGCGTCAGCGAGTTCCTGGGCAGAGGGCAGTCCAGCCATAGGGACGAAATGAGCCATTTTGGAGAACCGATCCACCATGACCCATATGACTGTGTGTCCGGAGGACAGGGGCAAGTCCGTAATGAAGTCCATTGCAATGTGTTGCCACGGAACCGTGGGTATAGGCAGAGGCAGAAGACGGCCATATGGCAGATGTTTGGGCGTCTTGTTCCTGGCACAAGAGGAGCAGGCTTCCGTACGAAGGGATGGCCACCAGTAATGACGTACAATCGTACTCCATGTTCTTTTCTGACCAGCATGGCCGGCTGTTTTCGAGGCATGGCCCCAGTGCAACACTTTTTGCCTGTCAGTTTCAGAGACATAGGTCTTCCCGGGCGGTATCTGGGCCAGGGTGACAGGGGTCACCGGAATGATCTTACTAGGGCAGATGATGGGCTGGGATGTCTCCTCCTCCTGCTCCATGGGCATGAATGACCTGGACAAGGCATCTGCGCGTACATTCTTGTCCGCAGGTCGGAAATGGAGCTGGAAATCGAACCTGGCAAAGAACAAGGACCACCTGGCTTGCCGTGGGTTCAGTCGCTGAGCGGACCGCAGGTATTCCAGGTTCTTGTGGTCCGTGTAAATGATCACGGGGTACACTGCTCCCTCCAGAAGGTAGCGCCATTCCTCCAGAGCCAGTTTGACTGCCAATAGCTCTCGGTCACCGATGGTGTAGTTGCGTTCAGGCGCTGAGAAGCTCTTGGAGAAAAAAATGCAAGTCACCATCTTCCCGGAGGAGGACTTCTGCATGAGCACTGCTCCGGCTCCCGAGGAGGAGGCATCCACCTCCAAGGTGAACTGTCGGTTTAACTCCGGATGGTGGAGCACAGGGGAGGAAGCAAATGCCCGCTTCAGAGAGCCAAATGCGGCGTCGGCCGCAGGTGACCAGTCCTTTGGATTAGCCCCCTTCTTGGTCAAGGCGGAGAGAGGTGCAGTCAGAGCAGAGAAGTGAGGGATGAACTGACGGTAATAGTTTGCGAATCCCAGAAAGCGTTGGATTGCCTTCAGTCCAGAAGGAGGGGGCCAGTTGAGAATGGAAGAGACCTTCTCCGGATCCATCTGCAGTCCGGTATCGGAGATTACGTAACCCAGGAAGGGAAGAGAAGACTGCTCGAAGACGCACTTCTCGTACTTGGCGTACAGACGATTTTCCCTCAGTCTTTGTAGTACCAGCTGCACGTTCTCTCTGTGGGTCTGGAGGTCCGGAGAAAAGACCAGGATGTCATCAAGATACACCACCACACAGACGTAGAGAAGGTCCCGGAACACGTCGTTCACCAATTCCTGAAAGACTGCTGGTGCGTTACACAGGCCGAAGGGCATCACACAGTATTCATAGTGCCCATCGCGAGTATTGAACGCGGTCTTCCATTCGTCCCCAGAGCGGATGCGGACCAGGTTGTAGGCACCCCGAAGATCCAACTTGGTAAACACACGAGCTCCTCTAAGCCGATCAAACAATTCGGGGATGAGCGGTAGGGGGTATTTATTTTTCACGGTGATTTGGTTCAATCCCCGGTAGTCAATGCATGGGCGTAGGTCGCCCTCTTTCTTCTTAACGAAGAAGAAGCCTGCTCCACCAGGAGAGGAGGATCTCCGAATGAATCCCCTTGCCAGGTTCTCTGTGATGTAGGTAGACATGGCCCTTGTTTCGGCAGGAGACAGCGGATATATCCGTCCTCGAGGTGGTGTAGTTCCCGGGAGCAGGTCGATGGCACAATCGTAAGGACGATGTGGCGGCAGTACCTCTGACTCCTTTTTATCAAAGACGTCCGCGAAGGACCAATAGGCCGAGGGCAGTCCCGGTAGGGACTCTGGAACCGGAGGTCGTCGGATGGGTTGAATAGTCTTCAGACAGTTCTCGTGGCAAGAGGAGCCCCATCGGGTGATTTCACCAGTACCCCAGCTGACTGAGGGTTCGTGTGTCCGTAACCAGGGGAGTCCCAACAGGATTTGATGGGACATGTGTGGGAGGACATAGAGAGCGATGTTCTCGGTGTGCAGGGCACCGATACGCAGTTCCACCGGCTTGGTGATCCACGAGATGGTGTCAGAGAGGGGTCTCCCATCCACAGAGGCAATCACGAGGGGTTTGTCGAGTGGAGTAACAGACACCTGGTACTTGTCCCCCGTGGCCTGCTGGATGAAATTGCCTGCTGCCCCGGAATCGAGGTACGCCTCGGCCGTGAACCGCGTCTCTCCCGTTGTCACTTGAACAGTCCACGTAACCGGGTCTGAGAGAATCCCAGCACCTAGGGTGGCCTCTCCTACCAACCCTAGGCTTTGGAGTTTCCCGGCCTCTCTGGACAGGAGCGTAGAAGGTGTGTGCCCTCTCCGCAGTAGAAGCAGAGACCCATGGCGAGTCGTTCTGCTCGGCGTTGTTCAGACTGCCGCAAACGGTCGATCTGCATGGGCTCGTGGACGGAGACACCAGATGACGTTGACTGAAGTACGGCGGGCTTCTGCGGAGGAGAGGAATGCCGTATCGGACGTCTCTCACGGGACACCTCTTTGGATCGTTCCTGAAAACGAAGATCCACTCGAGTCGCTAGGGCAATCAGGGCATCCAGGGTGGACGGCACGTCACGACCAGCCAGCTCATCTTTGATACGACCCGAGAGGCCTTCCCAGAAGGCGGCGGTTAGAGCTTCATTGTTCCACCCGAGTTCCGAAGCCAAGGTGCGAAAACGGATGGCATATTGACCCACCGTCAGAGTCCCCTGAGGTAGCCGGAGGAGAGATGAGGCCGACGCGGAGGCGCGTCCGGGCTCGTCAAAGGTGCCACGAAATGCCTGCAGGAACTCCTGGATGTTGGTGGTCACCGGATCCTCCTTCTCCCACAAGGGGTTCATCCAGGCCAGCGCCTCACCCTCTAGATGGGACATCATGAATGCGACCTTGGCTTGGTCGGAGGCAAACAAGTGCGTCAGTAGCTTGAAATGGAGAGAGCATTGATTGATGAAACCCCTGCAGGTCTTGGGATCTCCAGCGTACCGGGGTGGTGAGGCCAAACGAAGTCTGGAAGCATCCGAGGAGGCTGCCACGGGAGCTGTGGCCGTGGATTGTACAGTGGAAGCTCGAGATGCCGAAGATGTGACCGACGCTTGCAGCGTGTTCAGGCGGGCGTCCACAGAAGACATGAAGTTCAGCATGCGGGTCTGGGTCTCACGCTGGCGTGTGAGTTCTTCCTGCAAGGCCGCTAGTGCTTGGGCGGGATCCATGGCCTGTTCTTACTGTTAGGGCCAGGTGGACGGGCAGACCCAGGAGGTGGATCCACTGGGCCGAACACCTTAATGAAGGCAAGGGGTCCGGTAGCCGGAGCACTACGGGTAGCAGGACAGTCCGTGCAAAAGAGTGGAATGGAGAAGTCCCTGGGACCACGGAGTCACAGATGGTAGTCCGGGTGACGGAGCTCAGGTTCGGAGGCCGAGATGTTGTCAGGCAGAGTCCGGAACCGATGGAGCGAGAGGACGGGTCACCACAGCGATCAGAGATGGTACGGACTGACGGGATGGCAGATAGTCAGCGTTCGGGGTTCGGGAAACTTCCAGTGCATCCACACGCTCTTCATCTTCTAGGACTGTGGGGACAGCTGTCACACCTGGTTTTCCACGCATAACTTCCACCACTGTAACCGCAACAGGCAGTTTGCTTGGTAGGTCGACAGTTGGATTGGAAGGGGAAACAAGTGCGTGTGTACAGCTCTCTCCGACATCGATAGCATCAACGTTGGATGAAGGCAACATCATGTCTACGCCTGCACTTTGCTCACAAACCTGCATTTTTCCAGGGACACCCTACTCAACACCGTCTACACCCAGCAGCCAGATCTCTGTCCCTCAGATGTGGACAAATAAAAGGCCATTTCCTGCGACCCATGACAAAGCTAAGAGGTTGACTTTATCCCTCTGTAAGCTCTTGGCTACCGAAATGCTGCCTTTCCGCCTGGTGGACACACAGGATTTTAGAGACCTTATGTCTGTCGCTGTGCCCCAGTACCAGATGCCCAGTCGCCACTAGTTCTCTAAGAAAGGTGTGCCTCCGCTACACCAGCATGTCGCACACAACATCACCGCTTCCTTGAGAAACTCTGTGTGTGAACGGGTGCATTTCACCACCAATACTTGGACCAGTAAGCATGGACAGGGACGTTACATGTCGCTGACTGGGCACTGGGTAACTATGGTGATAGATGGTGAAGGGTCTGCTGCATAAGTCTTGCCGTCCCCACGACTTGTGTGTCAATCCTCTGTCTGTCCAAGTTCCGCCACTGCTTCTGCCTCCTCCACCTCGTTGGGTCCTCCACCTCCGCCCCAAGCCTGCCTGGTCAGGCCACCAGCGTTCTAACTGCGCAGAAGGAATCACGCACCCCTCATTACTATGCTGGCAGCAGAGCGCAACGGCATCAGGCGGTCTTTAGCTTGAAATGTCTTGGAAATAAGAGTCACACAGCGGCTGAGTTGTGGGCAGATCTGGAGACTGAGTTTAATAAATGGTTGTCTCCACTCAACCTGCAGCCTGGTAAGGCCATGTGCGACAATGCTGCAAACCTGGGTGCGCCCCTTCGCCTGGGCAAGGTGAAACACGTGCCTTGTATGGCTCACGTGTTGAACCTTTTTGTCCAGCAATTTTAACACACTATCCCGGCCTAGATGGCCTTCTGAACAGGGCACGAAAACTGTCTGCTCACTTCCGCCGTTCAACCACCGCTGCTGAGCGACTTGCATCGCTCCAGAAGTCTTCATCGCCTGAAATGCGATGTGCCAACACGCTGGAATTCGACTCTCCACATGTTACAGCGACTGTGGCAGCACCGTCGAGCCCTGGTGCAATACGTCATGACGTATAGCCTGGGCCAACGAGATGCAGAGGTGGGGCAGATCACCCTGATGGAGTGGTCTCAAATCAAGGACCTATGCACCCTTCTGCACAGTTTCGACATAGCGACAAATATGTTTAGCGCTGACAATGCCATTATCAGCATGACAATTCCAGTCATTTACATGCTGGAGCACACGCTAAACACTATTCGGAGTCAGGGGGTGGGACAACAGGAATGGGAGGAACTACAGGAGGATTCATATGCGCAAGACACAACAACATCACCAAGGTCCAGACGTTCATCATCACCAACGCGGCAGGCATGGCACCATGGGGGACAGGGATCAACAAGGGCGCATAGTAGCAGGCGAAATGTTGAGGAAGGTGCAGGAGAACATGAAGAAATGGAGGACGAACTGTCCATGGACATGGAAGACTCAGTGGATGAGGGAGACCTTGGTCAAATTTCCGTTGAAAGAGGTTGGGGGGAGATGTCAGAGGAAGAAAGAACGGTTAGCACCTCTATGCCACAAACACAGCGTGGACGTGGTCTGCATGGCTGCGCAAGACACATGAGCGCCTTCCTGTTGCACTACCTCCAACATGACCCTCGTATTGTCAAAATTAGAAGTGATGATGACTACTGGCTTGCCACACTATTAGATCCCCGGTACAAGTCCAAATTTTGTGACATAATTCCAGCCATAGAAAGGGACGCACGTATGCAGGAGTATCAGCAGAAGCTGTTACTCGATCTTAGCTCGGCTTTTCCACCAAACAACCGTGGTGCAGGGAGTGAATCTCCCAGTTGTAACTTGACAAACATGGGACGGTCTCGTCATCTTCAACAGTCTACCCGAACCAGTAGCACCGTATCTGGTGCTGGTAACAGCAATTTTATTGAATCTTTTCATAATTTTTTTAGACCATCCTTTGCAAGGCCACCAGAGACAACAAGTCTGACACATAGTCAACGGCTGGAGAGGATGATACAGGAGTATCTCCAAATGAACATCGATGCCATTACTTTGCAAATGGAGCCTTGCTCATTTTGGGCTTCAAATCTTGAAAAATGGCCAGAGCTCTCCACTTACGCCTTGGAGATTTTGTCGTGTCCAGCTGCCAGTGTTGTCTCTGAACGTGTCTTCAGTGCTGCTGGGTGTGTGCTGACAGATAAGCGCACGCGTCTGTCCAGTGACAATGTGGACAGACTAATGTTCATCAAAATGAACAAGTCATGGATCCACAAGGAATTTACTACCCCTGTGTCATCCTGGGGAGATTAAATGCTTGTGGATTTTGAATGTGCTTGATGCAAATCTAGCTGTGAAGTGTACAACTGGGGCACAAGTGCTGCCACTGAAGGGGTGGGTGTGTGTGGGTCCCAATTTTTGGAAAAAAGGAGACTCCGCTTGGAGTAACCCTTGCTTGCTGTGTTTTTTAAAAGGAGCCAAGATGAACAAGTCATGGTTCAGCAAAGACTTTGCTACCTACCCCGGTGTCATCCTGGGGACGGTTAAGTATGGCGTATTTTTGAATGTGCTTGATGCAAATCTAGCTGTGAAGTGTACAACTGGGGCACAAGTGCTGCCACTGAAGGGGTGGGTGTGTGTGGGGCCCAATTTTTTTTTAAAAAAGGGAGACTCCGCTTGGAGTAACCCTTACTTACAGTGTTTTTAAAAATGATCCAAGATGAACAGAGCTGGGATCAGGAAAGACTTAGCTACCTACCCCGGTGTCATCCTGGGGACGGTTAAGTATGGCGTATTTTTTAATGTGCTTGATGCAAATCTACCTGTGAAGTGTACAACTGGGGCACAAGTGCTGCCACTGAAGGGGTGGGTGTGTGTGGGGCCCAGTATTTGGAAAAAAGGGAGACTCCGCTTGGAGTAACCCTTGCTTACAGTGTTTTTAAAAATGATCCAAGATGAACAGAGCTGGGATCAGGAAAGACTTAGCTACCTACCCCGGTGTCATCCTGGGGATGGTTAAGGATGGCGTATTTTTGAATGTGATTGATACAAATCTACCTGTGAAGTGTACAACTGGGGCACAAGTGCTGCCACTGAAGGGGTGGGTGTGTGTGTGGCCCAATTTTTGGAAAAAAAGGAGACTCCGCTTGGAGTTACCGTTGCTTACATTGTTTTTAAAAATGATCCAAGATGAACAGAGCTAGGATCAGGAAAGACTTAGCTACCTACCCCGGTGTCATCCTGGGGACGGTTAAGTATGGCGTATTTTTGAATGTGCTTGATGCATATCTACCTGTGAAGTGTACAACTGGGGCACAAGTGCTGCCACTGAAGGGGTGGGTGTGTGTGTGGCCCAATTTTGGAAAAAAGGGCGACTCCGCTTGGAGTAACCTTGCGGTGTTTTACATGATTTTAGAAGGGCATGTAATGCCTATATCTGTGTCTCATCCTCTTTTCCTTGTAACGCTGTTTTGTTTTCACATGAGAATTTGTTCTTGTCACTTTTCCATGTGTTTGTGTTGTGTTGTGAGTTGTTTGTCACCTTTTGAACACCTTTGAGGGTGTTTTCTAGGTGTTTTTATGTGTTTGTGATTGCCTCCCATTGTTTCCTATGCGGTTCGAGTGGTTCGCCGAACCAGTTCGCCGATCCGAACTCAAAGGAGACCTCCGTTCGGCGAATCGAACTCGAGCCGAACCACGACCAGTTCGCTGCTGACGCTTACACTGGAATTATTCGACCGGCTCCGAAGTTCCAGGATCTTCTTCAAGCTCGACCTCTGTGGGCATACAACTTCATCCAAATGTGGTCAGATGATGACTGGAAGATGGCCTTTAATACCCGTGATGGCCACTATGAGTATTGGGTAATGTCATTTGGGCTCAGTAATACTCTGGCAGTCTTCCAGGAATTTGTCAGCAATATATTCATCTGATCTACTCATGTGTTGTGGTGTACCTGGATGATATTCTGGTGTTCTCTCCCCATCTGCCTATACACAGGAGAAATGTTTGCCAGGTGCTGCAGAGACTAAAGCCTGCTTTACACCTTACAATTAAGCCTACGATATCGTATGCGATGTGACACGCCCCCATCGTATGTGCGACACGTTCACTTTGTTGACCGTGTCGCACAAACTATTAATTGCCATCACACGTACTTACCCTTCCATACGTCCTCAATGTGGGCAATGAACATGCACTTCCTGGAGTGGGAGGGACGTTCAGCGTCACCGCGACGTCACGCGGCAGCTGACCAATAGAAGCGGCGGGGCAGAGATGAGCGGGACGTAAACATCCCGCCCACCTCCTTCCTTCCGCATTACCGGCGGGAGCCGCGTGACGCAGGTAAGATCTGTTCATCTTTCCCAGGGTGTCACACACTGCGATGTGTGCTGCCTCAGGAACATTGAACAACCCGATGTGCAATTTTTAGCAAATGAACGACGTGTATGTGATGAACGGTTTTACGTTCAATCGCAATCGCACGTAGCTGTTACACGCTACAACACCACTAACGATGCCGGATGTGCATCACTTACGACGTGACCCCGCCGACACATCATTAGATATGTTGTAGCGTGTAAAGCCTGCTTTAGGGAGAATCATCTGTATGCCAAATTCAAGAAATATCTTTTTGAGCAGTCTTCCATGCCTTTCCTAGGCTACATAATCTCGGACACTGGCTAGAGGATGGATCAGGTTAAGGTATTGGCGGTGCCGAAGTGGCTTCGGCCCTATGGATTAAAAGCGGTTCCTTGGTTTTGCCAACTATTATCGTCAGTTCATAGGTAATTTTTTGAATACACATTCCCTTGAAAAAGTTGAAAAAACATCTTGTGCCACTGCGGCAATGCTGCTTTCTACTTATTTTTTTTTACTTGGGCATTGTATGAGAGTAAAAAATACTTATGTTACTAGAAATAAATTATATAATCTAAATAATAAAGTTCCAAATAGTAACTTTTATCAATACTGAATTACCGTCCCCAATGTCTCCCACTAACAGATATAGGTTGCATTTATGCTTTGATGAGCAGTTTTCATGCTCTACTATAATAAGCAGCAATTTAGTATTTGGTATTCCGTGTTTCCTGTGATTTTGAATATAATGCTTTGGGATTTTCAGAGCAATCATTCAATGTGAATGATTAAGGCCAGGCACTATTAAGCAGATATTGTTATTTAAATTGGGGCAAATGAATATTGATAGCTTGTTTCCTTCCCTTGATTCATTCCTGGACATATCAAATAGGCAGCAGAGGGATTGTATCATAATGGTTATGACTGAAAGACAGCTATTTATAATGACAATGTCTAAAACACTTACAATTTTATTAATCCATTATCTTGGGTGATGGCTACCCCCATGTCCCTTGGTAGAGATTTTCTCAATCTTTACGTACCTCTTTTTCATGTAATTTATGTACCATTTAACAGCGATATATTTTAGAGATTTCATACATTTTGAGGCGTTTAAGTTAATACTCATAAACATTAAAAAAAATCTTATTGAATAATATTGAACACACAAGGAATGTGACATATAGTTCTAAAAAAACAATTTTTATCCATAATAATAGATTTATAACTAAGGAAGCATTTATGCATACGTGAATTTGTCTAATGCTTTGTGAAAGTTTGCAGTTGAAAGCTAAGAATATGTGTCATATTCTAGAGGGTAAGGGTGACAAGGATAGAGCCAGAGTGCACTTGTCTTGTATTCAGAATATAAGAATAGAACTATTGTTTGATAACTCTATGACCCGTCATCTCTCAAGATACATACATTCCAGATGTACATTTACAAAGGAAATGTAAAGTACCAATTTTACCACATCTGTAACACTATTTGAACAATGGGAAGAATCTTTATTGTTTTCAAACCAAACTCTTCAACAGAGAAAGATGAATATTCAGCTCACCTGCACTTGGTTGGTCGAACAGCTGCTTGCTATACAGAGGGTAAATACAAGGAAACAACTGAAGCCAGTGTCCAAAATTAATTAGTTAAATCCTGGAATTTCTTTACGTTAAAAATATGTGTCCAGTGAGAAACCAGAAATGCGTAGTATGAATTTCTACTACGCGTTTCAGGCACAACTGGCCCTTAAACATAGCACAAAGACAAATATGCAAAAAGTGATTTAAAAACCTTCGAAGGAAATGCCTGTCCTTCTTACTGACCTGAAATGTGTAAGCGATATTCATTAATTCTGTTTATGGAATATCACTAGATTAGTGATGAGTGATGAGTGAGCACTAAAATGCTCGAGTGCTCGTTACGCGCATCGAGAAGGTCGGATGTTCAGATGGGCTTGATTCAAATAACGAGTTTAATGGAGGTCAATTGTGACTCAAAAATATTTCCAGAATAGCCTAACAGGAGGGCAGGAAAATCACAGAAATGAAGGAAACAGCTTGGGGAAGAAATTAATGAATGAACTGAATCATTTTAAAAATTGAAGTGGGGTCCCCACAATTTTGATAACCAGCGAAGGTAAAAAAGACAGCTGGGATTATTTGGTTATTTGGTCCTTCCCAGTCTAAAACCACCAGCCTCCTCGAAATTGGTGCGTCACATTAGATGCGCCAATTCTGGCCCTTTGCATGACTTTTCCTCAATTGCTCTGATGTGGAGGCAGTTGGGGTAATTTTTGGGGGTTGATGTAAATTGTGTAATGTCAGCTGTCATCAAGCCCTGGTATTAGTAATGGAGAGGTGTCTCACAACCCCCCATTACTAACCCAGTAAGTAAAAAGAAAAAAAACACAAACATTTTCCCACAAAGCTGTGTAATAGTCCATGATCCACAAAATGCAGCTGCGACTGTGAATAACAGTACAGTAAAGCTATTCACAGGTGCTGGGTAGTGACGACAACTCTCATCAGAGCTGCCGGCTCAATGCTAAATTCAGCGAGATCCAGCAACACTGGTGAGCGTTGTCATCCCTGCTTAGCTCCTGCTGTGAATAGCTGGACTTCACTGCTATTCAAACTCACCGAAGCTGTATTCATGGATTATGGACTGTGATGTAGTAGCTTCTTTGAAATATTTTTGATAATAAATTGGTGAATTTTTTTCTTTTCTCTTACTGGGTTAGTAATTGGGGTTTTACTGATAGACAACTCTCCATTACTATCCCCTGGGATTGATGCCAGCTAACAATACACAGCTGACATCAACCCCCCAAAATAATACTTTGATTAAAACTGCACTAGGACAATCGGAAAGAGTTGGACAAAGAGCCAAAATTAACACGTCTAATGTGATCCACCAATTCTGGGCTGGCTGCAAGCTGGTATTTTTAGGATAGGAAAGGTCCAATTTCCATGAACTTTTTCAGCCTGATATCAGCCCACAGCTTTCTGATTTAGCTTTGCTGGGTATCAAAAATAAGGGGGACTCCACACATTTTTTTTAAAATTATTTGTTAGGTTAAAAAAGGCTAAAATCACCCTTAAGGGTATTTTTTAGCCATGTTTAACCTAATAAATAAACAAATCATGTGGGATCACCCCTACTTTTGATAACCAGCCAAGGCAAAGCAGACAGCTGTGGGCTGTTATTATCAGGCTAGTAAGGTTCATGATTATTGGTATAAAGGTAAGAAGGCTTCAGCTTACCTTAGGCAACTGTGCTCTAGGACTTTGGAAGTGCTTGCAGTCCTCCAAACAAGCTAAACTGGTACAAAGCTGAAAAGGATTGAGAGAAATGGACCCAGCACTGAAAATCCGTATCTATAATAATCAAAAAACTTTATTGGACATCTTAAAATCCTCAAAGGGATCCATAATCCTCTAGTGCCACATGAAAGGGTACAAGTGTACAACCCCTGCTTTAATCTAAGATTTCCGTTCTACATCAACTCTCCCTGAACTGATTCCAGAGAATAGTGGACCATCATGCTGTAGCTGTAGATCTTCTTGAATTCTATTTATTTGGAAACTAGTACTAGATTAGATTATAGAGTACAGAGAGTTGTAGTCTCTAAATGTGCACCCAGTGGGATATTTTATCCAGTATTAGAGGGTAGAGAGATCAGTAAACTCTTTTGATGTTACAAAGTATCATTTTCATGAAGCTTTGTGTTTGTAGAAAATAAAATAGGAGTCTCATGGCAGAACAAGTTTTATGGGCAGTCACATTTGGCATATATTTTGAATAGACTCTAAAATGAGGAGCCTGAGATACTCCACAGAGAATTACTGATTCCAGTCTTGTTGTAAATCCAAGATTTTAAGCATTAAAACAAGTCCAAGATTCAGGTGGATTACAGCATGAGAGCAATAAGACTCTTAGGCTATATTGTGTCGTTGTGTCCTTAGATGATTTGCTTCTCTGTAAGGAACTTTGTGGATTTTTTTTTACGCAATAAATTGGTGATCGAGGGAATGTGGGGGAGTCTTTATTCAAATAAACAATTTTTTCTAGTGTGTGTGTGTTTGTGTCTGATATATAGTATGTCTATCCTTTACTAACTCATAGGCTTGATGTCAGCTGTCAATTCAGAGCTAAAATCAACCCCAAAAGTATTACCCTGATTACCACTGCGCTAGGGTAATTGGGAAGAGCCATGCAAAACACCAGAATTGGCACATCTAATGGATATGCCAATCCTGGGGCGGCTGAAGGCTGCTACTTTTTTGGCTTAGCAGGTCTAAATAACCATGGACCTTCCCAGACTAATAATACTAGCCCCATCTGTCTGCTTTACCTTGGATGGTTCTCAAAAGTAGGATGTAGCTTACATCATTTTTTAAAATTATTTAAATAAATAGTTTAAAAAAACATCATGGGTTCCCCTTTATTTTTAATAACCAGTCAAGAATAAGTAAACAGCTGAGGGATGCTTTATGTGCGGTGATAATCAAAAATAGGCAATCCCATGTAATTTTTTTTAATGTTCACAGCAACGTATGGCATAGCGAGGAACTAAGGCTCCTAAGCTATCCCCCAAACATAGGTTCCTTCTGCTATCGCTAATCTCAGGGATACTAATGATGGTGGCGATGTCTGAGTCTCCTTATTGGCCCTGCTTCTCACTAGTCCTGATCTAATCTCCCCTTCCTCATCTCCCAGGGAGGGATGAGACAGGAGTGTGATGAAACCCACAGATATAGACAGACAAGGGAAAACACAAAATCCTGAGATCCAGGAGGAAAAAGAAGAGCAGGAAGGAAGCTACAAAACAATAGGGGTAAACTCCACAACCGCACTAAGCAATCGACATAACTTTCTCCAGAAAATCTGGGACACCACACCTCACAGATTAACAAAGACAAAACTATACCAGGCATGGGTGGATGGATTCAATCAGCAGTAATAGGAGGGGAGCAGATGTGATAAGCCTTCCCACAACATGCGATCAAAGGAGCAAGCAGACCAGCAGAGTTTAACTCTTTCTAGCCTCTCTATGAATCAGCACACAGCAGGTTGATGCCTGAGTCTGCCCGTGTTGATCCCAGACACCATAGATACCATCGGGTGGAGTGTCAGAGTCTGCAATCTGATCAGAGTGCATTGCCACTATGACAGTTGGTGAAGTTTGTGCAAAAGTCTGGGTAACACGTACAGGCCTCTTCCTTCTGCAATAAAGCCTGTTGATTGGCTGAACTGCAGCATTTCAACAAACTTTATTAACATATGAACAGCACTGAAACTCTGAACTTGGACACAGACTTTTTTTAAAAGTCTGTGTTCGAGCCCCGGGCACCCGGTGTCTAGTACGAATCTCAAAGTTTACCATTTTGGGTTCGCTCATCTCTACTAGTGATTTATGATCATAACTCATGAGTAACACATTTTTATAGTTCATATCACAATTTCAAGGATGTTTTAAATTAAAATACTCTTTATTTTTCTACAATAATAAATGTAATTATCTCATTTCAGCAGACATTCAACATTCCCAGAAGTTATATCAAAGGCATGGTCAACAGAATAAGGATGTTGTACAATGTTGTGTAACAGAATTAGTGATTAGTGATTACATCACTCTGCGGCTCATCTTCACGTTATTATTTTGCATCATGTTTAATACATCTTATTTCCATTTTTTTATCTGCCCTATTTCCCTATGCCCTACTCTTGAATGCACACGTCACTTTATTTTTGTCCCATGCATTCTTTATTGGAACAAGTCATCATAGATAGGCATTTCACCATTCCTGCCTTCCATGATTTTGAATGCACGCTGCCGTCACATCCTCTCAGCGAGACATGGCTCCTGCAGACACGCTCTACTGAGTGGATATCATGCTAGTCTCGGCATGGCCAGGCAGAGGATTTACTGGAAAAGGTCTGCATACATTTAAATAGCGGCGCCTTGCTTCATTATTCATTCCCTCGTTAAAGCACGGCGAAAAGCAAGTTGGGATCCTCCCCTGGATACCGGGTCTGTATTCGTTCATCATTGATGCAATTGTCTATTATAGTATTACATCTGTCATAATATTGTAGTCTTCAATACGTGCCATTACACTGCTGGATTATCTGTTACACGTAATATGGATATTTTCTTCTCTATTTCCACGTTTGGGGTGGTGCTTGATGCACGTTTATCTCCATGAGTACTTTTCCATTTTATTAGACACATCTTCCCTGGCATTTTCTTATTATATTTATATTATATTGACAATGCATTGGATTTTGAACTGAATACACACCATACCCTATTTACCATTTCATTTGCTACATCTGTTATTATTTGTATCATCCTGTACATACTCATGTTGCACTTTACTGTATGTCGGCAGCTACCTTCTTCCCCTCACATAGACATATAATTCTTTTCATTATTCTAATAAACCTTAGATGCTAATATTTTTGTCTATGCAAGATACAAAGATTTAATGTATTATACAAGGGCTTTAACTTATGTACATAGCCTAGTACATTAGACATAGTTACTGTATATATATGATATTCTATACTGTTACATAGGCCTTTCTTAGAGAGGTATTGTGCTGTGATTTCCATTTGAGCAGTGTTGATAGAAATTTAGGACTATTCATATACGTACATGTATTCATTTCAGGTAGCAATTACACCCACATTACATCTTTGTCAGGGTGATTTTATCCTCTTGGGAGACATTCCTTATTCTTTTGTATTTTGTCTTGTTGAATTATCTAATAAACTTGAATACTCATTTAGGTGTGCATTTTTGTAATAGGTTTTGTAAGTTTTCAAATGCACTGTGACTCAAAATGTTTTTCGGCATTTACTGTGCCTTGTGACAATATTCGGCCCCCTTGATTTTTTTCAACCTTTTCCCACATTTCAGGCTTCAAACATAAAGTAAAAATTTAAATTTTATGGTGAAGAATCAACAACAAGTGGGACACAATTGTGAAGTTGAATGAAATTTATTGCTTGTTTTAAACTTTTTAAAAAAATAAAAAACTGAAAATTGGGGCGTGCAATATTATTCGGCCCCTTTAACTTAATACTTTGTAGCGCCACCTTTTACTGCGATTACAGCTGCAAATCGATGGGTTATGTGTCTATCAGTTTTGCACATCGACAGACTGAAATTCTTGCCGATTCTTCCTTTGCAAATAGCTCGAGCTGAGTGAGGTTGGATGGAGAGCGTTTGTGAACAGCAGTTTTCAGCTCTTTCCACAGATTCTCATTTGGATTCAGGTCTGGACTTTGACTTGGCCATTCTAACACCTGGATATGTTTATTTGTGAACCATTCCATTGTAGATTTTGCTTTATGTTTGGGATCATTGTCTTGTTGTAAGACAAATCTCCGTCCCAGTCTCAGGTCTTTTGCAGACTCCAACAGGTTTTCTTCAAGAATGGTCCTGTATTTGGCTCCATCCATCTTCCCATAATTTTAACCATCTTCCATGTACCTGCTGAAGAAAAGCAGGCCAAAACCATGATGCTGCCACCACCATGTTTGACAGTGGGGATGGTGTGTTCAGGGTGATAAACTGTGTTGCTTTTATGCCAAACATATCGTTTGGCATTGTCCCCAAAAAGTTCGATTTTGGTTTCATATGACGAAAGCACCTTTTTCCACATGTTTGGTGTGTCTCGCAGGTGGCTTGTGGCAAACTTTAAATTACACTTTTTATGGACATCTTTGAGAAATGGCTTTCTTCTTGCCACTCTTCCATAAAGGCCAGATTTGTGCAGTGTACGACTGATTGTTGTCCTATGGACAGACTCTCCCTCCTCAGCTGTAGATCTCTGCAGTTCATCCAGAGTGATCATGGGCCTCTTGGCTTCATCTCTGATCAGTATTCTCCTTGTTTGACATGAAAGTTTTGAGGTACGGCCGGGTTTTGGTAGATTTGCAGTGGTATGATACTCCTTCCATTTCAATATGATCGCTTGCACAGTGCTTTTTGGGATGTTTAACTCCTTCACCCCCGGCCACTAAAACACCCTAATGACCGGGCCATTTTTTGCAATTCTAACCAGTGTCACTTTGACAGGTTATAACCTTGGTACGCTTCAACGGATCCTGGCGATTCTGACATTGTTTTTTCGTGACATATTGTACTTCATGTCAGTTGTAAATTTAGGCCGATACTTTTTGCGTTTATTTGTGAAAATTTAGGAGATTTTGCGAAAATTTTGAAAATTTCGCAATTTTCAAACTTTGAAAATTTATGCCCATAAATCTGAGCGATATGTCACACAAAATAGTTACGAAATAACATTTCCCACTTCTCTACTTTACATCAGCGCAATTTTCGAAACAAATTTTTTTTTCGTTAGGAAGTTAGAAGGGGTCAAAGTTCATCAGCAATTTCTCATTTTTCCAACAAAATTTACAAAATAATTTTTTTAGGGACCACATCACATTTGAAGTGACTTTGAGAGGCCTAAGTGACAGAAAATACCCAAAAGTGACCCCATTCTAAAAACTGCACCCCTCACACTGCTCAAAACCACATCCAAGAAGTTTATTAACCCTTTAGGTGCTTCACAGGGACCAAAGCAATGTGGAAGGAAAAAATGAAAATTTTACTTTTTAACACAAAAACGTTACTTTAGCCATAAAATTTTCATTTTCACAAGGGAGAAAAGAGAAAGTGCACCATACCATTTATTGTGCATTTTCTCCTAAGTACGCTGATACACCATATGTGGTAAAAATCAATTGTTTGGGCGCACGGCAGAGGTCGAAAGGGAAGGAGCGCCATTTGAATTTTTGAACGCAAAATTAGCTGCACTCATTAGGGGACGCCATGTCGGGTTTGAAGACCCCCCTGAGGTGCCTAAACAATGGAGCTCCCCCACAAGTGACCCCATTTTGGAAACTAGAGCCCTCAAATAATTTTTCTAGATATTTGGTGAGCACTTTGAACACCTGGGGGCTTCACAGAAGTTTATAACGTTGAGCCGTGAAAAGAAAAAATTTTTTTTTTACCACAAAACTGTTGCTTCAACTAGGTAGTTTTTTTTTCACAAGGGTATCGGGAAAAAATGCAACATAAAATGTATTCTCCATTTTCTCCTGAGTATGCAGATACCTTATATGTGGTGGAAATCAAATGTTTGGGCACACGGCAGGGCTCGGAAGGCAAGCAGCGCCATTTGAATTTTTGAACGCAAAATTAGCTGCATTCATTAGCAGACGCCATGTCGGGTTTGAAGACCCCCTGAGGTGCCTAAACAATGGAGCTCCCCCACAAGTGACCACATTTTGAAAACTAGAGCCCTCAAATAATTTTTCTAGATGTTTGGTGAGCACTTTGAACACCTGGGGGCTTCACAGAAGTTTATAACGTTGAGCCGTGAAAAGAAAAAAATTTTTTTACCACAAAACTGTTGCTTCAACTAGGTAGCTTTTTTTTTCACAAGGGTATCGGTAAAAAATGCAACATAAAATGTATTGTCCATTTTCTCCTGAGTATGCAGATACCTCATATGTGGTGGAAATCAAATGTTTGGGCACACGGCAGGGCTCGGAAGGCAAGCAGCGCCATTTGAATTTTTGAATGCAAAATTAGCTGCACTCATTAGCAGACGGCATGTCGGGTTTGAAGACCCCCTGAGGTGCCTAAACAATGGAGCTCCCCCACAAGTGACCCCATTTTGGAAACTAGAGCCCTCAAATAATTTTTCTAGATGTTTGGTGAGCACTTTGAACACCTGGGGGCTTCACAGAAGTTTATAAAGTTGAGCCGTGAAAAGATTTATTTTTTTTTTACCACAAAACTGTTGGTTCAACTAGGTAGCTTTTTTTTTTTTCCTGAGTACGACGATACCTCATATGTGGTGGAAAGTAATTGATTGAGCGCATGGCGGGGCTCAGAAGAGAAGTAGCACCATTTGACAGCAAAATTTGTTTCAATCATTAGCGGATACCATGTCATGTTTGGAGACCCCCTGAGGTGCCTAAACAGTGGAGCTCCCCCACAAGTGACCCCATTTTGGAAACTAGACCCCTCAAGGAATTTATCTAGATGTTTAGTGAGTCCCAAGGGGCTCCACAGAAGTTGATAATGTTGAGCCATGAATACAATTTTCTTTTGTTTTACCACAGAACTGTTACTTGAACCAGGTAGCTTTTTTTTCACAAGGGTATCAGGAAAAAATGCACCATAAAACGTATTGTACAATTTCTCCTGAGTACGCAGATACCTCACATGTGGTGGAAAGTAATTGTTGGGGCGCATGGTGGGGCTCAGAAGAGAAGGAGCACCATTTGACAGCAAAATTGGTTGGAATCATTAGCGGACGCCATGTCATGTTTTTAGACCCCCTATGGTGCCTAAACAGTGGAGCTCCCCCACAAATTACCCCATTTTGGAACTAGACCCCTCAACCCCTCAAGGAATTTATCTAGATGTTTAGTGAGCCCCTTGTACCGCCCCACTGCACACTGATTGGAGCGATTGCGCGTCATAGGACGATCGCTCCAATCAGTGCTGCAGGAGCTGGGGGCGACATGTTTGAGGTCCACCTATGATCTGCTGAAGCTAATGCAGCATCTCATAGCCGGATCTCACAGTATCGCACTATTTCCGGCATTATTTTTACCGAAATCAGTGCGAAAGATCTGGTTGGCGGTTCAGATTTGAACAGCCAATCACATCGATCGTCGATGAGGGGTGGCGATGCCACCCCCCCTGGGGTGAAGCAAAGGTCCCCTGCTGTAAGAAACAGCAGGGGACATCATTTGAAAGCCGTTGCTATGGCCACGGCAATCAAATGAACTTTAGGCCGTAAAATTACGTCCCTGGTCGTTTAGTCACGTTAAAATAGGACGTAATTTTACTGCCCGCGGTCGTGAAGGGGTTAAAGTTTTTGAAATCTTTTTGTAACCAAATCCAGCTTTAAACTTCTCCACAACAGTATAACGGTCTTGCATGTTGTGTTCCTTGGTCATCATGATGCTCTATGTGCTTTAAACAGAACACTGAGACTATCACAGAGCAGGTGCATTTATACGGAGACTTGATTACACACAGGTGGATTATATTTAACATCATCAATCATTTAGGACAACATTGGATCATTCAGAAATCCTCAATGAACTTCTGGAGTGAGTTTGCTGCACTGAAAGTAAAGGGGACGAATAATATTGCATACCCCAATTTTCAGTTTTTTATTTTTTAAAAAGTTTAAAACAAGCAATTAATTTCGTTCAACTTTACAATTGTGTCCCACTTGTTGATTCTTCACCATAAATTTAAATTTTATCTTTATATTTGAAGCCTGAAATGTGGGAAAAGGTTGAAAAAAATCAAGGGGGGGCGAATACTTTTGCAAGGCACTGTACACTTCCTGACAGAAGTTCTGTTGCTTATCTATATTATGTAAATAAAAGCTTATAACCTGACTTTAAATTCATCCATTGGTTTTATAAATTACTCTTTTGAAAGAGGAAAACCCTCCCAAATTAGGTTTAGGTTATGAAAATAAAGTTGCTGCAAAGCTGAAATATTGATCATTTAATGAACACAGAAAGGTCAGATTTTGGCAAGACAAAAGTTTTGTCATCTTGTCATATAATGCACCCAATCCTTGTTTACATCCTTACCGTGCTCACTAAATGATCGCTTAATTAGTGAGTGTGTATAAAAAGAACCCCAGAACCCCAGACCTTCACTTGAACTGTAACTTGACCTCTGACAACATGCCAAATATCCACCCTGTGACCAAAGCCTTGATTATCAAGAGACTGAAGACCAGATCCACTGCAGAGGTGGCTGGCACCTTTAATGTGTCTCAGTGTCAAGTACAAAGAATTAAAAAAAGATTTGAAGAGACTGGAGATGTTTTTGACAAGCCCAGGTCCAGCAAGACAACTGCTCAGGAGGAACATTTGTTGGTTAGAAAATCCAAAGCCACACCCTCTTCCAATGCAGCAGAGCTCCAACAGGCCTGGTCACCTCAAGTCCCTGTGTCAACTAGAACAGTTTGTAGTTCTGTCTCAAAATGGCCTCCATGGTCGAATCAGTGTCCAGAAGCCAGCACTAAACAAAAGGTAATTAAAAAAAGTGTGTCATTTGCCAAGTACCACAGCTTGCTAAACAGATGGACACTGGAAAAGTGGCAGAAGGAGGATTTCTCTGATGAATCTTCAGTTGAATTACACCACAGCCACCGCAAATACTGCAGGAGACCTACTGGAGCCCGTATGGATCCAAAATACACAGAGAAAACAGTTAGTTTTTGTGGTGGAAAGATCATAATCTGGGGTTACATTCAGTATGGGGGTGTTCACAACATTGCAAGGTGGAAGGCAATATTAATAGCCTAAAATATCAAGAAGTATTAGCTACCTCTTACATTCCCAATCATAAAAGGGGTCAAATTCTGCAGCAGGATGGTGGTCCATCTCATACATCCATCTCTACAACAAAGTTCCTCCTGGCAAAGAAGATCAAGGTGCTCAAGGACTGGCCAGCCCAGTCACCAAATATGAACATCATTGAGCATATTTGGGGTAGGATGAAAGAGGAAGCTTGGAAGACAAAACCAAAGAATCTAGATGAACTCTCGGAGGCATGTAAGACTGCAGTCTTTGCTATTCCTGACGACTTCATCAATAAATTGTATGAATCATTGTTGAACTGTATGGATGCAGTTCTTGAAGCTCATGGAAGTCACACAAAATATTAAATATGGCTCTAATAGCACAACAACTTCATTCACCAATGTTATGCAACATATCTTTGTATTAGAATTGAATTATTTGTTTGAATTTCACATTACTTTCTGTGGGCTACAAAACTTTTGTCTTGCCAAAATCTGACCTTTCTATATTCATTAAATGATCAATATTTCAGCTTTGCAGTAACTTTATTTTCATAGCCTAAACCAAATTTGGGAGGGTTTCAGCTTTCAAAAGAGTAATTTATAAAACCAATGTATGAATTTAAAGTCAGGTTATAAGCTTTTATTTACATAACATGGATATTAATTTTTTTTAATAGTGGGCACACGTGTACGCCCCAGCCACCGGCTTCCTGCAGCAGCAACCCTGCTCCTGCCTCCTGTGACCCTCTATAATATAATAATAAATCTTTATTTCTCTGGCGCCATCATATTCCGCAGCGCTTTACAATTCAGGAAGTTCATATACAAACAAGTAAAAGTAATAGAAAATACTATAATTAGAGCAAAAAATACAACCCTGCTAATGAGAGCTTACATCTACAATGAGGTGGGGAGGGGCTGACAGGGAACAGGTGCTTATATCCAATGACAATCCAGCCATCTCAAGGAAATGAGGGATATATAAAGTCTGCCTGAACCAGTAAGCCAAAACTTTGAGATGCTTTTGGGTGCGGTGGAGTTTGATGGAGAGTTATGTTCTGAAAGGTCGTGGAGGGACTATGTGAATTTAATTCGGCTAGGGAGTGTGATAGACCACCCTAAAGAGATGTGTTTTTAGGGAGCGTTTGAAGCTGAGTAAGTTGTGATTCATCCCAATTTCTTGGGGTAGAGCGTTCGGGAGAAGTCTTGGATCCGGGAGTGGGAGGTTCGGATTAGTGTGGATGTTAGTCAAAAGTCGTTTGCAGAGTATAGAGAACGGGTAGGGTGATAGACAGAGATGAAGGTGAAGATTTAGGGAATGCCGCACTGTGGAGAGCTTTGTGGGTGAGAACAAGCACTTTGAATTGGATCCTGTGATATATGGGCAGCCAATGCAGCCAGCCCTCTCAACTGATGCCCTAACCACAGAGAGCCAGACTATAAGATGCACACCCCACTTTCCTTCCAAATGTGGGGGGGAAGAAAGTGCGACTTTCAACTGGACTGTCAACTTCACAAAGATTTTCCTAGTTTAAATTCCCCTAAAAATTGAATCTTCATTTATAAAATTGTCAGAATACAAATATTATTTTTATTAATATTTATTTATAGAGCCCCATTGATTCCATGGTGCTGTACATAAGAAGGGGTTACATGCAAAACACATATACAAGTTACAATAGACAGACTGGTACGGAGGGCAGAGGGCCCTGCCCTTGCGGGCTTACATTATATAGGATAATGAGAGGAGATGGTGGGAAGGGTATTGGTGAGGCTGGAGCTCCAGCGGTGGTGAGGCGGCAGTGGTGAGGGAGCAGCTCTGGAAATGGTGAGGCAGCAGCTTCGACGGTGATGAGGCGGCAGCTCTAGCGGGGGTGAGGCAGCAACTCTGGAAGTGGGGAGGTGGCAGCTATGGTGGTGGTGACGCATCAGCTCTGGTGTTGGTGAGGCGGTGGGGTCATTGGATATATTGTATATCGGGAGATTCATTCGGAGATATATCGAGGAGACAGATTATGGACAGCTTTGTAGGTCAGTGTTCATAGTTTGAATTGGACATAAAGAGAAAAAAAGGAAAAATTTTTTCAGCTCACCATTCAGAAATTCACCATTCCCATCAGACAGTGAAAGCAGTGGACGGACTTTGATCCTCAGACCGGTCTCTGGGTAGTTGACTGTGAAAAATAGATGAAGGGTCCAGCACAATCCAAGGAAATTCTTGTCATATGAATACTGAAATCTTCTTAAATAAAAGGGATTCTTTATTGATGAATATTAAAAAACAGGTGAGAATAAAAACATCTTACGCCTTTCAAGCGAAAAAAACGCTCTTAATCATAGACATGAGATTCTGGACAGCTTTGTACTTCAGTGTTCATAGTTTGAAATGGATGCAGTGAGGAATTGGAAACCAGTGATGGGATTTGCATAGGTCTGAAGCAGTGGAGTAGCGAGGAGTAAGGTGGATTAGTCGGGCAGCAGAATTAAGGCTGGACTGTAGAGGTGTGAGAGAATAACAGGGAGGCCACAGAGAAGGCTATTGCAGTAATCAAGGCGAGAGATTATGAGAGCTTGTACTAGCATTTTTGTATATTAGGAGTTGAGGAAAGTATGGATTCTAGAAATATTTTTGAGTTGGAGACGGCAGGAGTTGGTGAGAGACTGATTGATGTATGGTATGAAAGACAAGGCAGAGCCGAGTGTTACTCCAAGGCAGTGGATTTTGGCTACTGTGGAGAGCATGATGTTATTTATTGTAATAGATAGATCATGTAGGGAACGTAGGTGAGATGGGGAAAGATGATTAGTTCAGTTTTGGCCACATTGAGTTTTAGGAAGCGTGAGGAGAAAAAAGAGGATGTGGCCGATAGACACTGTGGTATTCTGGATAGCAGAGAGGTGACATCTGGGCCAGTGAGGTAGATCTGAGTGTCATCAGCATAAAGGTGGTACTGGAAGTGTCGCGGGCGGAGGGGACGCGCTCGCCACGCTCGGGTCCGGGGCTTCTGTTGCTGCTGCTCGGTGGCTCGAGCGGTGGGCCGGACCCGGGGACTCGAGCAGCGCTCCTCACCCGTGAGTGAAAGAGGATGGTTGGTTTGGGGAGAGAGTTCGTGACGCCACCCACGGGACGTAGTGATGATGGCACCACCGCTGCTGGTGACAGGGATCCCGGGAGAGATGGTAGGGTGCAGTTAGGATGTTGTCCCCTCCGTGGGTAGGGGGTTGGTGATCCCGGGGCCCGGTGGTGTAATGGGGAGGCTGGATGACTGGGGTGCAGGGACTGCACGGCGCGGTGCCGGACGGCACTGGTGTACTCACTCAGACAATCACTGACAAAGTCTCTGGTAAACCAAAACGGCCGGATGGACGGGTCCCACAGCCGGCTGCAGTGTTGTTGTTGTGCTCCCCCCGGACGGCTGATGGTGGCTGTCTTTCCCTGCACCTGTGAAGATGTTCTTGACTCCTGTGGTTGCCCACCGGTAGTCCGCTCCCCGGCGTATATGTGCCGTAGGAGCCTGTTTTGCCCGCAGGCGCTGGCACTTGGATCTCTAGCCTGTGGCGGTGGCTGTATATCCTCTCTGGGTGGACGGTTGCCTTCAATCGGGACTTGGTTGTTAGGAAACCCCTGGGGTTCCTGTCACATTTGGATTTGACTATTGACGGCAGCTCCAAGCCTGGTCGGGGTCCGATGGCCCTGCCTGTGTGCTTAGCTTCACTCCGTTCCCCGGTCGGGTACCGGCGGGCCGAGACCCGACCCCGGTCCTTACGGCTCTGCGGAGTTCCACCAACTCCTGCAGACGGCCACCACCGTCTGCCAACCTTGCTGTCAGTGCCTGGGCTCTTACCCAGACACCTCAAGTGTTTACTCCTCTCACTTTCACCTCCAAGACTAATCTGACACTTTTCCCGCCTCCAGGCCTGTGAACTCCTCGGTGGGTGGGGCCAACCGCCTGGCTCCGCCCCACCTGGTGTAGACATCAGACCCTGGAGGGAGGCAACAAGGGTTTTTGGTTGACTGTTGTTGCTGCCTAGGGTGGGGGGTGTGTGTGTTGGTATGTATGTGACTACCTGGCTAGTCCAGGGCATCACAAAAGCCATGGAACTTTATGAGTTGTCCAAGGCCAAATGTTTCAAATCTAATAAGTAATCATTTTCTAATAGTAAAATTATTGAGCCAATATGTTTTTCATCGAAGTTATGATGTGATTAAAGAAATCACGTAAAAATAAGTGAAATGTCTTGGAAGTGTTTTTTAAAATGAGTGAAAAGAGGCAAAACTTCTTAAAGAAACAGGAAATAACATTTTACAAGTGCTTCCTACAGTATGCCAGTGGAGCCCAATTATAAGATTTTCAAATTTATCAAACAAATCAAATTCTTGATTTGGTTATAAATGCTTGAACTATACACAAAGTACGAGTGAACAGATTTATATAGTGAAAAAAGTTAGGGACCCACTCAGAGGTTTGCCGTGACGTGGCAGTGGGCTTCATACAGTCTGATCAGAAAGAAAGCCACGGACCCACTTGGGGGGGAGGGGCGACATGACCAAGGGGGAGGTAGGGAGTGATGGGGTTAATAGGGACAGTTGTGTGTATGCCTAATATGGCATTGGGGGATGGTCTTAGCCTGGGAGGAAGAGGAGGAGCAGGGAAAGGGTTAGTCTGGGAGAGGAAAGAGTTACCTCCTCTTCTGTTTCCGGACGCCGAACAATCTGCACGTGGACCTCCATGGCGGACCTTCAGGAACTCCAGCGTCTGATCCAGGCAGCGGTTGCAGCGCACGGGCCCCTGGCAGTGCAGACCCACATCAGGGCTGCCGGGGTTAACCCGTCGGCGCTTGCCCCTCGTCCCCCCAGCAGCAGCGGGCGCCAGTCGCGGCCCCCCCGCAGGTATTCCCCGGGCGCGGGGGGGGCGAGGAGGACATGTAAGAGCCCCTCCAGGGACCCTCCGCAGAGTGCAGCGCAGCAGCAGTGTCTGGCTGCTGCAGAGGCCGGCGGGAGGAATCTTCGTTCCAGCCGCGGCGGTCGGGAGGTGGGAGTGGCCAGCACGGGGCCTACTTCCGGTCCCGGCCTCCGGGCTGGATTTCCTGAGAGTGCAGCGGCTCCGGGCCTGGAGCGCGCTCGGCGCAGGAGAGAGGCCAGCAGATCCCCCTGCAGTCGGCGGGGGGGACCGCGGGGCTGCACGTGGCGGTAGGTCCGGCGCCGGGGGGAGGTCTGCGGTGCCTGACCCCGGTGCGGCTGAGAGAAGGAGTGATGGCGGGAGCCCTGCGGCGACCGCCGGGTCACTCGGTACCGCTGTGCAGCCCCCGGATGTGGCAGTCTCCCGTGGGAGCGGGAGGACTCGGCGGACGGAGGCCTGCAATAGCCCAGGAGGGCCTGAGGCGACGACGGCTGAGACCCGGAGCCGGGCGTCTGTTCGCCCGCGCCCAGAGGCCCCTTGCAGTCGGCAGGGGGGCGGGCGCAAGAGATCGAGGCCCGGGGTGCCGGCGCGGGGGACAGGACGGTCTCCTGGGTTGTCAACCCGGGGCAAGAGATGGAGCGGGGATGACTCTGCCCACGCGGCGGCCCTGTCTGGTAGCCGTGGTGGGGGGGGTGCTGCGGCGGCGCCCCCCGGATGTCGGATGGAAGATGAGGCCAGCGGCGAGGAGGAGGAAGAGGCTTTCGTTTCGGAGGAGTCAGATGGACGACAGACGGAGGACAGCGAGGCGGCGGTCTCGGGGGACGCCGAGCGGCGGTCGGGTGAGACGGCCGTGGAGGCGGCAGGGGCTGCAGTGGCGGGGGGCTTCGGGGGGGGGGGCGGCTGCGGCTACGGCAGCGCCCGCTGGTTTAGCTGTGTGGAGTCAATTGTTGGGGCTGTTGCAGGGGCTGGCGGCGGCTTCGGGAGCGGTGGGGGAGGGGGGCCAGGCGCCGGTGGCGGCGTGGGTGGGTGCAGCCAGTTTAGGGGCCTCGTCGGTGACGGGGGGTGACGGAGCGGGTGCGAGTAAAGGGGGGGCGAAGGGGGGAGTGAGACGGGGGGAGAAAAGGAGAAGGAAAAGGAGAAGGAAAAGGAGAAGGAGGATGAGGTGGTGCGCTTAGATGATAGGGCTAAAAGCGAAGTTTATGTTTGTTTTGAAGGCCCGCTGGGGGCCCATTTAAGGAAGGAGGTGCAGGAAAAAATTTGGAAAGGGGAATATGTAGAGATATTTTCTCTGCTTCCCCTGGAGAAATTTAATCTGGATAGGGTTAAGCCGAGTGACTCCAAAAAGGAGAAGGACGAGGAGGAAAAGCGCCGTTATAGGCTTATTCCTCGGACTTTTGCCAACTGGCTACAGGCATTTGCGATTTTGGCGAGCGTGGTCGGGGAGAAGGAGTCGGAGCATTGCTCGGCTTTGTTCGGGTACATGGATGCGATAGGGGAGGCTTATCGAGTTTATGGCGGGCTGGCGTGGCTGCGTTACGACGAGCAATTTAGGCAGCGGAAGGCATTGCGGCCAGATATGCGTTGGGACCATAAGGATATTTCCTTATGGATGCGACTGATGTCGGCACTGGCTCAGCCCTTTCGGGGGGGCGCCGGGGGTTCGGGGGCCGGGTCCCCGGCAAGTTTCAAAAAAGGTTTGTGTTGGCAGTACAATGAAGGGCAGTGTAGGTTTGGAGCGGCGTGCCGTTTTCAGCATGAATGCTCCGGATGTGGGGGGGGACATAGCTTGTCCAAATGTTTTAAAAAAGGAAAAGGAAAGGCTGGTGATGGGGCTGGTAAGAGGGACGACGCCGGTGAAGGTAGAAGTGATGGTTCCGTTTTTAAATAGGTATCCGGACGAGGAGGCTGCGGCGTTGTTATGTTCTGGTTTTTCCGATGGTTTTCATATCCCGTCGGTTGTTAATGCGTCGGGCCCGCCGTATCGTAATTTGCGTTCCGCCCGGGATCATCCAGAGGTGGTGGATGAGAAGCTGGAAAAGGAGGTGGCTTTGGGCAGGATGGGCGGTCCTTATGTCGCCCCGCCGTGCAGGAATTTGGTGTTTTCGCCGTTGGGGGTGGTACCAAAGAAAGAGCGGAATAAATTTCGCCACCGGCGCCTGGCCCCCCTCCCCCATTTGTCTTACCCGGAAGGGTTCTCGGTGAATGATGGCATTGCACCGGAGTTGTCGGCGGTATATTATGTGTCGTTCGATAAGGCGTTGGACCTGGTTAGGGCGGCGGGGCGGGGTGCATTGATGGCAAAGGCGGATGTGGAAGCGGCGTTTCGGTTGTTACCGGTTCATCCAGATAGCCAGCATTTGTTGGGTTGCTGGTGGGATGGCAGTTATTATGTTGATCGTTGTTTGCCAATGGGCTGTTCCATTTCGTGTTCGTACTTTGAGGCATTTAGTTCGTTTGTTGAGTGGGTGGTTCGGGACGTGTCCGGGCTTACGTCCATCATTCATTACTTGGACGATTTCCTGTGTGTCAGGCCGGCGGGTTTGATGGTTTGTGCGGGTTTTCTATTTGCGTTGCAAAAAGTTGCGCCCAGCTTCGGGATTCCTTTGGCGCCGGATAAGACGGAAGGCCCGGCGCCAGTGATGTGTTTTCTGGGAATTGAAATTGACTCCATTGCTATGGAATGTAGGTTGCCGGCGGAGAAGGTCCGTGATTTGAGAACCGCAGTGACGGGGGTGAAAGCGGCGAAGAAGGTGCGGCTTAAGGCGGTGCAGTCCTTGCTTGGAAAATTGAATTTTGCTTGCAGAATTGTGCCGATGGGGAGAGTGTTTGCGAGGCGTTTGGCGACGGCGACGGCCGGGGTAAGGTCGCCGGCGCATTTTGTGCGGATCACAAAGGCGATCAGGGACGATTTGGAAGTATGGGATCAACTTTTGCAGCATTTTAACGGCCGGACGCTGGTGATGGAGAGGGTGGCGTCTAACGGGGCGTTGCAGCTGTTTACGGATGCGGCGGGGTCGGCCGGGTTTGGGGCTGTCTTCAGAGGTCATTGGTGTGTCGGGCAGTGGCCACAGGCGTGGCGGGAGTGCGGCTTGGTTAGGAATTTGGCTCTGTTAGAGCTATTCCCCATTGTAGTGGCAGTGGAGCTCTGGGGGTCGCACTTTGCCGGAAGGAAAGTGTGTTTTCATTGTGATAACCAGGCGGTGGTGCACGCGATTAACAACTTGTCTGCTAAGTCGGAGCCGGTGGTGGTGTATTTGCGGCATTTAGTGTTGAGATGTCTGCAGCTGAATGTGCAGGTAGTGGCAAGGCACGTTCCGGGTGTTGACAACGAGGTGGCTGATGCTTTGTCTCGTTTTCAGTTCAGCAGGTTTCGGGCGCTGTTGCCGTGGGCGGACGAAGTTGGAGTGGAGTGTCCCGAGGATTTGTGGCATCTGGTGAGGCGGTGATCTCAGACTTGATTCGGAACTCGGTGACCAAGGTGACTTGGTGCCGGTATGCTAAGGTGTGGGCTGAATGGGAGGAGTTGTTGTGTCTGATGTTTGGTGGGGAGAGCGTGGATTACTTGGTGGCTTTGTTGTCGTTGGTGAGTACGGATTTTTCAGCCGGGCGATCGGCATCGGCTGTGGCACATCGGGTGTCGGCAGTGGCGTTTTGGTTAAAAATGAGAGGGGAGCGTGATGTCTCACAGGATTTTCGGGTTCGTCAGGCTTTGCGGGGTTTTCGTCGCGGCGTACGGGAGAGGGACAAGAGGCGTCCTGTATCGTTCGGTTTGTTGAGACGGATGGTGGGGGGCCTGAGCGGCATTTGTGAGTCTGTGTACGAGACGGTTCTGTTCACAACGGCTTTCGGTCTCGCTTTTTATGGGGCTTTCCGGATAGGCGAGCTGGTGAGCCCGTCCAGGGTGACGGGTGGTGGTTTGATGCTTGAGGATGTGCGAGTGAGCGGTAGTCAGGTGGAGTGCCGGATTCGCCGGTCAAAAATGGATCAGCTGGGCCGGGGTAGATTGGTGGTGTTATATGCGGTTCCAGGAGAGGAATTGTGCCCTGTGCGTTTAGTCGAGAGATTTATGGCCGTGAGGGGAGGCTTACCTGGCCCGTTGTTGCGGCATTTGAATGGGTCGTTTTTGTCAAGGTTCCAGTTTGTGGCGGTGCTGCGGCTAAGTCTACGTAACGCGGGGCAGCGCCCGGAGGAATTCGGGTCGCATTCATTCCGAATTGGTGCAGCGACGGAGGCAGCTCGTTGGGGGCTTGGAGATGAGGTGGTGAAGCGTATTGGTAGATGGGAATCTTCTTGTTTTCGGCGGTATGTGAGACCGCAGTTGTTGTAGCATTATGGTACTTTGGTTACGTGCGGAAGGTTTGAGGAAAGGGGTGTTTCTAGCTGTGTTGGTGGTTGTGCTGTTATTGGTTTTGATATTTTCGTTTTGTTTCATTCTGTTATAGGGAAGTGCCTGATCTGGATCTTGGGGCACTCCTTCGTATTTTGGGGTGCCCGTCGGGCAGAGGTCCGCCCGAATGGTCGACAGCTGGGTTTGGATCGGGCGCAGGCGACTGTTCGATGGATTGGAGTTCGGGGCATGGAGTGGGGCAGGGTGGTCCCGGAATTTCGTTTCCATTGTAAAGTTGAGCGGCCCCCGGATGTGCTGGTATTACATGTGGGGGGTAATGATCTTGGTGCCAGGGCGTCGCGGGATTTGATCCGAGATATAAAGATTGACTTACTGCAGTTGTGGAAGCGGTATCCTGGTTTGCTGGTCGTATGGTCCGACATAGTGACCAGGTTGGCATGGAGAGGGGCTCGGTCGGTGGAGAAGGTTAATAAGGCCAGGGCCCAGGTGAATAGGGTGGTGGCTAGGTTTGTGACCAGGAATGGTGGGATTGTGGTAAGGCACAGGGATTTGGAGCCGGCAGATTGGCGATTTCGGAGGGGTGATGGTCTGCACCTCAACGAGGTTGGTCTGGATTTATGGGCGTTGGGTCTGCAGGATGGTGTGGAGCGTGCTTTTGGTGTGTGGCGGGTCCAGGCCACGTAAGGTGTCACGTGGCCTGTCCTGTGGCGGTGGGGGTATGTCTGGTCCAGAGGTTTGGAAGTGATTGGTGGCTGGACCGGGAGTCATTGTCTTGGTATGGTGGCTCTCGGTTTCCGGGATGTGGCAGGCACGGGGTTCTGCCAAAGTGTGGGGGTCAATCCGTGGGTGATTGGCACCTCGTCTCTGGGTCGGTGTGTTGCGGCCGGGGACAGGGGGAGTAGTAGTTAGTGGACTGGGCCTACCCCGGGGGGTATTGTAAATGTTATTGTCTATTGTTACTGTTATGTGGTTGTTTTGGGTCGCCCGTTGGACGGCGTCCCTAAGGTGCTAGTTTGTAAAACAATAGGCAATAAAAGGCTGCTGTGGCCATTTGAACCAAGTCGCATGCAGTCCGTGTGTTTATTCTTAGAGGATAAGGGGGTTTGGTTACACAGACATCACGACCGGAGAATCCTCCCTCAGCTGGTCAAGAAAGCCACGGACCCACTTGGGGGGGAGGGGCGACATGACCAAGGGGGAGGTAGGGAGTGATGGGGTTAATAGGGACAGTTGTGTGTATGCCTAATATGGCATTGGGGGATGGTCTTAGCCTGGGAGGAAGAGGAGGAGCAGGGAAAGGGTTAGTCTGGGAGAGGAAAGAGTTACCTCCTCTTCTGTTTCCGGACGCCGAACAATCCCCGCCCACCCTCCCTTTGTGTTGTTATATGGGGGATGTTTTTGGGTAGTTGGGATACTCTTTGTCACAGCAGCGGTGGGGGTAGGTCTGGTCCAGAGGTTTGGAAGTGATTGGTGGCTGGACCGGGAGTCATTGTCTTGGTATGGTGGCTCTCGGTTTCCGGGATGTGGCAGGCACGGGGTTCTGCCAAAGTGTGGGGGTCAATCCGTGGGTGATTGGCACCTCGTCTCTGGGTCGGTGTGTTGCGGCCAGGGACAGGGGGAGTAGTAGTTAGTGGACTGGGCCTACCCCGGGGGGTATTGTAAATGTTATTGTCTATTGTTACTGTTATGTGGTTGTTTTGGGTCGCCCGTTGGACGGCGTCCCTAAGGTGCTAGTTTGTAAAACAATAGGCAATAAAAGGCTGCTGTGGCCATTTGAACCAAGTCGCATGCAGTCCGTGTGTTTATTCTTAGAGGATAAGGGGGTTTGGTTACACAGACATCACGACCGGAGAATCCTCCCTCAGCTGGTCATGTTAAACCAAAAACCTCGTTTTCAGGTATTTAGTTTTTGCCTAGCGGCATTAGATCAAACTATGATTTTTGGATGTGCAGTTCATGGTTTTTTTCTACAGCTATTTCATATTGCATTTTCTGTCTTCTGTTTTTCTTTACTTGAATCAGCATAACTCCCTTTTGTCACAGGCGTTTTTAATTAGCAGGAAACGGTAAGGAGGGGTTCTGCCTTTTTGCTCTCAGTTCACATACTGAGAGCTTGTGGAAGGTGAGTGTACAGCTCCCTTCACAGGGTGCTGGTGCTGTGGGTCGGCAATTGTTGTGTTGGTATTGTGTCGGTGAGGCAGTTTGGTCTGAAGTCATGGGGGCTCAGCTTTGCAGCATGGGTTTTGTAAGGCACCAGGTCACCTGCCCTGCTAGTGCACTGTCGCTGCGGCGATGGTTGGCATGCGGTATCGCACTTTTAAGGCTTAAAAAAGTTAGAGACCCACTGAGAGGTTCACCGTAATGTGGCAGTGGGCTTCATACAGTCTAGTCAGATTGTTAAACTAAGAACATCATGTTCTAGTGTTTCATTTTTGCCTAGCGGCATCAGATCAAGGTATGATTTTTGGATGTGCGATTCATGTTATTTTCTACATTTATTTTAAAGCAGCAACATTACAAGTGCAGTGGTTGTGAACTATTGACGGTTCTATTTTAAACCTAGAAATGGCAAATATTTTTTGACCAATGATATTACTGGCTCCATCATTTCATAGGGCTATAATATTTTTATGGCGATTACATCTTCTGGAAAACATTCTACTATTGCATTAAAAATAGCTGTACTGAATCTTTCCTATTTTTTTATTATTATCAATATTTATTTATAAAGCACCATTGATTCCATGGTGCTGTACATGAGAAGGGGGTTACATACAGAAAACATTTACAAGTTACAATAGACAGACTGGAACAGAGGGAAGATGACCCTGACCTTGCGGGCTTATATTCTGTAGGATATTGTGGAGGAGACAGTAGGTGGGGTGTTGGTCAGGCAGCAGTTCTGGCACTGTGGTGAGGCAGCAGCTCAGGTTGTGGTGAGGCAGCGAGGTCATTGGAGATTATAGGCATTTCTGAACAGATGGGTTTTCAAGTTCCGTTTTAAGCTTGCAAGTGTAGCAGATAATCTGACATGTTGACGCAGTGAATTCCAGAAGACAGGGGATGCTTGGGAGAAGTCTTGGAGGCGGTTGCTTGAGGAGCAAATGAGTGAGGAGGAGAGAAGGAGGTCTTGGGAGGATCGGAGATTACGTGTTAGAGTGTAGCGGGAGATTAGTTCGGAGATACAGTATATGGAGGAGACAGATTATGGACAGCTAATTCTTCATAAAACATTAGTACTACAAAAAACACTTTTTTTACAGGCATTTATGTGGATTCACCAATTAGAAAACTGAGCGTGTAACTTTTTATTTACTGCACAGAATTTCTCATTCTTTGCTTAGACTTCTTTATTAACATGAACATTTTGGTTCTTTAAATAATATCTTCTCTAAAATAAAAACATACTCTTTGACAGTTTAAAAGATATTGCAAATTTATTTTACTGTAATAACAGTTCATAATGCTTATAGCAGACAATGGGTTAACTAGCAGGTCTAAGAAGCAGTTTGTGGTGAAGATCCTGCCAAAATGACTGAATAGTGCCTAGTTCAAGAGTCAAGTCAATTGAAAAGAACACCATGCTGAGTGAATCCTCAGACATCTCAGGTATACCTAAGCAGACCTTAAAAGGCCTTGGATGATGATGTCATTGAAACACACCAGACAACTTGAACAGCCCAACATAAAGCAGAACACGTGGCAGCATACAAATGTGATTGACTAGGTTGTGTTTGTTAAGCCCATAAATGCCACATCTCATGATATACTCAATAATTGAATAATAGGGGAGGGGGATATATACATTATACATATGACAGATCTATCTAATCTAACATTAATTCAAATTGGATGTCATGAAAAGAAGGATTGATTATCCGCGCTGCCGAAGGACAAGATGCACAGGGTGTGAAGAGGACAAGCCAGGTAGGTATATTCTAAGTAATTTGAGTCTATGTATTTTAAGTATAAAACTTCTTCTTAGGCCCCCTTCACACGTCCGTGAAAAAAACGATCCGTTTTTTCACGTACGTGTTAAAGGGGTGGTTTGTGTGACGCCCTGGACTAGCCAGGTAGTCACATACATAACAACACACACACACCCACCCTAGGCAGTTACAGCAGCCAAACACAAAACCCTTGTTGCCTCCCCCCAGAGTCTGATGTCCACACCAGGTGGGGCGGAGCCAGGCGGTTGGCCCCACCCACCAAGGAGTTCACAGGCTTGGAGGCGGGAAAAGGGCAGTTCAGTCCTGGAGGTGAAAGCGAGAGGAGTGAACACTTGGGTGTCTGGGTTGGAGCCCAGACACTGACAGCAAGGTTGGCAGACGGTGGTGGCCGTCTGCAGGAGTTGGTGGAACTCTGCGAAGCCGTAAGGACCGGGGTCGGGCGTTGGCCCGCCGGTACCGGACCGGGGAATGGAGTAAAGCTAAGCACACAGGCAGGGCCATCGGACCCCGACCAGGCTTGGAGCCGCCGTCAATAAGTCAAATCCGAATGTGACAGGAACCCCAGGGGTTTCCCAACTACCAAGTCCCGATTGAAGGCAACCGTCCACCCAGAGAGGATATACAGCCACCGCCACAGGCTAGAGATCCAAGGGCCAGCGCCTGCGGGCAAAACGGGCTCCTACGGCACATATACGCCAGGGAGCGGACTACCGGTGGGCAACCACAGGAGTCAGAACATTTCTAAAAGGTGCAGGGAAAGACAGCCACCATCAGCCATCCGGGGAGAGCACAACAACAACACTGCAGCCGGCTGCGGGACCAGTCCATCCGGCCGTTTTGGTTTACCAGAGACTCTGTCAGTGATTGTCTGAGTGAGCACACCAGTGCCGTCCGGCACCGCACCGCGCTGTCCCTGAAACCCTGCACCCCAGCCATCCAGTCTCCTCGTCACCACCACCGGGCCCCGGGAACGCCAAACCCCCTACCCACGGAGGGGACAACATCTCAGCTGCACCCTACCATCTTTCCCGGGATCCCCATTACTAGCAGCGGTGGTGCCATTATCACCACGACCCGTGGGTGGCGTCACGAACAATCTCCCTAACCAAACCACCCCCCTTTTCACTCATGGGTGAGGAGTGCTGCTCGAGTCCCCGGGTCCGGTCCACCGCTCGAGCCACCGAGGAGCAGCAGCAGAAGCCCCGGACCCGAGTGTGGCGAGCGCGTCCCCTCTGCCCGCGACAACTTGGCGTCTGCGAACAGGATCGAGCCGATCTACTTACCAGTAGAAGTGCACCTTGCAGTCTCCGCCAGCAGCGCCCGGCCGAAAAATTGAAAGCGCTGCCATCTTTGGCACGAAAATCTCCCGCTCGAGCGTCTTCCCCGAGCAGGGAAGGCACGAAAGCGAAGCCCCGCCCCCAACAAGCGGAAGTGCTAGAAAGAACCAATGGGGGGTGGGTGAAAGCCTGCCTAATGTAGCCGAGGGCATAAAAAGCGGGGACGCCAGGACTCTGCAACATATCCAGTTCCTGGAAGTCTGCCAGCAAGCATGTCCGTTCCGTCCGGTGATGCCAAGATTCCCCAGCCCATGCCAGGAACGGCGGCGTGGGTAGAAGCTCGGACCGCACAAATGTGCTGCCGCCTTCAAACCCAGGTCCGGTTCTTGATGGAGCGCTGGGTGGCCGAGATGGAGGAAGTGGCGGCGGCCGTGCGGAGACGCGAGGTGGAGGCAGTGTTGGAGGAGAGGGTAAGCGACAAGCCCCTGTGTCCGAGAAGGACCAGCCGCTGCGGCTGAGGGGCGTGGCTTGCGCCCGCTCACCCTCCTGCCTCCCCCGCCATCCGTACCGGTTGCTGTTGCCCCTCCGCTTGGACCGCTACCCCCAACACCGGTAGCGGAATCAAACCTGTCCGCCCTATAGGACCGACCTGGGGGAGTTGTCTGTGAAGGACCCGCATCCCTCCCGCTGCCATGGAAGATCCCACGGGAGGTGCCCATCCACGACAAGAAGCCGTCGGCCCCGGAAGTGGCCGCACCCGAGACTGTCCCGGCTCCGGCAGTCCGCCCGGCCGTGGAAGAAACGTCCGCTGCGGGCCCGAAGGCCCAACCGGTGAGGCCAGCTGTCCCTGAGTCCCAGGCCTCGGCTGAGGCTGCGCCGGGCTGCCACTGCAAAGCAGCAGTCCAGGCCACGTCACCGCAGGACCCCCACAAGAAAGTACCGGTTGTGGCTGGTGTGGGCGCTGTCCAGCGGGGCCCGACCCGAGCGCAGGGGTCTGCCAACGCCCCTTAATGGGAAAGGGAACCAAGCCAGTTAGGCCGAGAGATTGCTGCCAGGGATCAGCAGAGGGCCGAAGTGATGGCGCGAGTGATTAAGGAGAAGGATGCACTCTGCCATGCCACCTTTCGGGTGCGGGGCCCGGTGTATGAAGGCCAAGTCCATCAGTTTGACACGCGAAGGGGGTTCGGTTTCATCTACGAGCCGGGCCTGGAGGCCGAAGTGTTTGTGGCCCGCCGCGATGTAAACTCACACCTTCCAATGGGCCACCCAGGTCGCGATCTGTTGCCTGGCGACCTGGTAACCTACACCCGACACTGCGGGGAAAGGGGCTGGTTCACCCTGGACGTTAAACAAAGGGAGAGCCGCGGTGTGCAGATGCGGCCCCAGCCCCCTCCTCCACCGTGCCGTCCGGATATCTAGCTGGAGCAGGTCCTGGATGAGTGCGACCTCAAATAGTGGCAGCGGTCCTCTGTTGCAACCAAGTTGTCCCCGTTGGGACCCTCAGCAGTTTGAATGAATGAAAAATAATCCAACTGAAGCTTCATCTGATTGTCTACTTGATTATTCCGGCCGTTGCCGGCAAATTGTCCCCGGAGGGACCCTATGTGTTAACCGTATGCATGAGAAACTGCTCATGGACATGGCCGAGAACTGGCAGGCCACCCACGAACTTGTGGGCCTGTAAATAGTGTAGTGGCTGGTTTCCATCTGTGCCGCATCCGTAGAGGCAGATTGGAGGAAGGGCCCGCAGCAGAGGAGGCTGGAGCCCGGCCACCACCAGGACCGGTGGCCACCCTCCGGGGGTCAGGGGTCCTCCTGGACGTGGGGTCCCCTGAAGTGACAGCCGGGTACGAGACACCGTACCCGTTCCCGCTCGGGTAACCTGGACCTGGACTGGGGTAAAGGGGTGCTGCCCGTTTCTTAGGGGCAGCATCAAGGTTTAGGTTATTTGGGTGGGAGAGCGGATGACCGTGAACCCGTCCATTTAATAAAAATGTTTGAAACGTTAAAGCACCGTGCCTCTCGTCAGGGAAGATTTGAAAAATATGCATATGTTGAAAGTTTTAAAGTGTTATTTATCTTTTACAGTTTTTGAACAAAAATAAAACCGGTGATGGACGGGCAACCCGCGGACGGTCTGCATTTTACCAAGGGGGAATGTGACGCCCTGGACTAGCCAGGTAGTCACATACATAACAACATACACACACCCACCCTAGGCAGTTACAGCAGCCAAACACAAAACCCTTGTTGCCTCCCTCCAGAGTCTGATGTCCACACCAGGTGGGGCGGAGCCAGGTGGTTGGCCCCACCCACCGAGGAGTTCACAGGCCTGGAGGCGGGAAAAGGGCAGTTCAGTCCTGGAGGTGAAAACAAGAGGAGTGAACACTTGGGTGTCTGGGTTGGAGCCCAGACACTGACAGCAAGGTTGGCAGACGGTGGTGGCCGTCTGCAGGAGTTGGTGGAACTCTGCGGAGCCGTAAGGACCGGGGTCGGGTGTTGGCCCGCCGGTACCGGACCGGGGAACGGAGTGAATCTAAGCACACAGGCAGGGACATCGGACCCCGACCAGGCTTGGAGCCGCCGTCAATAGTCAAATCCGAATGTGACAGGAACCCCAGGGGTTTCCTAACAACCAAGTCCCGATTGAAGGCAACCGTCCACCCAGAGAGGATATACAGCCACCGCCACAGGCTAGAGATCCAAGTGCCAGCGCCTGCGGGCAAAACAGGCTCCTACGGCACCTATACGCCGGGGAGCGGACTACCGGTGGGCAACCATAGGAGTCAAGAACATCTTCACAGGTGCAGGGAAAGACAGCCACCATCAGCCGTCCGGGGGGAGCACAACAACAACACTGCAGCTGGCTGCGGGACCCGTCCATCCGGCCGTTTTGGTTTACCAGAGACTTTGTCAGTGATTGTCTGAGTGAGTACACCAGTGCCGTCCGGCACCGCGCCGCGCAGTCCCTGCACCCCAGTCATCCAGCCTCCCCATTACACCACCGGGCCCCGGGATCACCAACCCCCTACCCACGGAGGGGACAACATCCTAACTGCACCCTACCATCTCTCCCGGGATCCCTGTCACCAGCAGCGGTGGTGCCATCATCACTACATCCCGTGGGTGGCGTCACAAACTCTCTCCCCAAACCAACCATCCCCTTTCACTCACGGGTGAGGAGCGCTGCTCGAGTCCCCGGGTCCAGCCCACCGCTCGAGCCACCGAGCAGCAGCAACAGAAGCCCCGGACCCGAGCATGGCGAGTGCGTCCCCTCCGCCCGCGACATTTGCTCCCCGTGTGCTGTGTTTGTGGCACATTCCTGTTCACCGTGTGTTATACGTAATAACACACGGAGAACGGATAGTCCTGCCTTACCTGTTTCTTCCGGAGCTGTCTGTGGTGCTGAATGACAGCATCCGTCACAGGCCACGCCCCGCTGACGCTGCTTCCGGCCCCCAGTGAAGAAGATGCGTTGGTCAAATTCACTGGGGGACGGATGCAGGTGACAGCCGCGGCAGAGACTGCAGGTTATGGTAGAGGTGAGCATGTGTTTTTTTTAATTTTTACAATGACACATGTGTTTCTCCGGCACGTGTCACGTGCACCCGCACCCACACTACATCCATGTGGTACGTGTGCGGGCCCGTGCTGAAGGAGAAACCTGGACATGCATCCGTGTGGAGCACACGGAACATGTCTGCTCCACACGGAGGCACGGGCCACTGGCAGAACACGTGTATGCACATATACCCATTGATTTTAATGGGTATACGTGTGCCCGTGTCTCCGGTACATACGGGCACGGACCTAGCACGTACAGGAGACACGGACGTGTGAAGGGGGCCTTAAGGCAGAAACAACCTAATTAATTACAATTGGCACACAGCTTTTTTCACTGCAGTTAAGTAGATATTTTTATAGAAAATAGTAAGTATAACTCAACTACAGTGCCTTGTGAAAATATTCACCCCCCTATGCTTTTTACCTATTTTGATACATTACAACCTGTGTTTAAATATTTTTGTAACCTAATTTTTGTGTGATGCATCAGCACTAAATAGTCTAAGTTGGGTAAGTGAAGTGAAAAAAAGAAAGGCAAAAATTAAATTTATGGAATAAAATGAATAAAAATTTTACTGTGCATATGTATTCAACCCTTTTGCAATAAAAGCCCTAAAATATTTTGGTGCAAGTGTGACGCCCTGGACCCCCAGGGGTCACAGTACACTAACATCACACACACCCCCCCTCCCCTGGGTAGGTGACACCAGTCAATCAAATCCTTGTTGCCACCCTCCAGGTTTGATGTCCACAGCAGGTGGGGCGGAGCCAGGTGGTTGACCCCACCCACCGAGGAGTTCACAGGCCTGGAGGCGGGAAAAAGACAGTGAGGTTGTAGTAGTGAAAGTGAGAGGAGTGAAAAACTTGGTGTTTGGGTTGGAGCCCAGGCACGTTCAGCAAGGTCGGCAGACTGTGGTGGCCGTCTGCAGGAGTTGGTGTAGGTCAGCGGAACCGTAGGACCGGGGTCGGGCGGTGGCCCACCGGTACCAAACCGGGGAGCAGATTGAAGCCAAGCACCAAGTCAGGGTACTCAGACCCCGACCAGGCTGGGAGTCGCCGTAAAGGTCAAATTATCTGATTGCGGACTGGACCTCAGGGGTTCATTCCCACCTAAGTCCCGTCAGAGGGCAACAGCCCAACCCATCCGGATAAGAGCCACTGCCAAGGGCCAGAGATCCAAGGGCCAGCGCCTGCGGGCAAATGGGCTCTCCCGACACGTACACGCCGGGGAGCGGACTACCCGTGGGAAGCCATAGGAGTCAAATACACTTACACAGGTGTAGGAAAACGACAGCCACCATCAACCCATCCAGGGAGAGTGAGAACACCACAGCCGGCTGTGGGCCCCGTCCATCCGGCCGTTTGGTTTACCAGAGACTCTGTCCTTCTGTGTCTGAGTGAGTACAACAGTGCCATCCGGCACAGCGCTGCACCGCAACGTTGCACCCGCACCCACGCTGCCTCCCCGCCTCGGCACCTGCACCTATACCTCTTCCCTACTCCCCAACCTGGGCCCCGGGACCAACAGCCCCTACCCACGGAGGGGTCAACACCTTAGCTGTTCTCCACCATCGCTCCCGGGATCCCCCATCACCAGCAGCGGTGGTGCCCACCATCACCACAACCCGTGGGTGGCGTCACGACCGACATCCCAAATACCCACCACAAAACCTCCCCTTTTCACTCATGGGCGAGGAGGCGCTGCTCAAGCCCCGGGTACGGCCCCGTGCTTGAGCCACCAAGGAGCAGAAGCACCGGACCCGAGCGCCAGCAATTCCAGACGAGCGGCGTTCCCCACCCCTCCGCCCGCGACAACTTGACGTCACAAACAGGATCCTACCCGTCTACTTACCATTATAAACAAAGAGAGCAAGAAGAGATTTGGCACGAAAATGGAATGCAAAAAGTATCACATTTTATTAACACCGATATAAAATTTTATAAATATCAGGATAGTCATAAGAATTGCATAATCAAGTAAGACAAAAAGAGGATGGAGTCACAAAGCTGCAAATGGATACAAGACTTAGTATAGAACACAATTGATATAATTTTTTTTTATATATAGGTATTAGGTCACTGTGGATTTGCATCCTTCTCATCCCATCTACATTCTTCTATTATTGGTGGACAACTCGGATAGCGCAGAATGCCTGGATTGAAATATATTGGGAATTTGCACTTTTACTTCATGCACTTCTATGTGCGTTATTTATCAATGTCTCTGTGCTATCTACCTGTTATACACCTCACTTCTTTTCCTCTATATCTGCTTTATGCATATCCATGTGCCTTACTCAATAATGGTCTTTTGTGCCATCACATTTGTCATACATCTTACTGTCCTCCCTTTACACTTGGTGTCTCTGCGCGTCTGCCGGTTTGCCGACTGCTGGGGGGGCGTTGCTTGGCCGTGTCCGCCTAGTGTGCATGTGCGGGAATTATGGAGACGTCCGCTTTCCCGCGCATGCGCGCTGTGCATGGTGGTCTTGGCCAGCTCCGCCCACTGGCCTCGGCTTCCGGCGCATGCGCAGCTACAGACACTGTTAACTCTTGATTAGAAACAAATGTGCTGACCCTTTATATAGCGGTCAGCACTACCTGACATCCCACTTCCCTCGAAAAAGCATCCAGGCGAAATGGCTGTTGGGACCGTCTATCCGCCGCCACGTTCCACTACCCCACCAGGTATACTTTTACTCCCACTTAAATGTGCCAGCAACGCATTATACAGCGTTGTACTTTCTTTGGCTGGCATATTTATTACTTTTCCTTTTTCCTCTTTGCCTGTCTACATCCTCTAGACTAGGAGCTGTGCTGCACTCTGTCCTCATTTTCTCAGACCTGGCCGCAATTGTGCTATCAGCTTATGGCACTTTTCGGCCCTATGACTATACTTGATAACTTTATTTATTATCAGAGTCTCCTCTCTTTGCTCCACGACTAGTCTAGGAGCTGTGCTGCCCTCTGTCCTTATTTTCTCAGACCTGGCCGCAATTGTGCTATTAGCTTATGGCACCTCTCGGCCCCATGACTATACTTGATAACTTCATTTACCATCAGAGTCTCCTCTCTTTGCTCCACGACTAGTCCGTACTATTCCATCACCATCTGCACCTCTCTGTCCACGACTACTGTTTTCATCTATTTTAATATTCAATCTCTTGGTGTTCAGGTGTACCACTGCCAGTCCTTATCGTCCAGATTTACTCAATTATGTTTACTACTTTTACCTTTGGCATTCCCTGTTATATACAGGTTTATGCATCTGGATTGTAATTTTCCCTTACCCATTTCTTAGTTATGGACTGCCACTGATACACCTGTCCCTCTTTTTTTGTACCATTACTTTTTCCTCCTCTGTTCACTATTCTGGCACGTCTTTTCAGCTTTTGAATAGTTATTGTACTGTGTTCATACTCAGCTGTGGAGGGGCTCTCTGCTACTTGTTACTTGCTGGGGTTTAGGGGCTTCTTTCTGGGCCCATACATCTTTGACACATAATTCTTTAACATCATTCTTACCATTTTCTATGGGCCCCCCCCCCCCTGTTTTTCTTCAGTGGTGGCTTGGATTGTTTTTATATCAATTGTGTTCTATACTAAGTCTTGTATCCATTTGCAGCTTTGTGACTCCATCCTCTTTTTGTCTTACTTGATTATGCAATTCTTATGACTATCCTGATTATTTATATAATTTTATATCGGTGTTAATAAAATTTGATACTTTTTGCATTCCATTTTCGTGCCAAATCTCTTCTTGCTCTCTTTGTTTATAATGTTCATCGAAGTAGGCACTTCCCCTGTGGGAACCTTCGGTTTGTTTCCCTCAGTGAATATATAATTAGCCATGTATTTTTTATTTACCGTCTACTTACCAGTAGAAGTGCGCCTTGCAGTCCCCACCGGCGGTGTCCGGCCGAAAAATGTGAAAATCCGCCATCTTGGGCGCAAAAGTTCCCGCTCCAGTCGTCTTCCCCGAGTAGGGAAGGCGCGAAGGTGAAGCCCCGCCCCCAGGGAAAGGTGGTGCCGGAGAGAACCAAGGGGGGGCGGGTGAAGACCTGCCTCATGTAACCGAGGGGATAAAGTGCAGAGACGCCAGGACTCTGCCGTTCCTCTGGTTCATGGATAAGCACGCTGTAACATGTCTGTCCCGTCCGAGAGGCCCGAGATCCCGCAGCCCGCGCCCAGGACAGCGGCCTGGCTGAAGGCCCAGACGATCTTGCTGTGTCGCCGCAACCAAGCCAAGGTGCGCCGCTTGATGGACCAATGGACAGCCGAAGTGGAGGAACTGGCTGCGGCTGCGTGGTCGTACGAGGTGGAGACCATTTTTGCAGAGCTGGTAGGTGACCCACCCCCCTATGTCCCTGAGGGACCGGCCGCTGCGGCTGAGGGACCCGGTCTGATCCTGGCCCCCACCTGGCCTCCCCCATGGCCCGTTCCGGCCGCCTGTGCTTCCCCGCTCAGCCCGCTGCCCTCAACGTCAGAAGCGGAGTCCATGATGCTGCCCCGCCAGGGCCCGGATGTCAGAGAGCTCGCCAGCCAGCCAAGCGCTGAAGTCCCCGCGCAGACCGCAGAAGCAGTTAGTTCAACGGTGCCGATGGTGGGCCCCCGTGCTACATCTGATGACCCGCCTGCCGCCGAGGAGCCGCTGGTCTGGGCCCAGTTGGAAACCGTAACCGATCTGCAGGACCCCGCCACCAGCCACCTGGAGTCAGATGATAGCGGCTCAGGGGCTGACATGGAGCCTGTCTCAGAGGGGGAGGGAGTCTTCGACCTGTATGATATGGAGGCCACCTACGTCCCGCGGAGCGGGAACAACGGGTGTCGGGCGGCCCTCTCCCGCCGCACCTGCCGTGTCCTGGAGGGGTTAGAGGATGTGATTCTTCACCCAGAACCAGGCGAGGAGTACGAGGATGAGCAGTAAAGGCAGTGGACCCCTGTTGCAGCAGAACTGTTGTCCCCCATTGGGACCCTAAAGTGTTTTCCTTCAGGCAGCGCTGAACTGTGAAGCACCCCTCCTAGTTGGGACTGATGTTGTCCCCTTTTGTCACCGTTAATCCCTAAAAGCCCCCTCCCACATGAGAAATCATGAACATGGCCGAGAACTCGCAGGCCACCCACAAACTGGTGGGCTTGTAAATAATTCCGGGCTGGAGTTTCGTTAACCGCCTCCGGAAAGGCAGGTTGGAGGAATGACCCGCAGCAGAGCAGGCTGGGGTCCGGTCACCACCAGGACCGGTGACCATCCTCTGGGATCAGGGGTCCCCCTGGACGTGGGGCCCCCTGAATGACCCGATCCCGCTTGGGTGACCTGAACCAGGTTCCTGTTTTCCGGACTGGGGAAAAGGGGTGCTGCCCGCTTCTTAGGGGCAGCATCAAGGTTTAGGTTGTTTGGGAGGGAAAGCGGAAGAACTGGGACCCGTCCGTTGTTATTAAAAAAAAATGTTTTATTACCATTTGCAACATTTGAAGTAATATGCCTCCCGTCAGGGAAGATCTGAAAAAATATGCATACCGTTTGTTTTTCCTGTTATTTATATTTTTCAGAAAATAAAACCGGTGATAGACGGGCAGCCCACGGACGGTCTGCATTTTACCAAGGGGGAGTGTGACGCCCTGGACCCCCAGGGGTCACAGTACACTAACATCACACACACACCCCCTCCCTGGGTAGGTGACACCAGTCAATCAAATCCTTGTTGCCACCCTCCAAGTTTGAGGTCCACACCAGGTGGGGCGGAGCCATGCGGTTGACCCCACCCACCGAGGAGTTCACAGGCCTGGAGGCGGGAAAAAGACAGTGAGGTTGTAGTAGTGAAAGTGAGAGGAGTGAAAAACTGTTGGTGTCTGGGTTGGAGCCCAGGCACGTTCAGCAAGGTTGGCAGACGGTGGTGGCCGTATGCAAAAGTTGGTGTAGGTCAGCGGAACCGTAGGACCGGGGTCAGGCGGTGGCCCGCCGGTACCGAACCGGGGAGCAGATTGAAGCCAAGCACCAAGGCAGGGTACTCAGACCCCGACCAGGCTGGGAGCCGCCATAAAGGTCAAATTATCTGATTGCGGACTGGACCTCAGGGGTTCATTCCCACCTAAATCCCGTCAGAGGGCAACAGCCCAACCCGTCCGGATAAGAGCCACTGCCAAGGGCCAGAGATCCAAGGGCCAGCGCCTGAGGGCAAACGGGCTCTCCCGACACGTACACGCCGGGGAGCGGACTACCCGTGGGAAGCCATAGGAGTCAAATACACTTACACAGGTGCAGGAAAACGACAGCCACCATCAACCCGTCCGGGGAGAGTGAGAACACCGCAGCCGGCTGTGGGCCCCATCCATCCAGCCGTTTGGTTTACCAGAGACTCTGTCCTTCTGTGTCTGAGTGAGTACAACAGTGCCATCCGGCACCGCGCTGCACCGCAACGCTGCACCTGCGCCCACGCTGCCTCCAAGACAGGGCTTCCCACCAAAACTCTAAGCCTAGGCAAGAAGGGCATTAATCAGAGAGGCAGCATAAAGATCAAAGGTACCCGGGAAGGAGCTGCAGAGTTCCCAAGCAGAGACTGGAGTATTGGTCCATATGAACAAAATAAGCCTTACAGTCCATAGACCTGGCCTTTATGGAAGAGTGGCCACAAAAAACCTTTTACTTATAGCTAAAAATTTGAAGGCTCGTTTTGGGTTTGCCATAGAGACTCACCAAATGTATGGAGGTAGGTGCTGTGGTCAGATGAGACCAAAATTACAGTTTTAGGCCACCAAGGTAAACGCTATGTCTGGCACCAAACCAACACAGCCCATTACCCAAAGAACACAATCCCCACAGTGAAGCATGGTGGTGGCAGCATCATGCTGTAGAGATGCTTTTCGACAGCAGAGGCAGGGAAAATGGTCTGAGTTGAGGGGAAGAGCGATAGTTCAAAATGCAAGAATATTCTTGAGCAAAACCTGTTTTAATCTGTCAGTGAGTTGAGACTGGGTTGAAGGTTCACATTCCAACAAGACGATGACCCAAACACACTGCTAAAGCAACACTTGAGTGGTTTAAGGGAAAACGTGTCAATCTATTGAAGTTTGCCTAGTCAAAGCAGAGACTTAAAGCAAATTGAGAATCTGTGGTCAAACTTGTAGATTACTGATAAGCAGAGGAAACCATATAATTTGAAGGACCTGGAGCAGTTTTTACCTTGAGGAAGGAGCAAAAATCCGTTAGTGGCCATATGTAGAAAGCCCATAGAGATTTATAAAAATCGACGTGCAACTGTAATTGTCGCAAAAGGAGGCTCTACAAAGTACTACGTTTAGGAGGGTGAATAGTTATGCACACTACAGTTATCAGTTATTTTGTCCTATTTATAATAGCACAAAAAATGGCAAGGGTTTTGAATACTCTTGCAAGGCACTTTTCATACCCAAGATATGGTGGGAATAGAGTCTAAAACTAGGATTATATTGGCCCTGGATCCATTAATGCTCTTGAAATCATGGAAGCCATGACGAATAAAAATGATCATAATTCAAAACAGAACGGAATTATGTACCGTATATGACTGCTGCGCTAATAAAGAAAACACAGTGAGAAGGGAATTGGATAAAACATGTATAAATATATAAATACTAAAAATATTTTGGATACCTGCAGTTTTGGAGGTTAATTGAGTGATCTTTAAGGAGGTAATGTTGATCCAAAGTAGTATGCAGAGTTTCACTAGTATTGCAAAAACAAAAAGATTTAAAATGAGTACGAAACAAAAAAGTGGGGGGGGGGAAGGGGGAGGGGGTAATGGATTACAGTAGGGTCATAGATATAAACTTGCCTTTTTGGGTTCCAGGATGGAGATAGGGTTCGTAGTTCCCTAGAACTACACAGCTGACTACCGCTGCAAGACAAGTGCACTATACCTGCTTCTCCTGCACTAGGCAGATAGTCATTTTGTTAAGTCTGGAACTAGTCAGACTATCTTTGTATATTTGTATATTTACAGCCTGTTAATCCTCCTTTGGACACCACATCCAATCCAATCTGGCCATTACATATTTGGACACCCCGATCAGACAGCCCCCATATGCCAGGTATTAGTATTAGCAGTCAATTAACCTCCAAAACGGCAGGTATCCAAAATATTTTTAGTATTTATATGTTTATACATATTTTATTCAATTCCCTTCTCACTGTGTTTTCTTTATTAGCGCAGCAGCCATATACATAATTCCGTTCTGTTTTTTACCCTGACAGGTTCACGCGGACCCTGTCCACTGCTTGCAGCTTTCAAAATTGTGAGACTAGCTATCTTCTCAAAAAATCTCATTTGTTTTACAGGTTTTATAGTTGATACAGTCCCTTTTCATCTTTTTCCGTGAGTGCTAGTGTTTTGTTTTAAATAATTCAAAACAGATTAGGATTTTACATGTAAGTGTATAAGAAATAATTCTGCAATAGATAGATAGATAGCGGGATAGATAGAAATGTGATGCCCTGGCCTATCAGGTCGTCACAAGGGTGCCGTGCAATCTGCCCTTCTGCATGGTACCCGCTCCTCCTTGGTTACGGGTCCTGTCACTTTGGTGTTGCTACCAACAGGTGTACACAAATCCTGAGGAACACTCTGCACCACACCCACCAAACACCCATAGGGCAGCCTGAGGGGAATGGGGCCACCCAGATGGAGGGCTGGTAGAAGGAGGGCAGAAGTGTCAGTGCATTTGTAGAGTTGCAGAGTTGGAGAGTGGAGATTGAAGGAGAGGCAGCGGTGACGGTGCAGGTCACGCTGTGGAGCTGGACTCCTGTACCCTTCCCAGGTGCCAACGTTGGCCTGGCCAGAAGAAGCTAAAACCCCGGTCACAGGAGGTAGTGGCAGGGAGCACGGTGCTGCTACAGAGAGCAGGGACCAGGGAATGACGGGGTACGCGGACCCTAGGCTGTGAAGTAACTTCACGCAGCCCAGTAATTCACCCGACGGGAACGGAATCTTCAGGAACCGTTCACCACCCGCTACAGAATCAGGATATTAGCGCAACGAGGGGGATAGGACTTCCCACAACCGTCCAGAAAATCCCAAGCGTGAACCCTGAGAGCAAGGTCACCCTGCTAGCCACACAGGTGAGCGGGACCTGAAACGCTTCAAGTGTAAGGGATTCATACGTAGGACACACAGTGCCAAGGGACAAGGCTTCAGGTCAACAGGCAACACCAAGAGGACACGGACCCAGCGTGTCCGCCCAAGGACCACAAAGTGCTCAAGAGTTTGGTTTACCTGGTGTCAGCGTCAGTGACTTTGGACTGTGTGAGTACACTTTACCCCCCTTGCAACCGACGGGTTCCCCAGGCCATCCATCACCGGACCCCGGGACACCACTCCCCTTTCCACGGAGGGGTTAACAACTTAAGCTGCCACACACCAGCGTTCCCGGGCTCCCCAAATCGGCAGCGATGGTCCCTCATGTTACCACACATCGTGGGTGGCGTCACAAACATTATCCCAAAACCACAAACAATTCCCCCCTTTATCTACGAGGGTGCTGCGCGACGCTGCCTCGGATCCGGAGACCCCTCAAGCCAGTGCAGATCCGGGCCCGAGCAGCCCATCAGCTGTCATGGGGGCGGCACACCTTATAGGAAAACTTGGCGTCATGAACAGGATGCGAGCAGGACCCACTAACCTGGGTGACGTGCGCCTTGAAAAGTGAAAGTCACGATCCACAATACCTTTTTCCGCGACGCCCTCCATGTTTCCGCTGTTTTCCTGCCAAAAACGCCATCTTCTTGGAAAAGGGCGCGAAGCCAAAGCCCCACCCTTCGTCTTCAGCCTGAAACAGGAACCGGAAGTTCCCAGAGGGCCACAGCGCGCAAAAGAGTGCTGGGAGAAAACCGAGGGGGCGTGCCCGAATGTAGATAAAGCAGAAGAGAAGCAGGGACGCCAGAACTCTGCCATACTATTCATGGACAACGCAGAGGCAAGATGGCGGAGCGGAGCTGGTCACCGGAACGTGCTGTTCCCGGGACCGCGACCTGGATCAAAGAAGAGACCGAGCAGCTGTGCAGGAGAATGCGGATGCAGATCCTGTTCATACTAAACCACTGGAGGGAAGAGATGAGGAGTCTAGCAGTGGTGGTGCGAGCCCGTGAGATTGAAATCCCATGTGAAGAGAGGGTAAGCGGTTACCCAGTCCCTATTGATTACCCTAATCCAGCCATGGCGGCTGAGGGATCCGCTCTGCCCCCGCTTGTGGCAACCACTCCACAGTCACCTGCCCCATCCTCGGCGGACGCCGAGCTGCCACTATCCATCCCGGTAGCGGAACCTGCAGTTTGTTTTTATGAAGCTCCAGCAGCGATCCCGAGATCTATCGTTATCCCGACCATGACCACGGTTGTCCAGAGCCCGGCCAGACCAGACCCGGCCGCATCACCAGGCCCGTATTTAGAGGCGGAGCACCCGGGCCCTGCAATCCCGGCTGCGGAGCAGTCGGGCCCACTACTTCCATCGACGGGAGTGGAGCCTTCCGGTTCACCGGTTCCACTACCGCGCGGCATCCCAACAGCTGTTGGGGCCACAGCAGCACCTTCAAAGCCAGAGCCAGTCAGGGAACTGAGGCCGGACGCCAACGCCTCCTGCTGGGAACAACCACAACAACCTTTGAAACTGACGATGACCCAGACAGAGCAATGGCAGCAAGAGATAATGGCCCGCACCAAGTGGGAGAAAGATTACCTCAGGAAATCTATGCTCCATACCCGATGCCCAGTAAGGAAAGGCATGGTACACAGTTAGGATCCTGAAAAGGGATGGGGTTTCCTGTCAGAATCTGGCCTGACTGACGGGGTGTTTGTTCCCAAAAGAGATGTCGAACAACACCTCCCAAGAGATCATCCTGGCCGCAACCTTGAGCCTGGGGAGATGGTCAGCTACACCCGGCACTGGGGCGAGCGGGGCTGGTATGCCCTCGACGTAAAACGGTGCACCGTGGTGAATGAGCGGATCGTGCCGGTGGCTGCCGTTGGCTACCGGTTTCCCAGGGAGCTAGACCAGTAAGAATGTTGGTATTAGCAGAAAAATATGGTACCGTAAAAATGTTAGGTATCTGTGTTTTCCGTTTGATATTTTCCACAGTTTGTTATTTTCCATATAGAAAATGTTAGAAAATGAGAGAACCAATGAAACACTAATTGCATGCGAAAGTAACCTGATTTTCTCTAAATTTGCAACATTTGTACTACGGTACAGGACTTTTAGGTACGATTTTTATAGACTTCTACATTTTATAGTTGATTAAAAATGGACCACGGTCACAGGACTGGCATGACCAACAGAAACTTGTGTCTTGTAAAAAGACGGCACCCGTTGTGCCACCTGAGTCGTCTGGCACACCCCTGGACTTTAACCCGGCCCAAAGACCCATCTAGGTTTCCAGGGGAACCAGGTTGTTTGGGTGGGGGGGTTATTGGGATCCGGGACGTTGGGACTGGACTATCGCAGGGAGGGACCACAATGTAGAAGGTTGGGACCCCACTGCCATCAAAACCGGTGGCGTCCCCTGTGGCAGACAAACTCTAGTTTAAAAAAAAAAAAATGTTTGAAACGGATTAAGAATGCACCTCCCCTGTGTGGGATGAACCAGTTTAAAAAAATAAAAATGTTGTTAACCCTTTTTCCTTCCTTTAAAAAAAAATTAAATAAATGCTTGGTGTTCTGTGGCTCACGGATGAGCCACATTTAACCAAGGGGAAATGTGATGCCCTCGCCTATCAGGTCGTCACAAGGGTGCCATGCAATCTGCCCTTCTGCATGGTACCCGCTACTCCTTGGTTACGGGTCCTGTCACTTTGGTGTTGCTACCAACAGGTGTACACAAATCCTGAGGAACACTCTGCACCACACCCACCAAACACCCATTGGGCAGCCTGAGGGGAATAGGGATGCCCAGATGGAGGTCTGGTAGAAGGAGGGCAGAAGTGTCAGTGCAGTTGTAGGGTGGCAGAGTTGGAGAGTGGAGGTTGAAGGAGAGGCAGCAGTGACAGTTGAGGTCACGCTGTGGAGCTGGGCTCCTGTACTCATCCCAGGTGCCAGACGTTGCCCTGGCCAAAAGGAGCTGGAACCCCGGTCGCAGGGGGTTGTGGCAGGGAGCATGGTGCTGCTACAGAGAGCAGGCTGGCTGCCTTGTGCTACAATCGGGCAGGGACCAGGGCATGATGGGGTACGCAGACCCTAGGCTGGGTAGTAGCTTCACGCAGCCCACTAATTCACCCAACGGGAACGGAATCTTCAGGAACCGTTCCCCACCCGCTCCAGAATCGGGGTACTAGCGCAACTACGGGGATAGGACTTCCCACAACCGTCCAGAAAATCCCACGGTGTAAAAAAAAACCTGAAAAAACAATTCCTGAATTGCTGTTTCATGTTTATTTTGCCTCCCAAAAATCAGAATAAAAAATGATAAAAAAATGCCTGAAAATGGTACTGATAACAATGTCAACTGATCCTGCAAAAAACAAGCTTTCACATGACTCAGTTGACAGAAATCTGTAAAAATTTTAGCTCTCAAAATATGTTACAAAAACATTTTTCTTGTAAAAACAAAACAAAAAAAAGTGTTTTCAGTGTGTGTAAGTAGCCAACCATAAAAATATAAATTTGGTATTTCTATAATTACAATGACCTGACAAGTCATTTATACTGCACGATCATTTATACTCAAGTCATTTATACTGCACGGTGAATGGTGTAATAAATACAAAAATAAATAAAAGCAACTCTTGACCTGCTGGTGATTTATTCATTCTTCCTCCCAAACATCGCAATAAGGCTCTGCTCATAATTATTCTGCGCTCTACGCTGAGCGCTTACACAGAAGTTTATGTGTACATATCTGAAATGTGTGATTCAGATGAAACCACTGACAAAAGATTCACTATATCGAGACAGAGGGATTCATTTTAGACTGTGTCTGCATATGATGAAACAGTGTCCATCTTTTCAGTGGTGCATTAAAGCGTGGTCAACCACAGTATTGTGCATTTCTGAAAAAACACCGCTGAATAGAGGCCAGATGGAGTACACAGTAACTATGCTGCTTCATTATAGTAAATGGATCCCTTGGGGATGTCATCTGAATCTCGTCATTCAGAGATTTAGATGAAAACCTCAATGTAAATGCTCAGTGTAGAACACGGGATAAATGTAATGCAAAATGTTATGTAAAATATTCTCAAATGCTTCAACACAATCCACAGAAAACAAATCAGCACTCAGATCTGATATCTGTCAATGGAAATTTAATGTTACATTTCATTCTACTGGTAGCAAAAAGGCTCTGGATATGTACTATGGCTCCCCCAGAAGAAATTCAGTAAATCCTGTGCTCCCAATTTAAAATGACCCCTCTTTCGGAGCAGCCCCAGTGTGCCTGAACCACATTTAGCGTTAATGTTTGACATTACTGAAGTGAGGATAGCCCGTTTAATTATATAATATACAGTATATCAGGATGGGCCCCAGGCTGGGGGACATATGTATACCAGGATAGGGCCCAGGCTGGGGGACATACAGTATATGTCAGGATGAGGCCCAGGCTTGGGGACATAAATACCAGGATGGGAGACATTACTACATAATAAAAGGGGAGCAACATGTATGTCTTTATAGGATTTAGACAGCTACAAGGACCTGTACATCTGACATCAACATGCAGGGGGGTGGGAATGGGAAAATTGATCCAAACCTTGCAGCAGGGTCCACTGGACTATAGTTACTCCACTGGTGTGAGGGGCCTTTATACAATATGGGAGCTAACAGGGAGCCTTTATACAGTATAGGAGCTAATGTGGGGCACTGTCATATACTGTGGGGACTACTTTGGGTGTTCTCATACAGTGTGGGGGCTACTATTGAAGCCATTATACAATGTGGGAACTGTGACGACATGGAAGCTCAGTGCCTAGCATGGGTAAACTAACTTTCTTAAAATTCAGCCAGACATGAAGACAGTTTGTTTATAGATGAGGGATAATCTCTCATTGTTCTACAAGACTCTTAAGGTACTGTCATACATAACGTTAGCGAGATCGCAGCTGAGTCACCGTTTTGGTGACGCAGTAGCGATCCCGGTAGCGATCTCGTTATGTGTGACACTTACCAGCGATCAGGCTCCTGCTGTGAGATCGCTAGTCGTTGCAGAATGGTCCAGGCCATTTTCTTCAAAGGCGACGTCCTGCTGGGCAGGACACATCGCTGTGTTTGACACTGTGTGACAGGGTCACAGTGACTGCTGAGATCGTTATACAGGTCGCTACTGCGACCTGTATTGTTCCTGCATCGCTGGTAAGATCTGGCTGTGTGACATCTCACCTGCGACCTCCCAGCGACTTACCTGCGATCCCTATCAGGTCGCATCGTTTTCGGGATCGCTGGTAAGTCGTTGTGTGTGACTGGGCCTTTAGGAGTTTAGTATTGAAGTTTTTGTTGACTCATGTAATTGTTTTGGCCAATGAAGGCCAGACACCGATTGTATTACAATGTGTTTGCTGGATGCGATTTAACTTAGCTGTCTCTTCCTCATCTCCGCCCTTGACCATTATTACTGGAATATTCTGTACACAGCTTGAAATCTAGCCAATAAGAGCCCAGTCTTATCCACCAATCATGAAGACCCCAATGGTCTGAATGGAGAGCTCAGGGGTATAAGGAGGAGGACTGTCCATTGCCCAGGGAGACTCTTGCTACATGCTACCAATCTAGGATCTGCAGATCCGATTGGCAAGCCATAGCTGAACCCGGATTATAACACTACATGGACTTCAGCATCGAATGCAAGGATTTGGCTGTGATACCAGAGACTACTTAAGGAAGAAACCCAGGTTGGGATAATTTGGTCACATGACTACAGACTTTGCAGACCTCAGCCAGCTTCCTAAATCTGGCGTTATTCCATTCTCGGTGGGTGCCCGCCGAAAGCGGGGTGCTGCTGGATTGGAGTAAGTAGCTCTGGACGCTCAGAGGCACGGACATTCTAAATCCCTGGTGAGCCAGTGGAAAGGGTGATAAACTGTTGCCTGTTACATTTGTGGGTTTTGCTGGTTATGTGCTATGTGTCGTTAATTGTTTGGGGATCCAATAAAGTCTTAATATTGTGATTCCCTCAACCTGTGTTGTCTGAGTAGTGTTCTGCCCACGGTTAAGGAGGTTGGGCGTTCAGTTGGGATGAGCCCTGGGCCATAATGTCTTTCTAAAGGCGGCCGGGCCAGCGGACGAGAGCACCCACTGACCCCCGTGTCTACACAGGGACTACTGTGGGGACAATTAATCAGTGTGTCGGTTACTTTGGTGGCCATTATACAGTGTGTGGACTATTGTTTTGCGGGAGCTGTAGGCCCATCATACTGTGTATAGTGTGCTGCCCCCACGCCTGTAGCAGCCGGGCTGCTCGGATCTGGACCCGCTGTGTGGCTCAAGGGATCCTCCAGACTCGGGGGTCACGCGGACACGGCAAATGAAAAGGGGGGCATAGTCGTACGGCCTTGGCCGTATTCAGTTCGTGACGCCACCCACGGTGTGTGGTGAAATGGGACACCACCGCTGCTGTTGTGTGACACCCGGGGGAGATGTAGTGGCAGCTGGATGTTAACCCCTCTGTAGGTAGGGATGGTTGCCCCGGGACCCAGTGTCTCTGTGCAGGGTACAACGATGGCAGGGGCTTGCACGCCCGGACGTACCAGGGGATGTTTGGTTACTCACAAATAAATGAATCACACAAGTCTTTTGGTAAACCAAGGTGCTGGTGGCCGGCCGCCACGGCTGGTTGTACTCTGGTCCCCCCACCCGGGCTGGTGGTCGCCGTCTTTTCCTCTGCACTATTTCTGTTGTTTGTTTAGACTTCCCGGTATGGAACATGGGAGTCCGCTTCCGGCTTTTTGTGTACCTGAAGTGCCGTGCCCACTGACGCTTACCCGTGGGATCTATGGGCCCTGGTGGTTGCCCTATCCCTCTCTGTGGGTGGTTGTCTGCTTTTGGGACTTTGGTTGCGACAGGACCTATAATCCTGCCCTCAATCGATTGATTAGCTAGGCCGTTGGTTCCGGTCCTGGCTTCAGGGTCCGAGTACCCCTTCTGAGCATGGTTTCCGGGTCGGGTCTCTGGTGTCGGTACCGGCGGGCTCCAACCCTGTCCCGGTCCACCTCGGATCTCCGGCTGCCGTCTTCCCGTCGCCTGCCGACGGAGACCACCATCTGCCACCTAGCCAAGGTACCAGGGCTCCAACCCTGGCACCTGTCAGCTTCCACTCCAGGCCTTGACAGCCTGAGCGCCACTTCCACTCCACTCCAAAACTAAACTGTTTGTTTTCCCACCCCGGGCTGTCTAGACCCTTAGGTGGGCGTTTCCTAACTGCCTGGTCCCGCCCACTGGTGTGCCTGTCTTGCCCTGAGGGGGGTGACTAGGGTTCCAGGTCGGCTGTATGTAACCCTGTGAGGGAAGGTGTTATGTAATGTGTGACTACCTGGTTTTGCCAGGGCGTCACAATAGCGGAGGTGTACATGGGGAGATTTAGGAGACATTAGTAAATGTTAAGCAGGCACTTAAGAACCATTACTGTTATAGGGGCACATTATAAACAACATATACATGGCTTAATTCAGTAAACACTGAGGGAAACACAACCTGGAATTCCCACAGGGGGGGGTGCCTACTTCAAAGAGCATTTTGAACAAAGAGGAGGGAAGAAAAAATGGCACCAAAATTGTATGCAAAAAGTATTAAATTTTATTCACATAATTATATGAGGGTACAACATTTGTCATGAGAATAAAAAGTACAAAATCAAATGGAACAGAAATTAGAAAGAATGAGGAAACCTGGGGATGAGGGATGCAGGTGTAGGTAGAACACAAAAAGGGGAAAATTGTAAGGTCCAACCCGTAGCCGTAACGGAACCCTGGGGGGGTGGTGTATCACTGAAGTGTATGAGTCCAAAAATGGACCCCAGCCCCCCAAGGTGGTAAATAACCCGGATGACCCTCCACAGAAGATGTATAGTCAAGGATAAAAGTACATGACCAAAAAACAGGTAGACAAGGTAAATGGAAAAAGTGTAAGGAGATAGTCTCCACCAGAGTAGTCGTAAGGCAATAGAGAGGAGGCTGAAGTGTTGTGTGTACTGAATGCTTATAGTCGTGAAGCCGGCTAGTGAAAAATACACACACACAATCAGGTCCTTTTATGCCCGGACTAGTCGTGGAGCTGGAGAGGGGGGAGAGAAAAATGTGAAATGTCCCATTAAAGGACACGAAGAAGAGGGCAGGTATAGACAGTAAAATGGTGTGCAGCCCCGCTCAAAAAGTGGACTAGTCGTGTGGCAGAGAGAGGAAGCAAGAAGGTACAGGGCAGGAAGTAATCGTGAAGCCGAGAGGTGCTGTACAGCACAAATAACGGCCAAAGTAAGGCAAGGAGGGAGAGGAAAAGCAAATCTCTGGACCCACAGTGGTTCTGTGAGCCGGAGGGAAGTAAAAACAGAGGAAAAGTAAGAAGAACAATGACTACCTGTGCGAGTGGAGGGAGGTGGCAGCAGGAGGACGGTCCCAACAGCTGTTTCGCCTGAACGCTTTTACAAGGGAAGTGGAAAATAAAGTGGGGCTGACCGCTATATACAGGGACAGCACAGTTGTTTTCAATCAAGTAAAGATGGTGTCCGGAAAATGCGCATGCGCCGGAGGTCGAGGCCAGCGGGCGGAGCGAGCCGAGACCGCCAGGGGTAGTGCGCATGCGCGGAAGAACGGACGTCTCCATGACTCCCACGCATGCGCACAAGACGGCCGCGGCCAGGCAACGCCGCGTCAGCAGTCAACAGACCGGCAGATGCGCAGGGACACCAAGTTTGGTTGGAACAATGAAAGGGTAAAAAGAAAAACAGAAAAATTAATGACATTTGGAATGAGTAATGGAGAGCAATACATGGGGGAATGAACGACATAATAAATGGACAGCACGGACACATCAGGAGACGAGACATCAACAAAGTATGCGAATTGTTATAGGGGCACTCAGGGTATTGTGACCATCAAAGGAACACATGGGGCATTATTACTTTCTAGGAGCAAAATGTGGACACTTTTCTAGGGCACTTGCACAGGGTATTAATATTTTCTATCATTAATTTTCTTTACCATCTAGAGGGCACAAAAAAAAAAGGCATTTTACTATGTAGGGGGCTCAGTATTGGGGTATCAGGAGAATGAGGAGTTTTTGACAGGTTGGGAATAGATGGGATGGTGTCGGAAATGTGAAAAGTCAAATGTGTCTTTTGCGTAATCTCTGCAGACAGGTCATAGCTGGAAGAAGTTGTCATGTCGGTCTGGGCCAGATGGAAAAGACAGGAAAAGTGAACGACTCCATCCGAAAGAACATCAGCTGTACATCACCACTTGTAACTGTACTGTAATCTCTTGTATGTGCTGAGGACTGGATACCTGGATACCAGGATCGGGAACATATATACCAGGATGGGAGACATGTGTACCATGATTGGGACATTACTGCATAATGAAGATGGGTGCAATTCATATGTTTTTATATGATTTAAAATACTACAGGCGCCTATACATCTGACCAACGTCTGAAGGGGGGCTCAGGTCCAAATTTCGCACCGGGGCCTATTGCACTCTAGTTACGCCACTGCCTAAACCCAATAGAAAATCTTTGTAGGGAGCTGAAACTTAATGTTGCCCAGTGACAGCCTCGAAACCTGAAAGATTTGGAGAAGCTCTGTATGGAGGAGTGGGCCATAAGCCCTGCTACAGTGTGTGCAAACCTGGTCAAGAAAAAGTGATTTTCTGGATTTTATTTTTCTTTTGATCCTGTCTGTCGCAGTTGAAGTCTAGCTACAGTACACATTACAGACCTCTCCATTCTTTGTAGGTGGGAAAACTTGCAAAATCGGCAATGTATTAAATACTTATTTTCCTCACTGTAGCTTTCTGGCTTAAGGGCAAAAAAATGTTCAAGTTTTTTGTATATTTTTTTTATTTTTTCACAAATAAAGACAAATAATGTTGAGCAAAATTTACTACTATCATGAAGTACAATATGTCCTGAAAAAACAGTCTCGAATCACTGGGATTCGTTGAAGCGATCTAAAGTTATTACCACATAAAAAAACACTGGTCAGAAACAGAATTGAAAAAGTCACTAAGGCAAAACAGGCTCTGGTGCGAAAGGTTTAACATAATTAGGCAAGTATATAAAAGGGAAAACATTTTAACAAAAAAATCTGAATACACACTTTACAACATGGATTATTAGTAATAGTAGATTTAGGCTATGTGCGCACGTTGCGTAATTCATGCAGTTACGCTGCGCTTTGTAGCGCAGCGTAACTGCATGCGTCCTGCGTCCCCTGCATAATCTATGGAGATTGTGCAGGGGCCGTGCGCACGTGGCGTCTTAGAGCGCAGCGCTTCGGCTGCTGCCCGAATCGTTGCGTTCTAAGAAGTGACATGTCACTTCTTCCGTGCGCTTTGCCGGCTGCCCCTGCTCTGTCTATGGCAGGAGCTGCAGGCAGAGCGCACGTTCTCTGCCGGCACCATGCGCTTCAGAACGGAGTTTTTCAGCTGCGCTCTGAAGCGCACCTTTTAGGTGCCGTGCAGAGCGCACACGTGCGCACATAGCCTTAAACAAAAATCTGAAAAGAAATGTGAATGCAGGCCATAAAATATGGATCACAATAATTATAGTCAACAGTAGATACAGAGGTGTGATATACTAAACATAATGTGGATGACATAAGAGGATATTCAAACTAAAAAAGAAAAGTGCTCATTTTCAGACCATTTAGAATATCTTTCACAGAAAATAGCGCTTTATTACAATAAAATGTACATAAAATAATTAAAATACTATGCTAAAATTTGTTAAAAAAAGGAAACTGAAAAAAATCAGTGCTTTGGACAGATATTTTTAAAGAGTGAAGTTCCGTAGTGGGGATAGCGAGGGAGGGTGGAGGAGAAAGGAGAGCTTCTGTAGACCGTGTTGGACAGAGAATGAGGTCAGAAATTGTTCACAGGAAAGCTCATAAGTACTCAAAGTGTTATGATTACAGCCTAAAATGACAGGACAGAGATGATGGTCTCATCTTTTGTTATCCTGCTCTCTACCTGATCTACCTCTAGGCTGCGCTTGTGATGTCTACATCACGAAGATGCTGTATGAAGAATTGTGACATCTGCTCTGCAGCAGGAGGATGCTACGTGGAGATCTTTCAGAGAAAGGTGTAGGAGTGATTAAATGTGCAAAAGCAGCATAGTGTTTTAGGAAAAATAATTAATATGTTTAATAGAGACTTTATAAATAGTGTCCTTGGCAAATTTCAGCTAAGATGGGTATGTGGGTTATCAAAGTACCACATCAATAAAAGGAAGGTTCTATCAATGACAAGAAACTGGGCTATAAAATACACAATACTCAACTGCTCAAGAATTTAGTAATAGCAAGTAGAAATTAGCGGATCTTTTGAAATTCTAATTTTCTGACTTTTCACCCCAGAATGCTGCAAACTGCATAACTAAAATGCCTCTAATTGCCTGGAAAATATATATTATACTTAGAGTTCCCTTTAGGTGCAATAGAACCCATTTTGAGCTCTGTAATACAAATACAGCTTTTTAATTTCCAAATGAACTGAAACTATATGGGCATGACAACCATGACTGGTGTATGGGGCCTGGTGAAGAGGTAATTACCTAGCTTTATTAAGCCCCGGGTCAATACCCCGAAACAGCTGTCTGTGGATGGATACCTGGCCTTGGAATTTCCCTTGTCATATCTTTAAACTTGTCAAAGAGTTGGATATTTACTGAAAGGGCCACTTAAGATGGTGGTTATGGTGGTCTCCTAAAAAGAGCCACTCCTTGGCTAGGTCCTTCCCGGAGGGATATCTGGCTAGTTTCTGTGTCGAGACTCTTAACAGAGGCTCCACAGACTTTTTTGATTTGTATATTTCCCAGGGGGCAATGCATCTAGGATTTCACTGTGTTGAGCGCCCTCGTTGGCTGCCGGCAGTGTTTTCTCTGGCTGGTCTCCCCGAGATCAGTGATTGTTTTGTCTTGTTGGTCTACTAGGCATTGCTCCCACCTGGCCAGAATCCTACTCCACACTGATGAGGGGCAATACCTCAAAACAGCTGTCTGTGGATGGATACCTGGCCTTGGTATTTCCCTTGTCATATCTTTAAACTTGTCAAGGAGTTGGATATTGACTAAAAGGGCCACTTAATATTGTGGTCTCCTAAAAAGAGCCACTCCTTGGCTAGGTCCTTCCCGGAGGGATATCTGGCTAGTTTCTGTGTCGAGACTCCTAACAGAGGCTTCCCGGACTTTTTTGATTTGTATATTTCCCAGGGGGCAATGCACCTAGGATTTCACTGTGTTCAGCGCCCTCGTTGGCTGCCAGAAGTGTTTTCTTTGTCTGGTCTTCCCGAGATCAGTGATTGTTTTGTGTTGTTGGTCTACTAGGCATTGCTCCCACCTGGCCAGAATCCTACTCCACACTGATGAGGGGCAATCCCCCGAAACACCTGTCTGTGGATTAATACCTGGCCTTGGTATTTCCCTTGTCATATCTTTAAACTTGTCAAAGAGTTGGATATTGACTAAAAGGGCCACTTAATATGGTGGTTATGGTGGTCTCCTAAAAAGAGCCACTCCTTGGGTAGGTCCTTCCCGGAGGGATATCTGGCTAGTTTCTGTGTCGACACTCCTAATAGAGGCTCCACAGACTTTTTTGATTTGCCTTCCAGTCTGGGAGTCCTATTGCTACAAACAACACACAACAAGGAGACCCAATCAGCGTTAGTGTGGGCATCTTACTACACTAAAATGAAGGAAACATTAAACATGAGTGGAAAATATGGAGGTCATGGAAGAAGGGGCAATAGGGATTTGAACAGATATTACAAGCAGTGAGGAAAAGCAGAGAGAGTGTTAGGCTACTTTCACATTTCCGTCATTTCAAATCTGCCAGGTCCGTCGTTGCGATGGATCCGTCGTTTTTTAGCTGTCAACAAACGCAACGGATGAGTTATTTCACAGGATCCCGTCCACAGGAATCCTGTGAAATAACTGATCTGTTGCGTCCGTTACATCAGTTGTGCGTCCGTTTTACGATGGACCTGTCGTGATCCGTTTTTTTTGGGACAGCCCAATGGAAGTGCCAGACATTTTGGAGACCTATTACTGTGTTTTCACAGGCCATCTGTGACAGTTTGGAGAGAAAGGGGCAGAATGAATGTTGTTATAGCTAAAATTGTGGTGGATTATTCCTATCAAGCCAATCTGGAGCCTTGCAATGTGATTGTGTACATACTGGGCATGCTCAGTAGAAAATGACCGAATCCAGCACTGGATTCCGTCGTGCCACGGATTACGGCGGAATCCTGCACCATGGACAACCATTATACCTCTTGACGGTTTGCAACGGAATCCTGCGCAGTGCGTTGTTTCAATGCTCCAAAAAACGTTACATTGTCCGTTGCTTCCGCCCGACGGTCAGTCATTCCCCGGCTGATCTGTCGTGCAGCGGATGAAACACAAGGCCATCAGTCGCAATCCGTCGTTAATACTAGTCTATGGGAAAAAGCGGAATCCTGCAAATTATTTTGCAGGATTCAGTTTTTTCTCAAAGTGACGGATTGTAACTGAGGGTAAATTACGGAAATGCGAAAGTAGCCTTAACAGATTGGAGCAGGAGAGGCCATGAGGTGGTTGTGTGTTTTGAGATAGAGGATTCTATGTTGAGAAAAAGATCTGAGGAGAAGGTGAGATGGAGGAGGGAGGACAATGGAGGGAGAGATGACCAGTTCATTAGCAGGTGTAGTGATTATGAAGGATATTAGGAAATGAAAGACTATAGGAGTGATAGTGAAAAGAAACTGAAACACTGTTTACAATGACTATGGCTCCAGTAACCTTCAGTTCCCTTCTGGTTCAATTCTGGTCTAATTCATTACAGTATACTTATAGATGCACTTAGATAATGCCCAAATGCTGCCTTTCCACCTGGTGGATACACACAGTTTCCAAAAGCTGATGGCTGTGATAGTCCCCCAGTACCAGTTGCCACTACTTCTCTAATAAAGCTGTACCTGCGCTACACCAGCATGTTGCAGACATCATCACCCGTTCCTTGAAAAAAATCTGTGTCTGACAGGGGGCATTTCACCACTGACACCTGGAAGAGCAAGCTTGGCGAGGGGTGTTACATCTCAATGACTGAGCACTAGGTTACTCTAGTGGCTGTGGGGGCAGGTCGAGAAGGGGCTGCTCACCAAGTCTTGAAATCCCCAAGGCTTGCGGGAGAAACCTCTTTATCTACCACTTCCTAAAATGCTTCTGCCTCCTGCACCTCCACCTGTGCCATCAACCTCTCCCTTAATGTGACATAGGTTCCAACAGTGCAGAGAAAATCCCCCCACCTCTGTACTGTGTTGTGGGCTGCTATTTAGGCTGAGTTTGAGCAATGGCTATCTCCACTGAACCTAGAGCAAGGGAAGGCCGTGTGCGATAACGTTGCAAACATGGTGGCGGCCCTACACCGGGGCAACCTCTTACATGTGCCTTACATGTCTCACATCCTCAACCTTGTTGTTCAGTCATTTCTAGGACACTCTCCCGGCCTGGATGTGTGGGTACAGAAGGCACAGTCGCTGTGTGCTCACTTCCGCCGTCCGGACCCCGCGGCTCATTCCCTTGCATTGCTACAGAAGTCTTTTGGCCTAACGTTTAATCGATTGATATACGATGTGTCGACACAGTGGAATTCCACTCCACACATGTTGCCGCAACTGTGTCGGCAGCGACAAGTCCTGGTGCAGTATGTCATGACGCTTAGCCTGGGCCTACTAATTAAAGAGTCTACGTCTGGAACTCCAATGGTGTGAACACGGTGCAAGACTAAAAAACAAATAACTATACAATAGGATAAAGAGCTGCACACTAGTCACAATGTATAGGGGAATAATGAAAAGTAGAACTGCTATGGGAATACTAGAATGAAAAATACAATGAACTATCTGAAAAAATGAAAACATTAAAATGGAATATGCATAACTGCTATGAATAATAGAAATATAAGAGATGTTTAGCCATTGTATTGATCAATTCAAAAGAGCCCAAAACCATGCCAAGGTTTAATTTCATGTTTTTCATTTTTTCAGATAGTTCATTGTATTTTTCAGAAGAGAAAGAACCGGATGCACAGCTCAATTCAATCAAAAGACGGGTGCTGCAGCCTGCATGAAACCAGGAATGAGGAGAAAACAGAAAGCTCATGCATAACCGGCGCGCAGCGCAATTGTATAAAAATAGTCAGTGACTGGTTCATATACTAATATAAATGTAATTTTATTGGGTCCAAAAACACACACAACACGAAAAACATGTCATAAAACCAATTAAAATTGTGCAGAATAGCACAGGTACAGACACGCTCCCTCTGGGATCAGGTGGAAAATTTGCCATACATAGAGTCATGCAAAACAATAAGCATATTTCAATGGAATTAATTGTCTATACCTCCCATATATATGTCAATGATTATTGCATAACTCGTAGGTTTAGTAATATACAACAGGTGAATAATGACAGCACATGTACCCCAAGGGTCATAGATCATAAATTATCGGACCATAAATACACAATATGCAAATATAATATATCCCTAGTAGTAGAATCTGAATGAACACATAAACAGGCTATGAATAATGAGCCATTCAAGGGGTATCAATGGTGTCCCAGGTGTTCTATAGGGCATGCCCCACCAGAGTCAACCAATAAAGCCTGGTGGTAGGCTACCACCAGGCTTCATTGGTTGACTCTGGTGGGGCATGCCCTATAGAACACCTGGGACACCATTGATACCCCTTGAATGGCTCATTATTCATAGCCTGTTTATGTGTTCATTCAGATTCTACTACTAGGGATATATTATATCTGCATATTGTGTATTTATGGTCTGATAATTTAAGATCTATGACCCTTGGGGTACATGTGTCGTCATTATTCACCTGTTGTATATTACTAAACCCACGAGTTATGCAATAATCATTGACATATATATGGGAGGTATAGACAATTAATTCCATTGATATATGCTTATTGTTTTGCATGACTCTATGTATTGCAAATTTTCCACCTGATCCCAGAGGGAGCGTGTCTGTACCTGTGCTATTCTGCACAATTTTAATTGGTTTTATGACATGTTTTTCGTGTTGTGTGTGTTTTTGGACCCAATAAAATTACATTTATATTAGTATATGAACCAGTCACTGACTATTTTTATACGATTGGGCTGCGCGCCGGTTATGCATGAGCTTTCTGTTTTCTCCTCATTGTATTTTTCATTTTAGTATTCCCATAGCAGTTCTGCTTTTCATTATTCTCCTATACATTGCGACTAGTGTGCAGCTCTTTATCCTATTGTATAGTTATTTATTTTTTAGTCTTGCACCTTGTTCACACCATTGGAGTTCCAGACGTACACTCTTTTTAATTAGTATGCACTTTCTGTCTGAGAGCCCTGCCCCGCCCATAGCCATGTGCCTTATTTCACATATATAGCTTGGTCCTTTGCTTCCCATACAGAGCAAGTTTATTAACTGCACGTGAGGTTACACATAGGTTAGGGACCCCAAAAATAGAGATTACCTTGACGTGGTTTTGGGGCTCTTTTGCATTGATCAATACAATGGCTAAACATCTCTTATATTCCTATTATTCAGAGCAGTTATGCATATTCCATTTTCATGTTTTTCATTTTTTCAGATAGTTCATTGCATTTTTCAGTCTAGTATTCCCATAGCAGTTCTGTTTTTCATCATTCCCCTATACATTGTGACTAGTGTGCAACTCTTTATCCTACTGCATAGCCTGGGCCAATGCAGTCTGGTCTGGGGCAAATCAGTAAAAATGTAAAAAACAAATACCGTATTTTTCGCTTTATAAGACGCACCTTATTATAAGATGCACCCCCAAATTTGGTGAAGGAAAAGAGAATTATTTTTTTTAATGTTAAATGGGGTCCATCTTATAATGCCAGTGTCCGTCTAACAAATCATATAGGGTATATGTCCCTCATAGCCCCCCATCCTAAAATTAGCCCCCCTTAATCTGGATATGGCCCCCTTATATTGAATATAGCCCCCTTGTGCTGGGACACGTCCCCCTTTGCTGCCCATGGCCCCTATAGATGGTACACCTCCCGTATTTGATATGGCCCCCATGTGTGCTGCCCATGGCCCCTATAGATGGTACACCTCCCCTGTGTTTGATATGGCCCCTATGTGTGCTGCCCATGGCCACTATAGATGGCACATCTCCCCTGTGTTAGATATGCCTCCCATGTGTGCTGCCCATGGCCACTGTAGATGGCACATCTCCCCTGTGTTAGATATGGCCCCCATGTGTGCTGCCCATGGCCACTATAAATTATACATCTCCCCTGTGTTAGATATGCCCCCCATGTGTGCTGCCCATGGCCACTATAGATGGAACATCTCCCCTGTGTTAGATATGCCCCCTATGCTGCTGCCCATAATAAAATAAAACACTCTTTCCTTACCTTCTGAGCGCTGTCCCTCCTCGTGTCTCCCACCTCGTAGTTGAGCTCCGGCTTCCTCTACTTCCTGGTTCTTGCTGCCGGTCATGTGATCGGCATGGCAGAGTGATATCATCTCTGCGTGCCTTATCACAGACAGCAGCAGCAGGAGACCGGAGATCAGCGCTGGAGGTAAGTAAAGCTTTTTTTATTTTACTATGGGCAGCAGCACGGGGGCCATATCTAACACAGGGGGGATCATGTGAGATCAAAGGGAACACAGGCAGATATAATATGCCCCGCTGCCCCAGCCCCTCAGCGTGATGCAGTTTAAGCACCACACTGCTGATGGACAGTGGCTGTGCATATTATATGAGCGGGAGCAGGAGATCAAACGCTGCCACCCGCAGCTGTCACCTGCCCCCAGCACCGCTCAAGACCGGACCCTGCAGTATATATACATGTACACCCCCCCATATATTTGGTTTATAAGACGCACCCCCTACTTTCCCCCAAAATTTGGGGGAACAAAAGTGCGTCTTATAAAGCGAAAAATACGGTACTTCTAAGTGAACGTCAGTAAACATAAAAATATCTGACTAAAAATTCTAAAAACACTGAAGCAGCAAACTTTGTGAAAACCAAAATTTGTGCCAATCTCAAAACTTTTGGCCATGACTGTAATCTTCCAACCAGTTTTGCATTTATTTGCCTCATTTTCTTTGCCTCTATCACACATTTTACATTGTCTATAGGCCACCAGATACTTGTTATTGTGGCTCTCTCCCCTCCAGTTTTATTCTCTGTACCACAGTGGACAGTAAAAGTGCTAGTCCCGACATACTTGCTTTTTTCATTGTGGGTTCTTATTTCACCTTAACCATTGAAGAAATGTGTGTGCTTAGTAAAGGTCTTTCTTTTGTTCCCACCTCAGACTTCCAACTCTTTGACGGCATAAAAGATTTACATCTTTTTGCCAGGAAGCTTAAATGGCATAAACATTTTGTAAAAGAAGAGAAACGTGCCAGCAAGGAGTTGGGGGTTCCTGAAACTTTGTTGGGGGACATACGACTGCTGTATCATCTATCGGACCCTGATCCGAACCTGGGTGGTGAAGGTCCTTTCACCACTTTGAAAAACAAGAGCAGCCGTATGCCTCCTAACTTATTCGACCAGTCGACCATTGATGTCTTCGTTGAGCAGGTCTCAAGGGACTTTGAATCTCTGGCTCGAGAAAAGAGACATAAGAGGTTTAATCTGACTAAATCTGAAATGTTGGCCCTCCAAACTCTTGAACACGATCGCTCAATCATCATAAAAAGTTCAGATAAGGGGGGCAATATTGTGGTACAGGACGTGGCACATTATAAGGAGATGTGTCTTTCCATTCTTCAGGATGCAAATAATTATAAGAAACTTCCGAGTAATCCCCTCAAGGATTTTAAATCTGAACTCAAGATAATTTTATCCGAGGGCCTGAGGGACAAACTCATAGATAAAAATGAGTATGAATTTCTGCTTCCTGCACATCCCACCTTGGCCACTTTCTATTGCCTTCCTAAGGTTCACAAAGGCCTCTCCCCCCTTAAAGGCAGACCAATTGTGTCTGGGGTGGGAGGCCTTTGTCAGAACATTGGCACGTACCTCGACCAGATTCTTAAACCTTTTGTGGGGGCCCTTAACTCATTCACCTTGGACTCCACAGATTTTCTGAGGAAAATCGAAGATGTGGAATTGGATGAGTATACCATCCTATGTTCAATAGATGTAGAGGCATTATACTCCTCTATTGTACATAAGGATGGACTGAGAGCAGTGGAATATTTCTTGAAGGGTCGGGGTTGTCAATTTTTCAAACATAATGATTGGCTTCTCAGGTTGCTTGAGTTTTGTCTCACCAGGAATTTCTTTTTATTTGGCGGGTTTTTCTTCCACCAACTCAGGGGCACCGCCATGGGTTGTCCATGTGCACCATCCTACGCCAATTTGCTCCTGGGTTGGTGGGAAGAAAACCTGATTTTTGGGGAGGGTTCCAGTTATGATTTGAATAATATCGTCCTATGGACCCGCTACATAGACGATGTTTTCGTGTTGTGGCGGGGGACGAAGGAGACTTTTGCGCAGTTTGTCTCAGACATCAATCAGAACCCCCTTGGACTTCATTTTACAGCAGAGAGCAATGAAAAGGAGCTCTCTTTTCTTGATATCCTGGTTACAAAACAGGCGGATGGCACCCTTGCCACAAGTACCTTTCGCAAGCCCACTTCATCAAATTCGCTCCTGCGCTGGGAAAGTAACCACCCTAGACCCCTTAGGGCAGGCATCCCGAAGGGCCAATACCTGCGGGCACGTAGGAATTGTTCGACCCCCTCGAATTTCTCTCACCAAGCAGAGGATTTACGTAGCCGTTTCAGGGAAAGAGGTTATCCCGATCAGGTCCTTTCCCAGGCTTTTCAGACGGCACTATCAAGAGATAGGACAAGTCTATTAGTTCCTTCATCAAAGAAGGAGGAGACAATGGATGGCAAGTTCCGCTTTATCACCACCTTTAATAACTGCTCCACAGAAGTACGCAGGATCCTCGAGCGACACTGGGCCATCCTGAAAATGGATGTAGATATTGGTGATATAGTAGGAACCCTTCCTAAATGCACCTATCGGCGGGGTCGCTCCATTGGTGATAGGGTCGTACACAGCCACTTTGTGCGTCCTAAGGAAATCAGTTGGTTACATTCGGACCTTAAAGGATGTTACAAATGTAGTGGCTGTGTCGCTTGCCCACATATTCGGACCGGTAAAAGCTTCTCGAGCTCCGTAACGGGAGAGACTTTTCAGATCAGAGCGTTTATAAACTGTCGCTCGAGAGGCGTAATATAGAAGGCAAGATGTAGCTGCAGTCTTGAATATGTGGGCAAAACAAGTAGAGTTCAGGAGGCGTGTTGGAGAACACCTTCGGGATATAGCCAACAAAAGAGACACCCCGTTGGCCAAACATGTTGAAATGGTACACAATGGGAACATTGCTGGCCTAACATTTATGGGCATTGATCTCATTAATTATCCGGCCCGGGGTGGGGATTGGGACCGTAGGATTCTCCAACGGGTATGCAGATGGATCCATACTCTTAGGACACAGACCCCATTAGGCCTTAATGAGATCCTTACTTTTGGATGCTTTTTATGGTTTGGTAGGGTCAGCGAGGGACTTTTAGGGACAGCCACCGTGGAATGGGGGCACCCGGTACCTTAAGGTGTTGTTACACTCCGTCGGTAGGCAGGAGCTTCTTAGGGCTAGTTTAGGGATCACTTCAGGAATCAGGTCCCTTTTAACAATTGTGTCGTTTTTGTTTTTTGTTTTTGCTTTTTCCATTCCTTAGCCTTTTTTCCCTGTGCCCTTGGTCACGGTACTTGTGTGGATGCCTGTCCTAATCCAATCTATATGTCTACCTTATATGGATTTTGTTGGTGGGACTACCTGAGGTTACGTATATAGTTTTCCTTCCTTTTGCTTGGGGCTGCATCTTTTCAGCCCTTATAATATTGAGGCTTGCCAGCTAATGTCCTCCCACGTTACAAAACATTCACAAACACCCCCCCCCTTTGGTTCTACCTGGCCCCTATTTGCCTATACCTTGTATGATCTAGTATGTGGCATCAGTCATTAGTCTGCACTTATATGACTGAAGGTGACATGTGGTATGTGGCATCAGCCAATAGATTGTACTTGTATGGCTTAAGGTGACCGCATTTTGTGTTCATGGTCACCTAACTAAATGCATTGTCACGTGATCGGACACCGTGCTGCCCGGCCGTTGGGGGTGTGTCCAGCGTTTCCATGGTCACCGGATCGCGTTTTGCGGCCGTGTGACCGGATGTCACGCTGGTTGCACACCTAACTCTGCTCGTTGTACATTCATCTGCATAGCCGCGTGACCGGATGTTGCGCGGTTTGCACACGTGACCTTCGGCCGATGTGCGCCTAGCGCCTCCATGGTTACCGTGTCACGTGCGCGGCCGCGTGACCGGATATGACGCGGGCCGTGCATGTGACTGCCCAGCATCATGGTGAGGCAATTACTGTGCGACCGGATATGGGTCGCTTTATATTTACGCCGTTTAGTGACAAGTGGCTGGCTGGGGCAATAGTAAGTGGGATGGAACCTTGGCCACGCCCCTTTCGGCGTGTGTCCGATGTGGGCGGTGCTCCCGTGACGTGATCGCGGGGAAAGCCCTATTTCTTTGTACTTGGGAGCTGTGAATGGGAGTAACGATAGGAGTATATCTCCGCCCACACACTCCAGGGGTGTTTATTTCCTGAGCATAGGAACGCCTCCCTATATGTGGTGGATAATTATCATTAGCCCTATTACGATTAGGAGGGCGTTCCTCTGCACACCCACAGGATATTTAAGTGTGGGAGTTTTGAAAGTCTGGTGCTGTATGCCAAGGCCCAGACACAACATGCTGGAGGTCTGCTTTACTGAAGGTAAAAACATGTGGATATTTTTGCAATATAAGTTCTCTTTTGCTACAATTGTACTTGAATAGCAACCTGACCCTTTTGTTTATTATTGCAGCTCTCTTTTGACCACAGTCCCCTGAGGAATAAGCATATTATGAAACGCGTTGGGAGGTCTAAGAGCATATCAGGTCAGATGGTTGCCAATTGAGGGGTACTGTGAGGCTGTTATATTTGGCCCCCCCTCTATATATTGGACAACTAAAGTTTTCTTTGTATATCCTTCAAGTTTTTGTCTATACGACTATACTGTCTTGTGTATATAACTCAGTTTGTGTATTTGACAACCTGGTTAGGGTTGTTTGTGTCTTTATCACCGCGGTGGGAGTTTTTTTCACCCCCCCCGTGTGAGGCTTGTCCTTCCATGGTGATACTAGGAGCTTTACATCTGCTCCATTTTGCTTGGTTGTCTTTTACAACCGTATTTGTTGTGTGGTTTGATATTTTTAACCATTAACTAATAAAGGTTATATTTTAATTGTTACCACAATTTTATACTAGTGCTTGGCTGTATCTATATGGGTTCTTATTTCTATACTCATATATATGGATTTTTGGATGGATTCAGTGATTCTATGCCTTAGGAAGATGTTTTCTACAATAGGACACTTGAGATCCTTCACAGTCTATAATATTTAAACTTGAGTACCGAGAAACAATACTGCTAGTCTAGATATTTACTACCTAGCTGCTATAAACCAGTGGGTTTTTTAATCTAGATCTGAATGTGGATATTATTACAGCGAGTAGGTACACTATGTCTTTAGGGACAACGTAAGCCTGATCTTTGATTTTCTTCTGAAATTGTTCTTCCTGTATGATGAAAATTAGGCTACAATTTTTTTTCATATCCTATTTTCTCCCTAGTCTGATAAAATATGTATCGGCTTTTTATGACCGTTTTTTGGATAGCTTTTATATTACAAAATATGAGTGTGTGAACACTAAGCAGTAAATATTGGGTGGCCGGTAGCTATTCTAAGCCTTGCAGAATCTCTCCCTGTGCTGCTAGCAAGGTTTATGATACAACGAAATATTCTGGTACCATTTTCATACTATGTTCACATAAATATTAAGCATTATTGCAAGCCATAGGTGAATACTATGCCTACATTTGTTTATTGCTTCTTAGTTTACCTCAAACTGTTTTATTTTATTTTTTTTCCCCATAGTACACATAGGGCTTTCTTATTATTTTAAATTGGCTTGAATATTAACTAATTTTGTTGGTGGGGGGTTTAGCAGCAAATGTCACAAACAGTAAAAAAATCCAGTTTTTGGTGTCAGTATACTTTTACCCTCACCTGCAATCCGTGTGTCTGAGGAAGGTCCAAGATTGTAACCAAATGTTACATTATACATGCCTGGAATGTGTGGAATCCTTCTTCTCAATTCATGTATTCCATTAAGAGGAATCAGGGTTTGTAACAGCCTGTAGGTGTAATGGTGGTATGGCGAAAAATGGAGTATGGCTGCTGTATTGTGCCCAGGGTGACCAGATTTTCCTGAATTTATATACTTTGGCTCTTAGTATAGCTGATAGTTCTTCATGGATCATATAAAAGAAGATTCATACAAAAGTTCTAGCCCCGGTATTCTCCAAACTGAGGCAATTGTTTGTTTGGCTGCTAAAAAAAAAAAAAAAAGAAATAAGGGAGTGGGAATATTTGGTGATATTGTGGATGCCTTTGATTAGTAAACCCTGCTGGCTTTTTTTTCGAAGGTTATGACCTGTGATTGTAGGAATGAGGAAGTAAACCCAAATTCAGAGACTACGTACTTTTGGTCAAAGCCACCATATATGTTACATGTCACATGTGAATTGGCAGCCTCTGAAGCACTGAGATGAGTAGTTAGAACCAGCTGGCTCTGGCTGGAGTCAATCACCATCTTGTCACATCTTTATGATTTCTTTCCAACATCAATATGTTGAGTAAACTGCCTGTGGTGGAGGACCAGATTTGGTGTCCAGTTTGGGTCGGTATAAGTAGTACCAGTTTCAGATTCCCACCTGGAGGTACAAGTAAGATTACGTCTGTGGCTAGTATGGGTTAAATGAGTATAGAGGAGTGAGATAGTGCCTAGAGCAAGGGTTTAGGCATCTCTGTTCAAATGGAGTATCAGAGTATGGTGGGGTTATGTTCTTCAATAAAAATTGATGAAATATTTGCAGATATCGAAACAGCTCTTTAGAGGGGAAATTACATTTTACTTGCAGAGTAGGAAATAGAGATACCATCTACATGAAATAGACGGTGAAGCCTAGTGACCCACGCTGTAATCCATGCACAGGATTCTAGGGGAGTCCGTATCTGGAGGAAAATGAGTGTTACCCCATAGAGGTGCTACAGGTAAAAAGGGAGAGATAAGGGCACAAGAGTATTTTAAGGAATCCCAAATATTAAATGAATTGGACATTATAGGGTTTGTTGGGAGGATCTACTCGTATAATAAGGTATCAAGTCCCATAAGTGGCATTCAGAGGTTTCCAGGGAAAGTCAAAGTGGTGGCTGAAAAGATAATAATAATAATAAAGTTTATTTATATAGCGTCATCATATTCCGCAGCACTTTACAATTAAGCGGGGGCTTGTATAGACAAAAACAAAGAAGCACATAGCTGAGCAGCTACAGTAGGAGTGAGGGCCCTGCTTGCAAGCTTACAATCTATGCGGAGATAGGGAGACACAGAAGCATGTATGATCTTATGCATTTTGTCTGGTTAGGAGCCCCTAGGCCATCATTCAGGCAGAAGGGCTGAACAGTGTGGCTCTATTCACACTTATCCAAACTAAAAGACACACCAGAGCATAAGATGCACCTAATTTTTAGTGGAGGAAAACACAAAAAATATTTTAAAGCAAAATATATGATGTGGTCATGACGCACTGTTATGGAAGGGATCTGCTGCTGACACTGTTATGGGAGTTATGTTCCCCAAGTCTGCATTAATGTCCCCCATCCTGTCCTCCTTCCAGGTATACATGTCCTCCATTCTGGTGTATATGTCCTTCATCTTGGTACATATGTCCACAATTCTTGTATATATGTTCCCCATCCTCGTGTATATGTCTTCAGTCCTAGTAAATATATCCCCATTGTCGTGTAATTTATGTATCTCTTAGTCCTCTGCTCTCCCGCACCACTGCCCATGTGTTGCGTGGTCCTCTGCCTTCCTGTGTTGCCACCCAGGTGTAGTGCAGACCCCGGTTCTCCTCCGCAACTGCCCACGTGTGTTTCTACTCTTGCCAAGGTCCCTAGGTCCCAGGCCCTGCACATTCTGCGTGGAGTTGCCTGCTCTCTGTTAAGGGTGCGTGCGCTCCCCGCATCTTAAAGGGGCAGTGCGCACACCTTGTAAAGTTATCTCCAGCCTATTGCTGGGAGGCACCAAGTATCCCTGTTGGGAAGGACCTGAGCAAAACATTAAGATCCAAGCCTAGTCCTGTTGTGTTGGTCCAGCCTGTTGCTCTGGTCTGCCTGTATCCAGCACCAGTCCTGCCATTATACAGTTCTGTGTCAGGTTAAGTTCCTGAACCCGTCCTACCATTGTTCTTGGACTCATTCAGCCTGTGTACCTGTATCTGTCCCATCTATGTTCCTAGACCCATCCAGCCTCTGTTCCTGTACCTGACACCTTCTGTGCTCCTGGACCCATCCAACCTTTGTTACTGTCTGTGTTCCTGAACCTGTCCAGTCTGTTCTTCTGTACCTGATCAGTTCCATATCCGGACCGATCCAGCCTGTGTTCTTGTACCCATGCCTCCCAACCGTCCTGGATTCAGTGGGACTGTCCGATTTGAGAGCTTTCTCCCAAAGTCCCGCTGTTCACAGACCTTATCCCGGTTTCTCATCTCAGTGCAGTGAATAAATTAACTCAGTTTAGTGTATAAAAAAAAAATGGCATCTGCACTGGTTTCCCAGGGGACACCAAGACTAGAACTCGTGAACTTATGGTGTATAGGTAGTGGCTCTACCATTGAGCTACTGCCTGTACTGAGATGTGCTGGAGGATTTGGTAATCTTAACCCGTATTGCAGGCGGAGAAGGCAGAAACAAATTATTCATAATTAATAATAATTTATTATTATTATATATTCATAGAGATATAGATGTAGGTGCATCTAAATAAATTAGAATATCATCCGTGACCTCGGCGATATATCGTTAGATATGTCGTTGTGTGTAACTGGGCCTTTACACTGTGGTTATTAAACCAGGTATTGGTACTTTTGGCAGTGTGGACAGGTGCCAAGACCTGCTGGAAAATTAAATTTCCATCTCCAAAAAGCTTGTCGGCAGAGAGAAGCATAAAGAGCTCTAAAATTTCCTGGTAGATGGCTGCGCTGACTTTGGTCTTGATAAAACACAGTAAACCTACACCAGCAGATGACATGGCTCCCCAAACCATCACTGATTGTGGAAAATTCACACTATACTTCAAGCAGGTTGGATTGTGGCCTCTCCACTCTTCCTCCAGACTCTGGGACCGCGATTTCCAAATGAAATGCCAAATTTACTTTCATCTGAAAACAACACCTCGGAGCACTGAGGAAAAATTCAGTTCTTTTTCTCTTTGGCCCAGGTAAAACCCTTCTGGCATTGTCTATTGGTTATGAGTGGCTTGACACAAGGAATGCGACAGTTGTAGCCCATGTCCTGGATACATCTGTGTGTGGTGGCCCTTGAAGCACTGACTCCAGCAGCAGTCCACTCCTTGTGAATCTCGCCCAATTTTTTGAATGGCCTTTTCTTTTAGAATCTTATCAAGACAGTGGTTATCCCAGTTGCTTCTGCACCTTTTTCAACCAAACTTTTTCCTTCCACTCAACTTTCCATTAATATGCTTGGATACAGCACTCTGTGAACAGCCAGCTTCTTTAACAATGAACTTTTTGTGGCTTACCCTCCTTGTGGAATGTGTCAGTGATTGCCTTCTGGACATCTGTTAAGTCATCAGTGTTTCCCATCACTGTGTAGTCTACTGATCCAGACTAAAGGCCCCGTCACACTAAGCAACATCGCTAGCAACATCGCTGCTAACGAACAACTTTTGTGACGTTGCTAGCGATGTTGCTGTGTGTAACATCCAGCAACAACCTGGCCCCTGCTGTGAGGTCGTTGGTTGTTGCTGAATGTCCTGGGCCATTTTTTAGTTGTTGCTGTCCCGCTGTGAAGCACAGATCGCTGGGTGTGACAGCGAGACAGCAACAACTAAATGTGCAGGCAGCAGGAGCCGGCTTCTGCGGAGGCTGGTAACCAATGTAAACATCGGGTAACCAAGAAGCCCTGTCCTTGGTTACCCGATATTTACCTTTGATACCAGCCTCCTCCGCTCTCACTGTCAGTGCCGGCTCCTGCTCTGTGCACATGTAGCTGCAGGACACATCGGGTTAATTAACCCGATGTGTGCTGTAACTAGGAGAGCAAGGAGCCAGCGCTAAGCATTGTGCGCTGCTCCCTGCTCTGTGCACATTTAGCTGCAGCACACATAGGGTTAATTAACCCGATGTGTGCTGTAACTAGGAGAGCAAGGAGCCAGCGCTAAGCATTGTGCGCTGCTCCCTGCTCTGTGCACATTTAGCTGCAGCACACATCGGGTTAATTAACCCGATGTGTGCTGTAACTAGGAGAGCAAGGAGCCAGCGCTAAGCATTGTGCGCTGCTCCCTGCTCTGTGCACATTTAGCTGCAGCACACATCGGGTAATTAACCCGATGTGTGCTGTAACTAGGAGAGCAGGGAGCCAGCGCTCAGTGTGCGCTGCTCCCTGCACGTGTAGCTCCGTGCGGTGGTAACCAAGGTAAATATCGGGTTGGTTACCCGATATTTACCTTAGTTACCAAGCGCAGCATCTTCCACGCGGCGCTGGGGGCTGGTCACTGGTTGCTGGTGAGCTCACCAGCAACTTGTGTAGCGACGCTCCAGCGATCCCTGCCAGGTCAGGTTGCTGGTGGGATCGCTGGAGCGTCGCAGTGTGACATCTCACCAGCAACCTCCTAGCAACTTACCAGCGATCCCTATCGTTGTTGGGATCGCTGGTAAGTTGCTTAGTGTGACTGGACCTTAAGAGATGATGCCTGCAGGTGGCTTGATTTAATTAACAGAGGCACCAAACTCTAGACACTTCATAGTGACCATCAGATATGAAACCATCTTCAATCAGATACAGGAAGCGTGTATACCCCAGCCTGTGTTTAAATATGAGGCCACTGGAGTGTATAGGCTATTCATTCTCTCTCTGGACAGTCTTCTTTCTCTGACTCTTCACTTATGTCTCAGAGCTACAACTCTCATCCTCCTATCCCTCAGCTCTAAACTATTTCTCCCTCTAGATACATATCTCTCTCTCCCTCTTTCTGTCCCTCTCTTTATCTCGCTCTCTCTCTCTCTTGCTGCCTATTCTGCAGTGTCCCATCATCTGGAACAGCTTATGGTGCCAGTCCTGGAGACTAGGGGCTACTTCTCACATAGCGAGATCGCTCCTGAGTCACAGATTTTGTGACGCACCAGTGAGCTCATCAGCGATCTCACTGTGTGTGACACTAAGCAGCGACCTGGCCCCTGCTGTGAATTCGCTGATCGTTACACACAGTGATGGTTCATTTTTTGCTCGTTGCTCTCCCGCTGTGAAGCACACATCGCTGTGTTTGACAGCGAGAGAGCAACTATCTGAATGTGGAGGCAGCAGGGAGCCGGCGTTTGGAAGCTGCGGACACTGGTAACCAAGGTACACATCGGGTAACTAAGTGAAGCGCTTTGCTTGGTTACCCGATATTTACCTTGATTACTAGCGTACGCCGCTCTCAGGCTGCCAGTGATGGCTCCCTGCACACGTAGCCAGAGTACACATCGGGTAACTAAGAGAAGCGCTTTGCTTAGTAATCCGATGTGTACCTTGGCTTCGAGTGCAGGGAGCTAGCGCTAATCGGTGTCCGCTGGTAACCAGGGTAAATATCGGGTAACCAAGCAAAGCATTTTGCCTAGTTACCCCATATTTACCTTGGTTACCAAGCGCAGCATCGTTTCCATGAGTCGCCGCTGGTTGGTGGCTGGTCACTGGTCGCTGGTGAGATCTGCATGATTGACAGCTCACCAGCGACCATGTAGAGACGCACCAGCGATCCTGACCAGGTCATATCGTAGTCGGAATCGCTGGTACGCCGTTTAGTGAGACGGTACCCTAAGTATCATTAACGTTTGCTTTGCTTCCCTCCAGATTGCATTGCGGTATTAACCCCTTTATCCTCATAGGGACAGTTAGTGATAGGAAATTTGGGTGGACATTCGTGTATGTGTGGCGTGGGTGGGAATTCATAGAATATTGTGGGTTTTGTGTTATTGGCTATTGTGCTTTTTGTTGTGGTACTGAGTAGCAATATATATATATACTATAGACTTTTGAATGTGTTTAATAAATATTGTTTATTAGTAAACAGTTTCGTCTCAGTTAGTCGCTGAGGGTATATATAATATTATACAGCAAAGAAATATATAACATTAAGTGCGTTTTTATGTTAGATCATATATTAATTATTGTTAGTCAAATCTGATAATAATAATTAATATCAGGTGTTAGCTTATATTATATTACTAGAAGGTGGCCCGATTCTAACGCATCGGGTATTCTAAAATTTAATGTGTAGTTAATGTATGATTTTTGTTATATATATAGATGTTGTTGTGTGTAGTTGCCAAGTGTTTGTGTAGGGGCTGTAAATGTTCTGGGTGTTGTCTGGGTGGGGGTGTGTGAGAGCGGTGTTGTTTGTGAGGAGTGCTGTGTGTGTGTTGTGTTGTTTGTGGAGCGCTGTGTGTCTGCAGTGTTGTCTGTGTGTGGGGCTGTGTGTGTTGCGCGGTTTGCGTGGGTGTGGGTGTGAGGTGCGTGGGTGTGTTTTGGAGGGAGGTATGTTTTGTGCAATGTGTGTGTGTTGCGCGGTATGTGCGTATATTTGTGTATGCTGCGGTGTTTGTGTGTTGGGTGTTGTGTGTGTGTGCGGCGTTGTCTGTGTGTGTGGGTGTCTGTGTAGGGCGGTGTTTGTGGTTCCCAGTGTGTGTGTGGTGTGTTGTGCGGTGCACGTGTGGCAGTGTGTGTGTGTTTTGGGGGGAGGTGTGCACCCCCCCATCGTGCTCCATCCCCCATGCTACGCACCCCTCATCGTGCTCCATCCCCCATGCTGCGCACCCCCCATCGTGCTCCATCCCCCATGCTACGCACCCCCCATCGTGCTCCATCCCCCAAGCTGCGCACCCCCCATCGTGCTCCATCCCCATGCTGCACACCCCCCATCGTGCTCCATCCCCCATGCTGCGCACCCCCCATCGTGCTCCATCCCCCATGCTGCGCACCCCCCATTGTGCTCCATCCCCCATGCTGCGCACTCCCCATCGTGCTCCATCCCCCATGCTGCGCACTCCCCATCGTGCTCCATCCCCCATGCTGCGCACCCCCCATCATGCTCCATCCCCCATGCTGCGCATTCCCCATCGTGCTCCATCCCCAATGCTGCGCACTCCCCATCGTGCTCCATGCATCATGCTGCGCACCCCCCATCGTGCTCCATCCCCCATGCTGCGCACTCCCCATCGTGCTCCATCCCCCATGCTGCGCACCCCCCATCATGCTCCATCCCCCATGCTGCGCACTCCCCATCGTGCTCCATCCCCAATGCTGCGCACTCCCCATCGTGCTCCATGCATCATGCTGCGCACTCCCCATCGTGCTCCATCCCCCATGCTGCGCACTCCCCATCGTGCTCCATCCCCCATGCTGCGCACCCCCCATCATGCTCCATCCCCCATGCTGTGCACTCCCCATCGTGCTCCATCCCCAATGCTGCGCACTCCCCATCGTGCTCCATGCATCATGCTGCGCACCCCCCCATCATGCTCCATCCCCCATGCTGCACATCCCCCATCGTGCTCCATCCCTTATGCTGCGCACTCCCCATCGTGCTCCATCCCCCATGCTGCACACTCCCCATCGTGCTCCATCCCCCATGCTGCGCACTCCCCATCGTGCTCCATCCCTCATGCTGCGCACTCCTCATCGTGCTCCATGCCCCATGCTGCGCACCCCTCATCGTGCTCCATCCCCCATGCTGCGCACTCCCCATCGTGCTCCATCCCCCATGCTGCGCACTCCCCATTATGCTCCATCCCCCATGCTGCGCACTCCCCATCGTGCTCCATCCCCCATGCTGCGCACTCCCCATGGTGCTCCATCCCCCATGCTGCGCACTCCCCATCGTGCTCCATCCCCCATGCTGCGCACCCCCCATCATTCTCCATCCCCCATGCTGCGCACTCCCCATTGTGCTCCATCCCCAATGCTGCGCACTCCCCATCGTGCTCCATGCCCCATGCTGCGCACCCCCCATCGTGCTCCATCCCCCATGCTGCACACCCCCTATCGTGCTCCATCCCCCATGCTGCGCACTCCCCATCGTGCTCCATCCCCCATGCTGCGCACTCCCCATCGTGCTCCATCCCCCATGCTGCGCACTCCCCATTATGCTCCATCCCCCATGCTGTGCACTCCCCATCGTGCTCCATCCCCCATGCTGCGCACTCCCCATCGTGCTCCATCCCCCATGCTGCGCACTCCCCATCGTGCTCCATCCCCCATGCTGCGCACCCCCCATCATTCTCCATCCCCCATGCTGCGCACTCCCCATTGTGCTCCATCCCCAATGCTGCGCACTCCCCATCGTGCTCCATGCCCCATGCTGCGCACCCCCCATCGTGCTCCATCCCCCATGCTGCACACCCCCTATCGTGCTCCATCCCCCATGCTGCGCACTCCCCATCGTGCTCCATCCCCCATGCTGCGCACTCCCCATCGTGCTCCATCCCCCATGCTGCGCACTCCCCTTCGTGCTCCATGCCCCATGCTGCGCACCCACCATCGTGCTCCATCCCCCATGCTGCACACCCCCCATCGTGCTCCATTGCCCATGCTGCGCACTCCCCATCGTGCTCCATCCCCCATGCTGCGCACCCCCCATCATGCGCCATCCCCCATGCTGCGCACTCCCCATCGTGCTCCATCCCCCATGCTGCGCACTCCCCATCGTGCTCCATCCCCCATGCTGCGCACTCCCCATCGTGCTCCATCCCCCATGCTGCGCACCCCCCATCATGCTCCATCCCCCATGCTGCGCACTCCCCATTGTGCTCCATCCCCAATGCTGCGCACTCCCCATCGTGCTCCATGCCCCATGCTGCGCACCCCCCATCGTGCTCCATCCCCCATGCTGCACACCCCCATCGTGCTCCATCCCTTATGCTGCGCACTCCCCATCGTGCTCCATCCCCCATGCTGCGCACTCCCCATCGTGCTCAATCCCCCATGCTGTGCACCCCCCATCGTGTTCCACAGTCACACATCAGACAGTATACATGCACACATCTGATCGCATACACTCACACCCCACTTCTGCCTGTGCCCTCCGGTGGGCGGTCCCAGCAGCTGTGCTGCACGCAGTGCTCCTCTGCCTTCTGCCGACACGCACACATCCGATCGCATACACGCACACATCCGATCGCATACACGCACACATCCGATCGCATACACGCACACACCCGATCGCATACACGCACACACCCGATCGCATACACGCACACACACGATCGAATACACGCACACACACATTGACGATATCGCACATACGCGCTCACACTCACAACATCCGGAGATACCACATGCTTCCGTCCATGTGATCCTCCGGCAGGTCCTGGAAGGTCACTGCACGCATAGTATCGCCGCCGAGAAGCAAGCGATATCACTGGATGTTGTGATTGTGTGGATGCGATCTGATGTGTGTGTGTGAGGTGTGTTACAGTGAGTGTAATCTGATGTGTGTGTGTGTTCGTGTTGCTGTTCTTATGTGTGTGCTCCCGGTCGGTTTCTGGTGAGTTTGATCGGGGATCTTCTTTCTTCTGTCTTCTCTCTTCTGCACATGTGTACCGGGAGCCGGTGTACGTTGGTAACCATGCTACACAATATTACCCAATGTGTACCATGGTTACCAGCGTACCCCGCCCCCCGCACACACGGGAGCCCCCACCAGCGTACGCCGGCAACCCCAGCATAGCGAGGGTATGTGTTGGCTGGGTTGCCGGCGTACGCTGGTGTGGGCTCCCGGGGGTACAGCACTCATCTGGGAGTCGGTGCTCCGTTTCGGTTCGTGGAATGCGTGTGGGGGGGTGCGGGGCCAGAGCGAGAGTGCAATGCGTGAGAGGGGCGGGGCGTGGCCGAGTTGCCAATGCGTGAAGGGGGCTGGGGCGAGAGGCCAATCCGTGTGGGGGCGGAGCCTGGGCGAGCGGCCAATTCGTGCGGGGGGCGGCGGAGCCGAGGCGAGGCGAGCGGCCAATGAGACGTTTGTCACGGTAACGACAGAATTTTGGAGCAAGACAGACAGACAGACAGACAGACAGACAGAATAAGGCAATTATATATATAGACTAGAAGGTGGCCCGATTTTAACGCATCGGGTATTCTAGAATTTATTGTGTAGTTACTGTATGATTTTTGTTATATATATAGATGTTGTCTGTAGTTGCCAAGTATTTGTGTAGGGCGCTGGAAATGTTCTGGGTGTTGTCTGGGTGGGGGTGTGTGAGAGCGATGTTGTTTGTGTGTTGCGTTGTTTGTAGAGCGCTGTGTGTCTGCAGCGTTGTGTGTGTGTGTGTGGTGCTGTGTGTTGCGTTGTGTGTGTTGTGTTTTTTGTGGAGCGCTGTGTGTCTGCAGCATTGTGTGTGTGTGTGTGTGGTGCTGTATGTCTTGCACGGTTTGTGTGGGTGTGTGTGTGTTTTGGGGGGAGGTATGTTTTGTGCAGTGTGTGTATGTTGCAGGAGTAGTCCTGGAGGGAGAGGAGTATAATAGTAGGAATAGTCCTGGGGGGAGAGGAGGATAATAGGAGGAGTAGTCCTGGAGGGAGAGGAGTATAATAGTAGGAATAGTCCTGGGTGGAGAGGAGGATAATAGGAGGAGTAGTCCTGGAGGTGAGTACAATAAGAGAAGTAGTACTGTGGAAGAGGAGTATAATAGGAGGAGTAGTCCTGGGGGAGAGGAGTATAATAGGAGGAGTAGTCCTGTGGGAGAGGAGTATAATAGGAGGAGTAGTCCTGGGGGGAGAGGAGTCTAATAGGAGGAGTAGTCCTGGGGGGAGAGGAGGAAAATAGGAGGAATAGTCCTGGGGGGAGAGGAGGATAATAGGAGGAGTAGTCCTGTGGGAGAGGAGTATAATAGGAGGAGTAGTCCTGTGGGAGAGGAGTATAATAGGAGGAGTTGTCCTGGATGAGAGGAGTATAAAAGGAGGAGTAGTCCTGGCGGTGAGGAGTTTAATCGGAGGAGTAGTCCTGGGGAGAGACGAGTGTTATAGGAGGAGTATTCCTTGGGGGAGAGGAAGATAATAGGAGGAGTAGTCCTGGGGGGAGAGGAGTCTAATAGGAGGAGTATTCCTGGGGGAGAGCAGAATAATAGGAGGAGTAGTCCTGGGTGGAGAGGAGGATAATAGGAGGAGTAGTCCTGGGGGGGAGAATAATAATAGGAGGAGTAGTCCTGGGTGGAGAGGAGAATAATAGAAGTAGTCCTGGGGGGAGAGGAGTATAATAGGAGGAGTAGTCATAGGGGGAGAGCAGGATAATAGGAGGAGTAGTCCTGGGGAGAGAGGAGTATAATAGGAGGAGTAGTCCTGGGGGAGAGGAGGATAATAGGAGGAGTAGTCCTGAGTGGAGAGGAGGATAATAGGTGGAGTAGTCCTGGGGGGAGAGGAGTATAAAAGAAGTAGTCCTGGGCGGAGAGGAGTATAATAGAAGTAGTCCTGGGGGTAGAGGAGTATAATAGGAGGAATAGTCCTGGGGGGAGAGGAGGATAATAGGAGGAGTAGTCCTGGGGGAGAGGAGTAAAAAAGAAGGAGTAGTCCAGGGAAGAGAGGAGTATAATAGGAGGAGTAGTACTGGGGGTAGAGGAGGATAATAGGAGGAGTAGTCCTGGAGGTGAGGACTATAATAGGAGGAGTAGTCCTGGGGGAGAGGAGTATAATAGGAGGAGCATTCCTGGGGGAGAGGAGTATAATAGGAGGAGCATTCCTGGGGGGAGAGGAGTATAATAGGAGGAATTGTCCTGGGGGGAGAGGAGTCTAATAGGAGGAGTAGTCCTGGAGGTGAGGCGTATAATAGGAAGAGTAGTCCTGGGGGAGAGGATTATAATAGGAGGAGTAGTCCTGGAGGTGAGGAGTCTAATCGGAGGAGTAGTCCTGTGGGAGAGGAGTATAATAGGAGGAGTAGTCCTGTGGGATAGGAGTATAATAGGGGGAGTAGTCCTGGGGGGAGAGGAGACTAATAGGAGGAGTAGTCCTGGGGGGAGAGGAGGAAAATAGGAGGAATAGTCCTGGGGGGAAAGGAGGATAATAGAAGGAGTAGTCCTGTGAAAGAGGAGTATAATAGGAGGAGTAGTCCTGTGGGAGAGGAGTATAATAGGAGGAGTAGTCCTGTAGTCCTGTGGGAGAGGAGTATAATAGGAGGAGTAGTCCTGGAGGTGAGGAGTATAATAGGAGGAGTAGTCCTGGGGGAGAGGAAGATAATAGGAGGAGTAGTCCTGGAGGTGAGAAGTCTAATCGGAGGAGTAGTCCTGGGGGGTGAGAAGTATAATAGGAGGAGTAGTCCTGGGGCGAGAGGAGGATAATAGGAGGAGTTGTCCTGGCGGTGAAGAGCCTAATCGGAGGAGTAGTCCTGGGGAGAGTGAAGTGTTATAGGAGGAGTATTCCTTGGGGGAGAGGAGGATAATAGGAGGAGTAGTTCTGGGGGGAGAGGAGTCTAATAGGAGGAGCATTCCTGGGGGGAAAAGAATAATAGGAGGAGTAGTCCTGGGTGGAGAGGAGGATAATAGGAGGAGTAGTCCTGGGGGGGTGGAGACGAATAATAGGAGGAGCAGTCCTGGGTGGAGAGGAGGATAATAAGAGGAGTAGTTCTGGGGAGAAAGGAGGATAATAGGAGGAGTAGTCCTGGGGAGAGAGGAGTATAGTAGAAGTAGTCCTGGGGGGAGAGGAGTATAATAGGAGGAGTAGTCATGGGGGGAGAGCAGGATAATAGGAGGAGTAGTCCTGGGGAAAGAGGAGTATAATAGGAGGAGTAGTCCTGGGGGAGAGGAGGATAATAGGAGGAGTAGTCCTGGGGGGAGAGGAGGATAATAGGTGGAGTAGTCCTGGGGGGGGAGAGGAGTATAAAAGAAGTAGTCCTGGGGGGAGTGGAGTATAATAGAAGTAGTCCTGGGGGTAGAGGAGGATAATAGGAGGAGTAGTACTGGAGGTGAGGAGTATAATAGGAGGAGGAGTCCTGGGGGGAGAGGAGGATAATAGGAGGAGTAGTCCTGGGGGGAGAGGAGGATATTAGGAGAAGTAGTCCTGGGGGGAGAGGAGGATAATAGGATGAGGAGTCCTGGGGGAGAGGAGGATAATAGGAGGAGGAGTCCTGGGGGGAGAGGAGGATAAAAGGAGGAGTAGTCCTGGGGGGAGAGGTGTCTAATAGGTGGAGTAGTCCAGGGGGAAGAGGAGTCTAATAGGAGGAGTAGTCCTGGGGGGGAGAAGAATAATAGGAGGAGTAGTCCTGGGGGGGAGAGCAGGATAATAGGAGTAGTCCTGGGGAGAAAGGAGGATAATAGGAGGAGTAGTCCTGGGGTGAGAGGAGTATAATAGAAGTAGTCCTGGGGGGAGAAGAATAATAGGAGGAGTAGTCCTGGTGAGAGACGAGGATAATAGGAGGAGTAGTCCTGGGGGAGAGGAGGATAATAGGAGGAGTAGTCCTGGGGGGAGAGGAGTCTAATAAAAGGAGTAGTCCTGAGGGATGAGGAGTATAATAGAAGGAGTATTCCTGGGGGGAGAGGAGGATAATAGGATTAGTCGTCCTGGGCGTGAGGAGTCTAATATGAGGAGTAGTCCTGGGGGAGAGGAGGAAAATAGGAGGAATAGTCCTGGGGAGAGAGGAGTATAATAGGAGGAGTAGTCCTGTGGGAGAGGAGTATAATAGGAGGAGTAGTCCTGGGGGAGAGGAGTATAATAGGAGGAGTAGTCCTGGAGGTGAGGAGTATAATAGGAGGAGTAGTCCTGGGGAGAAAGGAGGATAATAGGAGGAGTAGTCCTGGGGGAGAGGAGGATAATAGGAGGAGTAGTCCTGGGGGGAGAGGAGTATAATAGGAGGAGTATTCCTGGGGGGAGAGGAGGATAATAGGATTAGTCGTCCTGGGGGTGAGGAGTCTAATAGGAGGAGTAGTCCTGGGGGGAGAGGAGGAAAATAGGAGGAATAGTCCTGGGGGGAGAGGAGGATAATAGGAGGAGTAGTCCTGTGGGAGAGGAGTATAATAGGAGGAGTAGTCCTGGGAGAGAGGAGTATAATAGGAGGAGTAGTCCTGGGAGAGAGGAGTATAATAGGAGGAGTAGTCCTGGAGGTGAGGAGTATAATAGGAGGAGTAGTCCTGGGGGAGAGGAAGATAATAGGAGGAGTAGTCCTGGAGGTGAGGAGTCTAATCGGAGGAGTAGTCCTGGGGGGAGAGGAGTGTAATAGGAGGAGTAGTCCTGGGGGAGAGGAGTATAATAGGAGGAGTAGTCCTGGGGAGAGAGGAGTATAATAGGAGGAGTAGTCCTGGAGGAGAGGAGTATAATAGGAGGAGTAGTTCTGGGGGGAGAGGAGTATAATAGAAGGAGTAGTCCTGGGGGGAGAGGAGGATAATAGGAGGAGTAGTACTGGAGGTGAGGAGTATAATAGGAGGAGGAGTCCTGGGGGGAGAGGAGGATAATAGGAGAGTATTCCTGGGGGAGAGGAGGATATTAGGAGAAGTAGTCCTGGGGGGAGAGGAGGATAATAGGATGAGGAGTCCTGGGGGAGAGGAGGATAATAGGAGGAGGAGTCCTGGGGGGAGAGGAGGATAAAAGGAGGAGTAGTCCTGGGGGGAGAGGTGTCTAATAGGTGGAGTAGTCCAGGGGGAAGAGGAGTCTAATAGGAGGAGTAGTCCTGGGGGGGAGAAGAATAATAGGAGGAGTAGTCCTGGGGGGGAGAGCAGGATAATAGGAGTAGTCCTGGGGAGAAAGGAGGATAATAGGAGGAGTAGTCCTGGGGTGAGAGGAGTATAATAGAAGTAGTCCTGGGGGGAGAAGAATAATAGGAGGAGTAGTCCTGGTGAGAGACGAGGATAATAGGAGGAGTAGTCCTGGGGGAGAGGAGGATAATAGGAGGAGTAGTCCTGGGGGGAGAGGAGTCTAATAAAAGGAGTAGTCCTGAGGGATGAGGAGTATAATAGAAGGAGTATTCCTGGGGGGAGAGGAGGATAATAGGATTAGTCGTCCTGGGCGTGAGGAATCTAATATGAGGAGTAGTCCTGGGGGAGAGGAGGAAAATAGGAGGAATAGTCCTGGGGAGAGAGGAGTATAATAGGAGGAGTAGTCCTGGGGGAGAGGAGTATAATAGGAGGAGTAGTCCTGGAGGTGAGGAGTATAATAGGAGGAGTAGTCCTGGGGAGAAAGGAGGATAATAGGAGGAGTAGTCCTGGGGGAGAGGAGGATAATAGGAGGAGTAGTCCTGGGGGGAGAGGAGTATAATAGGAGGAGTATTCCTGGGGGGAGAGGAGGATAATAGGATTAGTCGTCCTGGGGGTGAGGAGTCTAATAGGAGGAGTAGTCCTGGGGGGAGAGGAGGAAAATAGGAGGAATAGTCCTGGGGGGAGAGGAGGATAATAGGAGGAGTAGTCCTGTGGGAGAGGAGTATAATAGGAGGAGTAGTCCTGGGAGAGAGGAGTATAATAGGAGGAGTAGTCCTGGAGGTGAGGAGTATAATAGGAGGAGTAGTTCTTGGGGAGAGGAAGATAATAGGAGGAGTAGTCCTGGAGGTGAGGAGTCTAATCGGAGGAGTAGTCCTGGGGGGAGAGGAGTGTAATAGGAGGAGTATTCCTGGGGGGAGAGGAGGATAATAGGAGGAGTAGTCCTGGCGGTGAGGAATCTAATCGGAGGAGCATTCCTGGGGAGAGAGGAGTGTTATAGGAGGAGTATTCCTTGGGGGAGAGGAGGATAATAGGAGGAATAGTCCTGGGGGAGAGGAGTCTAATAGGAGGAGTATTCCTGGGGGGAGAGAAGAATAATAGGAGGAGTATTCCTGGGTGGAGAGGAGGATAATAGGAGGAGTAGTCCTGGGGGGGAGAAGAATAATAGGAGGAGTAGTCCTGGGGGGAGAGGAGTATAATAAGAGGAGTAGTCATGGGGGGAGAGCAGGAAAATAGGAGGAGTAGTCCTGGGGAGAGAGGAGTATAATAGGAGGAGTAGTCCTGGGGGATAGGAGGATAATAGGAGAAGTAGTCCTGGGGGGAGACGAGGATAATAGGTGGAGTAGTCCTGGGGAAAGAGGAGTATAAAAGAAGTAGTCCTGGGCGGAGAGGAGTATAATAGGAGGAATAGTCCTGGGGGGAGAGGAGGATAATAGGAGGAGTAGTCCTGGGGGAGAGGAGTAAAATAGGAGAAGTAGTCCTGGGGGAGAGGAGTATAATAGGAGGAGTTGTCCTGGGGGGAGAGGAGTATAATAGGAGGAGTAGTCCTGGGGGGAGAGGAGGATAATAGGAGGAGTAGTCCTGGAGGTGAGGAGTATAATAGGAGGAGTAGTCCTGGGGGAGAGGAGTATAATAGGAGGAGCATTCCTGGGGGAAGAGGAGTATAATAGGAGGAGTAGTCCTGGGGGGAGAGCAGGATAATAGGAGTAGTCCTGGGGAGAAAGGAGGATAATAGAAGGAGTTGTCCTGGGGTGAGAGGAGTATAATAGAAGTAGTCCTTTGGGGAGAAGAATAATAGGAGGAGTAGTCCTGGGGAGAAAGGAGGATAATAGGAGGAGTAGTCCTGGGGGAGAGGAGGATAATAGGAGGAGTAGTCCTGGGGGGAGAGGAGTCTAATAAAAGGAGTAGTCCTGGGGGATGAGGAGTATAATAAGAGGAGTATTCCTGGGGGGAGAGGAGGATAATATTATTAGTCGTCCTGGGGGTGAGGAGTCTAATAGGAGGAGTAGTCATGGGGGGAGAGGAGTATAATAGGTGGAGTAGTCCTGGGGAGAGAGGAGCATAATAGGAGGAGTAGTCCTGGGGAGAGAAGAGTCTAATAGGAGGAGTAGTCCTAGGGTGAAAGCAGGATAATAGGAGGAGTAGTCCTGGGGGGAGAGGAGTATAATAGAAGTAGTCCTGGGGAGAGAGGAGTATAATAGGAGGAGTAGTCCTGGGGGGAGAGCAGGATAATAGGAGTAGTAGTCCTGGGGAGAAAGGAGTATAATAGGAGGAGTAGTCCTGGGGGGAGAGGAGGATAATAGGAGGAGTAGTCCTGGGGGAGAGGAGGATAATAGGAGGAGTAGTCCTGGGGGGAGAGGAGTATAATAGAGGGAGTATTCCTGGGGGGAGAGGAGGATAATAGGATTAGTCGTCCTGGGGGTGAGGAGTCTAATAGGAGGAGTAGTCCTGGGGGGAGAGTTGTATAATAGGAGGAGTAGACCTGGGGAGAGAGGAGGATAATAGGAGGAGTAGTCCTGGGGAGAGAGGAGTATAATAGGAGGAGTAGTCCTGGAGGTGAGGAGTATAATAGGAGGAGTAGTCCTGGGGAGAAAGGAGGATAATAGGAGGAGTAGTCCTGGGGGAGAGGAGGATAATAGGAGGAGTAGTCCTGGGGGGAGAGGAGTATAATAGGAGGAGTATTCCTGGGGGGAGAGGAGGATAATAGGATTAGTCGTCCTGGGGGTGAGGAGTCTAATAGGAGGAGTAGTCCTGGGGGGAGAGGAGGAAAATAGGAGGAATAGTCCTGGGGGGAGAGGAGGATAATAGGAGGAGTAGTCCTGTGGGAGAGGAGTATAATAGGAGGAGTAGTCCTGGGAGAGAGGAGTATAATAGGAGGAGTAGTCCTGGAGGTGAGGAGTATAATAGGAGGAGTAGTCCTGGGGGAGAGGAAGATAATAGGAGGAGTAGTCCTGGAGGTGAGGAGTCTAATCGGAGGAGTAGTCCTGGGGGGAGAGGAGTGTAATAGGAGGAGTATTCCTGGGGGGGAGAGGAGGATAATAGGAGGAGTAGTCCTGGCGGTGAGGAATCTAATCGGAGGAGCATTCCTGGGGAGAGAGGAGTGTTATAGGAGGAGTATTCCTTGGGGGAGAGGAGGATAATAGAAGGAATAGTCCTGGGGGAGAGGAGTCTAATAGGAGGAGTATTCCTGGGGGGAGAGAAGAATAATAGGAGGAGTATTCCTGGGTGGAGAGGAGGATAATAGGAGGAGTAGTCCTGGGGGGGAGAAGAATAATAGGAGGAGTAGTCCTGGGGGGAGAGGAGTATAATAAGAGGAGTAGTCATGGGGGGAGAGCAGGAAAATAGGAGGAGTAGTCCTGGGGAGAGAGGAGTATAATAGGAGGAGTAGTCCTGGGGGAGAGGAGGATAATAGGAGAAGTAGTCCTGGGGGGAGAGGAGGATAATAGGTGGAGTAGTCCTTGGGGGAGAGGAGTATAAAAGAAGTAGTCCTGGGCGGAGAGGAGTATAATAGAAGTAGTCCTGGGGGTAGAGGAGTATAATAGGAGGAATAGTCCTGGGGGGAGAGGAGGATAATAGGAGGAGTAGTCCTGGGGGAGAGGAGTAAAATAGGAGAAGTAGTCCTGGGGGAGAGGAGTATAATAGGAGGAGTTGTCCTGGGGGGAGAGGAGTATAATAGGAGGAGTAGTCCTGGGGGGAGAGGAGGATAATAGGAGGAGTAGTCCTGGAGGTGAGGAGTATAATAGGAGGAGTAGTCCTGGGGGAGAGGAGTATAATAGGAGGAGCATTCCTGGGGGAAGAGGAGTATAATAGGAGGAGGAGTCCTGGGGGGAGAGGAGTATAATAGGAGGAGTAGTCCTGGGGGAGAGGAGTATAATAGGAGGAGTAGTCCTGGAGGTGATGAGTATAATAGTAGGAATAGTCCTGGGTGGAGAGGAGGATAATAGGAGGAGTAGTCCTGGGGGAGAGGAGTATAATAGGAGTAGTAGTCCTGGGGGGAGAGGAGTCTAATAGGAGGAGTAGTCCGTGGGGAGAGGAGGAAAATAGGAGGAATAGTCCTGGGGGGAGAGGAGGATAATAGGAGGAGTAGTCCTGTGGGAGAGGAGTATAATAGGAGGAGTAGTCTTGTGGGAGGGGAGTATAATAGGAGGAGTAGTCCTGTGGGAGAGGAGAATAATAGGAGGAGTAGTCCTGGGGGAGAGGAGTGTAATAGGAGGAGTAGTCCTGGAGGTGAGGAGTCTAATCAGAGGAGTAGTCCTGGGGGGAGAGGAGTGTAATAGGAGGAGTATTCCTGGGGCGAGAGGAGGATAATAGGAGGATTAGTCCTGCCGGTGAACAGTCTAATCGGAGGAGTAGTCCTGGGGAGAGAGGAGTGTTATAGGAGGAGTATTCCTTGGGGGAGAGGAGGATAATAGGAGGAGTAGTCCTGGCGGTGAGGAGTCTAATAGGAGGAGTAGTCCTGGGGGGGGAGAAGAATAATAGGAGGAGTAGTCCTAGGTGGAGAGGAGGATAATAAGAGGAGTAGTCCTGGGGAGAAAGGAGGATAATAGGAGGAGTAGTCCTGGGGTGAGAGGAGTATAATAGAAGTAGTCCTGGGGGGAGAGGAGTATAATAGGAGGAGTAGTCATGGGGGAAGAGCAGGATAATAGGAGGAGTAGTCCTGGAGAAAGAGGAGTATAATAGGAGGAGTAGTCCTGGGGGAGAGGAGGACAATAGGTGGAATAGTCCTGGGGGGAGAGGAGTAAAAAAGAAGTAGTCCTGGGGGGAGAGGAGTATAATAGAAGTAGTCCTGGGGGTAGAGGAGTATAATAGGAGGAATAGTCCTGGGGGGAGAGGAGGATAATAGGAGGAGGAGTCCTGGGGGAGAGGAGTATAATAGCAGGAGTTGTCCTGGGGGAGAGGAGTATAATAGGAGGAGTAGTTCTGGGGAGAGAGGAGTATAATAGGAGGAGTAGTCCTGGGGAGAGAGGAGTATAATAGGAGGAGTAGTCCTGGGGGGAGAGGAGGATAATAGGAGGAGTAGTCCTGGAGGTGAGGAGTATAATAGGAGGAGTAGTCCTGGTGGGAGAGGAGTATAATAGGAGGAGCATTCCTGGGGGAAGAGGAGTATAATAGGAGGAGGAGTCCTGGGGGAGAGGAGGATAATAGGAGAAGTATTCCTGGGGGGAGAGGAGGATAATAGGAGAAGTAGTCCTGGTGGGAGAGGAGGATAATAGGAGGAGTAGTCCTGGGGAGAGGAGGATAATAGGAGGAGGAGTCCTGGGGGAGAGGAGGATAATAGCAAGAGTAGTCCTGCGGGGAGAGGAGGATAATAGGAGGAGTAGTCCTGGGGGGAGAGGTGTCTAATAGGTGGAGTAGTCCTAGGGGAAGAGGAGTCTAATAGGAGGAGTAGTCCTGGGGGGAAAGGAGTCTAATAGGAGGAGTATTCCTGGGGGGGAGAAGAATAATAGGAGGAGTAGTCCTGGGGGGAGAGCAGGATAATAGGAGTAGTCCTGGGGAGAAAGGAGGATAATAGAAGGAGTTGTCCTGGGGTGAGAGGAGTATAATAGAAGTAGTCCTTTGGGGAGAAGAATAATAGGAGGAGTAGTCCTGGGGAGAAAGGAGGATAATAGGAGGAGTAGTCCTGGGGGAGAGGAGGATAATAGGAGGAGTAGTCCTGGGGGGAGAGGAGTCTAATAAAAGGAGTAGTCCTGGGGGATGAGGAGTATAATAAGAGGAGTATTCCTGGGGGGAGAGGAGGATAATATTATTAGTCGTCCTGGGGGTGAGGAGTCTAATAGGAGGAGTAGTCATGGGGGGAGAGGAGTATAATAGGTGGAGTAGTCCTGGGGAGAGAGGAGCATAATAGGAGGAGTAGTCCTGGGGAGAGAAGAGTCTAATAGGAGGAGTAGTCCTAGGGTGAAAGCAGGATAATAGGAGGAGTAGTCCTGGGGGGAGAGGAGTATAATAGAAGTAGTCCTGGGGAGAGAGGAGTATAATAGGAGGAGTAGTCCTGGGGGGAGAGCAGGATAATAGGAGTAGTAGTCCTGGGGAGAAAGGAGTATAATAGGAGGAGTAGTCCTGGGGGAGAGGAGGATAATAGGAGGAGTAGTCCTGGGGGGAGAGGAGTATAATAGAGGGAGTATTCCTGGGGGGAGAGGAGGATAATAGGATTAGTCGTCCTGGGGGTGAGGAGTCTAATAGGAGGAGTAGTCCTGGGGGGAGAGTTGTATAATAGGAGGAGTAGACCTGGGGAGAGAGGAGGATAATAGGAGGAGTAGTCCTGGGGAGAGAGGAGGATAATAGGAGGAGTAGTCCTGGGGAGAGAGGAGGATAATAGGAGGAGTAGTCCTGGGGAGAGAGGAGGATAATAGGAGGAGTAGTCCTGGGGGGAGAGGAGTCTAATAGGAGGAGTATTCCTGGGGGGAGAGGAGGATAATAGGAGGAGTAGTCCTGGGGGGAGAGGAGGATAATAGGAGGAGTTGTCCTGGGGGAGAGGAGTCTAATAGGAGTATTCCTGGGGGGAGAGAAGGATAATAGGAGGAGTAGTCCTGGGGGTGAGGAGTCTAATAGGAGGAGTAGTCCTGGGGAGAGAGGAGGATAGTAGGAGGAGTAGTCCTGGGGGGAGAGGAGGATAATAGGAGGAGTAGTCCTCGGGGGGAGAAGAATAATAGGAGGAGTAGTCCTGGGGGGAGAGGAGGACAATAGGAGGAGTAGTCCTGGGGGAAGAGGAGTATAATAGGAGGAGTAGTCCTGGGGAGAAAGGAGGATAATAGGAGGAGTAGTCCTGGGGGGAGAGGAGGATAATAGGTGGAGTAGTCCTGGGGGGAGAGGATTATAATTGAAGTAGTCCTGGGGGAGAGGAGTATAAAAGGAGGATTAGTCCTGGGGGGAGAGCAGGATAATAGGAAGAGTAGTCCTGGGGAGAAAGGAGGATAATAGGAGGAGTAGTCCTCTGGGGAGAGGAGGAAAATAGGTGGAGTAGTCCTGGGGGGAGAGGAGTATAATAGGAGGAGTAGTCCGGGGGGAGAACAGGATAATAGGAGGAGTAGTCCTGGGGGGAGAGGAGGATAATAGGAGGAGTAGTCCTGGGGGGAGAGGAGGATAATAGGAGGAGTAGTCCTGGGGGATAAGAGTCTAATAGGGGGAGTAGTCCTGGGGGGAGAGGAGGATAATAGGAGGAGTAGTCCTGGGGGGTGAGAAGTATAATAGGAGGAGTAGTCCTGGGGGGAGAGGAGTATAATAGGAGGAGTAGTCCTGGGGAGAGAGGAGTATAATAGGAGGAGTAGTCCTGGGGAGAGAGGAGCATAGTAGGAGGAGTAGTCCTGGGGAGAGAGGAGGATAATAGGAGGAGTAGTCCTAGGGGGTGAGGAATATAATAGGAGGAGTAGTCCTGGGGGGAGAGGAGGATAATAGGAGTAGTCCTGGGGGGAGAGGAGGATAATAGGAGGAGTAGTCCTGGGGGAAGAGGAGTCTAATAGGAGGAGTATTCCTGGGGGGAGAGGAGGATAATAGGAGGAGTAGTCCTGGGGGGTGAGGAGTATAATAGGAGGAGTAGTTGTCGCGGGCGGGGAGGAGGGTGTCAGCACACTACGCTCACCCCTTCTGCTCGGGTCCGGCGGTTGCTGCTCAGTGGTGGCTCGAGCTGTGGGCCGGATCCCGGGGGTTCTCGAGCGGCACTCCTCGCCCGTGAGTGAAAGGGGGTTGTTGGGTGTGGGGATTGTTTATTGTCCGTGACGCCACCCACGGTTGTGGTGATTTCACCACCGCTGCTCAATATGGGGATCCCGGGGATGGTGATGCGGAGCAGCCAGGTGTTGTGTTGCCCCTCCGTGGGTAGGGGTTGTTGATCCCGGGGCCCGGTGATGAGATGGGAGATGCAGGGCCTGGTGGGCGCAGGGACGCGGGGGCAGCGCTGTGCCTTGCGGCACTGTGGTACTCACTCAGCCTGAGACGTTGACACAGTTTTACGGTAAACCACACGGCTGGAAAGACGGTTCCCACGGACGGCTGCACTTGCTCTCCCAGTAGGTGACGGTGATGTCCCTTTTCCTTGCACCTTTGTTTCTGTGTTGGTAGCGATGGGTTCCCACTGGTAACCCGCTCCCCGGCTTCAAGCTGGACCGGAGGAGCTCTACTCTTTGCCCGCAGGCGCTGGCCCTGAGAAACTGGTGCCCTGGCGGTGGCGGTGTTTCTGCTACAATGGTTGGGCTGTTGCCTTCAATCGGGACTTGGTTGTTGGGGGATCTACGTCCCCTCCACTGACGGATTCGGCACATTATGGCGACTCCTAGCCTTGCCGGGGTCCGAGAGGCCCCTGCCCTGGTGCTGACTGTCCTTTGGTACACTGCTCCAGACCGCCGGGCCACTACCCGTCCGCGGTCCTTCCAGGAACTTCCAAACGGTCCCCCTCCAGACAGTCAACGCCGTTGCTGACCTTGCTGACCCTGTCCTGCACACAGCTGGACTCTCTTCAGGCTTTCTTTCTGTCACCTTTCACCTTCCTTCAACTTCTCCTACTCCTCCTTTACCACTTCCACTTCACTTCCCTCTCTAGATTCCACTCCACTCTAGCCCTCAGTTAGACTTCAACTGCAGGTTCTTCCCGCCTCCAGAGCTGTGAACTCCTCGGTGAGCGGAGCCAACCGCCTGGCCCACCCCCTGGTGTGAACATCAGCCTCTGGAGGAAGGCAACAAGGATTTTAGTTTAGCTTTGGTGTTCCTAACTGGGGTGTAGGGTGTGTTGGTGCAATGACCTGTGACCCCTGGCTTGCCCAGGGCGTCACATTCCCCCTTAGCAAAATGCAGACCGTCCGCGGGCTGCCCGTCCAACACCGGTTTTATTTTTCTGCAAAATATAACATTGTAAACGGTAACATATATACATTTTTAATAATTCTTCCCATAACGGGAGGCACTTTTCTTAAACGTTGCAAACGGTTTACGGTTACGGTTTCCGCTCTCTTCCACCCAAGCAACTTGGCCCTGATGCTGCCCCTAAAGCCCAGGCAGCACCCCTTGACCCACAGTCCAGCACAAGTCACCCGAGCGAGATCTGTCCTTCCCCTCCAGAGGGTAGCCACCGGTTCCTTTGGTGGCTGGGCCCCAGCCTGCTCTGCTGATGGCCCTCCCTCCAACCTGCCTCTCCGGAGGCGGCAATGCGGAAAACGGTAACGGTAAACAACTTATTTACAAGCCACTTTATGTTTGTGGTTGCCCTGCAAGTTCACGGGCTTGTCCATGGATAGTTCCCATGCAAACTTTTTAAACGGTCCCCACTGGGACAACGGTGCCGGCTCCGGCCGGTTGCAAATCACTTTTTGACAATCAGGTTACTGTTCGGTAATCATCTTATCATCAGCAGAACTTTCAAACAAACAACTCAATGGTGGTCCCAACGGGGACTGGACAACGGTGCCCCGCTGCCCTACTCCAGGCCTTCAGCTTCATCCGAGGGAGGGGGTGCAGGACTCACTCTGCTCTCCTGGCTGCCCCGCAGTTTCACATCCAGGGCAAACCACCCCCTCTCTCCGCAGTGTCGGGTGTACTGAACAAGGTCTCCCGGCATTAGGTTGCGGCCGGGATGCTCCTCAGGCAGGTGGGCATTCACATCCCGCCGGGCTACAAACACTTCGGCCTCCAGGCCCGGTTCATAGATAAACCCGTAGCCCCGGCGGACATCAAACCGCCTCACCTGCCCCTCGTACAGCGGACCCCGGACACGGAACGTGGCCTGGCGGAGATTCTCCTTCTCCCGGATAGCTCGGGCCACCAGCTCGGCCTTCTTCCTCTCCCTCTCTCCGATCTCCAGGCCCAGCGGTACCGGCTCCCTATCCCAATACGGCGCTGCTGTGAGCTCCGGCGCACGGGTCGGGCCCCGCGGGACATTCTGGAAGTTGCCCACTGTCAGGAATCTGGGCGGCGTGTCCCGCGGTGTCTTGGCCTTGGGCGCTGCCTTACAGCAACAACCCGGCGCTACCTCAGCCGAGGTGTGGGGGATGGGCATAGGGGCTTTCCGCTGCTGGGCCTTCGGCTCGGAGTGGGTCATCGGCCCCGGCTCGGGGGACGTTTCAGGGGATGCCTCCGGTTCGACCTTCGGAATCTTCCACGGCAACACCTCCGGTTTACTACGGGCTCCGGCTACAGGTTGGCCCGCCTGGGCGGGGACGCTGGGTATTGCTACCGGTTGCGGTGGTAGCAGGCCTAATGGCCTTCAACTTCTCCTACTCTTCCTTTACCACTTCCACTTCACTTCCCTCTCTAGACTCCACTCCACTCTAGCCCTCAGCTAGACTTCAACTGCAGGTTCTTCCCGCCTCCAGAGCTGTGAACTCCTCGGTGGGCGGAGCCAACCGCCTGGCCCACCCCCTGGTGTGAACATCAGCCTCTGGAGGAAGGCAACAAGGATTTTAGTTTAGCTTTGGTGTTCCTAACTGGGGTGTAGGGTGTGTTGGTGCAATGACCTGTGACCCCTGGCTTGCCCAGGGCGTCACATAGTCCTGGGGGGGAGAGGAGGATAATAGGAGTAGTCCTGGGGGGAGAGGAGGATAATAGGAGGAGTAGTCCTGGGGGGGAGAGGAGTCTAATAGGAGGAGTTTTTCTGGGGGGAGAGGAGGATAATAGGAGGAGTATTCCTGGGGGGAGAGGAGGATAATAGGAGAATTAGTCCTGGGGGGAGAGGAGGATAATAGGATGAGGAGTCCTGGGGGAGAGGAGGATAATAGGAGGAGTAGTCCTGGGGGGAGAGGAGTATAATAGGAGGAGTAGTCCTGGGGAGAGAGGAGGATAATGGGAGGAGTAGTCCTGGGGGGAGAGGAGGATAATAGGAGGAGTAGTCCTGGGGGAGAGGCGGATAATAGGAGGAGTAGTCCTGAGGAGAGAGCAGGATAATAGGAGAATTAGTCCTGGGGAGAAAGGAGGATAAGCATGGTACACATCAGGTAAGTGTGTCGCCCTGGGCAAGCCAGGGGACACAGGTCACAACACCACCACACCCCACACTCCAGGTAGGCACATCTGCTAACCTACAAATCCTTGTTGCCTTCCTCCAGGAGTCTGTGATGCACACCAGGGGGTGGGCCAGGTGGTTGGCTCCGCCCACCGAGGAGCTCACAACTCTGGAGGCATGAAGTTACCAGGCAGAAAGCTCAGGGAGGAGGAAGTGGAAGGAGTGAGAAGGCCCAGGCAGGGCAAGTGTGAGGAGCTAAAGTGAGAGTTAGCAGAGAAGGAAAGAAAAGTGGAAAAGGAGGAAAGCAAGTGAGGTGGCAAGAGGAAAGGAAAGCCTGAGAGCCCAGCGGTGTGTAGGGCTAGAACAGCAAGGTCAGCGACGGCGGTGACTGTCCGGAGGGGGACCGTTTGGAAGTTCCTGGAAGGACCCCGTTGGCTGTGTGCCCGGTGGTCTGGAGCAGTGTTCCGAAAGACAGTCAGCACCAGGGCAGGGGCCTCTCGGACCCCGGCAAGGCTAGGAGTCGCCAAATTTGCAGAATCCGTCAGTGAAGGGGACGTAGATTCCCCCAACAACCAAGTCCCGATTGAAGGTAACAGTCCAACCTGTACAGCAGAGGCACCGCCACCGCCAGGGCACCAGTCTCTGAGGGCCAGCGCCTGCGGGCAAAGTGTAGTGCTCCTCCGGCCCAGCTTGAAGCCGGGGAGCGGGTTACCGGTGGGGACCCATCGCAACCATCCGTACATACAGGTGCAAGGAAGAGGGACATCACCGTCACCTACCGGGGAAGCAAAGCAGCCGTCTGTGGGACCGTCCTACCAGCCGTTTGGTTTACCGTACAAACTGTGTCCAAGTCTCAGGCTGAGTGAGTACCATAGTGCCGCAAGGCACAGCGCTGCCCCCGCGTCCCTGCGCCCACCAGGCCCTGCACCTCACAAGCCATCACCGGGCCCCGGGATCACCAACCCCTACCCACGGAGGGGCAACACAACACCTGGCTGCTCCCCATCACCATCCCCGGGATCCCCGCATTGAGCAGCGGTGGTGCTACACATCACCACAACCGTGGGTGGCGTCACGGACATTATCCCAACACCCCAAACAACCCCCCTTTCACTCACGGGCGAGGAGTGCCACTCGAGAAACCCCGGGATCCGGCCCACCGCTCGAGCCACCACTGAGCAGCTGCCGGACCCGAGCAGAAGGGGTGAGCGCGGTGTGCTGACACCCTCCTCCCCGCCCGCGACAACTTGGCGTCACGAACAGGATCTTACCGCTCTGCCGTCTGGTAGAGGTGCGCCTTGTTACCGCCGGAGGTATCCGGCAGAAAAATTTCAGAAGCCACCATCTTTGGCGCGAAAAGTTCCCGCTCGAGCGTCTTCTCGAGCAGTAGAGGCGCGAAGGCCAAAACCCCGCCCCGAGAGAGGAGGGGCCGGAAAGAGCTAAGGGGGACGCGATGGCGGCCGGCCGCATGTGAGCGCGGCTGTGGAGGCAGGGACGCCAGGACCCTGCGGCCATTTATTGGTTCCTGGAAGAGGCAGCTGCTAAAGATGCTGAGTCCGACCAACAACACCGTGGTCCCCGCGCCCGGCATGGCGGCGTGGGTGGAAGTCCGGACCGCCCAGCTAAGCAGCCGTCTGCAGGTCCGCATGCAGCTCCTCCTGGAGGAGTGGGAGGCCGACATGGTGGAAGTGGTGGCTGCTGTGTGGAGATGCGAGGCGGAGGAAGATTTGGAGGAGCGGGTAAGAGACCCATGTCCCTGTATTCCCGAGGGATCGGCCGCTGCGGCTGAGGGGCCCGGTCTACACCCGTTCACCTTGCTGCCTCTCCCGCTACCCGCGTTAGCTGCTGCTGCCCCGCCACTAGGCCCGCTACCACCACCACCGGTAGCGGTACCCTGCCAATCCGCCCCGGCGGACCGACCTGCAGCAGAAGCTCATGACCACCCTGAACCGCTTCTATGGAAGAAGCCAAAGGCTGAGCCCGTCAGCAAAGATGCACCGGAGGCACGGCGGGGATGCAGCTGCCAGGAGGCAGAGGAGGCCATGTCACAGCGGGGTCCCTCATTACTGAAGGTGCCGGTCGTAGCCGACACGGAGGGACTCTGACTGGGTCCGTCCCCCGCACACGCTGAACCGGAGCAAACAGAAAGTACTCCCGGCTGGGAGCGGCGGCAACAGCAGCTGCGCAGGGAGATCGATGCCCGAGAGGGGTGTAGAGCGGATGTGCATGCCCGCATGTATATGGAAAAAGATCGCCTGCAGCGAGCTACCATTGGGGTCCAGAGCGGTGCACCATGTAAAGGTGGCACTAGAGCCCCACGAGTGAGAATGGACTGCTGAGCCGCAAAAGGCAGCGGAGTGCCGCTGCACAGTCCCCGTTGGGACCACCTGCTTGTTTGTTGAAAAAGTTTGAAAGTTTGCCAAAGTTGAAAGATGATGAAAAATGATTATCCGAGTTTTCACCTGATTCACCGTGTGATTTGCAACCGGCTGGAGCCGGCACCGTTGTCCCCGTGGGGACCGTTTAAAGTTTAAAAATGCATGGGAACTAGCCATGGACAAGCCCGTGAACTCTGCAGGGCAACCACAAACGTTAGTGGCTTGTAAATATGTTGGGTACCGTTACCGTTTCCGCAATGCCGCCTCCGGAGAGGCAGGTTGGAGGGAGGGCCCTGAGCAGAGCAGGCCAGGGCCCAGCCACCAAAGGAACCGGTGGCTACCCTCTGGAGGGAAGGACAGATCCCGCTCGGGTACCGTGTGCTGGACTGTGGGTCAAGGGGTGCTGCCTGGGTTTTAGGGGCAGCATCAGGGCCAGGTTACTTGGGTGGGAGAGAGCGGAAACCGTGACCGTATACCGTTGAAACGTTAAAAGAAAATGTGCCTCCCGTCTTGGGAAGAGTTTATTAAAAATGTATGTATGTTATGTTTAACCCTGTTATCCCCTTTTTACAGAAAAATAAAACCGGTGTAGGACGGCAGCCCGCGGACGGTCTGCGTTTTGCTAAGGGGGAATGTGTCGCCCTGGGCAAGCCAGGGGACACAGGTCACAACACCACCACACCCCACACTCCAGGTAGGCACATCTGCTAACCTACAAATCCTTGTTGCCTTCCTCCAGGAGTCTGTGATGCACACCAGGGGGTGGGCCAGGCGGTTGGCTCCGCCCACCGAGGAGCTCACAACTCTGGAGGCAGGAAGTTACCAGGCAGAAAGCTCAGGGAGGAGGAAGTGGAAGGAGTGAGAAGGCCCAGGCAGGGCAAGTGTGAGGAGCTAAAGTGAGAGTTAGCAGAGAAGGAAAGAAAAGTGGAAAAGGAGGAAAGCAAGTGAGGTGGCAAGAGGAAAGGAAAGCCTGAGAGCCCAGCGGTGTGTAGGGCTAGAACACCAAGGTCAGCGACGGCGGTGACTGTCCGGAGGGGGACCGTTTGGAAGTTCCTGGAAGGACCCCGTTGGCTGTGTGCCCGGTGGTCTGGAGCAGTGTTCCGAAAGACAGTCAGCACCAGGGCAGGGGCCTCTCGGACCCCGGCAAGGCTAGGAGTCGCCAAATTTGCAGAATCCGTCAGTGAAGGGGACGTAGATTCCCCCAACAACCAAGTCCCGATTGAAGGCAACAGTCCAACCTGTACAGCAGAGGCACCGCCACCGCCAGGGCACCAGTCTCTGAGGGCCAGCGCCTGCGGGCAAAGTGTAGTGCTCCTCCGGCCCAGCTTGAAGCCGGGGAGCGGGTTACCGGTGGGGACCCATCGCAACCATCCGTACATACAGGTGCAAGGAAGAGGGACATCACCGTCACCTACCGGGGAAGCAAAGCAGCCGTCTGTGGGACCGTCCTACCAGCCGTTTGGTTTACCGTACAAACTGTGTCCAAGTCTCAGGCTGAGTGAGTACCATAGTGCCGCAAGGCACAGCGCTGCCCCCGCGTCCCTGCGCCCACCAGGCCCTGCACCTCACAAGCCATCACCGGGCCCCGGGATCACCAACCCCTACCCACGGAGGGGCAACACAACACCTGGCTGCTCCCCATCACCATCCCCGGGATCCCCGCATTGAGCAGCGGTGGTGCTACACATCACCACAACCATGGGTGGCGTCACGGACATTATCCCAACACCCCAAACAACCCCCCTTTCACTCACGGGCGAGGAGTGCCGCTCGAGAAACCCCGGGATCCGGCCCACCGCTCGAGCCACCACTGAGCAGCTGCCGGACCCGAGCAGAAGGGGTGAGCGCGGTGTGCTGACACCCTCCTCCCCGCCCGCGACATAAGTATTCAAAGAGACAGTGCTGGGTCACTTGTTGGTCTCCTGCTGTGCAGCACGCATCAGCGTGTGACAGCGGGAGACCAACGATGTGAATGGTCAGGGAGCGGGCATACGCTGGTAACCATGCTACACAATATTAGCCGATGTGTACCATGGTTACCAGCGTACCCCGCCCCCCGCACGCACGGGAGCCCACAAAAGTGTACACCGGCAACTCCAGCAATGCGAGGGTATGTGTCGGCTGGCTTGCCGGCGTACGCTGGTGTGGGCTCCCGGGGGTACAGCACTCACCTGGGAGTCGGGGCTCCGTGTTGGTTCGGGGAATGCGTGCGGGTGGCGGGGCCAGAGCGAGCGTGCAATGCGTGAGGAGGGCGGGGCGTGGCCGAGTTGCAAATGCGTGCAGGGGGCCGGGGCGAGAGGCCAATCCGTGTGGGGGGCGGAGCCTGGGCGAGCGGCCAATCCGTCTGGGGGGCGGAGCCTGGGCGAGCGGCCAATCCATGCGGGGGGCGGAGCCGAGGCAAGGCGAGCGAGAGCGTGGCCGAGTTGCCAATGCGTGCAGGGGGCCGGGGCGAGAGGCCAATCCGTGTGGGGGGCGGAGCCTGGGCGAGCGGCCAATCTGTGCGGGGGGGCGGAGGCGAGGCGAGCGGCCAATGAGACGCTTGTCATGGTAACGTCAGAATTTTGGAGCAAGACAGACAGACAGAATAAGGCAATTATATATATAGATTAGCAAGCCGGCTTATTGGCGATAATAATTAATATTGGCGCTAGTACTTCTACAGTGTCGATATAGCAGGTTCTTGGCCATCCTCTTCTTCTTTGGCTACTGACCGATCCAGGCATGAAGTCAACTGATCATAATAAGCTAATTTCTGTTTGGGACCCTTATGGTTCAAACTCCAAAGTGACACTAATAACAGGGCCACTTTTAGCTGAACCCAGACCTCATACTGCCTTGTTATAATCCTACGTTGTACAATGGGGCCGTCAGTGCACCCAACTCTCAAAAGGAGGCCATCTTAAAGAGCCATCAAACCCCCACCACATCCTAGCAAGATTTCAATTCTTATCCATGAGCATTGCCATGTATGTATAAATTCAAGTAAATGAGGATAAACAGCAATACCAGACATAATCACTAGATGATAGTCTGCAAAAAGCAAAATTCATAATGTGAAACAGCAGTTTAAGGACAATATGGCAACATTCTAAGTAAGGTTTCCATGTCCTACTGGAGCACAAACCCTGAAGATTATTTTTCTTTTTAATGAGCAGAATCCATTTATGAATATTTTATTAGATTAAATTAGACACTTTTTTTTCAGATGAAACCATTTATTATATTTGTGATTTGGTTATAGAGATGAATGACTACCCTATGGTTAGATGAGCAGAGATTTTCCATCTTCTCTGGCAAAATATACCAGACAGTTGAGGATTATTATGATGTCTTCCACTATGTCTCTTGGCATGCACTCATTTATCATCTTCTTTAGGTATTGGGGGTCATTATAGGAGGAAAGATCTTCGGTTTTTGCATGTCTATCCTTCGTTATCCCATAGGTGTTGACTATGTACTCTGTAAAGTGTGGGTGCACTGTTGGGTTGTAGCCAAATTTCCTCAACTCATCCATGGTGTGATTGTAGCGCTGGTTCAACTCATATCTTAATTTCTGATTAACTTTTCCAGTCGCTGGAATTGTGGTCACCTGTAATCATAATATAGACCTTTAATATACTGGGGTAATCACAATATGGATTGGCTATTATAGCTAAGATCGGCAAATCTATTGACAAACACATTTCTGCCTGGCTAAGCTTTTATTATTCAAGGTGATGGCTCATTTTGCCATCATGCCATAATGAAGGCCTTGTCTACTTTTCCATATTCTACTACATGTAGATGCAATTTTGTTTGAAGAATTCACACAGTGACCACTTTACTACATTTTAAAAAAAATAAAAATAAAAAAATATAATAAAAATCTCATTTTTTTAATAGTAACTTTAGTTTTCTCACCTGTATAATCTTCTCCTTTATATTTGGTACTCGGTATCCATACATTCGTTGTTGCTCCAGAAAGATGGCACACAGAATCCGGCGGTCCAGCTGAAAGGCCAGCTCTCCGACAATGCGCTGACACTTCTTAATGTTTTCAAGGTCTATAAAAGTTCAATAGTAAAATTAGGGTTAGTGAAATCCCTACAATGACATATATTGAGAATGTAGATATAAGAATTGTCACCTAGGTGTGGGCCTGTATTGACCATTTGTGCTTCTTCTCTGAGGTCTAGAACATATAAATAATATTAAAATTAGTTGTACGTAATAAACATTAATGATAAAACTCCCTTGATAATAACCATACACCAGGAATGAGATAAACAGGTATCAGTCATACCCAGGGCTTGGAGCCTGAGGGCGCCCGACAGGTTCTACTGCTACAAAACTAGACCTACAAATCATGAATAGATATGGTGGACATCCCCCTTATAGTTAATCCATGATAAACCCTGAATGATAAGATCTACCTAAACATTTCAGGTTCTATCTAAACAATTCATGGTCATAAATCATCATAATTATGTTCTTGGACAAATGCAATTGTTCAAAAATGTGGAGTAATATATGAAATATCAAATATTAAGAAAATACTAAAATAATAAACATAACTCACAATGATGTTGTGATATTTCTGCATTTTTTTTCTCTTTCATGCCTAGAATACAAAAAATAGTAATCTGTATCTCCATGTCTGGCTTCCTATCACTTATACAAGAGAATGAACTGAAGGTAAAAAATGTGTTCACCAATCAAAACCATTCTATACATTGTTTCTCCAGATTCTACCAATCTCATTAGGAAATGTTAACATCAGCCCATTACAAATTCTGATTTGGTGGAAACTCCTTTGTGTTATCCCAGTTTTACCATTGTGGTCTTTCTTGTGTTGTCCAGGAGGTGTTATAATTTGAGCTTTTCTTTCATGTTCTTTTAAAGTACAGCGAAGCTCCACGTTCTCCTGCATTAGCCCCATCAGTTTGCGCAGCTTCGCATTCTCTTTTAGTAGACGCAAACTCTCGGTGTTGAAGGCTTCTTCATCACCAGAATATAAACCAGGATTGTCCATGTTGTAATTAGTAGAAGTTCCTGAAAACATCTTCACAGAAATTCTTCACCAGGTGAATGTCTGAGATGGAACACTGGGGAAACCTAATATTGTAAGTTCTGTGATGTCACCGGCAGCGTCACTGAGACCTGATAATGAGCTCATCGGTCATTGCAGGCAATAGGAATGTACCACATTGGAACAATAAGTACATGACTTGTATTGTGTGACCACGGGAATAACAATTTAACAGTATTAATTATAGAAAAATGAGAAACCAGTGCAATAAAAATGTTTTCTTTTGTAGGTTCCGTTTTGTTTTTTTTGTCCTCCATTCAGGTTTAAAAATCTCAACCTATTTATTCATTGCATCCCAATAGTCTATATTTTTTGGTCTTCACTTAGATGGGTATTACTAACAGGGTAATTATGCAAAGTAGTCTAAAGACACTCACCCCCATCCCCCAGGGAATCCTATGAGCAACACCCCTTTGATAAAGACCATAAACATTAGTATAATGAGCACACCAAATAAAATGGCCAAAATCTCTGCAACTGCATGGTGGATTTAAAATAAAAAAAAATCTACAAAATACGCATGGGAGCAGCAAGAGTAACACAATAGTAAAAATTGGCAATTTTTGACCTAGTGAGAGGTTTTCATTAAGATGATGTGACAGAATATACCTATTATTAAAATTTACATTTTATTGATATGCATTAAAAGCTAAACTCAAAACAAAGAATAAATTCACAAAGTGAAGGTTGCCGAAATACCATTAGTTTCCTAATCAATCTCCATGAAACACTAGAGAGGTGAGGGGTATACAAGCTTGTTATTCAAATAGCTTAGACCAGGGGTCTCAAACTCGGCTGGGTGTATGGGCCGCACACAGGAAAAAAATAATTTTAGGGGCCGCATTCCTTTCAGGAGAAAGTGACATTGGTAGTGGTACCATTTTTTTCTTTCTATACACCCTTGAATCACTGTTTTTGAACATTTTTCATTTGTCCATTATAACAAATGTGTAGTGTATACATACATACATACATACACACTTTTTTTTACATTTTTTCCCCTTTTTGTAAGTAATACAGTTTTACAATAACCACCGCATAGTAATTTTGGCCAACATCTTGTAGTAATGTGCCCCATCTTGTTTCCCATTCTGTAAAAATGTGTGCATCCTTGTCCCCTTGTAGCAATGTGCCCCAGCCTCAGCTAACACACACACACACACACACACACACCCTGTGCAGCCTCAGCACACCCCCCCCCCCACCCTGTGCAGCCTCAGCTAACACACACACACACCCCCCCACCCTGTGCAGCCTCAGCTAACACACACACACCCCCCCACCCTGTGCAGCCTCAGCTAAGACACACACACACCCCCACCCTGTGCAGCCTCAGCTAACACACACACCCCCACCCTGTGCAGCCTCAGCTAACACACACACACACCCCCACCCTGTGCAGCCTCAGCTAACACACACACACCCACCCTGTGCAGCCTCAGCTAAAACACACACACACACCCCCACCCTGTGCAGCCTCAGCTAAAACACACACACACACCCCCCCTTTGCAGCCTCAGCTAAAACACACACACCCCCCCACCCTGTGCAGCCTCAGCTAATACACACCCCCCCCACCCTGTGCAGCCTCAGCTAATACACCCCCCCACCCTGTGCAGCCTCAGCTAATACACACCCCCCCCACCCTGTGCAGCCTCAGCTAATACACCCCCCCACCCTGTGCAGCCTCAGCTAATACACACCCCCCCACCCTGTGCAGCCTCAGCTAATTCACCCCCCCCCCACCCTGTGCAGCCTCAGCTAATACACATCCCCCCACCCTGTGCAGCCTCAGCTAATACACATCCCCCCACCCTGTGCAGCCTCAGCTAATACACATCCCCCCACCCTGTGCAGCCTCAGTAATACACATCGCTAATACACATCCCCCCACCCTGTGCAGCCTCAGCTAACACACATCCCCCCACCCTGTGCAGCCTCAGCTAACACACATCCCCCCACCCTGTGCAGCCTCAGCTAACACACATCCCCCCACCCTGTGCAGCCTCAGCTAACACACATCCCCCCACCCTGTGCAGCCTCAGCTAATACACATCCCCCCACCCTGTGCAGCCTCAGCTAACACACATCCCCCCACCCTGTGCAGCCTCAGCTAACACACATCCCCCCACCCTGTGCAGCCTCAGCTAACACACATCCCCCCACCCTGTGCAGCCACAGCTAACACACATCCCCCGACCCTGTGCAGCCTCAGCTAACACACATCCCCCCACCCTGTGCAGCCTCAGCTAATACACATCCCCCCACCCTGTGCAGCCTCAGCTAATACACATCCCCCCACCCTGTGCAGGCTCAGCTAATACACATCCCCCCACCCTGTGCAGCCTCAGCTAATACACATCCCCCCACCCTGTGCAGCCTCAGCTAATACACATCCCCCCACCCTGTGCAGCCTCAGCTAACACACACACACACACACACACACACACGAAAACATTCTTCTCACCTGCTGTCAGCGGCATGCAGGCACGTGGACTCGGTGAAGCCTCAGCTACCACACACACACAGTGCAGCCTCAGCCAGCAACAGAACCACACACACACACACAGTGCAGCCTCAGCCAGCAACAGAACCACACACACACACACACACACAAACACACGGCATGACACACACACACACACACACAGTGCAGCCTCAGCCAGCAACACAGAACCCCACACACACGAAAACATTCTTCTCACCTGCTGTCAGCGGCACGCAGGCACGTGGACTCGGTAATGATCACAGCTGCTGTCATCGCTGAACTTACGGCCGGCGCGTGCAGAGCAGTTCTCACTGCACAACAGCCACTGGCCAATCACAGGCAATCATCTGAGGTCATATGCAGCAGGTGCTTGCCTCTGATTGGCAGGCGGCTGTTATTGCGTTCTGCAGCGAGAACTTCACTGTGCGCGGCAAAGACAAAACTGTAGGCTGAAATAAATAACTGGCGGCTGCGGCCCCTGCACCGGTCGCCATCTTTACCAGGTCCACGGGCCTGCGGGCCGCAAGAAGCCACCTGAAGGGCCGCATGCGGCCCGCGGGCCGCGTGTTTGAGACCCCTGGCTTAGACAATCGACACAGATAAAGCGGAAAAAAGATTTTGTTAACTTTTCCTTATTGTTACCCTTTTGGAATATATTCCTGCCTACCAATGGAGTACATCCTTACTTAACCGATGCCCCCATTCCTCGGCGGCTCTCCCTTTCCTTCACCCTTGCTTTCGCTCTCTGCGACTGTTTTTCAGCCACCAAACAAGCGGGATTGCCTGCCAACCACAGCAATGCCGTAGCCATGTTGGCTACTGGTATTGTTGTAATTGGCCAGCATGCTGCACTTCAGAGAGACTTGATGTAGGAAGAAGAGCTTAGATTAAAGCAGGCATATAGGCAGGGTTGTACACTTGCATCCTTAAGTGGCTTTCATGTGGCACCAAAAAGTGTTTTTAGCCTTGTTTATTGTAATAAATAAATAAAGAATAAAAAAAAAATTATGTGGGGTCCCCCTTTATTTTGATCACCTGCCAAGATAAAGCAGACCAGTGCAGGCTAGTATTACTCGGCTGGCAAGGTCCATGGTTATGTGGCCCTGCTGAGCCTAAAATAGCCTAGCCACCCCATAATTCACGCATCACATTAGTTGCACCAATTCTGACACTTTTCCGCAGCTCTTCCCAGTTGCTCTGGTACATTGCTAATCGAGGTAACGGTTTATGGGTTGATTTCAGCTGCGTAGTGTCAGCTCTCATCCAACCCAGTGGTTAATAATGGAAAGGAGTCTAGTAGACACCCCCATTACTGACCCAATAAGTATAATAGGAATAAATCCTCACACACAGAAAAATATAGTTTACTTGAATAAAGGCAAAAATAGAAGAATAGAAAAAAAACCCATGAATATCCAACACAATCAATGGTGTAGTGTTCCCACGAAATCCCCTGAATTTTTACTTCAATCTATGAGAAATATTGGGCCTGGCATTGACCAGCAGTGACTCTAGAGGTCATGCCCAATCAGTGCCTGAGCCACAATTTCTTAGCGCGGTGACATCACTGAGATCAAACAAGTTGGGGTCAAACAGGAAAACACCTATTCTAATGGGTACTTTAAACGCTGCGACATCGCTAGCATTTGCTAGCGATGTCGAGCGCGATTGCACCCGCCCCATTGTACGGCCGATATGTGGTGATCGCTGCTGTAGCGAACGTTATCGCTACGGCAGCGTCACGCGCACATACCTGCTCTGCGACGTTGCTGTAACCGGCGAACCGCCTCCTTTCTAAGGGTGCGAACCGCTCACAGTTCAGCGTCACAGCGACGTCACAACAGCGTCACTGAACCTAAACCGCCTCCCAATAGAAAAGGAGGGGAGGAGATGAGCGACCGGAACATCCCGCCCACCTCTTTCCTTCCTCCTTTTCCGGTGGACGCAGGTAAGGAGATGTTTGTCGTTCTAGCGGCATCACACACAGCGATGTGTGCTGCCGCAGGAACGACAAACAACATTGTACCTGCAGCAACACCGATATTATGGAAATGAGCGACGTGTCAACAAGCAACGATTTTGCGCTTGTTGATCGTCACTCATTTGTGTTACATGCTGCGATGTCGCTACCGGCGCCAGATGTGCGTCACTAACAACGTGACCCCGACGATATATTGGCAGCGATGTCGCAACATATAAAGTACCCCTAAGAAGCAAACACAGAGCTATCCAGGGAAGCAGAAGTTATAGCTTGCAGCTGGAAGCTTTAGAAGGGCATAGTGCCTTCCAGTAGGCGGAAGCCAGGAACTGATAGCTTTAGTTGGACTATACACACACCCATTCTGTCGGACTGGAAAGTACTACAGGTCACAGCCACTCTTACGTTAGTGGATGGAAAGAGTCTGCGCTGTTTAGAAATTCTGGTTCTAAGATCTCTTTCTGTCACCAGCACTGCCCACAGAAAGAACAGGGCGATACCTGATGACAAAAGTAGACATTGCAGGAACAAGATCTGGTACAGTTGTGACACTTATACTCACCCTAATCCAGGCTCCCCTTCCAAAGCGGCCACTGTCTCCGCTCCTATCCAGGAGAGCAGTGGGTACCGGACCATTCGCTTACAGATGCAAATACAATTGATTGCAGGGAGAGAGCAATGACCTTGACCCTGAGCTTGATGAGCAGTGGGAAGATGACAGGAAGTCAGCAATTTACTTTAAAGTTCCCCCTAAGAAACGCAAGAGGAAGTTCCGTAGGTGGGTGCCTACACTTCCTAACCCTCATCCTGGCCATCCTGGCCATCCTGGCCATGCCTATGAATGAAGGCGAAGATGCTGGGCCGTTAGGGCTCTGCATTTCTTTGCCAGAGAGGACCAGTGCTTGTAGATCGCTTCGGGTGGGGTGTGCAACACTTACTGTACTCTTCAGGGCAGCGTCCCTCACCTTGCAGCCAGCCACTACCGTGGATGTTTTAGATAGAAACAGAACACTAGAGAACTCTTGGCAAAATAATTGTAAATGGTTTATTAATTCTTACACCTTTACGACAGACACGACCACACTTATCTGGTTCTGCTGCAGCTGTTTCCCAGGCTATTCCGTCTGACCTATCCCGATGCCTGGGACCTAGTCTTTCAGGTGATGTGCCTATGCTGCTTCCCCCTTTTTTCGCTCCTCATGGTCCACTCACTTCCGCAGACAGCTTCTAGTCTCTCGACATCCCTAGTCTAGTCCTGCTGATTACTGAGGGTGCCTAGAATTTATCTTAGGGATTGTCCAAATATTTAAAAGGTTGGCTTACTGTGACGCCCTGGACAAGCCAGGGGTCACAGGTAATGACATCACCACACCCTACACCCCGGTTAGGTACACCTAAGCTAGACCAGAAACCCTTGTTGCCTTCCTCCAGGGGCTGATGTCCACACCAGGGGGTGGACCAGGCGGTTGGCTCCGCCCACCGAGGAGTTCACAGTCCTGGAGGCAGGAAAACAGGCAGTTCGGTTTTGGAAAGGAGTGAGAGTGAAGCTAGGGAAGTGAGAGGAGAGGAGTTGTGAGGTGAAAGTAGAAAGAGGAAAAGTGACAGTTTGGAAGCCTGAAGTTGGTCCGGGTGTGTGCCCCGGACCAAGACAGCAAGGTTAGCAGACGGCGGTGACCGTCTGCAGTGGAGGCTGATCGGAGTTACCGTAAGGACAGCGGACGGGTGGTGGCCCGGCGGTACCGGACCGGTACACAAGGAGAAGCCAGCGCCATTGGCAGGGGCCTTTCGGATCCCGGCAAGGCTTGGAGTTGCCGTGAATTTGCCAAATCCGTCAGTGAAGGGGACCTCCGGGTCTCCAAACAACTAAGTCCCGATTGAAGGCAACCGTCCAACCGTATGAGAGAGACACCGCCACCGCCAAGGCACCGGTTTCTCAGGGCCAGCGCCTGCGGGCAAAGAGGGGCTCCTCCGGCCCATATCCAAGTCGGGGAGCGGGTTACCGGTGGGAATCCATCGCTACCAACATTGAACATAGGTGCAGGGAAAGAGACAGTCACCGTTAACTACCGGGGAGAAGCAACAGCAGCCGTCCGTGGGAACCGTCTTTCCAGCCGTGTGTTTTACCGAGGACTGTGTCATCGTCTCAGGCTGAGTGAGTACCACCGTGCCGTGAGGCACAGCGCTGCCCCCGCGACCCTGCACCTCACCAGGCTCCGCACCCGGCTTGCCATCCACCCCTACCCCATCACCGGGCCCCGGGACAACCAACCCCCTACCCACGGAGGGGAGAAATAACAACAAAGCTGCTCCCTGTCACCGCTCCCGGGATCCCCATACAGAGCAGCGGTGGTGTCCACACAATCACCACAACCGTGGGTGGCGTCACGGACAATAAATCCCCAAAACCAAATCCCCTTTTAACTCACGGGTGAGGAGCGCCGCTCGAGTCCCCGGGATCCGGCCCATCGCTCGAGCCACCGAGCAGCAGAGGCCGCAGCAGCAGTGGGAGAGCGCAGCGTCCCCTCCTCCGCCCGCGACATTACCCCTTCATATATAAACAATGTATTTTACCACTGTATGCAAAAATACAAGCATCTATAGGTGACAAAATTATTCTACGATCTGCTCTCACCCTGCAGCCAGCCACTACCGTGGATGTTTTAGATAGAAACAGAACACTAGAGAACTCTTGGCAAAATAATTGTAAATGGTTTATTGATTCTTACACCTTTACGACAGACACGACCACACTTATCTGGTTCTGCTGAGGCTGTTTCCCAGGCTATTCCGTCTGACCTATCCCGCTGCCTGGGACCTAGTCTTTCAAGTGATGTGCCTATGCTGCTTCCCCCTGTTTTTCTCTCCTCATGGTCCACTCACTTCCGCAGACAGCTTCTAGTCTCTCGACGTCCCTAGGCTAGTCCCGCTGATTACTGAGGGTGCCTAGAATCTATCTTAGGGATTGTCCAAATATTTAAAAGGTTGGCTTACCCCTTCATATATAAACAATGTATTTTACCACTGTATGCAAAAATACAAGCATCTATAGGTGACTAAATTATTCTACCATCTGCTCCATTTATAATATAAATAAACCAGATGGTGACAGAAGGGAAGAAGTATGTTGTTCATTGTATCTTTATTAGAGTTGAGCGCGGTTCGCGGTTCGAGGTTCTCCAGTTCTAAGCTCGAGTGATTTTGGGGCCTATTCTAGATCGAACTAGAACTCGAGCTTTTTGCAAAAGCTCGATAGTTCTAGAAACGTTCGAGAACGGTTCTAGCAGCAAAAAAACAGCTAATTCCTAGCTGGCTTTCCGCTGTAATAGTGTAAGTCACTCTGTGACTCACACTATTATGACATTTCAGTGTATAGTGTGCGTGAACAGCGCCTTCAGATCACTGCTGTTTGTATAATGGCGATCGCCATTTTTTTTTTTTTTCCTTATCTTCCTTCCCTAAGCGCGTGCGTCTTGTGGGGCGGGCCAGCATGTCAGCCAATCCCAGACACACACACAGCTAAGTGGACTTTTAGCCAGAGAAGCAACGGCATGTGTGATAGGATGTCCATGTCACATGTCCCTGCATTATAAAAACGAGTATCTGCCCGTCCGGACGCCATTATCTCTTCTGCGTCCTTGGTGTCAGACATCACTGGCGCAGCTCCGTCCTTTGTCCTATCGCCGATACTGGATACGCTGGACAGCATAGGGATAGCACTATCTATCAGTCCTTTTAAGGGCTCGTACCGGCAGGGTCAGAGCCATAGGTGACAGGTCCTGAAAACAGAGACAGCGTCTGTGTAGCTAAGGTCAGGGATTTCGTCGCTGCATTTCCCCATTAGGAGGGAATAGAAAGGCAGGCTACCATTCCTCTACCCAGAGCCCCACAATCCTGGCACTGTACCCTCCTGTCCTCTGCACACTGCAACTCATTATAACTAAGCCATTATACTAGCAAACAGTCAGTGTACCTAGTGGCATCCTAAACGTGGCTATTGGACTTTTGTCTAGTCACACTAGTGCAAAGATATTTGCAGCACGTCTGCCTGCATTGCACACTCAAACTCATTATAACTAAGCCATTATACTAGCAAACACTCAGTGTACCTAGTGGCATCCTAAACGTGGCTATTGGACTTTTGTGTAGTCACACTAGTGGAAAGATATTTGCAGCACGTCTGCCTGCATTGCACACTCAAACTCTTTTTAACTAAGCCATTATACTAGCAAACTTGCTAGCGATGTGGAGCGCGATTGCACCCGCCTCCGTCGTACGGCCGATATGTGGTGATCGCTGCCGTAGCGAACGTTATCGCTACGGCAGCGTCACACGCACATACCTGCTCTGCGACGTCGCTGTGACCGGCGAACCGCCTCCTTTCTAAGGGGGCGGTTCGTTCAGCGTCACAGCGACGTCACAGCAGCATCACTGAACCTGAACCGCCTCCCAATAGAAAAGGAGGGGAGGAGATGAGCGACCGGAACATCCTGCCCACCTCCTTCCTTCCTCCTTTTCCGGTTGGCGCAGGTAAGGAGATGTTTGTCGTTCCAGCGGCATCACACACAGCGATGTGTGTTGCCACAGGAACGACAAACAACATTGTACCTGCAGCAGCACCGATATTATGGAAATGAGCGACGTGTCAACAAGCAACGATTTTGCGCTTGTTGATCATCACTCATTTGTGTTACACGCTACGATGTCGCTACCGGCGCCAGATGTGCGTCACTAACAACGTGACCCCGACGATATATCGGCAGCGATGTCGCTACGTGTAAAGTACCCCTAAGAAGCAAACACAGAGCTATCCAGGGAAGCAGAAGTTATAGCTTGCAGCTGGCAGCTTTAGAAGGGCATAGTGCCTTTCAGTAGGCAGAAGCCAGGAACTGATAGCTTTAGTTGGACTATACACACACCCATTCTGTCGGACTGGAATGTACTACAGGTCACAGCCACTCTAACGTTAGTGGATGGAAAGAGTCTGCGCTGTTTAGAAATTCTGGTTCTAAGATCTCTTCTGTCACCAGCACTGCCCACAGAAAGAACAGGGCGATACCTGATGACAAAAGTAGACATTGCAGGAACAAGATCTGGTACAGTTGTGACACTTATACTCACCTAATCCAGGCTCCCCTTCCAAAGAGGCCACTGTCTCCGCTCCTATCTAGGAGAGCAGTGGGTACTGGACCATTCGCTTACAGATGTAAATACAATTGATTGCAGGGAGAGAGCAATGACCTTGACCCTGAGCTTGATGAGCAGTGGGAAGATGACAGGCAGTCAGTAATTTACTTTAAAGTTCCCCCTAAGAAACGCAAGAGGAAGTTCCGTAGGTGGGTGCCTACACTGCCTAACCCTCATCCTGGCCATGCCTATGAATGAAGGCGAAGATGCTGGGCCGTTAGGGCTCTGCATTTCTTCGCCAGAGAGGGCCAGTGCTTGTAGATCGCTTCGGGCGGGGTGTGCAACACTTACTGTACTCTTCAGGGCAGCATCCCTCACCCTGCAGCCAGCCACTACCGTGGATGTTTTAGATAGAAACAGAACACTAGAGAACTCTTGGCAAGATAATTGTAAATGGTTTATTAATTCTTACACCTTTACGACAGACACGACCACACTTATCTGGTTCTGCTGCGGCTGTTTCCCAGGCTACTCCATCTGACCTATCTCGTTGCCTGGGACCTAGTCTTTCAGGTGATGTGCCTATGCTGCTTCCCCCTGTTTTTCTCTCCTCATGGTCCACTCACTTCCGCAGACAGCTTCTAGTCTTTCGACGTCCCTAGGCTAGTCCCGCTGATTACTGAGGGTGCCTAGAATCTATCTTAGGGATAGTCAAAATATTTAAAAGGTTGGCTTACCCCTTCATATACAAACAATGTATTTTACCACTGTATGCAAAAATACATGCATCTATAGGTGACTAAATTATTCTACCATCTGCTCCATTTATAATATAAATAAACCAGATGGTGACAGAAGGGAAGAAGTATGTTGTTCATTGTATCTTTATGTTATTCACAATGACTTTTTCTGTGCTAAAAGAAAAGAACCTATGTGGAAAATTTCTGTAAAATGGCAAACAACATGAACAAGCCTAAAACACACTATATGATGCTGTGAGTCAGTATGAAAAACAGACAACTAAGGCACTCCCTACAGCAATATCATTCAATATGTGAAAGAGTATGTGATGTGTAGATTAGCGTCTTCCCTTTGTTGTTGACGGCATTTCTGTCTTACAGCAGTCTGTTATTTGTTGCGGAGGTCAAGTTAAATGTGCAAAAAAGACAAAAAAAATCAACAAACAGCTTAGAATGTTAAAAAAAGAAATAAAGTTCACCTTACCAATCCCTCACCACTCTGCTCTGACACTTACCGGTCCCCGGATAGTCTCTATGTCACCCCGCAGTAGATCTTTTACCATCTAGACACCCGACTAATGATTTGCTAAACCCGATTAATGATTTGCTGCAGCGGTTAAGTAGCTGAATGGCAGACGATCAACTGTGGGGAAGTATAGAGAGCGACGTGGGTTTGGTAAAGTCGGTATTTTTATTATTTTAGTAACATTTTAAGTTGATTTTAGAAATATTCTTTATGGCTGGACAATCCTTAGGATATGAGTATTCCAAGATTTCTGAGTAGTTTTTTTAATATGTCCGTGTTTTCAAAAAATATTTGAACAGCCGCTTAAATAATGATTGAAAGATTCTGTTGTAATCCTCTTGTTTTTTATATATTCAATCTTTTTAAGCATTTTTTTTTACAACAGTTTTTCAAAAATGTCTGGTGGAGCAAAAGTGCACCTCATGTCTGTGAAGAGGCTCCTGATTGAAACCACTGCAAACTAGGCACTGTTTAATTAAAAAAGCTACAGAAAATACTTCTGGGAAAAAAAACATTTCCAAAACAGCTTCAGGAAACTCCTCCAAAACTTACGAAAGGAGTGTTTCCTGAAGCATCTTCCACTGGAAAACATTGATTGTGATTGCTTTTAAAAACTCTGAGTCCATGGTTTAATAAGAATAATCTGTGTGGGATATCAGAAAATAGGTATCTTCTAGAAAAAAAATGTTTGTGGTATGTGCAAACGGTGACATTTACAATTGAAACCAGAAGTTTACATCCTCTCTAAAAAGACACATCTGCATGTTTTTCTCACTATCTGACAGGAAATCAGGATAAACATTTCCCGTTTTAGGTGAATTAGGAACCAAAATTATTTATATTTGTCAAATGCCAGAATAATGAGCGAGATAATTCTTTTACTCATTTTTATTACTTTCTGCAAAGTCAAAGGTTTACATACACATATCCTTTAAATAATATGTGACAGCCTATGTGATGTCATGTCTTTGGAAGCTTCTGATAGGTTTATTGGCAACATTAGAGTTAATTAGAAACACACCTGTGGATGTATTTTAAAACACACATGAAACACACTGCTTCTTTGTGTAGCATCATTGGAAAGTCAAAAGAAATCAGCCAAGATCTCAGGAAGAGAATTGTGGATTTGCACAAGCCTGGTTCATCCTTGGGTACAATTTCCAGATACCTGAAGGTGCCTCGTTCATCTGTAGCAACAATTATACGCAAGTACAGACAAGATGGGAAAGTCCAGCCATCATACCACTCAGGAAGGAGACGGGCTCTGTTTGCCAGAGATGAAAATGCTTTGGTCAGACATGTGCATATCTGTACATTTTTCTGAAGTTCTGGCTACACTGTGGCTCCCACCTCCATTCGCTTTAATGGAGGCAGGTTTTTTGGTGAATCACTGTAAAGAGTGGGGTTAAAATTTCCCCTCAAAACATAGCCTATGATGCTCTCGGGTCCAGAAGTGTGAGTGTGCAAAATCTTGTGGCTGTAGCTGCGACGGTGCAGATGCCAATCCCGGACATACACACACACACACACACACACACACACACATACACACATTCAGCTTTATATAGTAGATGATGGGACAGATTTCGTATGAGTTCCCACAAAATATCTCTGTGAAGTATAAATTGTCCCATCACATAATACATTCCCCAAACTTTACATGTCTTACAAGTCTGCTTTTGTCACCTGATTCACCTTTTGTTTGCTAGCATAGATAACTAGGGTGTATCACACAAATAGACAACTGTACCCATCAGATAAGATCAGGTTATCAGGTATAGTAAAGGCCCCGTCACACTAAGCAACATCGCTAGCAACATCGCTGCTAACGAACAACTTTTGTGACGTTGCTAGCGATGTTGCTGTGTGTGACATCCAGCAACAACCTGGCCCCTGCTGTGAGGTCGTTGGTTGTTGCTGAATGTCCTGGGCCATTTTTTAGTTGTTGCTGTCCCGCTGTGAAGCACAGATCGCTGTGTGTGACAGCGAGACAGCAACAACTAAATGTGCAGGCAGCAGGAGCCGGCTTCTGCGGAGGCTGGTAACCAATGTAAACATCGGGTAACCAAGAAGCCCTGTCCTTGGTTACCCGATATTTACCTTTGATACCAGCCTCCTCCGCTCTCACTGTCAGTGCCGGCTCCTGCTCTGTGCACATGTAGCTGCAGCACACATCGGGTTAATTAACCCGATGTGTGCTGTAACTAGGAGAGCAAGGAGCCAGCGCTAAGCATTGTGCGCTGCTCCCTGCTCTGTGCACATTTAGCTGCAGCACACATCGGGTTAATTAACCCGATGTGTGCTGTAACTAGGAGAGCAAGGAGCCAGCGCTAAGCATTGTGCGCTGCTCCCTGCTCTGTGCACATTTAGCTGCAGCACACATCGGGTTAATTAACCCGATGTGTGCTGTAACTAGGAGAGCAAGGAGCCAGCGCTAAGCATTGTGCGCTGCTCCCTGCTCTGTGCACATGTAGCTGCAGCACACATCGGGTAATTAACCCGATGTGTGCTGTAACTAGGAGAGCAGGGAGCCAGCGCTCAGTGTGCGCTGCTCCCTGCATGTGTAGCTCCGTGCGGTGGTAACCAAGGTAAATATCGGGTTGGTTATCCGATATTTACCTTAGTTACCAAGCGCAGCATCTTCCACGCGGCGCTGGGGGCTGGTCACTGGTTGCTGGTGAGCTCACCAGCAACTTGTGTAGCGACGCTCCAGCGATCCCTGCCGGGTCAGGTTGCTGGTGGGATCGCTGGAGCGTCGCAGTGTGACATCTCACCAGCAACCTCCTAGCAACTTACCAGCGATCCCTATCGTTGTTGGGATCGCTGGTAAGTTGCTTAGTGTGACTGGACCTTAAGGGTCCATTTTAAATGCTTAGAAAGCCTTTTCAGGTGTTTTGTGGTAATTATTCTAATTTTCTGAGATAATGACTTTTGGGTTTTCATTTGCTGTAAGCCATAATCATTAACAGAAATAAACATTTGAAATAGATCACTCTGTTTGTAATGACTTTATATATGTTTCACTTTTTGTATTGAATTACTGAAATAAATTAACTTTTTGATGATATTCTTATTTATTGAAATGCACCTGTATAATGCTCCTAATAAAAGCTTCAACTCAAACTCACAAAAAAAACCAAGTCTCCACTCATATCTGTTATTTGTCAATGGAAATATAAGGGGTGTTCATGTTACTGATAACACAAAGGCTCTGGAAAAGCTCCATGGCTTCCCCCAAAAAGAAATGCAGCAAATCCAAATGCACCCTTACCTTTTGAGCCCCACAATTCGCCTAAACCACATTTAGCATTCACATGTTTCGCATTTCTGTATCGAGAAGAGATGCTTAATTTATTGAATGTGTATCTCGAGAAGCATAAGCTAGGCCCAATGTATGGGGACTACCATGTATGGGCACTACAATGGCAGACTTGCAATTTTCACTTAGGAACATCTATTGCTGCTTATTTCTGGAAAACACCCATGAAGTCAAAATCATCACTACACCTGTGGATAAATTCCTAGAGGGGTGTAATTTCCAAGATTGGGGGTCACATGAGAGGGGGGATTCTGTTCTTCTGGCACTTAGCATCTCTGTATATGGAGTCCACAAACTATTTTAGGAAAATCTGTGCTCCTATGGTCAAATATCTCTCCTTTCCTTTCGAGCCTTGCCGTGTGGCTAAGCAGTACCGTACAGCCACATGTAAGAAATTGCCATGCACAGCAGAAATTGTTTTGACAAATTTTGGTGCAATTTTTACCCATTTCATCGTGTGAAAATATAAAATCTGGGGCTAAAACAAAGTATTGTGGTAAAAATGTAATTATTTTTTCTTTACCGCACAATGATATAAAATTCTCTGAAGCATATGTGATGTCAACATGCTCACTGCACCTCTAGATCAATTAATTGAGGGGTGTAGTTTGTAAAATGGGCTCATTTATGGGGGTCTCCTTTTTTAGCAAGTCAGGGGCTCTGCCAATGTAACATGGCACCCCCAAAGCATTCCAAAAATTCTGCACTACAATATGACACGCCATCCCTTTAGAGCTTTGCATTGTGCCTCAAAAGTAGTTTTCGACCACATATGGGGTATTAGCGAACTCAGGAGAAATTGTGTAACATATTGTACCATTAGTTTTCTTCTATTTTGAAAAGTCAAAACTTGGGGCCAAAGCAACATTGTGTTGGAAAAAATGGGAAATTTTCATTTACTCAGCCAAATGTTATACAACTATGTGAATTGCCTGAGGGTGAAAAATGCTCACTATTCCTCTACATAAATTCCTTGAGAGGTGTAGTTTTCAGTATGGGTTAACTTGTTGGGAGTTTCTGCTGTTTTGGCATATCAGGGGACCTTCAAATGTGACATGGCATCTGCAATCTATTCCAGCCAAAATGGCGCTCCAAAATTAAAATAGCTCTCTTTCCCTTCTGAGCTAAAAAAAGTAGTTTTCCATCACATATTGATGTATGCAGGAGAAATTGCACAACAAATTTTACTGTAAATATTCTCCTTTTACACTTATGAATATAACAAATGTTTGCAAACACAACATGTTTGTAAACATGTTTTTGTTTTTTTCACAGCTAACAGTTATAAAATTCTGTGAAGCACTCATGGGTTCAAAGGTGCTCAACACACCTTTAAATAGATTCCATGAGGGGTGTAGATTATAAAATGGGTTTACCTGTGGGTTTTTCCCCTGTTTGGGCACATCAGGAGCTCTACACACACAACATGGCATCCATTGTATATTCCCACCAATTTTGTGCTCCAAAAGACAAATGGTGACTCGGTCCCTTCCGAGACTTGCCTTGTACCCAAACAGTAATTTTCCACCACATATGGGGCATCAGTGTACCCAGGAAACATTACAAAAAAATGGTATGGTCCGTTTTCTCCTTTTACACTTGTGAAAATTAAAAATTTGGAGCGAAATAAATATGTTTGTGGGAAAAATTTATTTTTTCATTTTCACGGCTCAACGTTGTAAAATTCTGTGAAGCACCTGTGGGTTTCAAGGACACACTAAGTAAGTTCCTTGAGGGGTGTAGTTTCTAAAATGGGGTCACATGTGGGGGCTTAACACTGTTTAGGTACATCAGAGGCTCTCCAAATGTGACATGGTGTCTGTTACCTATTTCAGCCAATTTTTCCCTTCAAATGTCTAACGATGCTTCTTCTCTTACAAGCCCAAACAGTAGTTTTCCACCACAAATGGGGTATTGGCATAGTCAGGAGAAATTGCATAATGAATTATTCATACCATTTTCTCCTGTTACCCTTGTGAAAATGCAAACTTTGAGGCTAAAGGAATATTTATATGGAAAAAAGTAAAATTTTAATTTCTTTCCATCCCATTCTTTTCATTCTGTAATTTCTATACCAGCGTCTCCACGCTGTCCTGCCCCCATCACTGATGGGGATGCCGACACACGCACCTTCCCGGCTGCCCCGTTGCTGGTCCATGCTGCCACCTCCCAGGGTGTCAGCATGGACTTGCACAAGCTTCCCGGGAATGCCTGTAAGATGCGTGCATGGACATGCCCCTTTTTTTTAAAGAGCCAGTGACTTTCAGCTCAGCTGAGAGGCATCAGGTTATAGAGGTACCTTCTCCTCTCCTTTAGGGAGGTGTCTGGGCAACGAGTTCTATATGTTTCTAGTTCTCAGGTCCATTGTGCTGCTGCTGTCATTGTGTTGTATGCTGTTGCTGATTCGTATCTGTGTTTCAGTGCATTACAAGTTTGCTGCTGCTGCAACTATCCATCCCGGCTGCCTACCACGATGCCTGCTGCCGCTGCTGCAAGTATCCCCATCGGATGCCTGATATCCGCTGACGCTGCTCCAATTATCCACATCGGCAGCTACTACTGCATCCATCTTTCCTGGCCGAATCCACGACACCAGCTGCTGCTGTTTCTACAACATGAGACTATATTATATCCACGGTGCCATCTGGAGAGATACCGCTGATCCCCTGAGGCTGCTCTCTGTCGGCTGCCTACCAGCGTGTATGTATTGCAACCTCTGGTGGATTTAGTGAAGATTCGGTGGCTGATCCAGTTCGCTCCTCCAGGCCAGTGATCGGTATCTTCAGTCCAGTAGATTCACTAATCCCATGCTCGCTCTGCGAGCATAATACATCCCTGTGAAGCACCTAAAGTTAATAAACTTCTTGATTGGGGTTTGAGGGGTGCAGTTTTTAAAATGTTTTCACTTTTGCGCATTTTCTGTCACTTCAAATGTGATGCGGTCCCTAAAAAAATTGGTTTTGTACATGTTAGAAAAATGAGAAATTTCTGATAATCTTTTAACCCTTCTAACTTTGTAACAAAATTATGTTTAAAAAATGATGTTGGTGTAAAGTAGACATGTGGGAAATGTTATTTATTACCTATTTTGTGTGATATAACTGGTTTACGGGCAAAGAGTTAAAAGTTTGAAAATTGAGAAATTTTCAAATTTTTCACCAAAATTCCAATATTTTCACAAATAAATGTAAAATATTTCTACCTAAATTTACCTAACATAAAGTACAATGTGTCAATAAAAAAATTTCACAATGACTTGGATCCGTTGAAGTGTTCCAGGGTTAATACGTATAAAATAACACTGGCCAGAATTGTAAAATTTGGCCTTGTCAGGAAGGGGAAAACAGGCTGCTGTATCCTGTGTAAGTAGCTTTAGCTGCTACGCAGCATGTGCTGCTTGTATTGGACCAACAAAAAGGAGGGAAGATACTGTAAGTGAATATTTTCTACTGGTGTTGGCAGGTGCTATTCCATATTTGTCATGTTTCTCCTCTCTGCTTTTACCTTTCACATATGTAGTGATGGTATGCCCTATAGTAGATGAACCTTCGGCTTACCTCAATAAATTACAACATGCAGTGTCAACTACTATAGCGCATACCAATGCTACATAGTGCATGCTATATAGGCAACACTGTATGGAAAGGACATGTAATTTCATCTATAAAGTCATTTACATTGGTATTTTTGGCACATTGTGTCTCATTTAAGACATTTTTCAGATACACCCTTTTCAGCAAGGCCCCACCCATAATGAGAAAAGTGATAAAAATGTCTTAAACGCATCACAAAAAAACTTTTGGACTTTTTGATAGAGGGGTTGGACCCTATCCAGGCACCATTCATTTTGTTGGAGTGCCGCACTTCTACATAATATTAAACGCATCACAAATATGGTTCAAAACATGAAGGACAGCTTTTTTGTGTAAATTATGTCAAAATTCTGGTTCATTTATAATTAGATCTAGAAATATTTGGACAGTGACACAAGTTTTGGTATTTTAGCTGTTTAACAAAACCTATTCAAGATACAGTTATATTATCCATATGGGCCTAAAGTGCAGACTGTCAGCTTTACTTGAGGGTATTTACACTGTGTTCAGAATTATTAGGCAAATGAGCATTTTGATCCCATGATAATTTTTATACATGTTGTCCTACTCCAAGCTGTATAGGCTTGAGAGCCAACTACCAATTAAGTAAATCAGGTGATGTGCATCTCTGCAATGAGGAGGGGTGTGGTATAATGACATCAACACCCTATATAAGGTGTGCTTAATTATTAGGCAACTTCCTTTCCTTTGGCAAAATGGGTCAGAAGAGAGATTTGACAGGCTCTGAAAAGTTCAAAATTGTGAGATGTCTTGCAGAGGGATGCAGCAGTCTTGAAATTGCCAAACTTTTGAAGTATGATCAGTGAACAATCAAGCGTTTCATGGCAAATAGCCAGCAGGGTAGCAAGAAGCGTTTTGGGCAAAAAAGGCGCAAAATAACTGCCCATGAATTGAGGAAAGTCAAGCCAATGGTCAAGATGCCATTTGCCACCAGTTTGGCCATATTTCAGAGCTGCAATTTTACCAGAGTATCAAAAAGAACAGGTATGCCATACTCAGGGACATGGCCAAGGTAAGGAAGGCTGAAAAATGACCACCTTTGAACAAGAAACATAAGATAAAACATCAAGTCTGGGCCAAGAAATAGACTGATTTTTCAAAGGTTTTATGGACTGATGAAATGAGAGTGACTCTTGATGGGCCAGATGGATAGGCCAGAGGCTGGATCAGTAAAGGGCAGAGAGATCCACTCAGACGCCAGCAAGGTGGAGGTGGGGTACTGGTATGGGCTGATATCATCAAAGATGAACTTGTGGGACCTTTTCGGGTTGAGGATGGAGTGAAGCTCAACTCCCAGACCTACTGCTAGTTTCTGGAAGACAACTTCTTCAAGCAGTGGTACAGGAAGAAGTCGGTATCGTTCAAGAAAAACATGATTTTCATGCATGACAATGCTCCATCACATGCATCCAACTACTCCACAGCGTGGCTGGCCAGTAAAGGTCTAAAAGATGAAAAAATAATGACATGGCCCCCTTGTTCTCCTGATCTGAACCCCATAGAGAACCTGTGGTCCTTCATAAAATGTAAGATCTACAGGGAGGGAACACAGTACACCTCTCGGAACAGTGTCTGGGAGGCTGTGGTGGCTGCTGTACGCAATGTTGATCGTAAACAGATCAAGCAACTGACAGAATCTATGGATGGTAGGCTGTTGAGTGTCATCATAACGAAAGGTGGCTATATTGGTCACTAATTTTTTGGGGTTTTGTTTTTGTATGTCAGAAATGTTTATTTATAAATTTTGTGCAGTTATATTCATTTACCTGGTGAAAATAAACAAGCGAGATGGGAACATATTTGTTTTTTATTAAGTTGCCTAATAATTCTGCACAGTAATAGTTACCTGCATATACAGATATCCTCCTAAGATAGCCAAATCTAAAAAAAAAACACTCCAACTTCCAAAAATATTAAGCTTTGATATTTGAGTCGTTTGGGTTGATTGAGAACATAGTTGTTGATCAATAATAAAAAAAATCCTCTAAAATGCAACTTGCCTAATAATTCTGCATACAGTATATATCCTAATTGCAGTAAGAGTTTAGGAATTACAGATTTCTAAGATGTAGCTGTTTTTTTTTTCGAAGGACCAAAATAATTAGACAATTATCTCAAAATTATCTCAAAAGCTCTTTAATGAGCTGCATGAACTAGTCCCTCTTTATTCCATCATCAATTAGGCAGGTAAAAGGTCTGCAGCTGATTTCAGGTGTGGTATTTACATTTGAAAGCTGTTGCTGTGAATCCTAAAAATGTGGTCACAGGAGCTCTCAATCGCTATCAGAAAACTAGAAGTGGACAAATCAACAGTTCTCTACTGATGCGCAGACCCAGATTGTAAAAGTCTGGTTCCACGTGGTTTCAAACATATCCAAGTGCGTGGGACTTCATGTAGATTACGTCGGACCTGGGTGTCTCTGAGGTTAATAGAGGGGTGAAAGAGGGTGTTTTTTTGTAATTTTTTTTTGGTGTCCTACGTCATCTACACAGTGTCCTCCATTATACTCCTGCACACTCCTCTCTGCCCTACTGAGGACAGATTAAAGTATTGTAGTGCACATGCACGGTCATTCTTTGACTTTTCCCTGCGCCTGTGCATTACAGTACTTTGCTTTACCCGCAGAAGGGCAGAGAGCCATACATGTGTGCAGGAGCGCAATGGAGGACTTTGTGTGGATGACGTTGGAGACATCATCCACAGAAAGCAGGGAAGGAGGATGGCAATTACAAGAAAATAGGAGGCGTTGGACCGAAACCAGCAATGCCCATCGGACCCGACTGCCCTGCAGATGAGTGTAATAAAAGCTGTTTTATATGTTACACAAAGCAGATTGAGCATTTAATACAGCATTCAAAAATGTTGTATATAGGTACAAACAGGTGGTGGCTACAGTTTATAGGGGACATATCTGGTGACAGGTTCCCTTTAATACTGCTGTTACCAGCATTCACTGTATCACAAGTTTAAAGAGAAAGTGTACCTAATACATGGGATCACCAACAATGTTTGTCCAGAATAAAGAAAGAAGAAATCACACAATGTACAGAAATGCAAATTTAAAAACATTTAAAAGAGCCAAAACTGGCACAACTGAGTAACCCGCCCACAAAACAAAGAATGGTCAAGAAATCATTTTCTTGCCCTTAAGTAAGCCACTGCAGGTGACGATACACGTGGGGCTGTAACCCCCAACAGGCTCAATTTTTTCATCATTATGCTGTCCTCTTTTGGAGCTCCAGGTTGTCTCCTCCATTTACTACAGAGATCTGGCTGAGTATATTCCTGGGCTATGGCAACTCACCTTTAATTGTTTCAGGTTATAACCCTGTGTTGGAAGTATTCATACCCAAGCTTGGGCTCTGTTTTCAGGTCATCACATGGTCTCAGAGGAACCCACATAGTGGCTAGGATTTTTGCATGTCTGCACCCTCTACACTTATCCTCCAGTTTGGGTCAGATCAATCCATTATTGTTTGGTAATTTCAAAGGTGGTTTTGTAATAGTGAATGTTTTGATTTATCCTTGTTAATTCCACTGCTATTCTACTCCCACCAATAACATGTAATTGTATATATGTTTATATCTTATATCCTCTTGTTTTGACCGGCTCAAGCAGTCTAATAAGAGGACACCATTGGCCATTCATTGTTACTCAGTTGTGCCAGTTTTGGCTCTTTTAAATGTTTTTAAATTTGTATTTCTGTACATTGTGCGGTTTCTTCTTTCTTTATTCTGGAGAAACATTGTTGAAATAAAATTTACACTTTTTGCCAAATTATTCTTCTCTCATTTTGTTTGTGGTGATCCCATGTATTAGGTACACTTTCTCTTTAAACTTGTGCTACATACGTTTTGTACCTAGGAGATCCCACTATCAGGTGGTGCCCTCTTTTTGACAACTGTTGTACTGCATTCACTGTATCACTAGCTGCTGGAGGAGGGATAGGTTTGGATTACAGGCATACGGTGCGCTCACACGAGCATTGAAATCGGACGAGTGCAATGCGAGAAAATCTCGCATTGCAGTCTGACCTATGTTACTCAATGAGGGACAGCAGTTAGTCTGCTTTTCTCATCCAGATTCTGGATGCGAGAAAAGTAGCAGCATGCTGCGATTTTCTGCGAGAGCCATATCTCTCGCACCCATTCAAGTGAATGGGTGCGAGAGATACATTGGACTGCATTCGGATGTTATCCCAGTGCAGTGCGATATATGTGGCGCCCTGGACTAGCCAGGGGCCACAGGTAACAACAAGCACCCCCAGCAGGTCACAGCAGTCATCTCCAGTGAGACCTGATTTCCTCCCTCGGGTTCAGACAGACACACCAGGTGGGCGGAGTCAAGCAGATGGACACGCCCACCGAGGAGTCTAGCTGGTCTGAGGCAGGAAACAACAGAGACAAGTCCAGGCAGAGGAAGGGAGAGGAGGTGTGCAGAGTGGCAGAAGCAGACGGGGGCCTAGGTTGGAGCCTAGGGCCCTCGTGTAGCAGTCAGGCAGACGGTAGTGGCCGTCTGTGGGAGCCGGGAAGACAGTCTTGGTGGAACCGTAGGTAGCCGGGGTTGGGCGGTGGCCCACCGGTACCGAACCGGGGAGCCAGCTGGAAACCGGAGCACAGGAGGAGCGTACAAGAAGGTGCAGGAAAGGACTTACACTACCAACCTGGGGTCAGGGGAAAAACACCGCAGCCGCCTGTGGGACCCGTCCATCCAGCCGTTTGTTTTACCAGAGACTCCGTGTGCGTTACTGGCTGAGTAAGTACCACCGTGCCATCTGGCACTGCACTGCCCCGCGACCCTGCACCTGGCCAAGCCCCGCAACCCACCAGACAACAACTCCAGGCCCCGGGACTCCCAAAATCCCCCTACCCACGGAGGGGAGAGAAACATCCCAGCTGCTCCCTGTCATCGCTCCCGGGATCCCCGTACAGAGCAGCGGTGGTGCCCCAACCTCACCACACACCGTGGGTGGCGTCACAAACCGACATCCCAAGCACCAACAAAAACTCCCCTTTCACTCACAGGCGAGGAGCGCCGCTCGAGTCCCCGGATCCGGCCCACCGCTCAAGCCACCAAGCAGCAGCGCCGGACCCGAGCGTGGTGAGCTCAGCGTCCCGCCGCCCGCAACATATACGCACAGGCTGATAATGGAGGAGATGGGGGGATTAACCCCTCCCTCTCCTCCGCAGCGCCCGCCCTCCGCTTCACAGCTGTGACCTGATTGCAAGATCGGATGACAGTCGGCTCAAGCTCGCAGCAGTGCCTGAGCCGAGGGACAATTAGCATATTGTGACGCCCCTGGACTATCAGGTCGTCACAGGGTATTGCACAAGCTGCCCTTCCGTGCAGTATTCCGCCTCCCTCTTGGTTCTGGGTCCCTAACCAAATGGTGTTGCCTCCAACAGAAAATCCAATCCTAGATACACCCTGCACCACACCCACCAGGCACACCAGTGGATGGCTTGAGTGGAACAGAGTCGCCCACCTGGGGGGTCAAGGAGGGGAGGTGAGGAGTGTAGTCAGTTGAGAGAGAAGTTGGGAAGTAGCCCTCGAGCTGTGAGGAGCTCAGAGGAAGTCGGGAGTGGTGACTCCTGAAGGAACCGTCTAGGTTGCAGACGGTGGTCTGGGCCTAGAGGAGTCAGACCCCTGGTCGCACAGGATTGTGGCAAAGGGACCTGGAACTGTCAAGGAGGACAGCCGGCAGCCTAGCACTATCACTGGTCCGGGGGCCGAAGGCACGGCGGGATACACGGACCCTAGGTCGGGGAGTAGCTTTAGGCAACCCGACAATTCACCTGAGGAGAACGGAGCCTTTATGATCTGTTCCCCCCGCTCCAGAATCGGGGCATTAGCGCAGTGATGGGGATAGGACTTTCCAAATCCAAAACGGTCCAGAATATCCCAAGCGTGAGCCCTGAGAACAAGCTCCCATACTTAGCCATAGTAGGGAGCGGGGCCCGGCTAGTTCCATGCTACCGGACCAACAAGTTGAAGTCAAACTAAGTGCCAGGAGGCAGGTCACGGATCACCAGGCAGCATCATTGGGGACGGGACCTGGACGAGCTCCCCTCAGCAGCAGCAGTACCCAGAGACTTGGTTTATCCGGTTGTCAGTATCTGCTTATAAACTGAGTGAATACGAGAGTGATCCCTGCACCCCACGGCACCCCTCACCGAGTCCCGGGGCATCCCCCTACCCATGGAGGATTACAACACCTTGCTGCCCCACTCCATCACTCCGGGTACTCCCAACGGCAGCGGCAGTACTCCCAAATTACCGTACACCATGGGTGGCATCACGAACTACATATCAATTCCCCTGTAAATATCCCCCTTATATTTGAGTGGCCGCACTTCCCCCGGGTCCGGAGACCCTGGAGCCACAGCGAACCCAAATCCGAGCAACTAGGCTGCTTCCATGGGGGCGGCACAATATCGCATCCGATGCTCTCGCATTGGATGCCATACGCTAGCGTGAGTCCTGCCATATAGGAAGCCATTAGACCCTTAAGGCCGCTTTACACGCAGCAACATCGCTAAAGTGATGTCGTTGGGGTCACGGAATTCGTGACGCACATCCGGCCGTGTTAGCGATGTCGTTGCGTGTGATACCTACGTGCGATCGAAAATCATTGCAAAAACGTGCAAAATCGTTTATCGTTTACATGCTCCCCTATTCCCAATTATCGTTGCTGCTGCAGGTACGATGTTGTTCCTCGTTCCTGCGGCAGCACACATCGCCACTTGTGACACCGCAGGATCGAGGAACCTCACCTTACCTGCGGCCGCCGGCAATGAGGAAGGAAGGAGGTGGGCGGGATGTTCATCCTGCTCATCTCTGCCCCTCCGCTTCGATTAGGTGACCACTTAGTGACATTGTTGTGACGCCGAATGAACCGCCCCCTTAGAAAGGACTATATGGGAGAGAAAAGGCGCAATAGGGTCTTACCCGATATATTGGGCAAAATCATAAAGAAGTGATGCACTCACCTGATCGGGTTGTGCCAGTCACAACTCCTTTAACAGCAAAAGTGAGCGCCCAAGCGGTCCAGCAGCAGCCCTGTTACACAAGTGGAACATCAAAGGAAAAACTGGAGAAAACAGGTTTTTTGCCGCGCTTGAAGACCACAGACACTGATGTCAGAACAGATGATTCTTTTATTATTTCATTCCTACGCGTTTCGGAGACCCCAACTGTCTCCTTCTTCAGGTAAAAAACTTTCTGACATCAGTGTCTGTGGTCTTCAAGCGCGGCAAAAAACCTGTTTTCTCCAGTTTTTCCTTTGATGTTCCCTTAGAAAGGAGGCGGTTCGCCGGTCACAGCAACTTCGCTAAACAGGTAAGTAGTGTGACGGGTCCCAGCGATTTTGTACGCCACGGGCAGCGATTTGCCCATGACGCACAAACGATGGGGGCGGGTACGCACGCTAGCAATCTGGCTAGCGAGATCGCAGCATGTAAAGCGGCCTTTAGAGTCCTTGCTGCTGCAACCTAAAACAAGAAATCATTTGTCAGGGCTTCACAGCTTCTATTCCCTATTAATACCGCTGTTGTCGTTTTCCTGCATGTTGAGACCGAGGGACAGCTTTTGGACTGGAGCCTCTCATCTGGCTCTCTTCATTTAAATGGGTTTCATTTCTCTTGGCACTGAAGTGGTTCAGTGCCAGATTTGCTATTGCAGCTTTTCCAAAGCAGATTCTTGCTGAGTGATCAGCTGCACTTACTAAGTAGTCACGTCCTTCAGCTGTAATAAGTGGTGTATCCTAACATTCCCTGCTGAAGATACAAAGTCATTTGTGTTCTGGCTGCCTTTGAGGAAGGTTCTGCAAGTCAAGTTCCTGTGCTCAGGCTATATCCTTTTCTTTGCTAATTTTCCCCCTGTTTATCTTTTCTTCCCTGGTGTGTTGTTAGAGCAGCGGTAAGGTCTAGTGAACCCAACCTGTCCCTCACTAGTCAGCAACAGTTGCGGAGATTGTATAGTGACTGGTGAGGAGAGAAGGCTCTCACTAGTTCCAGGGCCTCCCGTTGTTTTTGTGTCCCTTGTGCCCCCTTTTTCGTGTGTTTTTTGTTGTGCATCAGATGCACGGAGGTCTGAACGCACCTCACCACTCTTGCTACACCTGGTGAGCGTGACAGCTGTTATCAACATTCAATGTAGGGATAGCTGCTGGAGGAGGGATAGGTTTGGATTACTGGCACAAAGGCAGTAAAAGTTCCTTGTCAGGGTTACATCTATTCTATTTTCTATTAATACAGCTGTTACCTGCTTTCACTGTATGGTTAGCTGCTGGAGGAGGGATTAGTTTGAATAACAGAAGGGGACTGCCTTCTGGACATCTGTCAAGTCAGCAGTCTTCCCCATGATTGTGTAGCCTACTTAACCAGACTAAGGGATCATTTGAAACGCTTAGGAAGCCTATGCAGGTGTTTTGTGGTAATTATTCTAATTTTCTGAGATAATGACTTTTGGGTTATCATTGGCTGTAAGTCATAATCATCAACATTAACAGAAATAAACACTTGAAATAGATCACCTGTTTGTAATGACTCTATATATGTGTTTCCCTACTTGTATTGAGTTACTGAAATAAATTAGCTTTTTGATGATATTCTAATTTATTGAGATGCATCTGTATATACTAGGGTGGGGAACAAATTTACCAGGAAGGGGCCCAGGATATATATAACAGGAAGAGGCCTAGCATGAGAACATATATAGAGGATGGGGCTAGGATGGGGGACATATAAACAAGGAAGGGGCCCAGGATGAGAGTCCTATATACCAGAATGGGGAACATATATACCAGGATGGGAGACATTTTTACCAGAAAGGGGCCCAGGATGGGGACATATATACCAGGATGGAGAAAATATTTACCAGGAAGGTGCCAAGGATGTAGACATATTTACCAAGAAGGGGCCCAGGATGGGGACATCTATACCATGAAAGAGCATGGGATTGGGGACACTTATACCAGGATGGGGGATATATATATATATATATATATATATATATATATATATATATACATATATCAGGATGATGTCACGCTAGGTATGGGGAAGTACCAAGCAAGCAGCGAAAGGTAAGAAGGGAAGGGGACCCTTGCTTCTAGGGAAGGGGGAGATGGGGACCCCTGACCAAACCTACTGCTGGTCCCTGGGATTCCTCAGCACCCTAGACAGATTCCACACCCATGCTCCGAGTCAGATACCTAACCCTAGGTATCCCTAGTGCTGAACCTTAAATAGGGAACGGGAGGGATGAGCTCTTCACCAACCCCACTAATTGGTAAAGTGGGGGTGGGGAACTATTTTTTCTGCCAAGGGCCATTTGGAAATGTATATCAACCTTCGGGGCCACACAAAATTATCAATGTGAAAATTACCCTGCTATATTTGGCTAAACATTTAATTAACTCACCGGTACTGTGGTGGCCGGAGCTGCGGCGGGTAATTTTCGATGATATTGATCACGTTGCTTCTCACAGCTGCTTTTCCAGGTTTGTCTCGATCTGGAGTGCAGTCAATTCTTTGTGATAATAAGATTTGTAAATCATATGCATCACATAACAGATGCTGGGACTGCTGTATATACATTACAAGAAACACTGGAGGCACATACTGTACATCACAGGAGGGCCTCAGGGCATACACATCACGTAGGAGACACTAGGACTGCTCTATATATATCACATAGGAGACGCTGGGACTGCTGTATATACATCACAAGAGACAGTTTGGGCACATACATCACACAAGGGGCTGGGGACATGTACAGTTAGGTCCAGAAATATTTGGACAGTGACACAAGTTTTGTTATTTTAGCTGTTTACAAAAACATGTTCAGAAATACAATTATATATATAATATGGGCTGAAAGTGCACACTCCCAGCTGCAATATGAGAGTTTTCACATCCAAATCGGAGAAAGGGTTTAGGAATCATAGCTCTGTAATGCATAGCCTCCTCTTTTTCAAGGGACCAAAAGTAATTGGACAAGGGACTCTAGGGGCTGCAATTAACTCTGAAGGCATCTCCCTCGTTAACCTGTAATCAATGAAGTAGTTAAAAGGTCTGGGGTTGATTACAGGTGTGTGGTTTTGCATTTGGAAGCTGTTGCTGTGACCAGACAACATGCGGTCTAAGGAACTCTCAATTGAGGTGAAGCAGAACATCCTGAGGCTGAAAAAAAAGAAAAAATCCATCAGAGAGATAGCAGACATGCTTGGAGTAGCAAAATCAACAGTCGGGTACATTCTGAGAAAAAAGGAATTGACTGGTGAGCTTGGGAACTCAAAAAGGCCTGGGCGTCCACGGATGACAACAGTGGTGGATGATCGCCGCATACTTTCTTTGGTGAAGAAGAACCCGTTCACAACATCAACTGAAGTCCAGAACACTCTCAGTGAAGTAGGTGTATCTGTCTCTAAGTCAACATTAAAGAGAAGACTCCATGAAAGTAAATACAAAAGGTTCACATGTAGATGCAAACCATTCATCAATTCCAAAAATAGACAGGCCAGAGTTAAATTTGCTGAAAAACACCTCATGAAGCCAGCTCAGTTCTGGAAAAGTATTCTATGGACAGATGAGACAAAGATCAACCTATACCAGAATGATGGGAAGAAAAAAGTTAGGAGAAGAAAGGGAACGGCACATGATCCATGGCACACCACATCCTCTGTAAAACATGGTGGAGGCAACGTGATGGCATGGGCATGCATGGCTTTCAATGGCACTGGGTCACTTGTGTTTATTGATGACATAACAGCAGACAAGAGTAGCCGGATGAATTCTGAAGTGTACCGGGATATACTTTCAGCCCAGATTCAGCCAAATGCCGCAAAGTTGATCGGACGGCGCTTCATAGTACAGATGGACAATGACCCCAAACATACAGCCAAAGCTACCCAGGAGTTCATGAGTGCAAAAAAGTGGAACATTCTGCAATGGCCAAGTCAATCACCAGATCTTAACCCAATTGAGCATGCATTTCACTTGCTCAAATCCAGACTTAAGACGGAAAGACCCACAAACAAGCAAGACCTGAAGGCTGCGGCTGTAAAGGCCTGGCAAAGCATTAAGGAGGAGGAAACCCAGCGTTTGGTGATGTCCATGGGTTCCAGACTTAAGGCAGTGATTGCCTCCAAAGGATTCGCAACAAAATACTGAAATTAAAAATATTTTGTTTGGGTTTGGTTTATTTGTCCAATTACTTTTGACCTCCTAAAATGTGGAGTGTTTGTAAAGAAATGTGTACAATTCCTACAATTTCTATCAGATATTTTTGTTCAAACCTTCAAATTAAACGTTACAATCTGCACTTGAATTCTGTTGTAGAGGTTTCATTTCAAATCCAATGTGGTGGCATGCAGAGCCCAACTCGCAAAAATTGTGTCACTGTCCATATTTTTCTGGACCTAACTGTATATGCCCCAGCCCCTCTTGTGATGTATATGATCCAGCCCCTCCTGTGATGTATAAGCCCCAGCATCTTCTGTGATGTATATGCCTCAGCCCCTCCTGTGATGTATATGCCTCAGCCCCTCTTGTTTTATATATATATATATATATATATATATATATATATATATATATATATATATATATATATATATATATATACCCCAGCCCCTCCCGTGATGTGTAAGCACCAGCCTCTTCTGTGATGTATATGCCCCCAGCATCTCCAATGTGATGCATTTGCCCTCATCTTCTGCTGTAATGTATATGTCCCCAGCATCTCCAACGTGATGTATATGCCCCAGCCCCTCCAGTAATGTGTATGCCCCCAGTCCCTCCTGTAATGTATATGCTACAGCCCCTCATGTGATGTATATGCCCCCAGCATCTCCTGTGATGTATATATCACAGAAGGGGCTGGGGCATATATATCACAGGAGAAGCAGGGGCATATACATCACAGGAGATGCTGTGACACGCCCGCACCGGGGCCTCGGGGTTACTTGTTACCGGGCCGCGGTTCCGTTTCTGGGATGCTGCGGTGACAGTGCCCAGATCCGTGACCCCGGCGGTGTCAGTACAAGTAGGGATGATGATGGGGATGGTAGTTTGTGATGCAACCTGTGGTATGCGGCAAGTTGGTGCCACCACTGCTGGATGGGGATGGTGCAGATGGTGACAGAGCTTGGTTGGTGTAGCGCTCCACAGGCAGAGCTGGGCCCCAGTACGGATGGGGGTAGTAGTAGGTGATTGATTGAGGGACTTAACGTTGGGGTGCAGGACTGAGGACATCGGTAATAACTGGACAACACAAGGGCTGTAGTTTCCTTTACCTTTTACTTGGTAGTTGTTGGTACAGGCCCGGGAGACTGGTCCAGCAGGTAATGGAGGGAACCTAACCTAGCCAAGTGGGTTATAGGCCTTCCTGCTTGCGCTGTAATGTGTGGGTCCCTGCGACTTGAAGCTAAACTGAGACCCTCTTCCTTATGTTGGTTCTGGTTCTCACGTGTATGGCAGACAGCGCGAGTCCTTTACTGGTGCCGCTTCTTCTATCACAGCTCCTGGCTCTAATATGCTGCTGTGCTCCGGCCACTCTGTGAGCGAGAGGACCTGTAGTCTCCTGCCCTTCGGATTCTGCTGGTGGCACTTTAGTACCCACGCAGCCTAAGGCTCCGTTGCCTTGTTCTTTGCACTCGGTCCTGAGGGAGCTATGGCGCAGCTCTCTTCTCAGCGACCGTTTTCTCTCCACCCCTGACTTGTTCTAAACTCTCAGTTTCACTTTCGTGTATGTGTGTGTTCCAAAATCCTCCTCCAGGCCAGAATGCATAGGAAAGCTCCCCTGAAACTGGGTTCTTGAGCTCCCCCTTCTGGTCTGGAGTAGGAAGTGTTGAGTGCAAGTGTTACGCCCTGGCAAAACCAAGTTGTCACAGAGACTGCACAAATCTTCCAGGTGCAGGACTCCATCCTCCTTGTCCTACCAACACAATCCCACACACAGGTACAACACCAGCCACAAAGCATAGTCACCCCCCCAGTACAATGGGGACACACCAGTGGACGGGGCCAGGCAGATGGTGCCGCCCACCTAGGAGTCCTGAGGTGTCAGGGGAGGGAACACAACAGTTTAGTGCTGACAGTGGAAGTGAGAGGAGTGAAGTGGTAGTCGGGGGTTGTAGCTCCCAGACTACCGGACTACCTGAGCTGACTAGGTGCCAGATGGCAGAGCAGGGCCACAGGTGACGGAGATCAGGTCACGGGAGACCTTAAGTGGACCAGGGCAGGATTGTAGCCCACAGGTGACGACAGTGGGAATCCGGTCCGGAGGCCATGCACAGTCGGGGTGCCTGGACCCTAGGGCAAGGAGAGCTTCAAGCCCCTTGTCAATTAGCCAGCAAGGGACAAGATTCCACGTCTTGTCCCACCAGTGAGCCCAGATAGAGCGAGACAGAAGCCCAACGCGGGGGATAGGGCGTCTGCAAGTGCCTGCAAAAATCCCAAGGGTCAGTTCTCGTGGGCAACAGCTCCCACAGCAAAGACACCGGGAGCGGACTTTTCCTGTTTTATGCGGACTAGTCAAAACACAAGACAAAACACTGAAGTGCAGGAGGAAGGTCCCCTGTCCTGTCAACCGGTGTGTGGGACCCGAGCACACCCCTCCGGAGGCTACCGGTATCCGGCACTTGGTTTACTACTTGGACTTTGAGTGATTTATTTCTAAACAGTGAGTACACCGGTGTCATCCAGTCCAGTCTGCAGACGGCGCCCCAGCACTGCACCACCACCTACACCTGGGCCCCGGGACAACACCTCCCCTACCCATGGAGGGGATACCATCTTGCTGCCCCACTCCATCAGCCCAGGGCGCACCATACAAAGGCAGCGGCGGTGCCACCAACAAATCACTGCAACCCACGGGTGGCGTCACTGACAAACTCTTCCCCTGTAAATAACCCCTTTTTATTATTGTGGGTGCCGGGCTGCTGCAAGAGCCCCGAACCCAGCTGCCACTCGAGCCACAGCCACGATCCCGGATCCGAGCGTCTCGAGTAGCTCCCCACTGGCCATGGCCTGCGCCCCGACCCGCGACACAAGTATATCTAGCATGGGAGAACCCCTCTTACTTAAAGGCATAGTATCACCCCCTGTGAGGAGGGCAATGTTACTGTGGCAAACGGACCACTGGGGTGCCACACTGGGGGCATTCACATCATAGGAAACGATGGGGGCATATACATCACAGGAGGGATTAGTAGCATATACATCACAGGAGGGGCTGGGGTCATATACAACACAAGAGGGGCTGGGGCATACGCATCACAGGAGATGCTGAGAGCATACACATCACAGGAGACGATGGGGGCATATACATCAAAAGAAGGGGTTGGGAGCATATACATCACAGGAGGGGCTGTGGGCATATACAACACAAGAGGGGTTGAGGGCATAAATATTACAGGAGGGACTTAGGGAATATATGTCACAGGAGGGGTTGGGGCATATACGTCACAGGAGGGGCTGGAACATATACATTACAGGAGACACTGGGACACAGACATCTCTGGAAGGTATAGATATGGCTATGGGGCACAGACAGTACTTGGCGGGCACATACACCACTAGGGGGCAAGTATAGCACTATGGGGGCACAGACATCAGCACTGGGGGGCACACACAGCACTTTGGGGGCACAGACATCACTGGGGAAGAAGGTATCACTAGGGGGCACAGACAGCACTGGGGGAGCACAGACATCACTAGGAGGCACAAAATACTGGAGGAGTATAGACATCAATGGAGACATGGTCAGCATTGGAGGCCACGGACAGCACTGGAGGGCTCTGATATCATGAGGGGAGCACGGATATCATGAGGGGAGCATGGACAGTATTAGGGGGGCATGGACAGCACTAGGGGGCACGGACATCACTAGGGGACACGGACATCACTAAGGAGGATTGGTGGGCATGACAGCTTTTGCAGAGCACAGAGAGCACAAGGGGGCCGCATGGCCATCACTAGGGGGCACCGACAGCAACGGAAACACAGCAATACACATGGTAGACAGCACCGGGGGTGGTACATAGAACTGGGGGGCATGGACAGCACTAGGGGGGCATGGACAGCACTAGGGAGCACTGGGGAAAACAACACTTGTGAAGCACAGACATCACTACGGGGCACGGACATCACTAAGGGGACCTGGACATCACTAGGGGGGCACAGACATCACTAGGGAGGACTGGGGGGCACAGACAGCATGAAGGAGCATTGTCATCACTAAGGGGGCACAGACAGCACTGGGGGCACAGCACTGGGGGTGGTACACAGCACTGGGGACACACAGCATGTGGGGGTGGCACACAGCACTGGGGGGAGCACACAGCAATGGGGGGCACACAGCACTGGGGGGGGATACAGCACGGGGAGGCACACAGAGCCGAAGGGCAGGTACACAGCACTGAAAGACACAAATCTGCTGCTATTCTTCTGAGGGATAGTGCAGCGCGCTATCCCCGCCCATAAGGAAAGTCCTGAGCACACTGGCACTAGCCAGCGTGAGGACCCTATGGTATGCACACACAGCGTTCAGTAATGAACGCTGAATGTGTGTCCTAGCAACGCGCATGGGGGTTTAAAGGGCCAGCAGCTGGCATCACGCGGAGGTAGCCCCGAGCACTGCAGATCCAGGAATCTGCCCGGGGGCCAGATAAAATCATATCGGGCCAGAGGTTCCCCACCCCAACGCTAAAGGAAGACACAAGGAGGACACACAGAGGGAAAGTGCATGAACTACTTATCCACAGATGACTCAGACAGAAGTTTTGCAAAGCTTCAGCAACGATAAAACAGATGAGTACAAACCAGCTGCTTGCTACCAGAGCTCGTATGAACTGAATAATATCACTAGCACAAGTCCAGGGAAGATGGGAGTATTTAAGCACAAAGGGAATACTGATCAGCAGCTGGACAGACGTTTAGCTTCCCTGGGTGCTAACGGGGAATAGATGAAAATCCAGCAGGAAAGCTACCTAGTACAATGAATACTAACAACAGGAACAACAGAAAGTCAGGGAGCATTTTGTGCAGCCAAACGCTGTGACCTTCTATTGCTAGAAACCACATTACTGCCTGTCACCTGTGGCACACACGAGTCAGATGTCGGACATATTCACCAGGATGGGGAACATATTTACCAGGAATGGGCCCAGGATGGGGATATATTTACGAAGAAGGGGCCCAGGATAAGGACATAGTTTCCAGGAAAGGGGGCAGGATGTGGACATATATATCATGAAGGGGCTCAGGATGTGGATTTATTTACCAAGAAGTGGCCCGGGATGTGGACATATACCACGGAGGAGCATGAGATGGGGACACATACCAGGATTGGACACATATATACTAGGATGGGAAACATATTTAACAGGACAGGGCCCAGGATGTGTACAAATATACCAGGATGGGGGACATGTATACCAGGAAGAGGCCCAGGATGGGGAACATATATACCAGGATGGGGACATATTTAACACAAATGGGGGATGTATTTACAAGGATAGGGGTATCAGGAAGGGGTCCAGGATGAGGGACATTACTAGATACTGCAGTAGGAAGTGGGCAACACATGTCTTTATGGGATTTAGAATGCTACAAGGGCCCATATAGCTGACCAACATGCGGTGTGTGGCCAGTTCCAAATTTTGCACCTGCCTCATTAGATTCTAGTTACGCCACTGCCCATTACCAATATTCTTCTGGACTAAATGATCCATAAACTGTTGCTGTTTGGCACCAAATCTCCTTGTGTAAGGTATACTGCCAACAATAATGACATACTGTGAGGTGGTTACAAGCAAGTCAGTGTACAAAACCAGCAAAGCCACCTCCAACCACTGCTAGATAAAAGGTGAAAATGCCAATATCACGCATAAAAAAATTGTTTAAAAGAACAGAGAGTCCTCAGTGGTTGATACCTTTTAATGGCTAACTGAAAAGATGGTAATAATTGCAAGCTATATCACGCATAGGCACTTCTTACAATCACTCAAATAGAAGGACTCCAAGGAACGTATTAGGATATGTGATGGCAGCCACATCGCTGTGCCTGCCGCTACTTTACGTCTCTACTGAAACATGACTGCGGAGGTAAAGCAGGAACACGTGACTGCTGATCAGATCCTCACACAAGCATCGCACCCGCCGGTGCAGGGCAAACTGCGACTCGGATGGATGAACTGTTGCGCTGTATTTCCAGTGCCACCAGCAGATGGCACCATTGCTCCACGTTCTTCATGGGTCCAGCAGGTGGCAGTGCGGGCACTTTTTACTTCCAGTCTATGACGTCAGCCCTGATACACTGAGCTGGTCTGACACTCCGCTCCACTCTGCAACTTTCCTGTGCTGGAGCAGGAATGAAAAGGGGGGAGAGGAGTATGTTTTGAGAGAGGGGGGAGCCTGCAGGTTGGGCCGCAGGGGGCAGAAGACTAGACTAATACAGGAAGATGGAGAAAAGCAGAATGTACCCCCAGCTGGCACTGCTGCTCCTGGTCGCCCCCCTGTGCTTCCCCCTGGAGACTGAGACTCCCACAGGTCAGTCACTGGTTACTGCTGCTGTTCCTCCCCTCCTCCTGCTCTTACACACCCTCCTTCCCCTCTTACTTACTCTTTCCTCCTCCTGTTCACCCCCTTTTCCCCGGTCACTTGTCTGGTTCTTGCACCTCCCTTTTGCTCCTTGCACCTCTCTTCTGCTTTTTGCACCTCTCTTCTGCTCCGTGCACCTCTTTTCTGTTCCTTGCAACTCTCTTATGCTCTTTCCACATCTCTTCTGTTCTTTGCACCTCTCTTCTGCTTTTTGCACCTCTCTTCTGCTCCTTGCACCTCTTTTCTGTTCCTTGCAACTCTCTTATGCTCTTTCCACATCTCTTCTGTTCTTTGCACCTCTCTTCTGCTCTTTGCACCTTTCTTATGCTCCTTACACCACTCTTCTGCACCTTGCCCTCTTCCCTGTCTCCTTGCACATCTTTTCACGCTCTTCTGCCTCTTGCACCTCCCCTCTGCTCCTTGCACTTCTCTTCTGCTTCTTGCACCTCTCTTCAGCCTCTTGCACCTCTCTTGTGCACCTTGCCCCCTTCCCTGTCCCCTTGAACATCTTTTCACTCTCTTTAGCCTCTTGCACCTCTCATCTGCCTCTTGCACCTCTCTTCTGCTCTTTGCACCTCTCTTCTGCCTCTTGTACCTCTCTTCTGCTCCTTACACCTCTCTTCTGCCTCTTGCACCTTTCTTCTGCTCCTTGCACCTCTCTTCTGCCTCTTGTACCTCTCTTCTGCCTCTTGCACCTCTCTTCTGCTCCTTGCACCTCTCTTCTGCCTCTTGTACCTCTCTTCTGCTCCTTACACCTCTCTTCTGCCTCTTGCACCTCTCTTCTGCTCCTTGCACCTCTCTTCTGCTCCTTGCACCTCTCTTCTGCCTCTTGCACCTCTTTTCTGCCTCTTGCACCTCTCTTCTGCCTCTTGCACCTCTCTTAAGCACCTTGCACCTCTCTTCTGCAGCTTGCCCTCTTCCCTGTCTCCTTGCACATCTTTAAACTCTCTTCTGTTCCTTGCACCTCTCTTCTGAACCTTGCACCTCTCTTCTGCTCTTTGCACCTCTCTTCTGCTCCTTGCACCTCTCTTCTGCTCATTGCCCTCTTCCCTGTCTCCTTGCACATCTTTTCACTCTCTTCTGCTCCTTGCACCTCTCTTCTGCTCCTTGCCCTCTTCCCTGTCTCCTTGCACATCTTTTCACTCTCTTCTGCTCCTTGCACCTCTCTTCTGCTCCTTGCCCTCTTCCCTGTCTCCTTGCACATCTTTTCACTCTCTTCTGCTCCTTGCACCTCTCTTCTGCACCTTGCACCTCTCTTCTGCACCTTGCACCTCTCTTCTGCACCTTGCACCTCTCTTCTGCACCTTGCACCTCTCTTCTGCACCTTGCACCTCTCTTCTGCTCCTTGCCCTCTTCCCTGTCTCCTTGCACATCTTTTCACTCTCTTCTGCTCCTTGCACCTCTCTTCTGCTCCTTGCCCTCTTCCCTGTCTCCTTGCACATCTTTTCACTCTCTTCTGCTCCTTGCACCTCTCTTCTGCTACTTGCACCTCTCTTCTACTCCTTGCACCTCTCTTCTGCACCTTGCACCTCTCTTCTGCACCTTGCCCTCTTCCCTGTCTCCTGAGCTGGATCTTCTTCTCCCTCCAGCCTTGTCCTGTCCTTCCTCGTCTTTTTTCCTCTAGTCTCCTCACTTCTGACTTGTTCCTTGTTTGCATATTCTGTTACAAACTCCTTGCCCTGTCATTACAGCCATTCCTGCTGTTACTTGTGCCATCTGTTATACCCCTTGATTTCCCCCATTCTGCCCCTTGTTATGTCCGTGCCCCCTCCCCTCATGTATTGTGATTACCCTGACACCTAATTGTATGTGTCTCCCTATTCTTTCCTAGCTTCCTTCCCTCTAGGGCACAGTTTTATCTCACCACCTGAGTGCCCCTAGACATGACAAGTCAGTGTTATGGATCCGGGTGCTATAATAAACCTATGGAATCACTTTAGAACTAGTAGATGCAGCTCATCCCACTGATAACAAGCAGTCACAGCAATAATCATTGTGTCTACTGTGGAAAAGATCTGCTCTGACCGAGATAACTTTATAATTCTGGTCAATAAGTCACATATAATGAAAACAGACTGCAAATTCCTGGAGCTGGGTGATCCAGAAAATCAATTATTGCCACAGTAGTCAGCCAGAACAAGGTCCTGATCCTGGGACATGTATCCATTTGTATCTATTTCTGCCAATATTTATTATTTTCTGCTCATATTATTTAAATAGTTTGCCTTATGCACTGTTCACAGCTTATAGTAACTCATTAGCTGTCGTTATACTTGCTCTTTCCTATGAATGACTGGATTTCTGTAGATGCAATCTTGGTTGCCATTACACCATTTTTCCTTGGTCATGCCAAATCTTACCTCTGTACCCCTTCGCAGCTTCAGACCCCCTCAACCTATGGTTCTTTTTGCCAGTTACACCTGTTAGATGGATACCAGTCTGTTACGCACCCTTTATGTCCTGCTGCTGGTGGAATTTGTTCTATCCTTTTTCTTATTTATTGTCTATGGTACGGTGCCTAATTTAGTATTATACCCCATACTCTCTACTGTTTGGTGCGTGTCTCTGGAATCTCTAATCTCCCTGTATGTGATTGATATGTACAGTATATATATATACATATATATATATATATGTATATATATATATATATATATATGTATATATATATATATATACACACACACACATATATATATATATATATATATATATATATATATACTGTATATATTATATATATATATATATATATATATATATATATATATATATATATATATATATATGTACTTTGTGTGTATGTGTGTGTCATTCGCCCCTGCACTCACTACCACCCACATCCAATTTATCTTTTTTGAATCTATAAACTTCCCATCACCCACTTCCACTCCACTTGCCTAATTCTCTTCTTCACGCTTCCAAAACACCTTCCCCTCCTCCATACCTTTATTTCCATAATCCCTTTCCTCCTTGCTATTTACGGTTTAAAATACCTCCCTTTGATGTTTTTTTTTCCTAAAGTGGATAGAGGAGGGGTATGTGCTGCGCTTGTATACTGGAAATCTCAATCAGGCGACCTGTAAAGTTTGGCGTGATGGAAGGGCTTCAGAATGTTCATTAATTAGTTGCTAACATGTTAATAATTTATATAACTTGTTTTTGCTGACACAAGGAAATATTTCAGTGGTAGAATCTGTGGGGACAGATAAAGGAGAATTTAGTGAGAGTTTAATATATTCCAAGAATGGGGGGTGTCATAAGAGACAGTTACATAATAAGATGGGAGGGAGAACATGGGGCATAGATTGGGGGGGATGTAGAAGTGTGGATGGGTATGTGGCTCACTTTAATGTAACTTGGTTGTACTGTAGGTAAACTGTTCATATGTATAATCATATAGGAACCTGTTGCCAAGAAAGGTTCACAGTAGCTTATGGCATATTCAGGGGCATCCTGAAGACAGAAGATCAGATAGGAGCAAACGCCTGCTTCAAAGAAGAGATGTCTGCAGTAAAATGTGTCAGGTGCCAGCCTGGGCCTGGTGAATGGCTGAAAGGGCTCCCAGGAGGGAGGGTAGACAAGCTAGTGCACCCTCTAGTTTTTGTTACACCTGTATACAAGAAATTAGGCCTATATGTGTCCATATAGTGGTCTTCTACCAATCAGGCTTAGCTTTGTGAGCACTGATGTCTGTGAAATATGTACCAATGAGGGATAAGGGTAGTAAAGTGTGTTTACAAGAAATTAGGCCTATATGTGTCCATTTATATTTATTTATTTATATATATATATATATACATATATATATATATATATATATATATATATATATATATATATATATATATGTATATACACACACATATATGTGTCTTCTACCAATCAGGTTTAGCTTTGTGAGCACTGATGTCTGTGAAATATGTACCAATCCTTATTGGCAGTAAAGTGTGTATACAAGGGGATGGCGGCTATTGTGGAACCGTTCCATTGAGGCTTTGTTGTTTGTGTCAGCATGAACTTCAACAAAGGACGCTTTTATTATAATCTCGAGATGAGCTGTACCCAACGCTGAATGACTTGTTCCAGCAGTGAAACAGTGAATTGTGACTCCGGACCTTCATGTCTAGACTCATCTTTTTTTCTGGTGATTAACCTCACTTCCTAAAGAGATGAAAGCCCCTTTTCTTGCAATGACTGCCTGGTCCCCTCACATCAGTGTCCTCATTATGACAGGCCAGAGGTCCCTGGTCTGCGTATTGTGATGTACGTGTTCTTACATGTGTGCAGACTGCAGCGCAGGAGCACTGACAATGCAGGTGGTTGTATTGATCAGTGATCCATAAACGCTCTATGCATTCCCCACTGTGATCTGGGAGATTGTGCCAGCTCCCTTTGGAGAAATCATTCATAGAAAAGAATCTCTATTTGGGTTTTTCTGTTGAATTGTGGTTTTCTTCTATTCTGCGATTTACAAATACAGCTGCGATGGTGTATACTATATTGTTTGCATTGTATAATGACGTTTCTAGCTCTGAGATGTTATAAGGGTCACATTGATGCGGCATCTATACTCCTATACTCTATGGTCACTATATTCCTGCAATTATCACTTTAGTATAATCCTTGTAAAGTAGGATTATTGTGTTTAGCTGCGCTCTACAACTTTGGTACTGATTATGTTTTCTTTCTTGTGGCTAGATCCTTGCAATGTGCCTAAATTCCATATACCAAGCCTTCTCAAAGGATCAGGCTGGATTCATGACCATGAGATTAATGTAGGAGATTACATGAAATTCCAGCCACCCTACGCATACTTTACACTATTGTGGAGCCCCTATTAACATCTCACTACAACTTGTCCAAACAGGCACAGGGGGTCTGAAGAGGGAGACAAAAGACTGCTACAGTGAATAGAAGGAAGCAAAAGATAGCCAAGCAGGGGGGATCATAGGAAATGCTGCGCTGGGGGCAATAGGGATAGGGGGTAATAGGAGAAAAAGGTTAGAAGGGGACATCAAACCAGAAGAATATTTGTTGCTCTGCTGTAAAATGCAATCTATTGTTCTCTGTAAGCCAAGGCTGGACTAAACCCAAGAGCCAGGTAGTCAGTGCATCTGGAAATGTGCTGCCGGCACCAACCATTAAGTGGTGTTTCTATTGATGTCTATGGTAGTTCTTTTTGACTTGCTACTAAAATTGCCTGATTGGCTTCTGAAGAGATAACAGTAATTTGTCCAACCCTAAGCAGCCACTTCAGGCTGGAGGAAAGCTGTGTCCACCTCTCTGATCTCTACTTTATCTCATCCCGTTATGAGAAGCCCTGGATACATTTATACCTAGTAGTCGTCTTCTACCGCTGTGTCATTTAGTAGTGCTCCTTTCATAGGAAACAGAGAATCATAAAAATCATGATGGGTGCTGCTTAAAACTGTAGCAGTTTTCCTAGAAATCCTGTGCGTGGCCACAAGTGAATTAGCCAAGCTTTTCTTTATACTGTGGAAGAGTATGTGTATACAAGTGGTCTGATTCCATATTACGAGAAACTATCTGTAGTGCTCTCAGACGCCAGAACACTTTATTATTCTGTGCCCCCCCCCCCCCCCCCCCCGTAATCTGTGCCACCGAAGCGTCATCACAAAAGTGGAAAATAAAAGGTTAATGTTGTCTGCAATGAGTGATCCCGCTGACTCTTCAGCTACATGGACCAGACGCTTCGGGAAACAATAGGGACCCGGCTAATCCCACAGACTGCAGCTTTTTAAAATCCCCCCTATTGTGGGAACTGGGGCAGCGTGTGCGCCAGGTTTAAGGGGAGGTAACCGCATCTCATTAGGAATCCAAATTCATTTTCTTTTGACAGATAAAAAAGAAGCCTTAAGGACTAAACCTAAATCTCTCCAACAACACACTTCTTTGTTCACCGCTCGCATTACAGAAATAAAATTCTTCACTCATTTATCTGCTGCACCTAATTGGAAATAAGGACCCTGCTTCATTATTTGTGCTTTTTATGTCTTTTTTTGTCAAGCTCATCAAAATGGTGCACAATATTTGATTAGGTTTTTGTTTTTTTGCTCTATTGGTTTATGTCGACTTTATTTTAATTTTATTTTTTTTAGTAAAATGTTGCACGATCCTTTGAATGAGCTTTAAAATTTTGCATGATAATCTTTGACTACAAAAAAATTAGACACATTTTGTACTATGGGGCTGAGTAGAGATGAGCAAATAACAGTATCATTTCAAAAAGTTTCCAATAATCAGTTAGGCCAGAGGTCTTCCTGACCATGACCACAGCAGGGCCGGGAGCCACATCCAGCTGTCGCACCCTAACATTAGTGACACCCAGAGACCACATTACTGGTATAATGCCAGCCAAACCTTTCCCACAGAAATCACCACACTGAGGAAGTATACCAATATCCAGACCCCTACCTCCAATATCACCCAATATCCTACCCCTACCTCCATCCAGATCTGCTCTTCTCTGTGGGGCTACTCACAAATGTCACCATCTGGAGACCGGCTCTTCATAGCTGTTTGCTAGACCTGGTGCAACTGTACAAAGCTAGCAGACAGCCATGAGCCACACATCACAGGCCCATGAGCCACATGTAGCCCCTGAGCTACAGGTTGGGGACCCCTTCTTTAGGAGAAAACATCTAAATAATGAAAAGCATGAGGACTGAACTAACTAGTGGCACCAAAGCCATAATGAAGTTAGCACAAACATAAAAATGCCTAAAACCCAAACTTTGACTCCAGAAAAGGTGAACAAGAATGATGAATCAGGGCAAAAGTATATTTCTATATACCTGAGCGTTAGATGATCTTACTAGGAACTTGCCACATACAGTACAAGGTGAGAGATGAAATGCGAGCGATATCTGCTAATATATGACAAGTTATATTGTTCCTTTTCACTTACAAGTAAGGTGGGGAACACAGAGGCTTCACCTGTGCCAGATCTTCACCTATTTTTTGAGAATGATGTAGACATCATATGCACCATCACACTTCTGATGAGCTGTGTTGATAATCTCATTACAATGGGACCTGACTGATGACTTCTTCTTTCTAATAAATTCACATGGATACCTATAGTAACATATATGTTTCCTCCAGATCAGGTCTTTCTCACTATTCTCACACCATGCACACTGGAGTGAGCAGTAACTGCATTTCATGGGCAATCAGGGCACAATTAAAATTGTAATTTCTCAGTAGAAAGAAACTCTGTTAACGGATAGGATGTTAATAGGACATTAAATACATTGACTGAAACAGAAAGGAATGTGCTATCAATGATTCTGCGTCCCTCAATGATCGGCACATTGGTACTCCCATGAGCGCTGCATCCCATTCATTACATAGTGTAATATTAGATCAATTTCATAAATGGCAATTTTGTGAAATCACTTCTATTATAAGTACAAACAATTTAATGACAACCTTCATTATTGTGAAAATCTGGGGAAGCAAATAACTCATTACTTTTTACATCAAGTTAAGCGGGCTTTACACGCTACGAGATCGCTACAGCGATCTCGTTGGGGTCACGGATTTTGTGACGCACATCCGGCCGCTGTAGCAATGCCGTTGCGTGTGGCACCTATGAGCGATTTTGCATCGTCGCAAAAACGTGCAAAATCGCTCATCGGCGATGGGGGTCCATTCTCAAATATCGTTACTGCAGCAGTAACGAAGTTGTTCGTCGCTCCTGCGGCAGCACACATCGCTCCGTGTGACACCGCAGGAACGAGGAGCCTCTCCTTTACCTGCCTCCCGGCCACAATGCGGAAGGAAGGAGGTGGGCGGGATGTTACGTCCCGCTCATCTCCGCCCCTCCGCTTCTGTTGGGCGGCGGTTTAGTGACGCTGCTGTGACGTCGCTGTGACGCTGAATGAACCGCCCCCTTAGAAAGGAGGCGGTTCGCCGGTCACAGCGACGTCGCAGGGAAGGTAAGTAGTGTGATGGGTCCGGGCGATGTTGTGTGACACGGGCAGAGATTTGCCCGTGTCGCACAACCGATGGGGGCGGGTATGCACGATGGCAATATCGGTACCGATATCGCAGTGTGTAAAGCGGCCTTTAGGTCTGGATTATCATTTTATAGGTTTAGCACTGACATGACACTGGTCATGAATATTATTTATCACCATCCACAAGATAGTTCATAAATTTATGATCATTGGGGTCAGGTCACTGGTTCGCCCCAATCACGAGAAGTGGTGTCACAAAATCCTGTGCAAATAGAGCTGTATTTCTTATGTATGACCTCTGTTCCCATAGATAGAAGTGGATAGCACTACTTTTCTATCTAAAATGGGGTCACAGGACACCTCCAAATGTTTTTGGTTTGATAAACTCATTTTGCACATCTTATACTTAAGGTGGCCATAGACATTAGATATCAGGCACCATCTAATATATATATTACATGCTCACCTTGTACTGAGGGAAAGTGCAACGCTCGCTGCCGGAGATGGTACTGCGGCGAGTGAAAGCGGACCCACTGGACCACAGGGGATCCCTGGGCATGCCCTTACATGGGGTAGATGACTAGGACTGTGGCAGCTGACTCCCCAGGAAAGAGATGGACACAGGAGCAGACAGGACTGAGTCTCAAAGCAGACAGCACAGGCAGTATGGACAGGCAGAATCTCTAGCACCAACATGGCAGGACAGACAGACAAAGTCACTAGCAAGGCAGATGGCACGACCCGGACAGACAGGCAGAGTCTGTAGCACCAGCAAGGCAAGTAGAACTGGTAACAGGTACAGGCAGGACAGGACTGAAACCAAGTACCAACAGGCAGGATGGTCTGGGAGCAAGTACAGGTAGGACAGGACTGGAACCAGGTGCCAACAGGCAGGGAGTGCTGGAAATAGGCACAAGCAGGGAAAGGACTGGAACCAGGTGCTAACAGGCAAGGAGGGCTGGGACCAAGTACAGGCAGGAACAGGACTGGACTCTGGTGCAAATAGGCAGGATGGGCTGGGACCAGGTACAGGTACGAACTGGACAGGTACAAGCGGGACAGGACGGGACGAGATTGACCGGGTGACCTGACAACTAACTAGACAGAACTCAACTGACTAAACGTAGGGTGTTAAACAGGCAGCTCCCCTAGTGGGAGTATGTCTTAAATACCCAGTGCCTCAGTGCGATAGGAGGGGTAGTGCAGCACGCGGACTCCCTAGGAGCGCTCCCAGCGGTCCTGTGATACCCACACAGACTCCGGGAAGGGGCAAAAGGATGTACCCTTTGTGGAGGAGTGCAGCATAGAGGAGCCAGCCATGGTTGTGAGTGACAGCACGTCAGTGCAGGAGGAAAAACAAGGCATGTAGGAACGCAGCGCTACAGAAAGAAGGATTGAACATGTTGAATTTTAACATGCCCAATTCTTTGTTTTCAAAGAAGATAAACCCCATTGCCAACACATTCACAACTGGCCAAATAAATGATGTTTATGCATAGGGAGTTTGTAAGGGACAGTTATGAGATGAACAAGACAATAACTATTCCTAACAGCTTAGTATCTCTTATCTAATAATGAAAAGAGAATATTTGTATTGATGCTCTTTGTGATATTTATTACAATTTTTTTAACCAAGCAGAAGTGCATCACATAAGTTAGTGATGTTTTGGGTGTATAGTAGACAAGTCTTTTATCAAGCTTCTTCTTGCTGCCCATGATCTTGTTGTTATAGTGTTATGACTTAATATGCCTTGTTGTCTATGGCAGACAAAGGAGTGGGGGAGCTCATGCTTCAGTGAGATACCATACAGTTAGACACAGATATTGACTAAAGGCCCTCATACACATGGAAATAGCTGTCAGCCGACAGCCATCTTTCTCGGTTCCTCCAGAAAGGTCATCAGCCATTGAAATTCGATGGGACAGATTTTTCTCTTCCTCGAGATCATCTGACAGGAGGCCTCCATAGACAGACTCTCAGCCAATCCTGCCGACTTAGTCTAATTTGTATTTATATAAAAATTAAGATCTTCTGTGAAACATTTAGACTATATTGTTTTATTCTTCTTAGTTTGCATTGCAGTATAACACAGTAAAAAGGGGAATTCCCATCTCCAAAATCCTATCCCACTATGTAGTAGGTGTAATAATAATAATATTAGCAAATACCTCCAATTAGAAATGTATTATATTACTTCTGATTAGTTATGTTGCTTACCTCATGCGCAGGGCATTGCAGCAGCTTAGGTATCCATGGTTATGGCTACACATATTGTGAGTTAGTTGCTAGGGGTGGTAACCATGGATACATAACTACTGCAATGCCCTGCACATGAGGTAAGAGACATAACTAATCAGGAGAACTATGCAATATTTCTAATTGGAGGTATTTGCTATTATTCTTATTACACCCACTACATATTGGGGTAGGATTTTGGAGATGGGAATCCCCTTTAAGCTTTTCCCTTTAACAATTAATCCAGAGTTCCCTCCAATATTTCCAGAATTACAGAAGAACCCCCAAAGTAGTCAAGTCAGAGTTACCCTAATACCTTTGCAGCAGCCGCAGCAGGAGTAATACCCTGTTGGCAGTAACTGGGCAGCCTTCTGCAGTAACGTATGGAAGCACGTAACAACCGAAAACGTGACCTACTCATGATGCTTACGTGTCTAGTCACCATAGTTACCTGGTAAACGTGTTGTTTTGAGCCCTGGCTGAAATCATGGTGACTAAAAGTTAATGGTATAATAATGTACATGATGTGTTAGGCCTCATTCAGAAGTAAGCCTTTCACAGATAGAACAAATACCCATTATTGTCCATGCGTCGTCATGTATCCATGTATTTTTTTGAAAGATCGAGTGTCTGCAAAAAAATCAGAGCTATTTCTCCTTTTTCTCACAGATGAAAATGACTCACCTAATTCTATAGGCCTGTGAATACTATGGCCAGCACCTTGATGCCATATTCACACTGTGGGCTGTCCGGTTCTGACATTGGGATGGTAGGAGAAGCTGTGCAGTGTTTCCTGATTGTGCTTTCGGTCTGTTTTTACGGTCACACGGTCACCCGGAGGCTCTCCCTCCACCTCTCAGGTCCTGGAAGCGCTTGGCCACAGAACACCTCCCTCTTCCTCCCTTTCACTGCTCAGGAACTTTCTTGATACAATCTGTGCCTGTAGCATGTGGAGCATAATCTGGTTTCAGGTTTACAGGCTATATGTGCCATTCAGTATCTGGAAGTCAGACCGAGTTATACGTTTATTGTTATGTTAGTAGAAACAAGAAAATGCAAAGACGAGTTTAATAGTGACATTCGTGACTAGGAATGTATTAGCCTAAATCAAAATGTTACCTTTTAAATGGAACCTGTCACCCTTAAAAACGCTAATAACCTGCAGATATGGGGTTAATCTGCAGATTAATAGCATTTGAATCCTGCCTGTCGCCTGCACACTGAACCCCACTGTCGGGAGGAAAATGACTTTAATCCCCCCAGCAGTGTTCGAGTATCAGTCACATGGGCGGTGCTGGTGCAACAAGTTCAGTCACTGCTCTGTGTATAGAGACCAACAGCTGTAACCAGACCCCCTCCCTCCCGCCCGCACTGACTGACAGCCTCTGCTAATGCTGATCGGCTGTCAGTCAGTGCTCTTCTGACGCCCTGGACTAGCCAGGTAGTCACAGGTAGCCCCCCTGCACAAACACCAGCCCCTAATAAGGTGACAGCAGCCAACCTGCAAAACCCTTGTCACCTCTCTCACTGTTCAATGGTCACACCAGGGGGCGGAGCCAGGCTGTTGGCCACGCCCACCGAGGAGTCCAGAGGGCCTGAGACAGGAAACAAACGGTCAGTGTCAGTGAGTTCAAGTCAGTGAGCAATTCAGTTCAGTACAGTGAAGTGGAGTGGAGTTCAAGTGCAGCAGGCCTGTGGCGCCAGGTCTGCAGCGACAACACTGACCGGTGCCAGGGTCGTAGCCCTGGTACCGTGGCAAGGAGGTAGACGGTGGTTGCCGCCTGCAGGAGCCGGGAAGACGGCTGGTGGAACTGTAAGGGACCGGGACAGGGTAGTGGGGGTAGTGGCCCGCTGGTACCGAACTGGGGAGCCAACTGGAAACCGGAGCACCAGGAGGGGTACTCAGACCCAGAACGAGGTCCAGAAGCCACTGGACCACGTCAAATTCACTGATTGAGGTCTGAACCTTAGGTCTTTTCCCGTCCCAAGACCCGAAAGACGGCAACAGCCCACCGAGGGGGATAGAAAACCACCGCAAAGGCAGAGAGATCCCACAGGCCAGCACCTGCGGGCAAACGGGTTCCCCGACACACATCAAGTCGGGGAGCGGACTACTGTTGCTGAAACATAGGCAGTCAAGTTCTACCACAGAGGTGCAGGAGAAAGGCGGGAACCACCAACCTGAGAAAGGGGCAAAGCGCAGCCGGCTGCGGGCACCGACCACCATCCTTTTGGTTTACCAGAGACTCCGGTGTATCTGTCATAGTGAGTACAACAGTGCCCTCGGGCCGCGCACCGCACCACACCATCTTGCCCGCACCTCACAACCACCGGGCCCCGGGACCATGACTCCCTGCCCACGGAGGGGTCAACAACAGGCTGCGTAACACCGTCTCCGGGAGCTTAGTTAATGGCAGCGGTGGTCTCCACATTCACGACAATCCGTGGGTGGCGTCACGAACTTACACCTTTAAACTCCACAGCCTCTGCTGTGAACCTTCCCCACCGAAATCCCTACACGTAGCGCCAACTCCCTTTCAGAGCGTTGTGACCCCCGGGTCCGAGAGGAGCTCGAGCCACCCACCGACGAGCATGGATCCGAGCAGCTCGGCAGCCGACCGAGCCCCGGGGCGGTACACTCTCATACACAGAGCAGTGACTGAACCTGTGCAAGCACTGCTCCTGTAACTGAAACCCGAACACTGCCGGGGGGATTTAAGCTATTTTCCTCCCAGCAGCGGGGTTCAATGTCCAGGTATCGGGCAGGATTCAGACGCTATTAACCTACAGATTAACTTCATTAAAGCCGGGGTCAGACGGCCGTATAACACAGACGACGATTGCCTCAAAATGCCCGTACTGGCCCACGCCTCTCCTGACCCAAGCATGAGAGCTGCACAGAAATACATGTTGTCACGCTCAGGTCAGGAGAGCCGCTGGCCAGTCTGGGTATTGCGATGTGATCATCATGAGTGTTATACGGGAATCTGACCCCAGCCTTATTATGTGTTCTCTGCAGCCCGTGCCAGCATTCAGACGATTCCTTCATGAGCTTTACAACTGATTAAAGTTCAAATTTTTCCAGCACCCATGACGGCACCACGAGAGAGGGGATCCACCCTTCAAGGACAGGAAACCTCCAGGATAAAAAGGGGCGGTACCTCTCCCCGCATCAGTTGGTTTCCTGTCCTTGAACATGGAGCCTCCAGGAATCCAGGACAAAACACAGACAAAAATCTAAAATCAGAATATTTGTCACTACTTCATGCAACATATAGGTGGCATATATTGCCTTCACAAGATTTCTCAATTGCTCATTACTTTTCTATTATTTTGCTGTTTTGGCTTCAGTGTTTCACAATGTTTTCTCCATTTATATACATCGCTGCTTGTAATAATTATTACACTTCTATTGCTTTTGTTTCGCGCATACAGTGACTTAGCTCCATTCCTCAATCAGACATGTAACCTAAGGGGTACTTCTCACATAGCGAGATCGCTAGCGAGATCGCTGCTGAGTCACGGTTATTGTGACACACCAGTGACCTCATTAGCGATCTCGCTATGTGTGACACCGAGCAGCGACCTGGCCCCTGCTGTGAAATTGCTGCTCGTTACACACAGTGCTGGTTCATTTTTTGGACGTTGCTCTCCCACTGTGAAGCACACATCGCTGTGTTTGACAGCGAGAGAGCAACAATCTGAATGTGCAGGGAGCCGGCGTCTGACAGCTGCGGACACTAGTAACCAAGGTACACATCGGGAAACCAAGCGAAGCACTTTGCTTGGTTACCCGATATTTACCTTGGTTACTAGCTTCCGCCACTCTCAGGCTGCCAGTGCTGGCTCCCTGCACACGTAGCCAGAGTACACATCGGGTAAATAAGCAAAGTGGTTTGCTTAGTAACCCGATGTGTACTCTGGCTACGAGTGCAGGGAGCCAGCGCTAAGCGGTGTGCGCTGGTAACCAAGGTAAATATCGGGTAACCAAGCAAAGCATTTTGCTTAGTTACCCGATATTTACCTTAGTTACCAAACGCAGCATCGCTTCCACGCGTCGCTGGTGGCTGGTCGCTGGTGAGATCTGCCTGATTGACAACTCACCAGCGACCATGTAGTGACACACCAGCGATCCTGACCAGGTCATATCGTGGTCGGAATCGCTGGTACGTCGTTTAGTGAGACGGTACCCTTAGTTGTATTGTGTGATTTTCAGCTGAGCTACCGCACTGCCATTGTACGCAGCATTCTCTTTCTCTATTAGCCATTTAAAGGGTTTGTGTTATTTTCATAAATGGGTAAAATTGCAGAGTGCTTGTAAAAAACAAGCAAGTTTTCACTTGTTTTAAAAAAATCTGCTAATTTCTCACGAAAGGAAGGATTTTGAATTCTGTTGTGTACTGCTCATTAGTTGCCTCCGCTGCATTCTTAAACAGTGGTGGTCGGTCTCCTAGGCACGGAGCACAGTGCTTACAAGCTCATTGCTATTAAGCTTGCAAACTCGGTTTTGATTAAAGGCCGCTTTACACGCTGCGACATCGCTCAAGCGATCTCGTTGGGGTCACGGAATTTGTGGCGCACATCCGGCCGCATTAGCGATGCCGTTGTATGTGACACCTTTGAGCGATTTTGCATCGTTGCAAAAACGTGCAAAATCGCTCATCGGTGACATGGGGGTCCATTCTCAAATATCGTTGCTGCAGCAGTAACGAAGTTTTTCCTCGTTCCTGCGACAGCACACATCGGTACGTGTGACACCGCAGGAACGAGGAACCTCTCCTTACCTGCGGCTGCCCGCAATGCGGAAGGAAGGAGGTGGGCGGGATGTTCGTCCCGCTCATCTCCGCCCCTCCGCCCCTCCGCGGTTCAGTGATGCAGCTGTGACGTCGCTGTGACGCTGAACGAACCGCCCCCTTAGAAAGGAGGCGGTTCGCCGGTTACAGCGACGTCGCAGGGCAGGTAAGTAGTGTGACGGGTCTGGGCCATGTTGTGCGCCACGGGCAGCGATTTGCCCATGTCGCACAACCGATGGGGGCGGGTACCCACGCTAGCAATATCGGTACCGATATTGCAGCGTGTAAATTGTCCTTTAGGCCATCCATTGGATGAGTGGTTCTGCAGAAGGCTGAAGTTCATCTCTCCTCCAGCAATAGTTTTTTTTTTCCACCTGATTTTTGCAATGCTGATTAGGGCAAATCTAAAAATATTAGGTAAGAAAAATATTTTTCAGTAAGAAAGATGACAGTTGACTGTAGTATCCCTTACTACATTCATTACAATATCTGGTGATCCCTCAATCTATGATGGTCCCAGTGTTTCCATCATGCATATTTTCTGGACTATCCTAATTTAAAACACATTCAAAATGCATTTCCATAGATGCTGTCTGATTGATATGATGGACACTTCATGCACTGGCTCTCTATTACGGTACTACCACAAGTACTGCTTGTTCTTTACTGCTCTTTATCTGTGCCAAGATCTTGCTTTGTTCACCAAGTGATGACAACTCTATTTTTTTCTGGTACAATTTGTGTAATTTACTGGACCGTTAAAAATCTCCTGTCCTCAACATAGAAAATGATTTACAGCCTCCAGCGGATGTTTCTGACTTTTAAAATTTTAGGACTATACTTTATCTCTAATATTGTTCGTCTTTTTTTGTATTCGTGACTGTTCAGACAGAAGCTTAAATCACCACTCCAGCATTTTCTTATTTTACTATTGGAGTGGTGCTTTAAATAGAAGTTCTCTGAGCCTATTCTCATATTTACCTGCCATTGTCTTCATCTTCTATTACCGCTGCTGCCATCAGTTTCCGGCTGTTTGTGACCTGCCGGATCGCTCCAGTATCTCATGGAGTGAGCTGGAGGTCACTCTTCAATGTAAGCATATGAGAGCTCTATTAGACTTGCATTGAGAGCTTATGACGTCACTTCTGACTGAGCAGTGTCAGTAAAAGATGAAGATGCAAGAGGCTGAGTATAGACTATGGTTAGGGACCATAGATTAAAATCACCCACTCCAGTGGTGAAAAAACCCCTAAGATGCTGGAGTGGAGTTTTAAAGTTATACTTAAGTCCATAGCTACAGATGAGGACACTGTTTAGCAGATTATTGGCTTGCATCCATTTGGGCAAAGCTGTAATCAGTAATTACAGTATAGCTACATTGTCTACAGGGTGTCCGAGGCGAGGAAACACAAGTGTCTCATTATTTGTTAAAGGTAGTGGCAGACATATCGCCAGTGCAGCCAGTGCAGGTGCACTGGGGTCCAGAGGGAGATGGAGGACCGACAACACCGGTGACTATTTCAGATGGATCTGCATCATCGGGCTGTATTGTATTGTGGCACAGGGAACCCTCCATCTCCCTATGCTGCAATTCAGGCCACTGACCAATCAGAGGCCAGCAGCTGACGTTGGCATGCTGGTGACTATGGCGTATGTCAGTGACGTCATGCGCTGACATTTCTTGCATGCAGAAGTTAGCTGCCGACTTCTGCACCAGCTGTAGGCTTGGGGATCAGCCGACATGTGCAGCTTACAGACAAGGGTGGATCAAAGATCCACCTGCACCTGTTATCTACAAGGCTTCATACACATTTGCTCAGCTTACTACTGCTTGCTGTGCAGATTCTCCTTTATCCAGTGTTGCTAGGGTTAAGTAGGTCCTCTGGTCCTGAAACTCTGAATTAAAGGTATGGGCAGCTGTTCTCTATAGCTAATTAGCTCTGCTATAAAGATTTCCTTCCTAGTCCAGGTAAATTGCTGGTGATAGTTGTAATGGCCTGGTCCCCCCATGCTGCCTGGCGTCCCTGCCTCTCCTCCACATGGGTTCTCCTCCCCTGCCTCACGGAGTCTATGCACACATCACAGCATCTCTGGGAGCGTGCCAAGGAGTTCTCGTGTGCTGCTGCCTCTCTTTTAAAAGGCCAGCACGCCACTTCCAGGAAGTGCATCCCAGCCTATTGCTGAGAGGCACTGGGTACTTAGGCACTAGTTTAGCTAGTCAGTGTACAGTACTCCAGCTAGCTAGTTGTCAGGTCCCCTTGTTTTTCCTGTCTTGTTGGCTCCCATCCTGCTGGCTCCCCTCCTGTTGATGCCAGTAGCTCTCATTCTGTTGGCTCCCATCCTGTGGTGCTAGTGGCTCCCATCCTGTTGGCTCCTGTCCTGTCGGTGCCAGTATCCGTGCTTGTCCGTCCAGGCTGTGCCTCCAGCCTCAGTCATCCCAGTGACCCTCACCACACCAGAGACCATGCCTGTCCATCCCAGCTGTGCCTCCAACCTCAGCTATCCCGGTGGCCCTTGTCATGCCAGAAACTGTGCTTGTCTGCCCTGGCCGTGCCGCCACCCTCAGTTACCCCAGTGGCCCTCGCCACACCAGGGATTGTGCCTGTCTGCCCCGGCTGTGCCTCCAGCCTCAGTTATCTCGGTGGCCCTCGCCACACCAGAGACTGTGCCTGCCCACTCCGGCCTCAGCTATCCTGGTGATCCTCACCACACCAGAAACTGTGCCTGTCAGCCCTGGCTGTGCCTGTAAAATCTGTATATTTTACCCTTGTCTGTCTCATCCTTTCTGTATCTTTAATCAAGAGCGAGACTAACGTTCCTGCTGCCCTACGCACTATACAGTGTTGAGTCCAGGGAAAGACAGGGATAGGCACGTGACGGCGACAGGCTGAAAGAACCAGTATAGGGACATTAGGGAGTGCAGGGAGTTTAGGAGGTGACCCTGCTCCCCTTTCCCTAGTGCCAGGGCCCACCATTGTATCGTGTACTGTGCGTGTTGCGGAGCTCACTGGAGGTTCCTGTGTACCTAGCAAAACCCGGTAATCACTGCATTACACTATGACAAGGGAATTTAACACACGTTGGCGAGCAGCGCTTCATTCCCCGTGACGTGATCATGGGGTGCCAATGGGTTATCATGACAGCTGGGGGTCAGGTAATTACCCTTACCTAGTTTAGTTCCTAGTGTTAGCATTTTTGAAGTACTGAGCGGTGCTAAAAAATGCTCCATTTTTTTATATAAATTTCAATTTTTTTTTCACCAATTAAATAAAACAAAAACCTATACCTGTTTGGTATCTACAAACTTGTACTGACCTGGGGAATCATATTGGCAGGTCAGTTTTACTATATAGTGAACATAGTAGATAATAATAAAAATACTATTGGGGAATTGCAGTTTTTTGCAATTTCACCACACTTGGTTTCTTTCAAAAGTACAAGTCATCCCGCAAAATACAAGCTTTCATATGGCTATTTTGACAGAAAAATAAAAATGTTATGGCTCTTGGAAGAAGGGGAGGAAAAAATGAAAAACATAAGATCGCTAGGTGGTGAAGGGGTTAACCCCTTCAGCCCCCGGGCACTTTCCGTTTTTGCGTTTTTGTTTTTTGCTCCCCTTCTTCCGAGAGGCGTAACTTTTTTATTTTTCCATCAATCTTGCCATATGAGGGCTTGTTTTTTGCGGGACGAGTTGTACTTTTAAATGAAACCATAAGTTTTACCATATAGTGTACTGGAAAACGGCAAAAAAATTCCAAGTGCGGAAAAATTGGAAAAAAAGTGGGATTGTACAATAGTTTTTGGGATATTTTATTCACCGTGTTCACTATATGGTAAAACTGATGTGTGGGTATGATGCCTCAGGTCGGTGCGAGTTTATAGACACCAAACATATATAGGTTTACTTGTATCTAAGGGGTTAAAAAAAATTCACAAGCTTGTCCGAAAAACGTGGCGCACGTTTTGCGCCATTTTCCAAAACCCGTAGCGTTCTCATTTTTCAGGATCTGAGGCTCAGTGATGGCTTATTTTTTGCGTCTTGACCTGACGTTCTTAACGGTACCATTTTTGCGCAGATGCTACGTTTTGATCGCCTGTTATTGCATTTTGCGCAAAATTTGCGGCGACCAAAAAACGTAATTTTGGCGTTTGGAATTTTTTTGCCGCTACGCCGTTTACTGATCAGATTCATTGATTTTATATTTTGATAGATCGGGCATTTCTGAACGCGGCGATACCAAATATGTGTGTATTTTTTATTTTTTTAACCCTTTAATTTTCAATGGGGTGAAAGGGGGGTGATTTGAACTTTTAGGTTTTTTTATTTTTTTTTAATTTTTTAAAACTTTTTTTTTTACTTTTTTTTTTTATTTTACTAGTCCCCCTAGGGGGCTATTGCGATCAGCAATCCGATCGCTTTGCACAATCTGCAGATCTCAGCTACAGAGCTGAGAACTGCAGATTTGCTGCTTCACTTTCAATGCCGGCTGTATTCCGGCATTGAGAGGAAGTGACTCATGTTAGCCACAGGCGTCATCACATGACCCTGTGCTACCATGGCAACCGCCGAAAGTCACGTGATCATGTCACGTGACTTCCGGCGGGGGCGGGGTAAGTCACTGTCATGGCGGCGCCCATATACATATCGCTGCCAAGACTTTGGCAGCGAAATGTAAGGGGTTAATGGCCGCAGGTGGAAGTGATTCCACCCGCGGCTAGCAGGCACACATATCAGCTGTTGATAACAGCTGATATGTGCGCGTCTCGCCGCCGCCCGCCGGCGGCAGGGGGCGGGGCTTACCGGGAAACGATCCATGACGTATCTAGTACGTCATGGGTCGTTAAGGGGTTAAAAAATGTGTTAGTACCTCGGTGTACTGCCAGTGCAGAGCGAGAATGGCAATAGCCGGCAACGGAGGAGAGAGGGAGATAAATCCCTCCCTCCCCTCCTCAGCGCCGGCCCTCCCCTCTGCAGTGCCGGCCCACCCCTCCGCAGCATTGGCCCGCCCCTCCTCAGAGCTGGCAAGCCCCCCGCAGCTGTGGTCCGATCGCAAGATCGGACCTCAGTTGCAATGACACTTGCGTGACACTCTGCTCCTCCTGTGCTGCCAGCGTGAGCCGACTGTCATGCGAGAATCGCAGTAGTCCCCCGTGTGGCCCGGCCTTATTAATAATATTTATTTATAGAGCACCATTGATTCCATGGTGCTGTACATAGAGGGTTACATACAAAATACATATACAAGTTACAATAGACAGACTGGTATAGAGGGAAGAGGACCCTGCACTTGTGGGCTTACATCTTATAGGATATTGGGTAGGAGACAGAAGGTGGGGCAGTGGTGAGGCAGCAGCTCCGGTGGTGGTGAAGTGGTAGTTCTTGCGGTGGTAAGCAGAGGGGTCATGTGAGACTATAGAAATTTCTGAACAGATGAGTTTTCAAGTTCCATTTGAAGCTGGCAAGTGTACCAGATAATCTGATGTGTTGAGGCAGCAAATTCCTCCAAAGTCTTGGAGGCGGTTAGGTGAGGAGGAGAGAAGGAGATCTTGGGAGGACCGGAGATTAGTATTGGAGTGTATCTAGAGATTAGTTTGGAGATATGCGGAGGAGACAGATTATAGACGGCTTTGTAGGTCAGTGTTAGTAGTTTGAATTGGATACGATGGAAGATTGGGAGCCAATGGAGGGATTTGCAGTGGGGAGAAGTGGGGTGATAGGGAGGAGTAAGGTAAATCAGTCGGGCAGCAGAGTTAAGGATGGACTGGAGAGGTGTAATAGTGTTAGCAAGGAGGCCACAGAGGAGGATGTTGCAGTAGTCAAGGCAGGAGATTATGCACTAGCATTTTCATAGATTGAGAATTGAGGAAAGGACGGATTCTGGAAATATTTGTTAGTTGAAGATGACAAGAGGTGGTGAGGGATTTGATGTATGATATGAAGAACAAGGCAGAGTCGAATGTAACTCCGAGGCAGCGGACTTCAGGTACTGGGGAGAGCATGATGTTATTTATTGTAATACATAGATCAGGTAGGAAAGATAGGTGAGATGGAGGAAAGATGATTAGTTCAGTTTTGGCCACATTGAGCTTTAGGAAGCGAAAGGAGAAGAAGGAGGATATAGCAGATAGGCACTCTGGGATTCTGGACAGCAGAGATGTGACATCTGGGCCAGAGAGGTAGATCTGAGTATCATCAGCATATAGGTGGTACTGAAAGCCATGGGACTTTATGGGTTGTCCCAGGCCAAATGTATAGATGAAAAGGAGGGTCCCAGGACAGAGCCTTGAGGGACGCCATCAGAGAGAGGGCGGGATGAATAGGTTGTGTGGGAGTGGGAGACACTAAAAGTGCAGTTAGAAAGGTATGAAGAGATCCAGGAGAGGGCAAGGTCTCTGACACCAAGGGAAGAGAGTATCTCTAATAGGAAGGAGTGGTCGACTGTGTCAACGGCTGAGGACAGGTCTAGAAGGAAGAGTATGGAGAAGTGACTGTTAGTGTTGGCAGTAAGTTATTAGTAATTTTGGTCAGGGCAGTTTTAGTAGAGTGATGTGGACGGAAGAAGGATGGTAGGTTGTGAAAGAGAGAGTAAGGCGGGCTTTACACGCTGCGACATTGCTAGCAATTGCTAGCGATGTCGAGCGCGATAGTACCCGCCCCCGTCGCACATGCAATATGTGGTGATTGCTGCCGTAGCGAACATTATTACGGCAGCTTCACACGCACATACCTGGTCGGCGACGTTGCTGTGACCGCCAAACAATATCTCCTTCAAGGGGAAGGTGCGTACGGCGTCACAGCGACGTCACCGCGACGTCACTAAGTGGCCGGCCAATAGAGGCGGAGGGTCGGAGATGAGCGGGACATAACATCCCGCCCACCTCCTTCCTTCCGCATTGTCGGTGGAGGCAGGTAATGAGATGTTTGTCATACCTGCGGTGTCACACATAGCGATGTGTGCTGCCGCAGGAATGACAAACAACATCGTACTGGCAGCAGCAGCGATATTATGAAAAGGAGCGACGTGTCACCGATCAACGATTTTTGACGTTTTTGCGATTGGTGATCGCCGCTCCTAGGGTTTACACGCTGCGATGTCGGTAACAGCGCCGGATGTGCGTCACTAACGACGTGACTCCGACGATATATCGTTACCGATGTCGCAACGTGTAAAGCCCGCCTTAGAGGAGAGGTGGGAGGAAAGTTCAGCATGGACATGTTAATAATGTATCAAAACATGAGCCAAGGAAGTTGAGAAATCGCCATTTAAAGAATTAACATGTAAATGAAACGCATTTGCTTCTTTATTGAGACTTGAGAGATGTCAAGAGGGACAACTGTGTTTAGTTCTTGGAAAAAACTTGCTTTTAAGGAATTCAAAGCTTTTCTGACTAAATACTGTTAATTCCTTCAGTTGGCACTTAGCAATTTCTGCCCCTTTTGTATGCAGTTGCTTAATCCTCTCAGTATCACCAAAACATGGGTATAGCTGTAAAATCTTTTACATTTTCGACAAGCCCATTTCTTGTAATTACTTATTCTTAAGCAATATTTTTCTTCTGAATCTAAATGATTTTGCCCACCGCTAAATCACTACAATATAAACAGTTGCAATATACACAAAACAATAACATTTTTTGCAGTAGATTAGAATAAATTTACTTTGCCTTACTTAATTTCATTTTAGATTTCTTTTATTTATGTGCATTCAGCACTGGAAAAATTACTATTGACTTAAATGGAATCTTTCAGCAGAATTTAATTCCCCAAACTATTTATTTACACATATGACTCTTTCAAAGACAAGTCCAGCAAAAACGATACTTAGCCGGTCCTTAACTGAGAAATCAGCGTTTGAATTGATATGTAAATGAGGCTGTAGATCTGAAGCCTCTGTCACTCCATCTCTAGTCCATACCCAGAGTTACTTCCTCCTGCTTCACTAACAGCTCTTTTGCTTGAAGTCATACAACATAGAGACTGTCAGTCAAATATGAAGCGATGCTGAATAAGGCATACCTCCCAACCGTCCCGGATACAGCGGGACTATCACGATTTGCATTGTTTGTCCCGTTGCCACGGGCGGGAGGTCCATATCCCGTGGCTCCGCCCACCCACTCTCTCCCCGCCTCGCTGCTTTTCCCTCCTACCATCCTAACATGTGACGTGAGCATAACAGAGCGGAGCGCGCTACCCGAAACTAGTTTCTGTCTGCTCTGTGGTCTGTGCTGCTACTAAGGTATGAAAACTGAATCTCCCCAGCGCTGATTCCTCTACCCCCAGCCCCCGGCCCGAGCGTGAGATCCTCTAGCTGTTTCTCTGACTCCCGTGTGTCCTTATCTATCGTGTGTGCCTGCCCTGCAGCATTGAGAATCAAACAGTGTTTGCTTCTCAATGCTGCAGGCACACCACGGTAGATCAGGACATTGGGGAGAGGACAGTGTGTACTTACCACTTGTGTCCTCTCCTGCAGGTGCACAGCACTGGCCGGTAATATGCAAAGATAGAAGCATTGCAAATGCTTCTATCAGCTACCGACCACATGATCCCCTGCCTGGCAGAGCTGCTGTTCACACATCAGTTTTTTCCAATCAGGCACAATCCAGTTTGTGCCTGATGCAATGGATCTGTCTCAGATTGTGAAAAAACTGATGCGACGGATCCGTTTTTTTTTTTTTATGCTGAGAGAGAGAGACTCCACACGCACACACGCAGGCACTACCCAGCATGCATCATCACCGCACACCCCTGCACTACCGCACGCATCATCACCGCACACCCCTGCACTACCGCACGCATCATCACCGCACACCCCTGCACTACCCAGCACGCATCATCACCGCACACCCCTGCACTACTGCATGCATCATCACCGCACACGCCGGCACTACCCAGCACGCATCATCACCGCACACGCAGGCACTACCCAGCACGCATCATCACCGCTCACGCAGGCACTACCCAGCACGCATCATCACCGCACACCCCTGCACTACCCAGCACGCATCATCACCGCACACCCCTGCACTACTGCATGCATCATCACCGCACACGCCGGCACTACCCAGCACGCATCATCACCGCACACGCAGGCACTACCCAGCACGCATCATCACCGCTCACGCAGGCACTACCCAGCACGCATCATCACCGCACACCCCTGCACTACCGCACGCATCATCACCACAGACCCCTGCACTACCGCACGCATCATCACCGCACACGCAGGCAGTACCCTGCACGCATCTTCACCGCACACAACCCGGCATTACCTCAGTGATGTCACCGCTGACAGCGCGACTCCCTTCAGTTGCTGCGTGGAGCTGATAGAGAGAGGCGGTGTTCTACTGCCGTTCCTGTCAGCTTCATGTAGTAGAGCTGAGAGCGTCGTGGGACCTCTGTGGATTACGTCGGACCTGGAGGGGTATTTGGGGATTTTAATAAAATGGTGAAAGAGGGTGTTTTTTTGTCTTTTATTCCAAATAAAGGATTTTTTTGGGTGTATGTGTTTATTTACTTTCACTTACAGGTTAATCATTGGGGGTGTCTCATAGACGCCTGCCATGATTAACCCCTTATTACCCCGATTGCCACCGCACCAGGGCAATTCGGGAAGAGCCGGGTAGAGTCCTGGGACTGTCGCATCTAATGTATGTGGCAATTCCGGGCGGCTGCTGGCTGATATTTTTAGGCTGGGGGGCTCCCCATAACGTAGAGCTCCCCATCCTGAGAATACCAGCCTTCAGCCATGTGGCTTTATCTTGGCTGGTATCAAAATTGGGGGGGACCGCACGCCGTTTTTCTTTTAGTTATTTATTTATTTTACTGCACAATATAGACCCGCCCACCGGCTGCTGTGATTGGTTGCAGTGAGACAGCTGTCACTCAGCGTCGGGGTGTGTCTGACTGCAACTAATCATAGGCGCCGGTGTGAATACGAGATTGAATAATGGGCGGCCGGCATTTTCAAATCAGGAGAAGCCGCCGGAGCAGTGTGACAGCTGTGCAGCCCCGCGCCGGTGATCGGTCAGTGGGTGAGAGTGAGTGAATGAGTCAGTGAGTCAGTCAGTGAGTGAGAGAGTTTGAGAGAGAGTGAGTGATTGATTGATTGATTTTCTGACAAGCAATGAATTTCTATCACTTTTGGGCATGCTCAGAAGTAAAAATCGGATACGGTACATGCTTCCGGCATTTGAAGCATGACACCGTATCCGGCTTGCATAGACTTTCATTATGCACCATGCTGCACAGCGCCGCACCCGGCGCTATGCATTTTTTTGCAGCTGGCAAAAAACGTTCCTCTCTGCGTCCTATGCGGCCGCCGGAGTGACGATTTTTGCCTCATCCGGCAAAAACCGGATCAAACGTAAGTACTTGCAGCACAATCCAGTGCTAATAAAAGTCTATGAGGAAAAACCGCACCCGGCGGCAAAAAAAACCCCAGATGCATTTTTCCCGCAAAGCGCCGGATTGTGCCGCACAGCAAAAACCTGATGTGTGAACATACCCTTAGCTGCACACCATGTTTAGCCCTCCTCCTAGGTCCTAGCTGCCTGCACACCCTGTTCAGCCCTCCTCCTAGGTCCTAGCTGCCTGCACACCCTGTTCAGCTCTCCTCCTGGGTCCTAGCTGCCTGCACACCCTGTTCAGCTATCCTCCTGGGTCCTAGCTGCCTGCACACCCTGTTCAGCTCTCCTCCTAGCTGCCTGCACACCCTGTTCAGCTCTCCTCCTGGGTCCTAGCTGCCTGCACACCCTGTTCAGCTCTTCTCCTAGGTCCTAGCTGCCTGCACACCCTGTTCAGCCCTCCTCTTAGGTCCTAGCTGCCTGCACACCCTGTTCAGCTCTCCTCCTGGGTCCTAGCTGCCTGCACACCCTGTTCAGCTCTCCTCCTGGGTCCTAGCTGCCTGCACACCCTGTTCAGCTCTCCTCCTGGGTCCTAGCTGCCTGCACACCCTGTTCAGCTCTTCTCCGAGGTTCTAGCTGCCTGCACACCCTGTTCAGCTCTTCTCCTGGGTCCTAGCTGCCTGCACACCCTGTTCAGCTCTCCTCCTGGGTCCTAGCTGCCTGCACACCCTGTTCAGCTCTCCTCCTGGGTCCTAGCTGCCTGCACACCCTGTTCAGCTCTCCTCCTGAGTCCTAGCTGCCTGCATACCCTATTCAGCTCTCCTCCTGGGTCCTAGCTGCCTGCACACCCTGTTCAGCTCTCCTCCTCGGTCCTAGCTGCCTGCACACCCTGTTCAGCTCTCCCCCTGGGTCCTAGCCACCTGCACACCCTGTAGTTAACTCCCTGCCTGTTCTGCACATTGCTGATCTGTGGCGGCTCAGAGCGATCACGGACAACTTCTGCAGTTTCAGTTTGCTGGATGGGTGTAGATGGGGAGTGGATATGGGTGTGGCTGTTTGTAAAATGGGTGTGGTTAGGGGGCGTGGCCTAAAAATTGAGCCTTAGGCGGTAGCTGTATACCCTCACGGTGTGGGCTGTTGCCTTCAATCGGGACTTTTGCTGTTGTGAAACCCCTGGGGTTCCAGTCACATTCGGATCTGACTATTGTCGGCGGCTCCAAGCCTGGTCGGGGTCCGATGGCCCTGCCTGTGTGTGCTGGCTTCACTTCGCTCCCCGGTCGGTACCGGCGGGCCGTCGCCCGTCCCCGATCCTACGGTTCCGCGTTGCTCCACCACTCCTGCAGAAGGCCACCACCGTCTGCCAACCTTGCTGTCAGTGCCTGGGCCACAAACCCAGACACCCAAGTGCTCACTCCTCTCACTTCAAACTCCAACTTCTCACTGACACTTTTCCCGCCTCCAGGCCTGTGAACTCCTCGGTGGGTGGAGCCAACCGCTTAGCTCCGCCCCACCTGGTGTGGACATCAGACACTGGAGGGAGGCAACAAGGGTTTTTGTTTGGCTGGTGTCCCTGTCTAGTGGGGTGGGGTGTTGGTGTGTTATCTGTGATGACCTGGCTAGTCCAGGGCACCACATACGTAATAGATCGTGTGAGGTTAATCCCCTGCACGGCGATCCACACACATATGAGCTGATTTCAACAGCTGACATGTGTGCCTGCTTGTCGCAAGTGGAATTGCGTTCCACCTGCGACTATTAACCCCTTTCATTTCGCTGCCAAAATCTGGCAGCGAGATGTATATGCGCGCAGCCATAACGAAAACTTACCCACCCCCTTCGGAAGTCACCTGACATGATCACGTGACTTCCAGTGGTTGCTATGGTAGCATAGGGTCATGTGATGATGCCTTTAGCTATCATGAGTCACTTTCTCTCAATGCCGGCAGAGCTCCGGCAGTGAGAATAAAGCACCATATCCTGCAGATCTCAGCTGTGTAGCTGTGATCTGGAGAAATGGAAGAGCGATCAGACTGCTGATCGTTATAGTCACGACTACTTTTAGCTGCATTGATATCAAAATGTACTCATTTGGAGTACAGATGATGGCATTAAAGGGTCAGCATCAGCATGTGTGTCTCAATAACTCTGGGGAAAATCCTCAAGCAAAAGAGATTATTACTGCTCATTCAGACATCCAATTTTCATGTATGAGTGCTATCCTTGTTTTCACGCATAGCACATACCTGTGACCTGAGGTTAAGATCAAAATCGGCAATGCATGTGAATGGATCTGTGAAAAAATTGGATTGCACTTGGATGACATCCAAGAGTGGTCCAATTTCACAGACTGACTGACTGAATGGCAAAGAGGAAGAATCTTTATTTTTTTAATTTCTCCAAATGCGACAAAAACAGATCCTCACTATGATCATCCTCTGATGAAAGTCTGATCATAATAATCGGTCAGTTTATCTTGTAGGTGGAAAAAATCGGACGTGTGAATGATCCCTTATTGTAAGAAGAACACTCAGAGGAAGAGACAAGTGCAAACCCTTTCACTGTACCCCAAATACAGTCATGTCCAAAATTGTTGGCACCCTTATAATAGTTCCAAAAAAGGAAGTATTTCTACTAGAATATTATTGCAATTACACATGTTTTGCTACACACGTTTATTTCCTTTGTGTGTACTGAAATAATACATAAAAAATGAGAAAAAAAGATTAATTGAACATAATTTAAAACGAAACCCCCAAAACGGACTGGACAAAAATTGTTGGCACTTTTCCAAAATTGAGAGTAAACTTTGTTTCAGGCATGTGATGCTCGTTCAAACTCACCTGTGGCAAACAACAGTTGTGGGCAATATAAAAATCACACCTAAAACTGGATAAAAAGGGGGAGTAGTTGACTCAATCTTTGCATTGTGTGTCTGTGTGTGCCACACTAAGCATGGGGAACAGAAAGAGGAGAAGAAAACTGTCTGAGGACTAAGAACCAAAATTGTTGATAAATATCAAGAATTTAAAGATTACAAGTCCAACTCCAGAGATCTTGATGTTTCTAGGTCCTCGGTGCGTAACATAACCAAGACGTTAACAAACCAATGGCACTGTAGCTAATTTCCCTGGACGTGGACAGCAGAGAAAAATTGATGAAAGCTTGCAATGCAGGACAATCCAGATGGTGGATAAGCAGCCCCAATCAAGTTCCAAAGAAATTCAAGCTGTCCTGCAGGCTCGGGGTGCATCAGTGTCAGCATAAACTATCTGTCAATATTTGAATTAAATGAAATGCTATACAGGAGACCAAGGAGGAACCCACTGCTGACAGAGAGACATGAAAAAGCTAGACTGCAGTTTGCCAAAAAGTATGTGAGTAAGCCAAAATCCTTTTGGAAAAGCGTCTTGTGGCTAGATGAGACCAAGATAGAGCTCTTTGGTAAGACATCATTCTATTTTTTACCAAAAATGAAATGAGGTCTACAAAGAAAAGAACACACTTTCCACAGTCAAATATGGTGGAGGTTTCTAAGATGTTTTGTGGTTGTTTTGCTGCTTCTGGCACTGGGTGTCTTGACTGTGTGCAAAATCTAAAAATTACCAAAGGATTTTGGGTCGTAATGTAGTGCCCAGTGTCAGGTAGCTGGATTTGCTTCTTCGGTCATGGGTCATGCAGCAGGACAAGGACCCCAAACATACTTCAAGAAGCCCCAGAAATGGATAGAAACAAAGTGCTGCAGGGTTTTGAAGTGGCTAGCAAAGAGTCTGGATCTAAATCCCATTGATCTGGGAAGAAAAATGGTTGGCAAGCTTTTTTGTTTTAACAGCATTTATTACAAATTCCCTAATAAAGATTTACAAAGTTTCAAAATGTTTCATGCTGGCCAAAAATATTAAAAAGGATGCTATGTGCTCAGGAAAAATCTAACCTCTAATTCAGTGTGAGATGACTAGAGTTCTTAGCTTTCCCTTACCTGTATCCATTGAATTATATGCTTTGGTTTTTTCACCATCTACCCTGGTGTATACAATCATCAATCAGCACATGAAATGTGAAATGGAATTGGGAGCCTCCATAAATACAGCAGATTAGTTGTTGTTCATACCTCCACTCGAACCTCCGTAAAATGCATGCATCTCTATTGTTCTCATCAAAACAATGGACAGCTATGTTCTAATCAGACAACACAACAGTGATGTGAACAGAGCCTTATGGCCTGTGCTTTGCATTTTACAGTTATATGTAGGTTTAGAGAGGACCTGTCTCCACTCCTGATATGTTTGTTTTTTGGAAATAAAAGTATTCCCTATAATGTGACATTTCTGAAGGGTCTTTTTTATAACGTTGTGTGTGCTGTTTCTCTAATACTCCTCCTGAATTAATGATGGGCAATTAATTTGAATGGAAAAAAATTATATTAGTTCCATTACACCTCATGGTCGCAGCTAATTAGTTATGCAAAGGAGCTGCTAATTGGTCATGTAAGGGCTCCCTCACATGAGTGTATAAATTGGGCCGCGTACAATCCGATAAAGGGATTGCACTCAGACCAGTTATTTAATGACGCAGTGCAGATCCGCGGGTTCTTTCACAGCTGGGAAAAAATCCAATGCCATACAGTCCATCAGTATATCATCGATTTTAACAGATACATTACAATTCTGTAAGATGGAATACTAAGTGGTCCTGTCAAAGAATAATGTCTGCTGAGCAAAAAAAAAAGTGAGACACACTTTTCTGAATTCGAAGGGACCGGTTTTTTTTTACGCTCATATGACCCCGGCCTTGAGCGTAAAGTCTTTCATGTGAGAGAATCAGACCGAATATGTTAATGACACTCGGCTCATACTCTGCTGCGAGCGTGAGCTGAGTGTCATTTATTGTGAGCCACTTCGCAACCGAGAATCGGAGCACAGGTGAAGTGGAGATGGAAACCTTAGTTTCTCCATCTTCTCCATTGTATGTGTCTGCATATATAGGACTGCACTTGGATGACATCCAAATGCAGTCCACTGATTTCCACACAATCATTGACTTATATGTGTGTGTCGGCATGAGAAAAAAGCATAATCAGCACTGTCTCTTAGTATAGCATTTGGCCAAGTGCAACAAAATATTGGATAGCAGTCAGCCATGTTATATGCTCATGCGAGTGAAACTTAGACTAAAGGCCGCTTTACACGCTGCGACATCGCTAGCAATGTCGCTAGCGATTGACCCGCCCCCGTCGTTTGTGCGTCACAGGCAAATCGCTGCCCGTGGCGAACAATATCGGTAGTGCACGTCACACGAACTTACCTTCCTAATGACGTCGCTTTGGCCGGCGAACAACCTCTTTTCTAAGGGGGCGGTTCGTGCGGCGTCACAGCGACGTCACACAGCGGGCCACCAATAGAAACGGAGGGGAGGAGAGCAGCCGCATAAACGTCACTGCCACCTCGTTGCTGGAGGACGCAGGTACACTGTTGTTCGTCGTTCCTGGGGTGTCACACGTAGCGATGTGTGCTGCCTCAGGAACGACGAACAACCTGCGTCCAGAACGAGCAATGATATTTTGAAAATGAATGACGTGTCAACAATCAACGATTTGGTGAGTATTTGGGATCGTTAGCGGTCGCTCGTACGTGTCACACTTAACGGCGTCGCCTACGAGGATGGATGTGCATCATGAATTCCGTGACCACAGTGACATCTCGTTAGCGATGTCGTTGCGTGTAATGGGGCCTTTAGGCTATCACTCTAGATATCTGCCAGTATTTCTTTTATCCCTCCTTTGACAGGAAGACCTTTCTGGGCGCGGTTCTTCCAATAGTGAGGTATACAGCACACAGTGTCAGTATCCACTGCAATGTGCAAGCGAGTGTTCTAGCGTGTCATCTGCAGTCATGTCAGTGCGAGGATTTATTTTGGACTTTTAGAGCTGCTACTTAGTGCTTGGTAGAGTTGGAGGAATCAAGACTACAGGGAATAAATCCTGACAAGCTAATATTATTGTCTTATTGATCACTGTATATGCTCCAAAATGTTATTATAACTGAGCTAACAATATGCTAATTAGAGGATGACTATTCATGGGGGGCAGTTTTTTTCTCCAGACTGGACATCACACTAATCATGTTATCATGCTCCTGTGGACATGAGTAAAATGATTTGTAAGAGTGGGGTCACCACTAGCTCTTTGCAAATTTTTGCTTTCCTAATAACGCACAGTAAACCTGGTGTACGCACCCCGGCTTCATCGGTGCACTCTGTATACATAGGGACATTGCGTTAACATAGGACTCCGAAAGCCACAATATTTGCAGAGCCGGTGGTAACAGTGTCGCTACTGCCTTCCTGGGGATATGCAGTTTGCAGATTAAGCCAATATATCTGTCTAGTAAAATAGGCAACAGTGATATGCTATTTGTCACTAGCGGAGCTACATGTTTCTGTGTTACTCTGCATGATCTGTGCTACTTCTCCTGGCTCATTTATTACTGTGGCTGTACCCCTAGATATGCACTACAGTTACCTGCATCTGGAGTCTGCAATAGATCTCTTTCTTAGTAAATGAGTTCATGGACAATTGAAGGTAAAGAGTCCAGGTGCTGAACTAAATGGAAAAAAATCCTGATGATGAATGTGAATTTATGAATATAAAAGATGATAAAAAAATGTATAATAATGTATTAAAACCACAGCGCGTTTCGGCTGTGAACAGCATTCCTCAGGTTTCTAAGAAGTAAGGAATACAATGAACTTATGAATCAGTCCACACAGGTCAATGGGTGGAGACATGAAATCTATAGATTTGAGAGATAAAAAATATAACAAAAATAAATACAAAAAGACAAATTCTAAACTATAAAACTAATTATTGCATCGATAGAAAAAGATAAATTATTATTCATGTAAAAGTGAATTTCAATGAAAGGTGGTAGGATAGAAAAGAAAGCATTAATCATGAGGTGCTATGGATAGCAATAAAATTCAACCTACCAGGTTGTGATGCTAGCCACTACTTACTGGGAGTGTGGGCAGGAAAATAGTCAGGAAAGCCAGGGTCTGTTAACAAGAGGACATGTATAAGCACAAGGAGAAAACAGAGGCGTAGTCAGGGCAATATCCAAGGGTCAGAAGTCCAGGAGAGCATGTAATAATATCAGGGAGAAAGCAGAGACGTGGTCAGGTAATGGTCCGAGTTCAAACAGGCAGGAGGTCACGATAGGAACAGGGAGCGGGCTAAAGGAGTCAAATAATGGTCCAGGGTCAGAGAACAAAGATCAGAACAGGGACACAAACCAACAGCACAACTGAAGAATCAGAAAATACAACAGGCGATGTCCTGGGCGAGCATGCTCAGTAAAGAAGCCTGAAAAATCACCAAGAAGGTGGAATACCTGAGTAATCAGCACCAACATGGAATCCGGTGCTGTCAAACACATTGCTAGCTAGTAACACAGGAAAGTGCAGCAGAGCATCTCCAAAAACAAGATGCTCTGCACAGAGGACTCCTGACACAGGTTTTGTGTGAGTTTTTATATAGTTGTATGTGGTTTTAATACATTTGATTTCATTTTCTATCATCGTTTTCATCCATCAACTCACATTCATCATTGGGATTTTTTCCATCCCTTTTGCGAGCACCCAGCACCTGGACCCTTTACCTTCAATTGCCTTCTGTTGCAATCTCTCCTGGAGGATCTCTCTACAGCACACAAAAACAGAAGAAAATATGGTTATTATGCTACCTTTATTACTGCGTACACCACAGACTTGTTTCTTAAATCATATTATTTTTTAGTGTCTTATAAAAATCTAATTGTTCATTCTTGTCCTAAAAAAAGAGAGAATCCAACGGGTTGATTATTGTATGTTTCACCAAAATTAAAGCGCCACTTTTGGGTTTCTAAAAATGTACACACCCATAAGTAGTGCTCTACCTACTCAGACCCAAGGAACAAGATTGCACACACAAGACTACTGAGTTTTCAATTGTTGAACAAACATTTTAGATCTTTAATAACCACTTAAACTGTGCCAGTGGGAATGTTATTTATGTCCTTCAATGACCTTGCAATTTTCGATATGAAGAGAAGATAAATACAGTATAGTCCTTTGGGAAACACTGAACAAGCATTGGTCTAATATCGTATTGGGGTATGAAATACATAGTATGTCCAGCCAATTCTTGAAATATCATAATAAAGACCCGAGGGAGTTAAAGGTTATATTGGTTGAATTTGTGAGAAAGGATTAAGTTTCAAAGTTGGAAAAGTTGGAAACTTTGAGATTTGTATTGGATATCATGTTTGTTCTGTAGAAATCTTTTTAGGATGCAATTACTTAGGGGTTGATATATACTTTTATGAGTAGTGTGTATTTTATAATGTGTTAACAATATAATGTATTCATTATGCAGATTCTAGACAGCAAACTTCAGTATGTAAATTTCATGCAATATAAGATGTTGTTATTATAGTTTTAACATGAATTTGTAATTAATGCCAGCTATCCGTCTCTTCTGTAGAGAACAAGCAATGAGGTTTACTTTGGTAGCTTAACCTTAAATTCTGTTATGCTGTATTATTTTTATTGCATCCCTTGTCCTGGGATTCCACGCTTAGAGACACTCATATAGGTGGTCGTAATGTCAAATAATGGAGCATGTTGAATTTGCCTTTGTTTTTATAACAAAACTTGTTCAATGCTCTTTGATATATGAAATGCAATCCTGGAAAGTTTCTATAAAATGGAGCTTGTAGCTGGTCTATGGAACACAGTAGATACCCAGGTCTTCAGGTAACAAATATCGCACTGGCGTGGAGTGTCCAAAATTGAATCAGGACAAGGTTGAGCAAAGCTTTAAAGGGAACCTGTCAGCAGATTTGGTGACTATAAGCTGCGGCCACCATCAGTGGGCTCTTATATACAGCATTCTAAAATGCTGTACATAAGAGCCCAGGTCGCTGTGTAGAACGTAAAAATCACTTTATAATACTCACCTAAGGGTCGGTGCGGTGCAGAATGGTCAAATGGATGTCTCCGTTCTCCGGGTGCGGCGCCTCCTTTTTCGGCCATCTTCGTCCTCCTTCTTCTGAAGCCTGGGTGCATGATGCATCCTTCGTCATGCACGCTAACCGGTATTGAGGTCCTGCGCAGACGCACTTTGATCTGCCCTGAGCAGGGCAGATCAAAGTATTGTAGTGCGCCTGCACAGGACCTCAATGCAGGCCTGTGTGAATGACGTAGTATGCGTCATGCACCCAGGCTTCAGAAGAAAGAGGACAAAGATGGCCGAAAGAGGAGGCGCCACACCTGGAGAACGGAGACACCCATCTGACCATTCTGCACTGAACCGACGATTTAGGTGAGTATTATAAATTTATTTTTATGTTCTACACAGCGGCCTGGGCTCTTATACACAGCATGTTAGAATGCTGCATATAAGAGCCCACTGGTGGTGGCTGCAGCTTATAGTCACTAAATCTGGTGACAGGTTCCCTTTCAAGTTTCATATCCATAAGAAGCTTGTTATATTTTGTATATACGCTCTTTGGGAAGGGAAAACAATTCATGTAATTTCCCAAAACTCCTTAAAGGGTTTGTCTAACTACATATATTGGTGAACTCCATTCAATGTTTTGACATATGGTGACTGCTGGAGCTGATCAGTGGGTGTAATGGGTGTCAGGACCCCATTGATCTCATATTGATGACCTCTCCTCTGCATAGGCCATCAATATGGTGTGACCGAACGATATCTTTAAGCCTTAAGGACATTGATTATGGTTCTTTGCAATGCCTGTGATACTTCTGGCTGCAGGAACTGAAACCTGTTATATTAGGATTAGTATTTACTCCACCCTGTGTAATTTTTTATACCATTAAACAAAATAAAGCAATCATGTAAATATCTTGTTGTGCCCTAGAAAAAAAATTCTCTCTTTTTTCCCCTCTTTCATATTTTGGATTGGATTCTAACTACTGCGACCCTGCCGTGGCAACTTCATTGGTTAGATTTACAAGTATCTTGGGATTTGAGAGAGGAAGATTAGCAGTGCATAAACGCAAACTTGTTTCCTGCTCTCCAGGAAGGTCATTTCCCATATAGCGATATACACATGGTTATAATATTCCCTCAAGGGCACGCTTCCACTACTTGCTATAGAAGGGTTTTTTGCTGATTTTATGCTCTCGGTTTACGGTAGTTTAAACCAAGCAGTTGCCTCTTACTATTGGTATCCTAGCCATAACATGACCACTGGGACCAAAACAAGCAGCTTTTATATCTGGTAGGCATTCAATATTATAATGTTTTCAGGTTTTTTTGTAAATCAATAGTTCACATGGAAATATTCAACTTTGTACTACTATATCTTATTAGAGAAATCCGCTTCTTTCTACTCCTGGACGGATTTTTCCTTTTCAATATTCTCTATTCACAGGCAAAATCTGTCTTCAGTGATTAGAGATTTCCCTATTACTGAGACATGAGATGTCAGGAGGGAGGAGAAGCTAGAGGCAGCAATGGATGTTCTTCTGCAAGTTCTCCTGAAATGAAAGTTACACTTTAAGGGACATTAGATGGATGATGACCAATTGTTTAAGTATTCTATCAATGAGGATATTTATCAATATGTCAAGAATTTGCCAATGCCATTATTAACACTAGAACTACTGGACTCGTGACACCTATATAGAAATACATGGTGCAAAGTAGTCAAAATGACTACCTCAGTAGTTCTAGTGTTAAACATTCACTGCCCCTTTTGGCTTTTACCAGCCAATTCACACCTGTTTACTTTCTGCTATAGTTGTAACGCTGTCTACGGCTTCCCCGCATTGCCCCACTTCCTCCAGGCAGGGACGTCGTCACACTCACCCTCAGCTGCTCAGCGGTGGCGTCTCCCTCAATCTCTCTTGTCGCCTCCTGGGGCCTGCGCACGCTGCACAGGTCTCCTGGGAGCTTGCCTAAAGGGCGCATACACTTCCTTGCTTTTAAAGAGCCAGCGTGCTCTAATCCGTTTGTCACGATGATTATGAGATATCGGGGAACCCGGGATCCTAATCTGTCCCTCAAGCTAGGTGGACCCTATGCTATTCCTAATCTCAGAGATACTCCTGATTGTAGAGAGACTAGAGTCTCCTCCTTGGCCATGCTTCTGACGAGTCCTGACCTGATTCACCTCCTCCCAAGGATGGACGGGACAGGAGTATGTTTAAACTCACAGATAAAGACAGACAAGGGAAAACCAAAACTCTGTCAAACAGCATGCACACACACAGGATAAGACAATAAGAGATTCAGGGGGAAAACTAGAGCAGGAAAGAAGCTACTAAACAAAAAGGGTAAACTGTACAACCACACCAAGCAAATAAGCACAACTTTCACCAGATAGTCTGGGACACCTCACCTCACAGACCAAGATAAAACAAACTATTGCTGGTGTGCCGCCCCGGCGCAGAGCGGGGTGCTCTGATCCGGGATGGTCGTGGCTCGAGGGGTCCGGACCCGGGCTCGGCTAACACTCCGATTCTTGAAAAGGGGGTATTTACAGGGGAGAAGTTTGTAACGCCACCTGCGGGTTGCGGTAATGGGAGTACCGCCGCTGCTGGAGGGAGTACCGGGGCAGATGGTGTGGGGCAGCAAGGTGTCGATCCCTCCGCAGGTAGGGAAGTCCCAGGACTCTAGGGTGATTGGAGGATAATTGGGAGCGCAGGGTGCAGGGGAATAGAGTACTCACTGTCGGTAGTCGTGGTGCAGGATGAAGATTATAAAGCAGGCACACTGAAGATAAACCAGAGTCTCTGTGCATCACAGTCACTATAGGGGAGCCCGTCCAGGTGTCCGCTCCCACCGGTGTTGTTTGATAGCTCGGACCTTTACCTGCATACACAATTGTTAGTGTCCGTTGTGGCCCCTTGGCATGAAGCTGTTGGGGCCCCGCTACCCGTGTGTATGGCAGCTGTGCTCTATCTTTTGTAGCCAGCTAGGGTAAAGCAGACGGCTGCAGCCTGCAGACCACAGCTGGCAGCTTCACCTTGGCTGATAATCCAAAACAGAGGGCATCCCACGCTGTTATTTTAAATTAAATAAATAATTTAAAACAAAAAACATGGGGTCCCCCCCAAATTGGATCACCAGCCGAGGTAAAGCGGACAGCTGTGGTCTGGTATTCTCAGACTAGGGAGGTCCACTGTTATTGGATACTCCCCAGCCTAAAAATAGCAGGCTGCAGCCACCCCAGAAGTGGCGCATCCATTAGATGTGCCAATCCTGGCGCTTTTCCCCAACTCATCCCATTGCCCTGGTGCGGTGGCAAATGGGGTAATATATGGGGTTGATGCCAGATGTGTAATGTCACGTGGCATCAAGCCCTGGGATTAGTGATGTCACGCGTCTATCACATACCCGACATCACCAACCCAGTCAGTAATAAAAAATAATAGACAACAAAAAAAATTTTATTTGAGAAAACACTCCCCAAAACATTCCCTCTTTCACCAATTTATTGAAAAGAACAATCAAATCCGGGCCGGCGTAATCCAATAAGGGGGACACATGACTATCCATACCATAGTCAATGTCCCAGTCAATGAATAACAGAATGTTCCCCATTGGCTGGGAGAGCAATGCAGTGACCTGAGCTAACATCAATAGCCCAGGTCACTGCAGGGCATGACGAGCGCTGCTGCCAGGAGGCAGATGAGATCATTACCTGCTGTGACTATCTCCTCTTCACTCCTATCAGCGCGGTCACTGCCTTCTATGCCCGCCGCGTTCTCAGCAGTATCGCCCGTGACGTCACCGCTAGTGATGTGAGAACGCAGCGGGCATAGAAGGCAGTGACCGCGCTGACAGGAGTGAAGAGGAGATCGTCACAGCAGGTAATGATCTCATCTTCCTCCTGACAGCAGCGCTCGTTATCCCCGCGGCTGCCAGCACTGCAGGGTGAGAATCTGCATGCGGGCAGATACACACTGCAATGAAGGCAGCTGCGGGGCTGGAACGGGACACAGACTGCACGGGCACTCCTGCTCTCCTGAGCAGGGGGCCCGTTGCTGGCCGTGACACCGTGGGCGGGGAGAGTACGGGTTGTGGTGGAATGTGTGGGAGGGTGCAGGGAAGGAGGGCGGGGACGCCACGCACTGTAGCCGCCCAGCAGGGCGGCAACATGCTGTTCCAGATTTGCATGGTCCTGCCCATGTTGACATGAAATGACCGGAAGCAGCAAAATCGCGGCAGGAACGGTCACATGACCACTCTGAGCTGGGGGAGAGGGGCTGACAGCAGGGCAGGTAAGTGGTCACTATCTACTTACCTGCCCCAATGTAGCAAAATAGGGTAATAATAAAAAAAAAGTCAAAATAAGCCGGATAACCCCTTTAAGGCATTCTCCCCCTATGGGTTGTGCCTGAGCAACGTGGTCTTTTTGCCTTATACTCACTGCTAGTTGTCACGTTCTGTTTCGTGTTCCCAGTATCCTGAGTATGCTACCTGTGCCTACTAACCTGTACCTATGTTCCAGAACCGTCATACTAGCTGTGCCTGCTGCATCTGCTGTACCATCTGTGCTTGCTGTACCCACCATACCTACTGCACCTACTGTACCATCCGTACATTTTGTATCTGCTGTACCTGTTGCAGTTGCTGTATTTGTGGCGCCCTGGACTAGCCAGGTCGTCACAGGTACTACAACATGCACCCCCCACCCCGAGATAGGCACATCAGCCAGACACAAAATCCTTGTTGCCTCCCTCCAGGGGCTGATGTCCACACCAGGTGGGGTGGAGCCAGGCGGTTGGCCCCACCCACTGAGGAGTTCACAGTCCTGGAGGCGGGAAAAGGAAGGCAGATCAGTTAGGGAAGTGGAAGAGTGAGGAGTAAAGTGGCAGTAGAGGAGCAAACTGACTGTGTCCGGGTACGTGGCCCGGGCACCGAGAGCAAGGTTGGCAGACGGTGGTGGCCGTCTGCAGGAGAGGCAGATCGACGCAGAACCGTAGGAACGCGGAAGGGCGGTGGCCCGCCGGTACCGAACCGGGGAGCGAAGTGAAGCCAGCACAAACCGGCAGGGCCTGCGGACCCCGACCAGGCTTGGAGTCGCCGTTAAATAGGTCAAATCCGTCAGTGACCGGAACCTCAGGGGTTTCCTAACAGCCAAGATCCGATTGAAGGCAACCGTCCAACCAGCAAAAGGAAATATAGCTACCGCCACAGCTAGAGTTCCAAGGGCCAGAGCATATACACACTGGGGAACGGGTTACCGGTGGGAAGCCATCGGGACCGAACATACACAAAGGTGCAGGGAAAGGCAGCCACCACCAACCGTCCAGGAGAAACCACAGCAGCCGGCTGTGGGACCCGTCCATCCAGCCGTTTGGTATACCAGAGACTTTGCATCCATTTGTGGCTGAGTGAGTACTACCGTGCCATCCGGCACCGCGCTGCGCAGTCCAAGCGACCCTGCACCTTGCCAACCCTGCCTCTCCGACACCTCACCGGGCCCCGGGACCACCAACCCCCTACGCACGGAGGGGACAGAAACATCCCAGCTGCTCCCTACCATCGCTCCCGGGATCCCCGTCAATAGCAGCGGTGGTGCCCAACCTGACCACAACCCGTGGGTGGCGTCACGGACCAAATCCCCAAACCGAACTACCCCCCTTTCACTCACGGGCGAGGAGCACCGCTCGAGTCCCCGGATCCGGCCCACCGCTCGAGCCACCGAGCAGCAGCTGCAGTGCTGGACCCGAGCGTGGTGAGCGCAGCACCCCACCGCCCGCGACATATTATCTGTGCCTGCTGTACCTGTTGCACCCGCCGTACCAGTTTGCATCAGCCTGAACCAGCCGTCCAATCTGCATCAGCCTGAACCAGCCGTCCAGTCTGCATCAGTGTCTTATCTGCACTTGAGCTTGTCCCTGCATTCTTGACTGCTGTGGTCATCTGCCACAAAGCGGTGATACTCCCTGGCCTAGTACCTGCTGGCTATCTTCCAGCACAAGCTTATCCTCAGCTATTAGAGGCTCTAATGAAGACAAGGCAGTCCCTTAGTTACGCCCCTCAAGTTGAGTTGGTGCTGTGGCAGAGTGGGTCCACACCCACAAGAGTAAGAATACCTTAGCCTCTCCTATATTAGACACACATTGCAATTATTTATGAGAGACCCCTTTTATTGTTAGTTTTTCCACTCTTTGCTACCTGGAAAATGTAATTTCTATTTTATTCAATAATGAGAATCATTTGGCACTTGTAATAACAGATAGCTATTTGTATTTGTAACAGCCATATACAGAAGTTGCTGTTTCTTCTCATCTCAGTGATCGTGCTCAGTAATCAGAAATGCAGAACATTATTTAAACTTTAGAGAAAAAATCACGTCACTCACCAAAAGTCTATTGATTTGTTTTTATTTGAAAACCAAGCACATAGCAGGTTTTAATACAGGAGAACTTGATATAAGCCTCCAATGACTGTTCGCATCCTTAGGCTATGTGCCCACGTTGCGTATTGCACTGCAGCATAACTGCGTCCTGCGTCCCCAGCACAATCTATGAAGATTGTGCATAATCCATGCGCATGTTGCGTTTTAGAATGCAGCGATTTGCATGCTGCCAAATCGCTGCGTTCTAAAAACCAACATGTCATTTATTCCGTGCGCTTTGGATGCAGGTCCTGCTCTGTCTATGGTGGGGGCTTCATCCAGAGGGCATGAAATCGGCTTTCACTGCATTCATGAACGCAGTGTTTCTGCAGTGATTTGAAGCGCACATGTGCTGTTCAAATCGCTGCAGAAATTTCTGCAGGGACACAACGCAACGTGGTCACATAGCCTTAGACACTTTTCAAGGCTTTTCTCAGATGCTTTCACAAGCGCTTAAAGACGCTAACTAGCCATTGGCTGTTTGCTGTATCGAGTTCCCCCATGGTAAATGCTGCTACAGTGTTTACCCGAAAGTAAGGCCCTGTCTTACATTAATTTTACCCCCAAAAGTCCCACCCTGCCTTACTTTCGGGGGAGGCCTTACATTGGAAAAAAAATGACAATCCTCCCCCCTGCAGCCTCCCCATTGTTTGAGATCCGGCATCCACCCCTTCCTCCCCCCTGCAGCCTCCCCATTGTTTGAGATCCGGCATCCACCCCTTCCTCCCCCCTGCAGCCTCCCCATTGTTTGAGATCCGGCATCCACCCCTTCCTCCCCCCTGCAGCCTCCCCATTGTTTGAGATCCGGCATCCACCCCTTCCTCCCCCCTGCAGCCTCCCCATTGTTTGAGATCCAGCATCCACCCCTTCCTCCCCCCTGCGGCCTCCCCATTGTTTGAGATCCGGCATCCACCCCATCCTCCCCCCTGCAGCCTCCCCATACAGTGGTTCTGCCCCCCACTCTGCCACCACACACACTGACACATACGGTACCGGTACAGCCCCACACGGCACCCACACACATATCGTACCGGTACCGTACACACACACACACACACACACTGACACATACAGCCCCATACGGCACCCATACACATACCGTACACATACCGTACACACACACACACACACACACACACACACACACACACACAGAGTTTCGGAACTTACCGAAATCAGAGCGAGCCTGCAGCCGGTGACGTCGCGGCTGATTTCGGCCAATCAGCTGCGAGCCGGCTGACTGGCCAATCGCAGCTCGAGCTGAGGGCCAATCAGCTGCGAGCCGGCTGACTGGCCAATCGCAGCTCGAGCTGAGGGCCAATCAGCTGCGAGCCGGCTGACTGGCCAATCACAGCTCGAGCTGATGGCCAGCAGGGAGCCTTGCGGGGGCCATTCACCGGAGGCGGACCACGGGTGGCACGAGACTGGAGAAGGCCTGGATGGAGCGAGGGAACAGCGGCAGCGGTAAGTTCCTGTACTTTCCCCAGGGACCCCCACCCATATGCGGCCTTACATTACGCCGCGACCACCACCCATAGGCGGCCTTACATTCCCCGGCCCCCCCGCTACCCTGCCTTACAATCTACATGCCCTACATTGGCGGACCCCCCCGAAACCCCCACCCTGCCTTACTTTCGGGGGGGTCCTACTTTCGGGGAAACACGGTATGTTCTTTGTTTTGAAATAAAAACAAATAAAGAGACTTTTGGTGAGTGCCGTGGATTTTCCCCTATAATTTGAATAATTTCTATTTCAATTATGGCTTTGTAAACTTCCAGAAAAACTTTGCTCATGAATATGTGATTAAATGATGCTTTTTAATGATGCCCTTAACCACTTGTCACATATACAGTACAGTGCTGGCCAAAAGTATTGGCACCCCTGCAATTCTGTCAGATAATACTCAGTTTCTTCTTGAAAATGATTGCAATCACAAATTCTTTAGTATTATTATCTTCATTTAATTTCTCTTCAATTAAAAAAAAAATTGTCATAAAGCCAAATTGGATATAATTCCACACCAAACATAAAAAAGGGGGTGGACAAAAGTATTGGCCCTGTTTGAAAAATCATGTGATGCTTCTCTAATTTGTGTAATTAACAGCACCTGTAACTTACCTGTGGCACCTAACAGGTGTTGGCAATAACTAAATCACACTTGCCGCCAGTTGACATGGATTAAAGTTGACTCAACCTCTCTCCTGTGTCCTTGTGTGTACCACATTGAGCATGGAGAAAAGAAAGAAGACCAAAGAACTGTCTGAGGACTTGAGAATCCAAATTGTGAGGAAGCATGAGCAATCTCAAGGCTACAAGTCCATCTCCAAAGAAGGTTCCTGTGTCTACAGTGCGCAGTGTCATCAAGACGTTTAAAGCCCATGGCACTGTGGCTAACCTCCCTAGATGTGGAAGGAAAAGAAAAATTGACGAGAGATTTCAATGCAAGATTGTGCGGATGGTGCATAAAGAACCTCGACTAACATCCAAACAAGTTCAAGCTGCCCTGCAGTCCGAGGGTACAACAGTGTCAATCCGTACTATCCGTTGGCGTTTGAATGAAATGGGACTGTATGGTAGGATACCCAGGAAGACCCCACTTCTTACCCCGAGGCATAAAAAAGCCAGGCTGGAGTTTGCCAAAACTTACCTGAGAAAGCCTAAAACGTTTTGGAAGAATGTTCTCTGGTCAGATGAGACAAAAGTAGAGCTTTTTGGGAAAAGCCATCAACATAGAGTTTACAGGAGAAAAAAAAAGAGGCATTCAAAGAAAAGAAAACGGTCCCTACAGTCCAACATGGCGGAGGTTCCCTGATGTTTTGGGGTTGCTTTGCTGCCTCTGGCACTGGACTGCTTGATTGTGTGCATAGCATTATGAAGTCTGAAGACTACCAACAAGTTTTGCAGCATAGTGTAGGGCCCAGTGTCAGAAAGCTGGGTCTTCCTCAGAGGTCATAGGTCTTCCAGCAGGACAATGACCCAAAACACACTTCAAAAAGCACTAGAAAATGGTTTGATAGAAAGCACTGGAGACTACTAAAGTGGCCAGCAATGAGTCCAGACCTGAATCCCATAGAACACCTGTGGAGAGATCTCAAAATGGCAGTTTGGAGAAGGCACCCTTCAAATCTCAGGGACCTGGAGCAGTTTGCCAAAGAAGAATGGTCTAAAATTCCAGCAGAGCATTGTAAGAAACTCATTGATGGTTACCGGAAGCAGTTGTTCGCAGTTATTTTGGCTAAAGGATGTGCAACCAAGTATTAGGCTAAGGGTGCCAATACTTTTGTCTAGCCCATTTTTGGAGTTTTGTGTGAAATGGATTTTTGTTTCATTCTCTTTTGTGTTTTTTCATTGCAAGCAAAATAAATGAAGATAATAATACCAAAGACTTTGTGATTGCAATCATTTTAAGAAGAAACTGAGTATTATCTGACAGAATTGCAGGGGTGCCAATACTTTTGGCCAGCACTGTATATCACATAAGTTAACACACTCCTCACATTGTTGTAAATATTTTATTATATCTTTTCATGGGGTAACACTGAAGATCTGGCATCTAAACACAATGTAAAGTATTTAGTTTACAGCTAGTATAACAGTATAAATTGGGTGTCCTCTAACTAACAGCAAGCAGCCATTAATGTCTAAACCACTAACAACCAAAGTCAGTACACCCTGAAGTGCAAAGGGTCAAATTGTGCCCAATTCGCCATTTTCCTTCCCCGGTGTCATGTGACTCATTATTGTTAGTAGGTCTCAGGGGTGAATGAGGAGCAGGTGTGATAAATGTGGTGTTATCGCTCTCACACATCCTTACTGGCCACTGGAATCGCAACATGGCTCCTCATGGCAAAGAATTCTCTGAGGATCTGAAAAAAACAAGTGTTGCTCTACATAAAAATGGCCGTGGCTATAAGAAGATTGCCAACATCCTGAAACTGACCTGCAGCACAGTGGCCAAGACCATTCAGCGGTTTAACAAGATAGATTCCACTCAGAACAAGCCTCACCATGGCTGACCAAGGAAGTTGAGTGCACATGCTCAGCATCATATCCAGAGGTTGTCTTTTTAAAATAGACTTTTAAGTGCTGCCAGCATTGCTGCAGAGGTTAAAGAGATGAAGGGTCAGCCTGTCAGTGCTCAGACCATAAGCGGCACATTGCATAAAATTGGTCTGTATTGCTGTCTTTCCAGAAGGAAGCTTCTTCTAAAGATGATGCACAAGAAAGCCCGAAAACAGTTTGCCGAAGACATAGAGACCAAGGACATAGATTACTGGAACCATGTCCTGTAATCTGATGAGACCATGATCAATGTATGTGGTTTAGATGATGTCAAGCGTGTGTGGCAGCAACAAGGTCAGGAATACAAAGACAAGAGTAGCTTGCCTACAGTCAAGCATGGTGGTAGAAACGTCATGATTTGGGGCTGCATGAGTGCTGCCGGTTGTGTGGAGCTACAGTTCATTGAGGGAACCAAGAATGCCAACGTGTACTGGGATAAACTAAAGCAGAGCATAATCTCCTTCCTTTGGAAACTGGGCCGCAGGGCAGTATTCCAACATGATAACAACCTAAACACACCTCCAAGATGGCCACTGCCTTGCTAAAGAAACTGAGGGTAAAGGTGCTGGAATGCCTAAGCATGTCTCCAGACGTAAACCCTATTGCACATATTTGGGGCATCCTCAAAAGGAAGGTAAAGGAGCGCAAGGTTTCTAACATCCACCAGCTCCATAATGTCATCAAGGAGGAGTGGAAGATGGATCCAATGGCTCCAGTGAAGGTCTAATGAACTCCATACCCAAGAGAGCTAAGACGGTGCTTGAAGATCATGGTGGCCACAGACAATATTGACACTTTGGGCACAATTTGCCAAATTTACACTGTTATACAAGCTGTACACTGAATATTTTACATTGTATCAAAGTGAGATATCTTCATTGTTGTCCCATGAAACGTTATAATAAAGTATCTACAAAAATGTGAGGGGTGTAGTATTCCCCATTTCTCTGTACTTGGAATCTTTTCCCTCTTTTTAATATGTAATATGGTAAAGTGAATGGTGTCATTCAAGTCTGCAATTCATTCTGCAAAAATCAAAGCCGTTATATCTAATACTGTCATACCTTTTTTAACAATTTGGGTTTCTGCAACAGCTATTTCAGTTTCATATATCTAATAACTGATGGACTCCGTAATATATCTGGATTGAAATGAGGTTTATTGTACTAACAGAAAATGTGCAATCCGCATTTAAACAAAATTTGACCGGTGCAAAAGTATGGGCACCCTTATCAATTTCTTGATTTGAACACTCCTAACTACTTTTTACTGACTTACTAAAGCACTAAATTGGTTTTGTACCCTCATTGAGCTTTGAACTTCATAGGCAGGTGTATCCAATCATGAGAAAATGTATTTAAGGTGGCCACTTGCAAGTTGTTCTCCTATTTGAATCTCCTATGAAGAGTGGCATCATGGGCTCCTCAAAACAACTCTCAAATGATCTGAAAACAAAGATTATTCAACATAGTTGTTCAGGGGAAGGATACAAAAAGTTGTCTCAGAGAATTAAACTGTCCACTGTGAGGAACATAGTAAGGAAATGGAAGAACACAGGTACAGTTCTTGTTAAGCCCAGAAGTGGCAGGCCAAGAAAAATATCAGAAAAGCCGAGAAGAAGAATGGTGAGAACAGTCAAGGACAATCCATAGACCACCTCCAAAGACCTGCAGCATCATCTTGCTGCAGATGGTGTCAATGTGCATCGGTCAACAATACAGCGCATGTTGCAAAAGGAGAAGCTGTATGGGAGAGTGATGCGAAAGAAGCCGTTTCTGCAAGCACGCCACAAACAGAGTCGCCTGAGGTATGCAAAAGCACATTTGGACAAGCCAGTTACATTTTGGAAGAAGGTCCTGTGGACTGATGAAACAAAGATTGAGTTGTTTGGTCATACAAAAAGACATTATGCATGGAGGCAAAAAAACACAGCATTCCAAGAAAAGCACTTGCTACCCACAGTAAAATTTGGTGGAGGTTCCATCATGCTTTGGGGCTGTGTGGCCAATGCCGGCACTGGGAATCTTGTTAAAGTTGAGGGTCGCATGGATTCAACTCAGTATCAGCAGATTCTTGACAATAATGTGCGAGAATCAGTGTCGAAGTTGAAGTTATGCAGGGGATGGATATTTCAGCAAGACAATGATCCAAAACACCGCTCCACATCTACTCAGGCATTCATGCAGAGGAACAATTACAATGTTCTGGAATGGCCATCCCAGTCCCCAGACCTGAATATCATTGAAAATCTGTGGGATGATTTGAAGCGTACTGTCCATGCTCGACGACCATCAAACTTAACTGAACTGGAATTGTTTTGTAAACAGGAATGGTCAAATATACCTTCATCCAGGAACTCATTAAAAGCTACAGGAATCGACTAGAGGCTGTTATTTTTGCAAAAAGAGGATCTACAAAATATTAATGTCACTTTTATGTTGCGGTGCCCATACTTTTGCACCGGTCAAATTTTGTTTAAATGCGGATTGAACATTTTCTGTTAGTACAATAAACCTCATTTCAATCCAGAAATATTACTCAGTCCATCAGTTATTAGATATATGAAACTGAAATAGCTGTTGCAAAAACCCAAATTGTTATAAAGAAAAAAGGTTAACATTAATAGGGGTGCCCAAACTTTTTCATATGACTGTATATAAATCTCAGTGTATGTGTGTACAGTGCTGGCCAAAAGTATTGGCACCCCTGCAATTCTGTCAGATAATACTCAGTTTCTTCTTCAAAATGATTGCAATCACAAATTCTTTGGTATTATTATCTTCATTTATTTTGCTTGCAATGAAAAAACACAAAAGAGAATGAAACAAAAATCAAATCATTGATCATTTCACACAAAACTCCAAAAATGGGCCAGACAAAAGTATTGGCACCCTTAGCCTAATACTTGGTTGCACAACCTTTAGCCAAAATAACTACGAACAACCGCTTCCGGTAACCATCAATGAGTTTCTTACAAGGCTCTGCTGGAATTTTAGACCATTCTTCTTTGGCAAACTGCTCCAGGTCCCTGAGATTTGAAGGGTGCCTTCTCCAAACTGCCATTTTGAGATCTCTCCACAGTTGTTCTATGGGATTCAGGTCTGGACTCATTGCTGGCCACTTTAGTAGTCTCCAGTGCTTTCTATCAAACCATTTTCTATTGCTTTGAAGTGTGTTTTGGGTCATTGTCCTGCTGGAAGACCCATGACCTCTGAGGAAGACCCAGCTTTCTCACACTGGGCCCTACATTATGCTGCAAAATTTGTTGGTAGTCTTCAGACTTCATAATGCCATGCACACGGTCAAACAGTCCAGTGCCAGAGGCAGCAAAGCAACCCCAAAACATCAGGGAACCTCCTCCATATTTGACTGTAGGGACCGTGTTCTTTTCTTTGAATACCTCTTTTTTTTTCCCTGTAAACTCTATGTTGATGGCTTTTCCCAAAAAGCTCTACTTTTGTCTCATATGACCAGAGAACATTCTTCCAAAACGTTTTAGGCTTTCTCAGGTAAGTTTTCTCAAACTCCAGCCTGGCTTTTTTATGCCTCGGGGCAAGTAGTGGGGTCTTCCTGGGTATCCTACCATACAGTCCCATTTCATTCAGGCGCCAACGGATAGTACGGGTTGACACTGTTGTACCCTTGGACTGCAGGGCAGCTTGAATTTGTTTGGCTGTTAGACGAGGTTCTTTATCCACCATCCGCACAATCTTGCGTTGAAATCTCTCGTTAATTTTTCTTTTCCTTCCACATCTAGGGAGGTTAGCCACAGTGCCATGGGCTTAAAACTTCTTGCTGACACTGTGCACCGTAGACACAGGAACTTTCAGGTCTTTAGAGATGGACTTGTAGCCTTGAGATTGCTCATGCTTCCTCACAATTTGGATTCTCAAGTCCTCAGACAGTTCTTTGGTCTTCTTTCTTTTCTCCATGCTCAATGTGGTACAACCAAGGACACAGGACAGAGGTTGAGTCAACTTTAATCCATGTGAACTGACTGCAAGTGTGATTTAGTTATTGCCAACACCTGTTAGGTGCCACAGGTAAGTTACAGGTGCTGTTAATTACACAAATTAGAGAAGCATCACATGATTTTTCTAACAGTGCCAATACTTTTGTCCACCCTCTTTTTTATGTTTGGTGTGGAATTATATCGAATTTGGCTTTATGGCAATTTTTTTTTTTTTTTCATTGAAGACAAATTAAATAAAGATAATAATACCAAAGAATTTGTGATTGCAATCATTTTCAAGAAGAAACTGAGTATTATCTGACAGAATTGCAGGGGTGTGCTAATACTTTTGGCCAGCACTGTATGTATGTATGTTCGCTAAAGAAATTTTGCACAGACGCTCCATGTGACTCAGGGAACGTCATAGACTATGTTTTGACAGGAAAATTTAACCCCGTGCTTTACAGTTACACTCAAAAAAACATGTGACCATTTAACTGAATGGAGGTGGGAGCTAAAGGTCAGTAATAGCAACTGTCAGTGGTTGCTATAGGAACAAAATAAACTGTTAGTATAAGAAGCTTATGTGTGAGGTAATATGATGTCAGTGGTGACACGGATAGAGACAGAGACAGACAGACAGAGACACAGACAGAGACAGCCCTGGAAAGAGACAGCCCGGGAAAGAGACAGCCCAGGAAAGAGACAGCCCGGGAAAGAGACAGCCCTGGAAAGAGACAACCCTGGAAAGAGACAGTCCTGAAAAGAGATAGACGGGCAAAGAGACAGCCCTGGAAAGAGACAGACGGGCAAAGAGACAGACGTGCAAAGAGACAGCCCTGGAAAGAGACAGCCCTGGAAAGAGACAGCCCTGGAAAGAGACAGCTGGGCAAAGAGACAGCCCTGGAAAGAGACAGCCCTGGAAAAAGACAGCCGGAAACAGAGACAGCCGGGGACAGAGACAGCCGGGGAAAGAGACAGACCTGGAACGAGACTGACAGACAGATAGAGACAGACAGACACAAGCAGACACAGAGAAAGAGAGAGACACAGAGATAGAGAGAGACAGACAGAGAAACTGATACAGACAGAGACAGACAGAAACTCGAAGAGAGACAGTTACTTACCAAAGCAACGCCCGGGTACTACAGGTAGTAGATTTATATAGATGAAAAAGCACAAAAGTTTTTGCTTTTGGAAGAAAAGTAGGAAAAAAAAAACAAAAGTGAAAAATTACTGTGCCCTGAAGGTGAATACACCAACATGCAAATCTTCATTTTAATTTATGAAATCAGCTAATAAGTACTATAAATCATTGGTAGAAATTGCTAGCATTACTATTTAAGACTATATATAAAATGTTAATAAAAGGTAAAGCTTCACTTTATGCCATTCCAGAGTGCAGGTGTTTCATAAAATACATTGCAAATTGTGGATGGGGGGTATAATTTGATTTTCTTTCTTGTTTGTCTTCCAGTATTTCTTTTGTTTAAAACCCTCTGTGCACATGCAGTACTTCTTCTCCGTTGGGATCAATAATACTGATGTGAGTGTCTGTCTTCTTTACGATCATGAAACAGAATAGTACATTAGGAGATAGCCGCCTACCGGCGCACATTACAACCTTATCAGTAATTGTGACTGTATATAAAAACATTCATTTTCAGGACACCCATAGGTATATGATTTTTGACAGTGATTGCAAAATGAAGTAATAAATCCCTAGAATATATGACAGTGGCATTCACAGGATTTGCCCTAGGGTAAATCCCATCATTACCATTTTTACTGGAAAAATTGCAGGATGAACTATGAGACGGTTTCGATGCAGCATATTTTATGGTGTGAATATTTCCCTAAGGTAGTTTGGTTAAAGGGATAATGTAATGGGATAACGTTTCTGCGCTTCATTTTGCCCTGGGTGGTGGATAAGAGTGAAAAAAACACAGAATTTTCTAATTCCAAGGATCCAAAATAACTCCATACAGATAAAAGGAATACATTTCTAGTTGCAGAAATTTCTGCAAGATATCTGCCTTGTGTGAATTGTTCATACTTTTGTTACCCAGCCATTTAGACCAAGGCCAATATTGCCAATGCAACCGTATAATTAATAATTGTGGCGCGCCATGAAGAAGCATACTGAATAATATTTATACTAAGACCAATATTACTACCCTATAGGGTCAATATAGTGGTAAATACTAGTCTGATACAGGCACTCTGCAGACTATAAAAGTGAGTACAATCCAGATAAATCCAGTGACTAACAGGTAACATTTCTCTGGTTTGAGTCGCTTTCTCTTTTTCTCTATTCAACCCAGACTGCAATGAATCCACATTTCAGCCACGATTAGTCTCTCCAGGACTTAAAGGGAACCTGTCACAAGATTTGGGGCATATAAGCTGCGGCCACCACCACTGGGATCTTATATATAGCATTCTAACATGCTGTTTATAAGAGCCCAGGCCGCTGCGTAGAACGTAAAAAACACTTTATAATACTTACCTAACGGTCGCTGAGGAGCAGATTGGTTGGATGGGCATCTACGTACTCTGGTACTGGCGCATTCTGAAGCCTGGGTGCATGACGCGTCTTACATCATGCACACAGGCCGATACTGAGGTCCTGCGCAGGCGCACTACAATAGTTTGATCAGCTCTTCTCAGGGCAGATTAAAGTGCGCCTGCGCAGGACCTCAATGCCGGCGCGTGTGGATGACTTAGTATGCGTCATGCACCTAGGCTTCAGAAGAAGGAGGACAAAGATGGCCACAAAAGGAGGCGCTGGTACTGGAGAACGGAGACACCCTTCCGACCAGTCTGCTCCACAGCGACCATTTAGGTAAGTATTATCAAGTGTTTTTTCCGTGCTACACAGCGGCCTGGGCTCTTATATATAGCATGTTAGAATGCTGTATATAAGAGCCCACTGGTGGTGGCCGCAGCTTATAGGCCCCAAATCTAGTGACAGGTTTCCTTTAATACACAGACATTTCTGGCTCCTCTTTTGTTCATAAACCTCTCCACCTGCCACCAAGTGGTTCCAAAGACTAATACCCTTCATCAGAAAAAGTGCTGCCTTTATGCCATAGTATTCATATTCTCCTTTATAAACCATAAAGTTGTAATGTACTCCCTATGTGAACCTGCACAGTAACAGTGTCATTTTTCCCCTTTAATCAGGGGTCCCCAATCTGTGGCTTGGGAGCCACATGTGACTCGCGGCTCTATGATGTGTGTTTCTCGGTTGTCTTCCAGGTTGTTACATTAGTATCTGGTCTAGTAAACAGCTATGTAGAGCATGTCTCCAGATGGTGAATTATGTGAGTACCTCCACACCAAAGAGCAGATCTGGATGACCATATACTTGCCTTGGGGGTTTAGAGATAATTTAAGCCTGGTAGACTGGAGACAGGATGAGACTACGTGGTGGAGGAGGTGATTACAACAGTGTGGTGGGATTCTTGGGCAAGAATACTGAATTGGGATATGTGGGAACTCCTAGATCTTGATATACTGCCTCAGTGTGATTTGTATAGAATGCTTTGGCTGTCATTATACCAGTAATGGATCTGGGTGTCTCTGTGATGCCCTGGACTAGCCAGGGGTCACAGGTAGTCCCACGCACCACACCCCACCCTAATAAGGTAATAGCAGCCACACATAGAAACCTTGAGTCGCCCCTCCCAGGTCCTGACGTTCACACCCGGTGGGGCGGAGTCAGGCGGTTGGCCACGCCCACCGAGGAGTTTGGATGGCCTGGAGCGGGAACACAAGACAGAACAGTGTTGATAGTTGACAGAGGAGGAGAAAACTAGGAACTGTCAGGGGCCTGGGTAGGAGCCTAGGTACCCTTTTCGGCCAGGAAGCAGACGGTAGTGGCCGCCTGCAGGAGACCGGGAAGACGACCGGTGGAACAGTAAGGGACCAGGACAGGGTAGTGGCCCACCGGAACCGAACCAGGGAGCCAACTGGATACCGCAGAACCAGGCAGGGTACTCAGACCCCGAACTAGTCCAGAAGCCACTGGATCTTAATCAAATTAACTGATTGCGGTCTGGACCTCAGGGTCCTTTCCCACCTAAGTCCCGATTGAAGGCAACAGCCCAACCAGTACAGATAAGTGACACCGCCAAGGGCCAGAGATCCAAAGGGCCAGCGTCTGCGGGCAAACGGGCTCCTCCGGCGTACACAAGTCGGGGAGTGAACTGCCGTTGCTTAGGCATAGGAGTCAAAAGTCACTACACAGAGGTGCAGGAGAAGGGCGGACATTACCAACCTTACTAGGAGAACACGCAGCCGGCTGCGGGCACCGATCATCACCAAACTTGGTTTACCAGTAACTTTTTGTGTGGTTATAATCGTGAGTTCAACAGTGCCACCAGGCACCGCACCACACCGCAACACTCCGCTCTACGCCCCGGCCCTCGCCAACCGGGCCCCGGGACCAACATCCCCTACCCACGGAGGGGTCAACACCTAGCTGCGCCATTACACCGCTCCTGGAAGCCCCCATACCTTCAGCGGTGGTGTCTACAATCACCACGACCCGTGGGTGGTGTCACGAACTTTACCAATACCGCGGCTTCGGCCATGAATCGTCCACCACACCACCCCTACCCATAGCACCAGCAAGATCACCCCCTTTTCGGAGCGACATGACCCCCGGTCCGGAGGCGCTCGAGCCACCAATAACCCGAGCCCGGATCTGAGCGGCTCGGCAGGCAGCCGAGCCCCCAGGGCGGTACATCTCTACTGTGAGGGGTGCAGAAGCTGGATGTGGCTTGCGGCCCCCTCTCAGAACTGAATGTGGCTCTGAAGATCAGAAAGGTTTGGGACCACTGACCTATAGAGTAATGTAGTCATTCAAATATATGGGGGAGCCAGAGGAGAATGCTGTCATCCGAAATCTAACCCAAGTCTCATTCAGATGCTCGTTTTTTGTTTGTTTTTTTCAAACGTGAAGCAGATGAACTTGTTTTCATCAATGTTTTTGATCCGAGTCTCATCAGTGTTTGGAGCATGTTTGTTTTTACCATCAGTGTTTCATCAGTGATTTTCTTGTATGCAAAAAAAATAGTTGCACTGATAAACGTTAATAGCATAGAGAACGGATTCATAGACTTGTTAGACTCAGTGATTTTGATCTGTCTATTTGATCAAAAACAAACATGTCTCCTTAATTGTGTCAGGAGAGCAGGGAGGGGACTGTGTAATAGTATGGCTATGTGCACACACTGCGTTTTTTTGACGCTGCGTTTTTGTGCGTTTTTTTAGCTCTAAAAACTCACAGAAACGCAGCGTCTTTAAAAACGCATGAAAAAAGCATGTGTTTTTACCGCGTTTTGGTGCGTTTTTTGCTGCGTTTTGCTGCATTTTTGCTCACTGCGTTTTTTTTATCAGTGAACATTGCCATTAAAGATTGTTGGAAAAAAAAAAAAAAGGTCTGATGTCATTTCCTTCTTCCATATGTTCTTCATTCTCCATTAGTGTATGCAGGAGAGCAGACAGCTGCAGAACTACAAGGCTCAGCATGCTCCATCCAGGACTGTATGCTGGAGGGAGAGTCAGGGGGAGCAGACCTACAAGGCTCAGCGTACTCCATCCACTAGTGTATGCAGGAGAGCAGACAGCAGCTGCCGAACTACAAGGCTCAGCATCCTCCTTCCAGGACTGTATGCAGGATTTCTTTGACCCCCCCAAACAAAAAAAATGAATTTCATGAAATAATTTAAAAAAAAAATGACGTGGGCTTCGCCTAATTTTTGTGTCCAGCCAGGTACAACTAGGCAGCTGGGGATTGGAATCCGCAATGCAGGTTGCCCAAGCTTTCTGGGCACCCCCACTGCGAATTGCAGTTTGCAGCCACCCCAGAAAATGGCGCTTTCATAGAAGCGCCATCTTCTGGCGCTGTATCCAACTCTTCCAGCTGCCCTGATGCCGGGTGGCTCGCTAGGTAATAATGGGGTTAGGGCTAGCTGTGTATTATCAGCTGGCCCTAAGCCCGAAATTCATGGTGTCACGCCAATATTAGACATGGCCACCATGAATATCTAGTAAAGACAAAAAAAAAACCACAACACACAGAAAAATATTTTTATTAGAAATAAAACACAACACAATTAGTGACTCCATCTTTATTGAAATAAAGAACCCCCCTCCACAGTAATCCTGGGTCAAGGGTCCCGCGCCGTCCAATCCGGATCCAATATCATCTGATTGCTTTGCTGGAAGGCAAAGCGATCAGATGATGTGTCAGGTTCAAGGCATGAATCACATGAGACAGCAGCTGATTGTATAAACGGCTTTTATACAATCTGCTGATGCATCAGTGCAAAAAAAAACCAAAACACTTCTGTGCAGCGTCGGACTGGCTACCGGAGGAATCTCCAGTAATGCCAGGCCTGGATTCAGGTACCTGCACTGCACTCCGGAGCTCTCACCTGAGCTCCGGCGTGCAGCCGAGACTGTACGGCGAGCGAGCGCCAAGTGACTGATTCCCCGGCACTTGCGATTCAGTTCATGACAGCTGCAGACATCCCGGGCTAATCTCCGGTGCTCTCACCTGAACTCCGGAGATTACCCCGGCCTGTCTGCAGCTGTCATGAACTGACTGCAAGTGTCGGGGAATCAGTCACTCGGCGGTAAAATCCGGCGTCACTGCGAGACTTATGATCAGCTGATGCGTCAGGTGACCGCATCAGGTGATCACCGCCAGGTCCTCACGGCCAGGTCATGCTGCTATTGGACGTGCCTGGGATCCGGCACACAGCCGGAGCGGGGGTGGTGGGACCGGGAGAGGAGCTGGGAGCGGACATGGCACCGGGAGTCTGCAGACAGGTGAGTATGAGATTTTTCTACTGTTCACTTTTGATTTAGCAGCCGCTTCCACCTCCTGCACGGGAGCAGACATGGCACCGGGCGGGAAATGGAAGCAGCGGTGGCGGTACCGGGAGGATTCACGCTTCTGTGTTTACTGACAGAAGAAATCCTCTTCCTGTACATGTCACTTTACTACCCACCCCTTGCGTTTATAGCTGCGTTTTTAGTAATAAAACGCAGCTATATTTGCAATTTGCTGTTTTCATTGCGTTTTTGAACATCTCATTGAACTCAATGGGTGGAAAACGCAGTGAAAAATGCAAAAATAATTGACATGCTGCGTTTTTGTGGGCACCACAAAAACGCAGCTAAAAAAAACCGCTGTGTGCAGACAGCAAAAATGAAAACTCATAGACTTTGCTGGGGAAGCAAAGTCATGCAGTTTTCTGAGCAAAAACGCACCCGAAAAACGCGCAAAAACGCCGCGAAAACCGCACTGTGTGAACTTACCCTAACAGATTCGACATCTATTACTAGAATTGTCTACACTATAAAAATGGTGCAACTGGCAGAATTAAGGAGAGGATAGGTACAGTAGCATGCAAACGTTCAGGCACCCCTGGTCAAAATTACTGCTTTATGAATAGTTAAGCAAGTTGAAAATTAAATGATCTCTAAAAGGCATAAAATTAAAGATGATACATTTCCTTTGTATTTTAGGGAAAAAAAAATATATATTCGTCTCTTACGCTTTTTAAATAGTAAAAAAAAAAATAGTAAAAAAGTAAAACGAGCCAATGCAAAAGTTACCTTCCATGCTAAGTGCCTACCATCTTTCCCCGAAAATAAGCCCTACCCCAAAAATAAGCCCTAGCTGGAATTTTCAGCCTTTTCGGCATAAGGCTTAAATATAAGCTCTAACCCAAAAATAAGCCCTTAGTTGCAGTTCAATATGAAGTGTCCATGCAGCTAAAAAAGTTAAAGAATACTGAAGGACACTTCATTATAGAAAGCAGACACCCCCAAAAGAGAGAAGACAGAAGACCCGCACACATACACATACACATCTGGTGATACCATACTGGTCCAGGGACTTGGGCCACAGTGGAATGCTAGGACCCACAGTGGAACGCATGGAGGACCTGCGGTGGAACGCATTGATGCACTCCACTGCAGGTCCTCCATGCATTCCACTGCAGGTACTCGCGTTTCACTTTACTGCGTCCAAGGTCCCCCTACCGGCTGGAAGCAATGCGGTAGTACTGTGTGAACGATCTGATGTGTGTGTGTGCGATCTAATGTATGCATGTGCTTGTGATCTGATGTATGTGTGAGTGCCGGCTGGAAGCACGGGAGGACCGCTGTGGAGCATACCTGCTGGGAGTTCTGGACAAGGATTGCAGAGGGACCTGGGAGCAACGGAGATATCTGGGGTCTGGAAAGTATGTTTCACCTGGCTGGGGCTCAGCATTTTGTGTGAAGGTAAACTTACCCCAACCCGTCTTTCCCTGGGAATAAGCCCTACCCCAAAAATAAGCACTAACACATTTTTAAGGGCTAAAAATAAGATAAGACACAGGACTATAAGGGTACCGTCACACTTTAGCGACGCAGCAGTGATCCCACCAGCGATCTGACCTGGTCAGGATCGCTGCTGCATCGCTACATGGTCGCTGGTGAGCTGTCAAACAGACAGATCTCACCAGCGACCAGTGACCAGTCCTCAGCCAGCAGCGACGTGCAAGCGACGCTGCGCTTGCACGGAACCGGCGTCTGGAAGCTGTGGACACTGGTAACTAAGGTAAACATCGGGTATGGTTACCCGATGTTTACCTTAGTTACCAGCGCACACCGCTTAGCTTAGCGTGTGCAGGGAGCAGGAGCCGGCACTGGCAGCGTGAGAGCTGCGGAGGCTGGTAACGAAGGTAAATATCGGGTAACCACCTTGGTTGCCCGATGTTTACCTTGGTTACAGCTTACCGCAGGCTGTCAGATGCCGGCTCCTGCTCCCTGCACATTCAGGATTGTTGTTCTCTCGCTGTCACACACAGCGATGTGTGCTTATCAGCGGGAGAGCAACAATAAAAAAACGAACCAGGGCTGTGTGTAACGAGCAGCGATCTCACAGCAGGGGCCAGATCGCTGCTCAGTGTCACACACAGCGAGATCGCTAATGAGGTCACTGCTGCGTCACAAAAAACGTGACTCAGCAGCGATCTCAGTAGCGATCTCGCTGTGTGTGAAGTACCCCTAAGGGCCATTGTTAAACCTTGAGCTTGTTGCTTTTGAGGTCGTCGAACATGTGTTTAGGATCATTATCCATTTGTTGAAGCCATCCTCTTTTCGACTTCAGCTTTTTTACAACAAAATTCCTGTGAGAGCTGCTTGTAGGATTGCTAGAGAAGCAAATCAGTATCCCCGCTTGACCACTAAATACCTTCAGGAGGATTTAGCAGACTCTGGAGTTGTAGTACATTGTTCTGCTGTTCACCTGCACAAATATGGCCTTTGTGGAAGAGTCATCAGAAGAAAACCTCTGCTGCGTCATCACAATAAAAGTTAGCATCAGAAATATGCAAAAAAACATCTAAACAAGGCTCATGCATTTTGGAAACAAGTTGTGTGGACTGATAAGGTTAAAATAGAACTCTTTAGCCACAATGATTAAAGATAGGTGTGGAGAAAAAAAGAGCACAGAGTTTCAGGAAAGAACAAATCGCCAACCATTAAGCATGGGGGTGGATCAATAATTTTGACACACGTCAATATCCACACTAGACTACCTCTAAAGGAACAAGCTGAAGGTTTTACAATAGCCCTCACAGTCCCCTGATCTGAACATTAAAAATCTGTGGCTAGACCTCAAAAGAGCAGTGCATGCAAGATGACCCAGGAATCTCACAGAACTGCAAGACTTTTCCAGGGAAGAATGGATGAAAATCTCTCAAATAAGAATTGAAAGACTCCTTCCTGCGTATGAAAAGTGTTTACAAGCTGTAATACTTGCCAAAGAGGGTGTTACTAGGTACTAACCATACAGGGTTCCTAAACTTTTGCATCTGACCATTTTCCTTTTTGTTCATTTAAAAATGTAAAAAATGAAAATAATGATAAAATACAAAAGAAATGTGTCATTTTTAACTTCATGACTTTTTGAGATCATTTCATCTTCAACTGCCTTAACTGAATACGATAACAATAATTTTGACCAGGGGTGCCCAAACTTTTGCATGCCACTGTAGATCTTGCAAGGACTGTTTAATTAAGCTTTTCATGTGCTGGTATGTGTTCAAAAGGACTACAGACTAGTTTGCTTTCTTTTTATTTCCAGATTACAGTAGAAAACTAAAGCGTTAGATAAATTTGTGAACATTGCTTTAAAAAAAACAATATGTCACAGTGATTAGCTCTGCGAATCCCTTAATTGCTACTTGTGCCTTGCAAAATGAAACACACATTTATGGTACAGAATTAAGTAATGTTGTTATAGTTTTAAATGTCACATAAACGGCTTTGTAGGAGGCCTGGAAAAGCAAGTCGTAATGATATTATTTCAGAGAAACAATTCACAGCTGTCATGGTGCCAGTCTCCATTTCTGTTGGGGTCTGGTAAGGAAAAGGGGCTGGAAGGAGGTGGGAAACTGATTGAACGGACGGAAACTGGGCACAGATTCAGGAACAATAGGGTTGGGCAGCAGAAAGAGCTCTGAATTCTAGATGCTATTTTTCCTGTACTCGAACTAGACTGTTATACCAGCGCCAGTGGCCTAAACTAATCGTCTTCCAGAGATTTTCAGTTTGTGAAGTTCATATACAACCTTACACTTACACACATCCTATCTAGTCAGTAATAATGATCTCTAATAATAGTGTGGGATCATTCACATTCCTCCTAGGATGAGTTGTGACCTGTCTTCTAGCCCTAGTGGTTCAGCTGAGCTCCATTTTTCCTTTCACTACCGTGTTGTCGAAAGGAAATAACAAGTCTGTAATCTCAGTTCCTGCTCAGAACAGTGGCTGTCATGTGAGCCCTGCGACCTTAGTGTGGCGCAGTTCGCAGCAGAGCAGTGCCACCTAGTGGTCATATTATTCTACCTGTTAGGCCTTATGCACAAGGCTCTATACAGTTCTGTCCTGTATGGAGTCACATAGGCTTTCATTCTACTCTATACAGTTCTGTCCTGTATGGAGTCACATAGGCTTTCATTCTACTCTATACAGTTCTGTCCTGTATGGAGTCACATAGGCTTTCATTCTACTCTATACAGTTCTGTCCTGTATGGAGTCACATATGCTTTCATTCTACTCTATACAGTTCTGTCCTGTATGGAGTCACATAGGCTTTCATTCTACTCTATACAGTTCTGTCCTGTATGGAGTCACATAGGCTTTCATTCTACTCTATACAGTTCTGTCCTGTATGGAGTCACATAGGCTTTCATTCTACTCTATACAGTTCTGTCCTGTATGGAGTCACATAGGCTTTCATTCTACTCTATACAGTTCTGTCCTGTATGGAGTCACATAGGCTTTCATTCTACTCTATACAGTTCTGTCCTGTATGGAGTCACATAGGCTTTCATTCTACTCTATACAGTTCTGTCCTGTATGGAGTCACATAGGCTTTCATTCTACTCTATACAGTTCTGTCCTGTATGGAGTCACATAGGCTTTCATTCTACTCTATACAGTTCTGTCCTGTATGGAGTCACATAGGCTTTCATTCTACTCTATACAGTTCTGTCCTGTATGGAGTCACATAGGCTTTCATTCTACTCTATACAGTTCTGTCCTGTATGGAGTCACATAGGCTTTCATTCTACTCTATACAGTTCTGTCCTGTATGGAGTCACATAGGCTTTCATTCTACTCTATACAGTTCTGTCCTGTATGGAGTCACATAGGCTTTCATTCTACTCTATACAGTTCTGTCCTGTATGGAGTCACATAGGCTTTCATTCTACTCTATACAGTTCTGTCCTGTATGGAGTCACATAGGCTTTCATTCTACTCTATACAGTTCTGTCCTGTATGGAGTCACATAGGCTTTCATTCTACTCTATACAGTTCTGTCCTGTATGGAGTCACATAGGCTTTCATTCTACTCTATACAGTTCTGTCCTGTATGGAGTCACATAGGCTTTCATTCTACTCTATACAGTTCTGTCCTGTATGGAGTCACATAGGCTTTCATTCTACTCTATACAGTTCTGTCCTGTATGGAGTCACATAGGCTTTCATTCTACTCTATACAGTTCTGTCCTGTATGGAGTCACATAGGCTTTCATTCTACTCTATACAGTTCTGTCCTGTATGGAGTCACATAGGCTTTCATTCTAGCGGTTATTTTTCCTGTTGGATTTAGTACAAATCGGACAGAATTAAAAATAGTGACATGCTCCATAGGTTGCACTATGTATGGAGGTATTCTAGTGCAAATGCACCAAGCTATTCTATGGATGCATACATCACCTAATAGAGTCTGTGTATTAGGGTCCTACACGTCTTTCAGTTTTTTTGGCACAGATTTTGCACAAAAATCCACATAAAAATCAAATTAAATTCAAATATATTTTCAGTGAGCTTCTCATTCATTTAAGTAAAAAAACGCTCCAATAGTGAACATCATATATTTATCCGTCACATGACGTCACAATGACTGTGATGAAGGCGTACCTGAAAAGCGTCTCTTATCTATCCTTAGTGGATTATATTTCATCACTCATGCCTTTTACTGCCTGCAAGGAAATTGATTCTAATAATTTTTAAGAATAATTTTTTCCAAATAAAGCATCAAATTTATTTTTTTACTCATTGGCTCCCTGGATATGGTTTTTCTTCTCGATATTTATCCATGTGTTTCTAACGAATGTTAATGAATTAACGAACGTCAAAAAAGCATCGTGTCATTTATTTGGTGCATATTCTGCCCATAAATCATTGCGAAATATGCTTTTTTGTCTCAGTTTTTATTATGGTTTTTGCATTGGAAAAGCGCAAAAAAAAACCCACACACGTATTGCTATAACCCTTATTTTAACTGAAAGTGCATAAAAAAATAACATTATACAAAAGTAGCATCAGCCAGAAAAAACAAGCAAAAATAACTCAATGTGAACATACACTTACAAAAGCGGAAAAGAGTTAATTCTTCTATAAAACTGTTAATAATTGAAACTGAACCGGATTTCACTTAGTGAAGCCACATCTGAGCCCCACCTCTTACCGAAAATTATTCACCCCTAGAATATGGATTTCCAAATGGAGACGTTTTGCGCCAGACATTCATTCATCCGTAGGCCTTGGTCTTGAAGAATTTAGCCTTCGTGCATGGGCGTACAAAAAAAATCATGGGGCCCATAGCAAATGTTTTATTTGAGCCCACACTCTCTCACCTCTAAAAGAAAAAATATTTGTCATATTAGGGGGGTTATGTCTTCCTACTTTCATAAACCAGGAGAAGAACATGTATTGTGGCACATACACAGTAATTATCCCCTCTATGAAGCCCCTTAGTGTTCTCACCCACGAAACCCCTTTCATGGCCATTATAGAGTTTGATGCTCTCTAACATAGAAGTACAATATCCCCACACCAGTACAGGACAGTACAGGACAGTATGATAGCGCCCACTCAGTATGACGTCCCCACAGTCATCACTCAGTATGATACCTCTACAGTATCATTGCCCAACAACTGCCCACACAGTATGCTGGACCCTCAGTATGATGTTCCCACAGCCCCTCAGTATGATGTTCCCACAGCCTCTCAGTATGATGTTCCCACAGCCCCTCAGTATGATGTTCTTAGAGCCCCGACTCAGTAAGGTTAACCCCCTCAATATGATACCCCACAAAATAAGGTTCTCACAGCCACCTAAACAGTATGATAGCCCTCACAGCCAGACCACACTCAGTATGATGGCCCCCATGAAAGCATATTTATGATATCTGTATAACCAAACCCCCACCACTGATTGCCAGCTTTCTGTGTACACTACACGTGTTCACAATGCGGTCAATCAGTGGTGTGGACTGGGTTATACAGAGATAAATATTCAGGGGAACTCGTAGATCTGCAGCAGAGAAAACATTGATTGTTTCAAAATGACGGCAAGCAGTCCAGTAAGTGACACATCGCTGGAATCAGGGTCTCTGTCTCTACATTATGCAGCTCTTAGATGAGTTAGCAAAAACCTGCTGACAGATTCCCTTTAACAACAAAGAGCATCTAGGAAGAACACCACAGCTCTCTATACTATGAAGTTACCGTTTTTGGGTACTGCAGTTCAGCTACTATTCCTAAGCTGCAATACCTTTTTTGGGTACTTACACTGAGAACTTCCAGTCACCACAGGACATGATAGCAGCTGATTTGGAGGTTGCTTGATGTCACATAGAGTATCAATATAAGTCCCTGATAATCCTTTTAAGCTTGTTAAATAAATGATAAGAAGCTGTATGCTGGTCTGTCTGTGTATAGCACATCAAGTGAGCTATTCCACAGCAAGCCCCGTGCTGCACAGGGGCCCATCACCTGTTCCCCTGTGTTCCAGTCCGAGACTGAACTTATCTGAATACTGTATATCTGTTACGACCGGGTGGTGGAAACACTGGACCGTACACCGATTTCCCCTGAGGAGGCAGCCAGGCCGGTCACCCCGCCAGAGGGTCCTGATGTACGGCAGCCGAAGCACTATTGGTAGCTGGACAGTCTGTAGAGGAGCAGGAAAGGTGGATGGCGCTGAGCACACGAAGTTCTGGACGGTAGCCCGGGTGACGAAGCTCAGGGTCCGAGGCCGGGTTGTATGGTCAGGCGGAATCCGGAACCTGCTGAAGGTGCGGCAGCAGCTTGAAATGGAGAGAGCATTGATTGATGAATCCCCTGCAGGTCTTGGGATCTCCGGCGTACCGGGGTGGTGAGGCCAAACGAAGTTTGGAAGCATCCGAGGAGGCTGCCACGGGAGCTGTGGCCGTGGATTGAACAGTGGAAACCTGAGATGCCAAGGATGTGGCCGTCGCTTGTAGCGTGTTCAGGCGGGTATCCACAGAAGACATGAAGGTCAGCATGCGGGTCTGGGTCTCGCGCTGTCGTACGAGTTCCTGCTGCAAGGCCGCTAGTGCTTCGGCGGGATCCATGGCCTGTTCTAGCTGTTACGACCGGGTGGTGGAAACACTGGACCGTACACCGATTTCCCCTGAGGAGGCAGCCAGGCCGGTCACCCCGCCAGAGGGTCCTGATGCACGGCAGCCGAATCACTATTGGTAGCTGGACAGTCCGTAGAGGAGCAGGAAAGGTGGATGGCGCTGAGCACACGAAGTTCTGGACGGTAGCCCGGGTGACGAAGCTCAGGGTCCGAGGCCGGGTTGTAGGGTCAGGCGGAATCCGGAACCTGCTGAGCGATGGAACGGGTCACCGAACGGAGCCAGGGACTGGAGACTGGCGGAGCTGCAGAGGTGGTGGGACATCCACCGAAGTCACCGTCAGGGTCCAGGGATGGACTTGGTTCGGAGCGGCTGGCGTGGCAGGGCAGGCTCTGCGAGACAGACAGGGTTAATACAAGGCAAAGCACAGGGCAAAGCAATACGGGGACCTGAACACTAGCTTGCTAAACACGTAGAACAGGCCCCGCCCACCAGGAAGGTGAATCTTAATATACCCTGTACCTGTCTATGCAATTTCCTGTTTCTAGGTGCTGGCCCTTTAAGAAAGGGTCAATGACCGCGCGCGCGCCCTAATGCGCATGCGCGAGGCCCGAGTACCAGAAGCCAGTCCAGGGAGCGGTGCAGAGGAAGCAGGGGTGCCCGGCTGGGAGTCCCACGTCGCAGAGGAGCGCCGGGAGCGGGGAGCTGGACGCATGGAGGTCGCAGGCAGGGAAGAGGAGGCCGGGACCGGAGTGGTGAGCAGGGGACGCCGCCGGGGAGCGGGGAGCGGGCCACGGGGACCGGAGAGCGGGACCAGGGGACCGGGAAGCGTGACAGTACCCCCTCCCCCACGCCCCCTCCGCGCAAGCGGGACAGGAAGGCACAAATCAGAGGAGTGCCAACATTCTCCCGGGGCTCCCAGGACCGATCCTCGGGACCATAACCCGCCCAGTCTACCAGGAAGTATTGCCGACCTCGCACGGTCTTCATGGCCACGATATCCCTTACCGCATAGATGTCATCGTCAGCAATAGGAGGGGGAGCAGTACCGACCTCAGTGGAGAAGGGACCAAGGACAACAGGCTTGAGTAAGGAGACATGGAAGGAGTTGGGTATCCGCATCGTGGCCGGGAGCTGCAGCTTGTAGGAGACTGCATTGATCTTGCTGATGATCTTAAACGGCCCGATGTAGCGAGGACCCAACTTGTACGAGGGTAACTTCAATCGGACATATCTGGATGCAAGCCAGACCAGATTACCTAGGGAGAAACACGGGGGATCCAGGCGCCTCTTGTCCGCATGTCTCTTCATCCGCAATGAAGCACGTTCTAGGGACGACTTGACAGAGTTCCATATAGCTGAGAAGTCCCGAACCAGAGCATCTGCTGCGGGGACGTCGGAAGCCGAGGATACTGGCAACGGGACAGAAGGCTGCAGTCCGTAAACGATCTGAAAGGGAGAGCTGGAGGTGGACTCACTGATGTGCTGGTTATGGGAGAATTCAGCCCAAGGTAGGAGCGTGGACCAATCGTCATGATGGATGTTGACGTAGTGGCGCAGGAAGGAGGTCAGGATCTGATTGACCCGTTCCACTTGGCCATTCGACTGAGGATGGTAGGCCGAAGAAAAGTCCAAGGACACTCCCAGATGTTTGCAGAGAGCCCTCCAGAAGCGCGAGGTAAACTGAGTTCCTCTGTCGGACACAATGTGTGCGGGGAAGCCATGCAATCGGAATATGTGCTGTATGAAGGAGTCAGCTAGCTCCTGGGCAGAGGGCAGCCCTGCCATGGGAACGAAGTGGGCCATCTTTGAGAAGCGATCCACCACAACCCATATGACCGTATGTCCGGAGGATAAGGGTAAGTCCGTAATGAAGTCCATTGCGATATGTTGCCACGGAACGGAAGGAATGGGCAAAGGCAGAAGACGTCCATATGGTAGGTGCTTGGGTGTCTTGTTCCGGGCACAGGATGGACAGGCTGAGACGAAGGTTGCGACGTCTTTACGGAGGGACGGCCACCAGTAGTGACGGACAATCGTACTCCAAGTCTTCTTCTGACCAGCATGGCCGGCGATCTTAGAAGCATGGCCCCAGTGCAGGACTCTCTGTCTGTCAGTATCTGAGACATAGGTTTTCCCAGGGGGTATCTGAGTTAGAGCGACAGGAGTCATCGGAATGACTTTACTGGGGTTGATGATGGGCTGGTATGTCTCCTCCTCCAACTCCACGGGCACGAAGGACCTGGACAGAGCGCCTGCCCGCACGTTCTTATCCGCAGGCCGAAAATGGAGTTGGAGATCAAATCGAGCAAAAAACAAGGACCAGCGGGCTTGTCGTGGGTTCAGTCTTTGGGCAGACCGCAGGTACTCCAGATTCTTGTGGTCCGTGTATATGATCACAGGGTATACAGCTCCCTCCAAGAGGTAGCGCCATTCCTCCAAGGCCAGCTTCACGGCCAGTAGCTCCCGATCCCCAATGGTGTAGTTGCGTTCGGGTGCCGAGAAGCTCTTGGAGAAGAATCCACAAGTGACCATCTTTCCGGAGGGGGAGTTCTGCATCAACACTGCCCCGGCTCCTGAGGAGGAGGCATCCACCTCTAAGGTGAACTGTCGGTTCAATTCTGGGCGATGGAGAACCGGGGAAGAAGCAAACGCCTGTTTCAAGGAGCAGAACGCGGCATCGGCCGCCGGGGGCCAGTCCTTAGGATTAGCTCCTTTCTTAGTCAAGGCAGAGAGAGGTGCAGTCAAGGCAGAGAAATGCGGGATGAATTGACGGTAGTAGTTCGCAAAGCCGAGAAAGCGTTGGATAGCCTTCAGTCCGGAAGGAGGAGGCCAGTTGATGATGGCAGACACTTTCTCTGGGTCCATCTGCAGGCCAGTGTCCGAGATTACATAACCCAGGAAGGGAAGAGACGACTTTTCAAAGATGCATTTCTCGTACTTGGCGTACAGACGGTTCTCTCTAAGCCTCTGGAGAACTAGCTGCACGTTCTCTCGGTGGGTTTGTAGATCCGGAGAGAAGACCAGGATATCGTCCAGATACACCACGACACAGACATAGAGGAGATCTCTGAACACGTCGTTCACCAGTTCTTGGAAGACTGCTGGAGCATTACACAGACCAAAGGGCATGACACAATACTCGTAGTGCCCATCCCGAGTGTTGAATGCGGTTTTCCATTCGTCTCCAGAGCGAATGCGAACCAGGTTATAGGCCCCACGGAGGTCCAACTTGGTGAATACACGGGCTCCTCGGAGCCGATCGAATAGTTCGGGGATAAGCGGCAGAGGGTATTTGTTTTTTACGGTGATCTGGTTTAATCCCCGGTAGTCAATGCAAGGGCGCAGATCACCGTCCTTCTTCTTGACAAAGAAAAACCCTGCTCCGGCAGGGGACGAGGACCTCCGAATGAACCCCTTAGCCAGGCTCTCGGTGATATAGGCAGACATAGCTCGTGTTTCAGCAGGGGACAAGGGGTATATCCGTCTTCGAGGAGGGGTAGTTCCTGGCAGTAACTCGTTGGCACAGTCGTAGGGACGATGAGGCGGTAGTACCTCTGACTCCTTTTTATCAAACACGTCCGTGAAGGACCAGTAGGCAGAAGGCAGTCCTGGTAGAGACTCTGGAACCGGAGGGCGTCGGACGGGCTGGATGGATTTCAGACATCTCTCGTGACACGAGGAGCCCCATCGGGTGATTTCACCTGTACTCCAGCTGACCGATGGTTCGTGTGTCCATAACCATGGGAGTCCCAGCAGGATCTGATGAGACATACGCGGGAGGACGTAGAAGGTGATCTTCTCGGTGTGCAGAGCACCGATCCGTACTTCCACAGGCTTGGTGATCAGTGAGACGGTGTCAGAGAGGGGTTTCCCATCAACAGAGGCGATCACCAGCGGAGGACAGGCACCTGGTACTTATCCACCGTGGCCTGCTGGATGAAGTTGCCTGCTGCTCCGGAATCGAGATACGCCTCTGCCGTGAACCGGGTCTCTTCTGTAGTGATTTGAATGGTAACGGAGTCTGAGAGAGTCCCAGCACCTAGGGTGGCCTCTCCTACCAAGCCTAGGCTTTGGAGTTTCCCAGCTTCTCGGGACAAGAGCGTAGCAGGTGTGTGCCATCACCGCAGTAGAAGCAGAGACCCTTTGCTAGTCGTTCTGCTCGGCGTTGCTCCGACTGCCTCAGGCGGTCAATCTGCATGGGCTCGGAGGTAGACGCGCCAGGTGACGCAAACTGGGGAGCGATGGACTTCTGTGGTGGGGAGGAGTGCCGTATCGGACGCCTCTCGCGGGACACTTCTTTGGATCGTTCCTGAAAGCGAAGATCCACTCGAGTCGCTAGGGCAATCAGGGCATCCAGGGTGGACGGCACATCACGACCAGCCAGCTCATCTTTAATATGACCCGAGAGTCCCTCCCAGAAGGCGGCGGTTAGGGCCTCATTGTTCCACCCGAGTTCCGAAGCCAAGGTGCGAAAACGAATGGCATATTGGCCCACCGTCAGAGTCCCCTGACGTAGCCGGAGGAGGGATGAGGCAGACGCGGAGGCGCGTCCGGGCTCGTCAAAGGTGCTACGAAATGCCTGCAGGAATTCCTGGATGTTGGTGGTTACCGGATCCTCCTTCTCCCACAAGGGGTTCATCCAGGCCAGTGCCTCTCCCTCTAGATGGGACATCATGAACGCGACCTTGGCTTGGTCAGAGGCAAAAAGGTGCGGCAGCAGCTTGAAATGGAGAGAGCATTGATTGATGAATCCCCTGCAGGTCTTGGGATCTCCGGCGTACCGGGGTGGTGAGGCCAAACGAAGTTTGGAAGCATCCGAGGAGGCTGCCACGGGAGCTGTGGCCGTGGATTGAACAGTGGAAACCTGAGATGCCAAGGATGTGGCCGTCGCTTGTAGCGTGTTCAGGCGGGTATCCACAGAAGACATGAAGGTCAGCATGCGGGTCTGGGTCTCGCGCTGTCGTACGAGTTCCTGCTGCAAGGCCGCTAGTGCTTCGGCGGGATCCATGGCCTGTTCTAGCTGTTACGACCGGGTGGTGGAAACACTGGACCGTACACCGATTTCCCCTGAGGAGGCAGCCAGGCCGGTCACCCCGCCAGAGGGTCCTGATGCACGGCAGCCGAATCACTATTGGTAGCTGGACAGTCCGTAGAGGAGCAGGAAAGGTGGATGGCGCTGAGCACACGAAGTTCTGGACGGTAGCCCGGGTGACGAAGCTCAGGGTCCGAGGCCGGGTTGTAGGGTCAGGCGGAATCCGGAACCTGCTGAGCGATGGAACGGGTCACCGAACGGAGCCAGGGACTGGAGACTGGCGGAGCTGCAGAGGTGGTGGGACATCCGCCGAAGTCACCGTCAGGGTCCAGGGATGGACTTGGTTCGGAGCGGCTGGCGTGGCAGGGCAGGCTCTGCGAGACAGACAGGGTTAATACAAGGCAAAGCACAGGGCAAAGCAATACGGGGACCTGAACACTAGCTTGCTAAACACGTAGAACAGGCCCCGCCCACCAGGAAGGTGAATCTTAATATACCCTGTACCTGTCTATGCAATTTCCTGTTTCTAGGTGCTGGCCCTTTAAGAAAGGGTCAATGACCGCGCGCGCGCCCTAATGCGCATGCGCGAGGCCCGAGTACCAGAAGCCAGTCCAGGGAGCGGTGCAGAGGAAGCAGGGGTGCCCGGCTGGGAGTCCCACGTCGCAGAGGAGCGCCGGGAGCGGGGAGCTGGACGCATGGAGGCCGCAGGCGGGGAAGAGGAGGCCGGGACCGGAGTGGTGAGCAGGGGACGCCGCCGGGGAGTGGGGAGCGGGCCACGGGGACCGGAGAGCGGGACCAGGGGACCGGGAAGCGTGACAATGTCTGAATTTCCTTGCTCCTACTCTTTTACTCACCTACTGGCATCTTTACTTCTTACCGACGCTGCTCTGGTCCTACGATGCCATCTTGTGTCCGCAACTTCTGACTGGCCAGAAGTGAGAAGTTACATCACAAGTGCTCACTGCAAGTCTATGAGAGCCAGAACGAGGCTACCATAGACACGCTCCATTAAACATGCTCTATTGATCACAAACTGCTGGAGACCGATGGGAATAGCAGTGATAAAAGATGAAGATGGCAGCGGGTAAATAAAGGAGTATGGTCAGGGAACTTAAATTTAAGGCACCACTTTAGCAGTAAACTAAAAAAAATGCTATAAATGGTGCTTTAAGGAAGTTCGGTAATCATCTCTGTGGAATGTACAGTATATTGTCAGGGAAATTGGGAATTTGTCCCGATTTGTCCATATCCCTAACGAATTCCTTCATTAATCCTAGCTTAATATGGAGCGGTGGGAGAATGATTTTGCTCTTGCCCACCAGCAGCTTGTTGATGATATTTGTAGCGCCAATAATAATTTCTTCCTTTGTAAGCCATCACACTTTTGTCCAATACTCTTGCCCTGTCCTGCTATCTCAGAGGCACATGAATTATTGGTATTTTATGTTTCCAGATTGCTGACCAATCAAAAATGTTCACCATCTTCAGACAACACAAACTGTCCACGGATACTCATGATCATTTTTTTGTAATACCATTTTTACATTTTCATATTCTTCTATAAGTTTTATTGAGTTAGTAATGGGAAGGGGCACACGGTTACCATGGTGTAAGAGAACCATTTCAGGCTTCTAATGGAGCTTCTATAAAAATCCGCTGGTCTTCTGGTTGATATTCCGTTAGTCCCATTTAAAGTAAAATTCCTGGGATATCTTTGCAGTATACAAGTTCTTCCTCTTGTTTGAAATATGGGAAAAGCCGCTCTTCTTGTCCGATAGGCTGTAATTTTAACTTCCGCCTTAATAAGATTTTGTTCATTAAGTCTGGTAAAAGTTCAGATGCCTGGACAGATTTAAGTCTTGCATCAGGTCATTGAGCTCTTTGTGGCTTAATGGTTGAGACCTCGAAGAGCTTCCCTCAAATTCACTTCCACTTTTCCAACCTGCCATATACTCCAATTCATGCATCTCTTCAGCATCTAAGAGGTACTTCACACACAGCGAGATCGCTACTGAGATCGCTGCTGAGTCACGTTTTTTGTGACCTCATTAGCGATCTCGCTGTGTGTGACACTGAGCAGCGATCTGGCCCCTGCCGTGAGATCGCTGCTCGTTACACACAGCCCTGGTTCGTTTTTTTATTGTTGCTCTCCCGCTGATAAGCACACATCGCTGTGTGTGACAGCGAGAGAGCAACAATCCTGTATGTGAAGGGAGCAGGAGCCGGCGTCTGACAGCCTGCGGTAAGCTGTAACTAAGGTAAACATCGGGTAACCAAGGTGGTTACCCGATATTTACCTTCGTTACCAGCCTCCGCAGCTCTCACGCTGCCAGTGCCGGCTCCTGCTCCCTGCACACGCTAAGTTAAGCGGTGTGAGCTGGTAACTAAGGTAAACATCGGGTAACCATACCCGATGTTTACCTTAGTTACCAGTGTCCGCAGCTTCCAGACGCCGGCTCCGTGCAAGCGCAGCGTCGCTTGCACGTCGCTGCTGGCTGGGGGCTGGTCACTGGTCGCTGGTGAGATCTGTCTGTTTGACAGCTCACCAGCGACCATGTAGCGATGCAGCAGCGATCCTGACCAGGTCAGATCGCTGGTGGGATCGCTGCTGCATCGCAAAAGTGTGAAGGTACCCTAAGAGTGAATGTCATTGTCTTGTGGAATAGGTTGTCTTGCTGATTCCAAATCAGGGTAATCCACCGATCTTTTTTAGAATGATTACAACACAAGCATAACAATTTTCATGGTGGTTTTTTAATTCTCTCCATCCCATTGACACACCAAAGTTTAAGCTTTTTCTTTCACCATTCGGCCACTGTCTTATGTGCTCCACACGTTTTACAAACCATATGTGGAGTCCAAGATCTGGTCTCCAAGCTGTACTCCAAAATAAGCCAGGAATTATCGATGCACAAAGTCTATGATATTTTTTCTTCTTTGTTTCACCATGTACTCTCCACAGATGTAGCAGAATACATCAGGATTGTTGATGCAGACTCTTCTTGATTAAGTCATAATTTTTAATTTATATGCTTATTAACCCCTTAATGACCACGGGCAGTAAAATTACGTCCTAGCGGTCATAACGTTACTGCCCGCGGTCTGCCGGCGGCAGCATGCCGCGATCGGCGCACATCTCAGCTGATTTTCACAGCTGAGATGTGTGCCTGCTAGGCACGAGCAGAATCGTTACCTGCTCGTGCCGTTTAACCCCTTAAATGGCGCTGTCAATATGTGACAGCGCCATTATAAGCGCGATCGCGGTAAACTTTTACTTACCGCCCGATACCGGAAGTCACGTGACGCGATCACGTGACTTCCGGTAGTTGTCATGGTAGCACAGGGTCATGTGATGACTCCTGTACTACACATGAATTGCTTTCACTTTCACTGTGCCCGCGGCCCAGTGAAAAAGAAAGTGAGCGTATCTGCTGTTTACAGCTGTGTAGCTGTGATCAGCAGATAGTGCAGAGCGATCGGATTGCTGATCGCTATAGCCCCCTAGGGGGACTAGTAAAATAAAAAAAAAAGTTTAAAAAAAGTTTTAAAAAATTAAAAAAAAAACAAAAAAACCTAAAAGTTCAAATCACCCCCCATTCACCCCATTGAAAATTAAAGGGTTAAAAAAATATGCACACAATTGGCATCACCGCGTTCAGAAACGCCCGATCTATCAAAATAAAAAAATCAATTAATCTGATCAGTATACGGCGTAGCGGCAAAAAAATTCCAAACGCCTTTTTTTGTCGCCACAACTTTTGCGCAAAATGCAATAAGAGGCGATCAAAACGTAGCATCTGCGCAAAAATGGTACCGTTAAAAACGTCAGCTCGAGACACAAAAAATAAGCTGTCACTGAGCCATAGAGCCCGAAAAATGAGAACGCTACGGGTCACGAAATATGGCGTAAAACGTGCGCCACTTTTTTCGGACAAACTTCCGATTTTTTTAACCCCTTATATAAAAGTAAACCTATACATGTTTGGTGTCTACGAACTCGCACTGACCTGAGGCATCACACCCACACATCAGTTTTACCATATAGTGAACATAGTGAATAAAATATCTCAAAAACAATAGTGCTATCGCACTTTTTTTGCAATTTTTCTGCATTTGGAATTTTTTTGCCGTTTTCCAGTACACTATATGGTAAAACTTATGGTTTCATTTAAAAGTACAGCTCGTTCCGCAAAAAATGAGCCCTCACATGACCATATTGACTGAAAAATAAAAAAGTTACGTCTCTCAGAAAAAGAATGGCGAAAAAAAAAAACGGAAAGCAAGAAATCGGCCGGTCGTGAAGGGGTTAAGGCAGAACTTTTTGAGTGTAAATCAAGACTGCGTTAGCAAACTTATACTGTAGCTGACTTCTTTCTTAAGCGAATTCAATTTTGCCTTCAAAAAGTCGCTTTTTTAGCATTGTAAGCCTACAAGTTGAAATAATTATATGCGTTTTTTCATTACATAAGACACTAAGAGTCAAAAGACAACAAAAGCTACTGCATATATTATCACACACAAGCTGCATTGGGGGAATGCATTATTTTCATGACTGTCCATTATATCAAACACTAAAACCAATTCAGCAAAAATAATGGGCTTTTTTTAATTAAGCACCTTCAAAATACCCTAAACCCATTAAAAAAAACCTTGGCACCTAACAAACATTTTTTTGTAGGCCTGGGTTGTAGATTGGCGGTTGTATTGTCTCTCTGGTTGGCCTCTGCAAATGGCCCCTAAGAGCTAAATATGCAGCCAGTGATTAAATAGAGATTTGCTCAACTTGCGAGGAATGATGTACTGTACTGTAATCTACATTTTTTTAATTAAATGGGTTATTCCACAAGTAACATTTATCACCTTTACATAGGATAAATAAAATATGCATGACCGTTCTATCCGGTAGGACTCTCACCAATCCTGAGTGTGGAGGTGCCAACGTCTCTTGTTAATGGAGCTGTAGTGTGTATACGTGGACACCGCTGCCGTGAACAGTGGCTAGAGACTTGGTTATGTGGGTAGGTGGTAGATGTTTTTTGGGGGGCAACAACTTTTAGGAAAAATGTCGTAACTTTCATGAAAAATGCATACATGTGACATGTCCTTGTGATGAAGAGACCAGAGTCTGCAATGTCTTTTCTCATCACTTTATTTATTTTCAGTCATGATAAATATGCCATCCATGATAATTTATTCCTTGTCTCCAATTGACAGTATTTGTGTTTTCTGGCTAATACATTGCCGGGCGTTTCTCAGTCATTTAGTAGCCGGATTACATTGTGTTCACGCTTGTCTTTTCCCAGATCTGTTAGCTCATACAAGACAAACACAGGCTTAGAAAGGAAGCAGTGTGAGCAGCTTTATCACAAAGGAGACAGGAGTCAGCATGTGTCAACCTGTCCATTCGCTCTTTATCACTATTACATGCTACACACATGAATTATTCAGCGTATCACTTGGAGAGGTTTGCACAGATTTTACACATGGTGTTGGTGACTGTAGAGCGGTATAATTACATGGTAGGGGGCTGACAGTACGTTCTAGCAGTAATGACTAGCAACGGTCAGGTCAGCCGCTAAGTGCCATGCAGGGACTGGCTGGAGATTCACGCCTAATTCACACTTTTTGCTTTTTTTGACAAGTGTAATGTTATAAACCCAATGATAATTCTGTATGTAATTGGTTAAGATAAGTACTAAAGCATGGTGATCACAAATAATGCCGCGTTCACATCAGAAAGAAAGGTGCTATATATATAGTTCAGAATTAAGCTATGTGCAGATGGTGTTTTACCCTCACGTCAGTGGCTACATCGGGGCATACGTCTGATGCCCTGGAAAACGAGATGTGGGCCATTCTTGTAATGATGGGGCTGGAAATGATGTCAGAGAGCACAGTGATATGCTGCGACTCCAACAGTCATAAATTTGTCAGATGTGTTGGATTTCCTGTCGCTGTTTGCAAGTTGCAATAGACGTGCTTGCCATAGACTTCAATGTAAGTCATACTGTTCGTGACATGCAACTTTGGTGTAACTTGTGTGTAACTTGGCTGTTTCATTTACCCCAGGGTCATAGCTCTAGAATAGTCGCGCGATAGCAAGTCATAGACAAGTTGCATAGATGCTTTTGTTGCATGACTCTTCTAAGTGTTGCTGTTGTAAGATGTGTGTAGCCCCATCCTTAGGCCGGCTGGGGTCAATCGAGCATACATAAACCCTAGCAAAATTATGGAATCACCTGGCTCTGAGGATGTTCATTCAGTTGTTTACTTTTGTTTAAAAAAAAGCAGACCACAGACATGGCACCAAACTAAAGTAATTTAAAATGGCAACTTTCTGGCTTTAAGAAATACTAAAAAAAAAATCATGAAAACATAATGTGCTAGCCAGTAATGGTTACTTTTCAAGACCAAACAGGGGGAAAAATTATGGAATCACTCAATTATGAGGAAAAAATTATGGAATCACCCTGTAAATTTTCATTCCCAAAACTAACACCTGCATCAAATAAGATCTGCTCGTTAGTCTGCATCTAAAAAGGAGTGATCCCACCTTGGAGAGCTGTTGCACCAAGTGGACTGACATGAATCATGGCTCTAACACGAGAGATGTCAATTGAAACATAGAAGAGGATTATCAAACTCTTAAAACAGGGTAAATCATCAAGCAATGTTACAAAATATGTTGGTTGTTCACAGTCAGCTGTGTCTAAAATCTGGACCAAATATAAACAACATGGGAAGATTGTTAAAGGCAAACATACTAGTAGACCAAGGAAGACATCAAAGCGTCAAGACAGGAAACTTAAAACAATATGTCTCCAAAACAGGAAATGCACATCAAAACAAATGAGGAACGAATGGGAGGAAACTGGAGTCAATGTCTGTGACCGAACTGTAAGAAACCCCCTAAAGGAAATGGGATATACATACAGAGAAGCTAAACAATAAAAAGAGGACTGCCTCAAGAAAACATATAAATTTCAGTCTTTGATGATATGGGGCTGCATGTCAGGTAAAGGCACTGGGGAGATGGCTGACATTACATCTTCAATAAATGCCCAAGTTTACATTGAAATTTTGGACACTTTTCTTATCCCATCAATTGAAAGGATATTTGGGGATGATGAAATAATTTATCAAGATGATAATGCATCCTGCCATAGAGCAAAAACTGTGTAAACTTCCTTGAAAGAAGACACATAAGGTCAATGACATGGCCTAAAAATAGTCCGGATCTCAATCCAATTGAAAATATTTGGTGGAAGTTGAAGAAAATGATCCATGACAAGGCTCCAACCTGCAAAGCTGATCTGGCAATAGCAATCAGAGAAAGTTGGAGCCAGATTGATGAAGAGTAGAGATGAGCGGTGTTCGAATCGAACTGTTCGCCAATCCCAAATTCGACCTGTTTTAGGCAATGTTCGAGTCGTTCGACGAAGGCGAACAATTAGCTTCAAGTTCAACAGTTCGAGGTTATGTTCGATAACGGTTCGATCACCAAAAGCGTAACTGGCTTTTCACAGTAATACTGTCATTCAATGTTAATACAGTGGAATCTTGATTAACGAGAACAATCCGTTCTGGGAGTGTGCTTGTTAATCAAGTTAGTCGTTCAGCAAAGCAAGAGTTCCCATAGGAAATCATTGCAATGCAGACAATTTGTTCCACAATTTGTTAAATGTCCCATCCTGGTCCCCTATTGTGTAATTCCACACATACACAAACACACACAAACACACACAAACATACACAAACATACACGCACACACATCCTGTAGCTGCGAACTAAGTGTTTCGGGTAACCATCGGAACGAGGGAGGAACTTCCTCTGTCAGATGCTACTGAAAGGCAGCGCGCTGGCCAATCAGAGGCAAGCAGCTCCTGCCTTTGACGTCAGCGCACTGGCAGTGGAAGCTCCGGGGCATCGGTCGCATGGTTACCCGATATACATCTTGTACCGGCAAACTGCAAGTCCCAGGAGACCGACGATGGAACGGAAGGTAAGGTGAGCATAATATGTATGTGTGCGTTCCTGTTTGTGCATGTTTGTATGTGTTTGTGTTTGCCTGCCATTGTTTTCAATGGTGTTCGAAGGTGTTTGAAAGTGTTCGACAAACGTTCGACAAACACACCCGCCGTTCAACAAACCGAACCAAACTCGAACACTAGGGGGGTGGCACATCTCTAATGAAGAGTACTGTTTGTCACTCATTAAGTCCATGCCTCAGAGACTGCAAGCTGTTATAAAAGCCAGAGGTGGTGCAACAAAATACTAGTGATGTATTGGAGTGTTCTTTTGTTTATTTGTTTATCATGATTCCAAAAATATTTTTTTCCTCATAATTGAGTGATTCCATAATTTTTTCCCCCTGTTTGGTCTTGAAAAGTAACTGTTACTCACTAGTACATTAAGTTTTCAGGATTTTTTTAATGTTTCTTGAAGCCAGAAAGTTGCCATTTGAAATGACTTTAGTATGGTGCCATGTCTGTGATCTGTTTTTTTAAAAAAAAAAAAAAAAGTAAACAACTGAATGAACATCCTCAGAGCCAATTGATTCCATCATTTTTGCCATGGGTTATAGTATCGGATGCAAGAGAATCGGATGCAATATTCTAAAGACCCTCGGCTCAAACTCTCCTGCAATCATGAGCCGAGTGTCATTACTGTGATCCGATTCTCTCACATGCGAGAATTGGAGATTAATTTCTCCCTCTTCTCCACTGTCTGTCTCTATGTATATCGCACTGCACTGATGTCATCTGAGTGCAGTCTGTTTCATATGCACCCATAGACTTATACGGGTACACATGATTCGATATACGCTGCCAAACGCAGCATGCTAATATTTTTTATTATGCCGATTTGGCATGATAACAAAATTGCAAATCTGCTCTGCCTCATTGAATAATATTCGTCAAAGTGCAAGGAGAGATTTCCTTGCATTACACTCCTCCACATTATACGCCAGTGTGACTGAGCCCTTACACTGCTGCACATGTTTAAAATATTATATATCTCCAGATTACCACTATAGCTACAGGTAATTCTTCCTGGGTTTTTTTCTGACAAGTTGCCTTTAACCCCTTAACGACAAATGACATATATTTATGTTATTGGCCATGCCCCTGCCTTTGAGTCTGCATCTTTCCCGACACTTGGGGGGAGGGGGTGTATATATATATATATATATATATATATATATATATACACTACAGGGTCCGCTCTGGAGCGCTGCTGGGGGCAGGTGAACGCTGCGGGCGGCAGCGTTGGATCTCCTGCTCCCGCTCATATAATATGCACAGCCGTTGTCCATTACTGTGGTGCTGAAACCGCACCACAGTGACGGGCTGGGGCAGCGGTGCATATTATATGAGCCTGCGCCCCCCTGTGATGGCACATGCCCCCCTGTGTTAGATATGGCCCCCGTGCTGCTGCTCATCCTAAAATAAAAAAGCTTTACTTACCTCCTCCAGCGTTTCTCCCCGGTGTCCCTGCTTCCACTGTGATCAGGCACGCAGAGATGAGATCACTCTGCTGTGCTGATCACATGACCGGCACCAAGAACCAGGAAGTGGAGGAACAGAAGCACGGAGGGAGACAGGAGGGAGATCAGCGCTGGAGGAGGTAAGGAAAGAGTGTTTTATTTTACTATGGCAGGCAGCATGGGGGCGATATCTAACACAGGGGAACGTATGCAATCCATAGGGGGCCATAGGCAGCAGAGGGGAACGTATGCAATCCAGAGGAGGCCATAGGCAGCACAGGGGAATGTGTGCAATCCATAGGGGGCCATAGACAGCACAGGGGAATGTGTGCAATCCATAGGGGGCCATAGGCAGCACAGGGGAATGTGTGCAATCCATAGGGGGCCATAGGCAACACAGGAGAACTTGTGCAATCCATAGGGGGCCATAGGCAGCACAGGGGAATGTGTGCAATCCATAGGCAGCACAGGGGAATGTGTGCAATCCATAGGGGGCCATAGGCAGCACAGGGGAATGTGTGCAATCCATAGGGGGCCATAGGCAGCACAGGGGAACGTGTGCAATCCATTGGGGGCCATAGGCAGCACAGGGGAACGTGTGCAATCCATAGGGGGCCATAGGCAGCACAGGGGAACGTGTGCCAGCACAAGGGGGCTATATTCAATATAAGGGGGCCATATCTAGATTAAAAGGGCTAATTTTAGAATGGGGGCTATGAGGGACATATACCCTATATGATTTGTTAGACGGACACTGGCATTATAAGATGGACCCCATTTAACATTAAAAAAATCTCTTTTCCTTCACCAAATTTGGGGGTGCATCTTATAATCAGATGCGTCTTATAAAGCGAAAAATACGGTAATTTCTCATTTTGATATAGTTTACTTTTGCACAGGAAAATCACTTTTTTTTTAAATCTATTGCCATGTAATTGGCATAAGGTTTTTTTTTGTCATTTCATGATGCATATGCATTTTTGATCTTTACTTTTCATTTTAAATGAGGGAGAATGAATAAAAATATCAAATTTGGCATCGTTTTTTTTCATATTTTTTATTTTTTTGCTGGATATACCATGCAAGAGAACTAATCATATATGCAGCATCGGCCTTATTGCACGACATCGGATGCCTGTGATAAAATATTAAAGTCACTCTCCCAAGGTCCAGTGCTTCAGCTTTACTGCTTCATCTAATATTTCCAATTCCAAAAAGTTATCACTGGGCTCAGCGGCTTGTGCTGTCTCCATAGGGAGAGCAAGTATTGGCATGACATCACCGCTGCAGGCAGTGCAATCATCGGAGCAGCAGTGGACTTTTTCCCATTGTCATTTCTCATATTAAATATTTATGGACATCTATGGTTTGATTTCCTTGCCCGTGTGGATTGAATAGGCTGTCACTGACGTCTGGTGAGAAATTCATGTCAAGGTATATCTCTATATTGGGGTCCCTAGCTCTATGACCCTAACTGCGTGTCATCTCATTGCAATTAAAAACTGCTGTGTGTGGAGAGGGGTAACCAAGGACTTGCTTATATAGGAGATGGAAAAAACATGGCCGAAAGGGGCGGAGCTGTGTTCACATTCAGAAAAAAAACTTCATATTACTAAATAGGATAACTGAAGTGAGCACTAATATATATTATGCAAGCCAAAAAATACATAGTACATAAGGATAAGGCTGCACATCAAAGTTAGATAATAGTATAATGCTATAAGCATACTGAAAAATATTGAAGCATACAATGAAAAATGCTACTTGCTAACTTGAAAGTGTGAATAATGAATTGCATACCTGCCATGAATATTAGGAAAAAGGAGATATTTAGCAATCGCATTGATCAATGTAACTGAGCCCCAAAACCTCGTCAAGGTATGAGAAATTCATGTCAAGAGCACCATTAGAGATATATTTACGTGTAAAATTTGTGATGTGCTCAATACTTATTTAACTCATTATATATATCTAATATATAAAGCTGAATGCGTGTGTGTATGTGTGTGTGTATGTCCGGGATTGGCATCTGCATCGTCGTAGCTACAGCGACAAAATTTTGCACACTCACATGTCTGGACCCCGAGAGCGTCATAGGCTATGATGTGAGGCGAAATTTTAACCCCGCGCATTCCAATTTACCAATCAATTTTGCCCCTATCTACATAATGGGGAAAAAGTGAAACAAAAAGTGTATCCGCACCGTCGCATTTACAATCACAAAATTTTGCACAGACACCTCATGTGACCCAGGGAACGTCGTAGACTATGTTTTGACAGGAAAATTTAATCCCGCGCTTTACAGTTACTCTCCAAAACAAAATGCCTTCATTAAAGTAAATGGAGCCTGGAACTACAGGTTATTTGTAGGAGCTGTGAGTGGTTGCTATAGAAACAAAAGACATTCATAGTATAAGAAGCTTATATGTGAGGTAATAAGATGTCGGTGGGGAGACGGATAGAGGGAGACAGAGAGAGGCAAACAGAGAGAGAGACAGACAGAGACAGACAGGGAAAGAGACAGAGAGATAGAGACAAACAGGGAAAGAGACAGACAAAGACAAACGGTGAAAGAGACAGACAGAGACAGACGGTGAAAAAGACAGAGATACAGACGGGGAAAGAGACAGACAGAGACAGACCTGGAAAGAGACAGATGGGGAAAGAGACAGACAGACATACAGACAGGGACAGAGACAGGCAGACAGGGAAGGAGGAGACAGCCAGAGAGACAAACAAAGATAGATGGGGAAAGACACAGACCTTGATAGAGACAGACGGGGAAAGAGACAGAGAAATAGAGGCAAAGACAGGCAGACAGGGAAAGAGACAGACAGGAAAAGACACAGACAAAGAGATGGGGAGACAGACGGGGAAAGAGACAGACCTGGGAAAGAGACAGACCTGGAAAGAGACAGATGGGGAAAGAAACAGAGAGATAGAGACAGACAAAGAAAGAGACAGGCAGAGACGGACAGACGGGGAAAGAGACAGACGGGGAAAGAGACAGATGGGGAAAGAAACAGATGGGGAAAGAGACAGACAGAGACAGACAGTGAAAGAGACAGACGGGGAAAGAGACAGACGGGGAAAGAGACAGATGGGGAAAGAGACAGATAGGGTAAGAGGCAGACGGGGAAAGAGGCAGACGAGGAAAGAGGCAGACGAGGAAAGAGGCAGACCTGGAAAGAGACAGACCTGGAAAGAGACAGACCTGGAAAGAGACAGATGGGGAAAGAGACAGACAGAGACAGATGGGGAAAGAGACAGACGGGGAAAAAGACAGACCTGGAGACAGACCTGGAAAGAGACAGACGGAGCACATTACTTGGCCAATTTAGTTAAATCTATGTGGGCTATCTGTGGTGTTGAAATATATGTTGTGAAATGCTTCTATTAGCTTAGTTTTTGCCTTTTAATAATTACATTTCTATTTGTTTTGTGTTTTTTGTGTGCAGAATACATTTTTGTTAATACATTCTATTTTCTTAACAGCAGTTATTAACCCGGGCGAAGTCGGGTAGTACAGCTAGTATGTATATATATATATAAGTGAATACTCAGCACAGTTTTGAATTTATTATTATTATATCTTTTCATGGGACAGCACTGAAGATATGACACTTTGATACAATATAAAGTAGTCAGTGTACAGTTTGTATATTGGTCTAATTGACTCAACAAATAGCCGTTAAAGGGAACCTATCAGAGAGTGTGAGCGATAACACCAAATTTAGCACACCTGCTCCCCATTCACATGTGAGACATTGTAATACTAATGAGTCACATGACACCGGGAAGGAAAAATTACTAATTGGGCACAATTTGGCCATTTTCATGTATGGGGTGTGCTTACTTTTGTTGCCAGCAGTTTTGACATTAAATGTCATTAAAATGTGAGGGGTATACTCATATGTATATATATATATATATATATATATATATATATATATATATATATATATCTAATATATAAAGCTGAGTGTGTGTGTGTGTGTGTGTGTGTGTGTGGCCCCATCGCATTTACAATCACGAAATTTTGCGCAGACACCCCATGTCACTCAGGGAACGTCATAGACTGTTTGGACGGGAAAATTTAACCCTGCACTTTACACTTACTCTCCAAAAGTCTTGCTTCTATTAAACTGAATGGAGGTGGGAGCTGCAGGCTATAAATAGCAACTGTCAGTGGTTTTTATAGGAACAAAATAAACTGTTAGTATAAGAAGCTTATGTGTGAGGTAATAAGATGTCGGTGGTCAGACGGATAGAGAGCGACAGAGACAGACAGACAGACAGAGACAGACACAGACAGAGACAGCCCTCGAAAGAGACAGAGAGATAGACGGCCAAAGAGAGACCTGGAAAGAGACAGCCCTGGAAAGAGACAGCCCTGGAAAGAGACAGCCGGGCAAAGAGACAGACGGGCAAAGAGACAGACGGACAAAGAGACAGACCTGGAAAGAGAGAGCCCTGGAAAGAGACAGAGCTGGAAAGAGACAAACCTGGAAAGAGACAGACGGGCAAAGAGACAGACGGGCAAAGAGACAAACCTGAAAAGAGACAGCCCGACAAAGAGACAGCCAGACAAAGAGACAGACCTGGACAGAGACAGACCTGGAAAGAGACATACCTGGAAAGAGAGGGATGGGCAAAGAGACAGTCCTGAAAAGAGACAGCCCGACAAAGAGACAGCCCAACAAAGAGACAGACGGACAAAGAGACAGACGGACAGAGAGACAGACCTAGAAAGAGACAGACCTAGAAAGAGACAGACCGGGCAAAGAGACAGACTGGGCAAAGAGATAGACCTGGAAAGAGACAGCCCTGGAAAGAGACAGCCGGGCAAAGAGACAGCAGGGCAAAGAGACAGCCGGGCAAAAGAGACAGCCGGGCAAAGAGACAGAGGGGCAAAGAGACAGACGGGCAAAGAGACAGCCCAACAAAGAGAAAGCCCGACAAAGAGACAGACGGACAAAGAGACAGACGGACAGAGAGACAGACGGACAAAGAGACAGACCTGGAAAGAGAGAGACCTGGAAAGAGACAGAGCTGGAAAGAGACAAACCTGGAAAGAGACAGACGGGCAAAGAGACAAACCTGAAAAGAGATAGCCCGACAAAGAGACAGCCAGACAAAGAGACAGACCTGGACAGAGACAGACCTGGAAAGAGACATACCTGGAAAGAGAGGGATGGGCAAAGAGACAGTCCTGAAAAGAGACAGCCCGACAAAGAGACAGCCCAACAAAGAGACAGATGGACAAAGAGACAGACGGACAGAGAGACAGACCTAGAAAGAGACAGACCTAGAAAGAGACAGACCGGGCAAAGAGACAGACTGGGCAAAGAGATAGACCTGGAAAGAGACAGCCCTGGAAACAGACAGCCGGGCAAAGAGACAGCAGGGCAAAGAGACAGCCGGGCAAAGAGACAGCCGGGCAAAGAGACAGAGGGGCAAAGAGACAGAGGGGCAAAGAGACAGCCCTGGAAAGAGACAGACCTGGAAAGAGAGAGACCTGGAAAGAGACAGAGCTGGAAAGAGACAAACCTGGAAAGAGACAGACGGGCAAAGAGACAAACCTGAAAAGAGATAGCCCGACAAAGAGACAGCCAGACAAAGAGACAGACCTGGACAGAGACAGACCTGGAAAGAGACATACCTGGAAAGAGAGGGATGGGCAAAGAGACAGTCCTGAAAAGAGACAGCCCGACAAAGAGACAGCCCAACAAAGAGACAGATGGACAAAGAGACAGACGGACAGAGAGACAGACCTAGAAAGAGACAGACCTAGAAAGAGACAGACCGGGCAAAGAGACAGACTGGGCAAAGAGATAGACCTGGAAAGAGACAGCCCTGGAAACAGACAGCCGGGCAAAGAGACAGCAGGGCAAAGAGACAGCCGGGCAAAGAGACAGCCGGGCAAAGAGACAGAGGGGCAAAGAGACAGAGGGGCAAAGAGACAGCCCTGGAAAGAGACAGCCCTGGAAAGAGACAGATGGGCAAAGAGACAGACGGGCAAAGAGACAGTCCTGAAAAGAGACAGCCCAACAAAGAGACAGCCCGACAAAGAGACAGACGTACAAAGAGACAGACGGACAGAGAGACAGACCTAGACAGAGACAGACAGGGCAAAGAGACAGACTGGGCAAAGAGATAGCCCTGGAAAGAGACAGCCCTGGAAAGAGACAGATGGGCAAAGAGACAGCAGGACAAAGAGACAGCTGGGCAAAGAGACAGAGGGGCAAAGAGACAGCCCTGGAAAGAGACAGACGGGCAAAGAGACAGACGGGGAAAGAGAGAAACAGACAGACACACACATAGAGAAAGACACAGAGATAAAGAGAAACAGACAAGGAAAGAGACAGACAGAGAGACAGACAGACAGCGACACACAGACAGAGACTGGGAGAGAGGCAGAGAGACAGTTACTATCCTGGGCAATGCCGGGAACTACAGCTAGTGTATATATACCGTATCTATATATATATATATATATATATATATATATATATATATATATATATATATAAACAGTGTATATATATATATATATATATATATATATATACAGTGCCTACAAGTAGTATTCAACCCCCTGCAGATTTAGCAGGTTTGATAAGATGCAAATAAGTTAGAGCCTGCAAACTTCAAACATGAGCAGGATTTATTAACAGATGCATAAATCTTACAAACCAACAAGTTATGTTGCTCAGTTAAATTTTAATAAATTTTCAACATAAAAGTGTGGGTCAATTATTATTCAACCCCTAGGTTTAATATTTTGTGGAATAACCCTTGTTTGCAATTACAGCTAATAATCATCTTTTATAAGACCTGATCAGGCCGGCACACGTCTCTGGAGTTATCTTGGCCCACTCCTCCATACAGATCTTGTCCAAGTTATCTAGGTTCTTTGGGTGTCTCATGTGGACTTTAATCTTGAGCTCCTTCCACAAGTTTTCAATTGGGTTAAGGTCAGGAGACTGACTAGGCCACTGCAACACCTTGATTTTTTCCCTCTTGAACCAGGCCTTGGTTTTCTTGGCTGTGTGCTTTGGGTCGTTGTCTTGTTGGAAGATGAAATGACGACCCATCTTAAGATCCTTGATGGAGGAGCGGAGGTTCTTGGCCAAAATCTCCAGGTAGGCCGTGCTATCCATCTTCCCATGGATGCGGACCAGATGGCCAAGCCCCTTGGCTGAGAAACAGCCCCACAGCATGATGCTGCCACCAACATGCTTGACTGTAGGGATGGTATTCTTGGGGTCGTATGCAGTGCCATCCAGTCTCCAAACGTCACGTGTGTGGTTGGCACCAAAGATCTCGATCTTGATCTCATCAGACCAGAGAACCTTGAACCAGTCTGTCTCAGAGTCCTCCAAGTGATCATGAGCAAACTGTAGACGAGCCTTGACATGACGCTTTGAAAGTAAAGGTACCTTACGGGCTCGTCTGGAACGGAGACCATTGCGGTGGAGTACGTTACTTATGGTATTGACTGAAACCAATGTCCCCACTGCCATGAGATCTTCCCGGAACTCCTTCCTTGTTGTCCTTGGGTTAGCCTTGACTCTTCGGACAAGCCTGGCTTCGGCACGGGTGAAAACTTTCAAAGGCTGTCCAGGCCGTGGAAGGCTAACAGTAGTTCCATAAGCCTTCCACTTCCGGATGATGCTCCCAACAGTGGAGACAGGTAGGCCCAACTCCTTGGAAAGTGTTTTGTACCCCTTGCCAGCCTTGTGACCCTCCACGATCTTGTCTCTGATGGCCTTGGAATGCTCCTTTGTCTTTCCCATGTTGACCAAGTATGAGTGCTGTTTACAAGTTTGGGGAGGGTCTTAATTAGTCAGAAAAGGCTGGAAAAAGAGATAATTAATCCAAACATGTGAAGCTCATTGTTCTTTGTGCCTGAAATACTTCTTAATGCTTTAAGGGAACCAAACAAAATTCTGGTGGATTGAGGGGTTGAATAATAAATGACACTCTGAATAAACTTTTCACAATTTAAAAAAAAAAAAATAAATAAAAAAAGAAATAACATTCTTTTTTGCTGCAGTGCATTTCACACTTCCAGGCTGATCTACAGTCCAAATGTCACAATGCCAAGTTAATTCCGAATGTGTAAACCTGCTAAATCTGCAGGGGGTTGAATACTACTTGTAGGCACTGTATATATATTTATATATATATATATATATATATATATAGTATATATTTATAGTAGAATTAACTGTTAGGATTGTGTAAAAAATATCTTTCAGGCTGAAATACCGGTATTTGTTTTCAGTTGCATTTGTGACATTATACATGCAAGTACTGATGCCATGTCCCCATTGCCACTAGCAATACGCACTCCAGATTTCAAGATTTTGCTCAGTGTAAATAGAATAATGACAACTGAGCCTTGAGGTTACATGGTGAAGTTTAAGAAAAGATCACAGTTTCTAGTAAAAATGTTCTTTTGTCCTTAGAAATAGATGCTTCATGGTAAAAATCAAAGAACATCATGTAAACATGTTAATTTTTGTTTTTCTAATATTTGGTACCATCTTATACCAGTCACTAATTGTATAAATGTGTACAGTGGCTGATGGATAGTGTCTGTCAGAAGACTCTGCCACAGCAATCCAGTAAAAATATGTACAATATATATATTTTTATAATATAGAAGCCTTTGGGTGACAGGTGGCTGACGGATGGCATCTGTCACTGGTATCTGTTACACTGGACACTGGACTTAAAAGGACAACATGCATTGACAACTTGTATTTGGTGACCAGAGGGAATTAAAAATTGGCCCTGTTGTGTTACATGACCCTAATAACTCCATTTTAGTAGAGACATTTAAAAATCTGGGTTGACGTTTTATTTAAATGGAGTGTGTCATTGGAAAATAACCCATTTATTAAGTTAAGGCTTTACAATAAAAAAAACAAATGTTTTTAGTTTTCTGTGTCATCATGTTTAAGACAGTCATGTTGTTTTAACATAATGCTAGGCTGGTGTAGGAAGTGATAATGGCCCCCTACCTCTTAGACCCCTGTACAAGAACAATATGTGGGCCCTTTGCAGACTAATAAATGCCAATTCCTCCTGCTTTGGAGGTGATAATGGCCCCTACCTCTTAGGCCCCTATACAAGAACAATATGTGGGCCCTTTGCAGTCTAATAAATGCCAATTCCCCCTGCTTTGTAGTTGATAATGGCCCCGACCTCTTAGGGTACCTTCACACTTAGCGATGCAGCAGCGATCCGACCAGCGATCTGACCTGGTCAGGATCGCTGCTGCATCGCTACATGGTCGCTGGTGAGCTGTCAAACAGGCAGATCTCACCAGCGACCACTGAACAGCCCCCAGCCAGCAGCGACGTGCAAGCGACGCTGCGCTTGCACGGAGCCGCCGACTGGAAGCTGCGGAGACTGGTAACTAAGGTAAACATCGGGTATGGTTACCCGATGTTTACATTAGTTACCAGCGCTGTGTGCAGAGAGCAGGGAGCCGCGCACACTGAGCGCTGGCTCCTTGCTCTCCTAGCTACAGTACACATCGGGTTAATTAACCCGATGTGTAATGCAGCTACATGTGCAGAGAGCAGGGAGCCGCGCACACTGCTTAGCGCTGGCTCCTTGCTCTCCTAGCTGCTGTACACATCGGGTTAATTAACCCGATGTGTACAGCAGCTACATGTGCAGAGAGCCGGAGCCGGCAGCACAGGCAGCGTGAGAGCTGCGGAGGCTGGTAACTAAGGTAAATATCGGGTAACCACCTTGGTTACCCGATGTTTATCTTGGATACAAGCTTACCTCAGCTGTCAGACGCCGGCTCCTGCTCCCTGCTCGCTTCATTTGTCGCTCTCTCGCTGTCACACACAGCGATCTGTGTGTCACAGCGGGAGAGCGGCTTTGAAGAAAACGAACCAGGGCTGTGTGTAACGAGCAGCGATCTCGCAGCAGGGGCCAGATCGCTGCTCAGTGTCACACACAGCGAGATCGCTAATGAGGTCACTGCTGCGTCACAAAAAGCGTGACTCAGCAGCGATCTCGGCAGCGAGCTCGCTGTGTGTGAAGCACCCCTTAGGCCCCTGTACATGAACAATATGTGGGCCCTTTGCAGTCTAATAAATGCAAATTCCCCCTGCTTTGTAGTTGATAATGGCCCCTACCTCTTAGGCCCCTGTACAAGAACAATATGTGGGCCCTTTGCAGTCTAATAAATGCTAATTCCCCCTGCTTTGGAGTTGATAATGGCCCCTACCTCTTAGGCCCCTGTACATGAACAATATGTGGGCCCTTTGTAGTCTAATAAATGCCTATTCCCCCTGTTTTGTAGTTGATAATGGCCCCTACCTCTTAGACCCCTGTGCAAGAACAATATGTGGGCCCTTTGCAGTCTAATAAATGCTAATTCCCCCTGCTTTGTAGTTGATAATGGCCCCTACCTCTTAGGCCCCTGTACAAGAACAATATGTGGGCCCTTTGCAGTCTAATAAATGCTAATTCCCCCTGCTTTGGAGGGGAAAATGGGCCCCTACCTCTTAGACCCCAGTACAAGAACAATATGTGGGCCCTTTGCCGTCTAATAAATGCCAAATCCTCCTGCTTGGAGGTGATAATGGGCCCCTACCTCTTAGACCGCAGTACAAGAACAATATGCGGGCCCTTTGCAGTCCAAAAGCACAATTCCCCCCACTTTGGAGGTGATAATGGGCCCCCTACCTCTTAGGCCCCTGTGCCTCTCTGCACAGAGTGGTGTGTCTGCCGTAAGGCTGATGCCTCCTCTCCTCTCATTATCACTTTTCAGTAGTCATATCTTTTCATCATGGGCTGGATAATGACAGATAACACCTGTGTATACAGTAGGTAAAACAGGATCCATCATGCAAAATAGGTGCTGGTCACAGCTCATGTCAGTGTACAAGGACCTTTCCACATTTCAAAGCACGTGCCCAGAAATTCCAGCTCTAGGAGTCTGAACCTGTCTATTGCAGCCTATAGTCCATGTGCAACTTGGGCAGGATGGCAGCCGCATAATAAAATAAAACAATAATAAACCCTACAGTAAAAAAATATAAACAGGCTACATTAACCCATTCAGGACATGCCAATTTTTCGTTTTTATTTTTCTCCCCTCCCCTTCTTCCATAGTTATAACTTTTTTTTCTGTCAATACAGCAGCATGAGGGATTGTTTTTGTAGAATGAGTTGTAATTTTTAAAAACACCATTGATTTTACCTTATTATGTATAGAGAAATGTGAAAAAAAATTCCAAGTCAGTTAAAATAGTGTAAAAAACCTCTTCAATTCTGCCATTATTTTTGGGTTTTGCTTTTATAGCCTTCTTTGTCATTGGTAATATGATTGTCAAAGTCTGTACTATGACGATGATACCAAACATATACAGTGCAGTTTATTTTTATATTTTAGTGTTGAAATAAAAATCATAAACTTGTAAAAAAAAAAAAAATGTTTTTTTGGTTGGGCATTTTCTGAGAACTGTAACTTTTTTTATTTCTCAATCGGTGAAGTTGGGGGAGGGATAAGGCTGAGCTCATGTCCTGTAATCAGCCGTTGGAACGGATCCTGCTGAGATCCATTGACAGAATAATTTCGGCTGGATCCGTTTTTTTAACATGGGACTCTATAGAGGACGGATCCGTTAACGGATTGCTACTTATCGTCCATTTGAAATAAATCCTGGCAGAAAAAATGGATTTGTTACAAATGCAAGGAAAATAGATGACTGAATAGTAATCCATGGATATGTGAACTTAGCATAACTTTGGCATGCCGAACTGGCATTTTTATTGATTTCATTTTGGGTATATATGAAATATATTAATATTAACTCCTTCACGACCTTGCACATACTGATACATCAAAGGTTGTGTCCCTGCCTTTGATGCGGGCTCCCATGCCGAGCCTGCTTCTTTCATAGCCTCAGCCACCTGATGACTCCAGTGTGGTGAAACATGTTGGAGAGGCTACTGTCTGTTATGTTTTAACCAGCGAACACCAGTGGTCATTCATGATAAAAATGATATAGAGGTTACCCATAGACATCCAGGTAGTCTGAACAGGAAATCTCTCATTGCAGAATGATTACCTATATCAGCTGAAGACTCATTGCCGGGGAGCACGTCATTCCTTAAAATATTTTAATTTGATCAGTAAACAGCATAACGAAAAAAAATTCAAAGCACCAGAATTACATTTTTTGAGCCGCCCCAACATTATAGTAAATTGCAATAAACATCTTATCTACTCCAGATCCAAAAATGAAAACGTTACGGGTCTTGGAATATGGCACTGAAGGCAAAATTTTATTATTTTTCACAATCTTCAGATTTTTTTTTTCACCAATTAAGTAAAAGCAAAAGTATACATGTTTGGTATCTACGAACTTGTACTGACTTAGGTAATCATATTGCCTGTCAGTTTTACCATATAGTGAACATGGTAAATTAAAAAAATAAATAAATAAATTAAAAATTTGTGAAATTGTACTTTTTTCCAATTTTACTGCACTTTCAATTCTTTTACCGTTTTCTAGTACACTATAAGGTAAAACTAATGGTTTATTTCAAAAGTACAACTCATCCTGCTAAAAACCAGCCCTCATATGGCTATATTGACAGAAAATTAACAAATGTATAGCTCCTAGAAGAATGGGAAGAAAAAAATTAAAATGAAAAATGGAAATATTTTTTTTGCATTTTTTGAGAAACTGACTGTAAAACCGCAGATTCGTAGTTTTATATATTTTTTTGTTTTTGGTGTTCATTGTTTTAAATAACTTTAGATTTTTATAGAATGGACTTTCATGAATGTGGTAATACTAACTATGTTTATTATTTTTTATATTTTAAAATTGTGAAAAAGGGGGTGGTAGTCTGGCACAATTTATTGCAGATATAGCACGTGAAAACTCCTCATTTAACACCATTTTATTGCCTTATTTCTTTTAACTTAACATTCCTACTTATAGGTTTAGCCAAGTTTTTATGTCATATGTGTCTGACCTTGTCTTGGAGTGTGGAGGTAACATTTTCATGTAATTTTAATGGGTATATATGCTTCATTCTAACTTTGGAGGAGGTTTATTTCTTGTACACAGATATTATAGAAGAAACAGAGATAATTCTAGTAATCCAGTGAAAAATGTTTTCCCGTAGGTAATCAGTTTCCCAGTAGCCTGTATTTCATAGATCAGAACAATGTCCTTTTCCGACTTAAAGTAGGCTTGTCATGCTGTGGACAGTTTTGTGCATAAAAATCAGAAATAATACTTTTTCAACTTCGGGTTAAATGTTACATCTACTAGTAAATCTAATGTTAGAGCAGTTACTAACGTTTGGCGCTATATTGAAATAATTTTTTTACTTATACAAATTATAGCATTTTTCGGTTTTCATGGGAAGGACATTTTTTGCAGCAATATAGGGATATTGGTTTTCACCATAGACTTAGTTTAGGTTAAGTTGTCACTTTTCTTATTGCTTGACCATAAAGGCAATTGACACGCCCACCAGGGCCGTGGGCACTTGTTACCGGGCCGGTCTTGTCCTGGGTGGATGCCACAGCGGCAAGGCCTGGCTCCGTGACCCTAGCGGTGTCATATAAGAAAATGGGGAATGTTATTTACAAGGGGAGAGATGTCTTGACGCCACCCGTGGTATGCGACAAGATAGGTGCAGCTGTTGCTATTCTGTTCCCTTAGAGTCGGTGGTGATGCAGCTGAGTTGGCATAGCTCTCCACAGGTAGAGCTGGGCCCCAGGGCTATCGATGGGAAATAGAGTCTATGGTGTCAAGATGTAATGGCGGGGTGCAAGGCCGAAGGCGCAGACAATAACTGGGCAACACAGGAATGGAGTCACAAGTTCTTTACACAATGTTGATAGTTCCAGGTTACCACAACTAGTCAGATGCTGTCCTCGGAGTGCTGAGTCCTGCTGTGATGGGCCCCAGCCGATCCCCGGATAGTTCAGAGGTACAATCCGGTACACCCTTCTTTGTTCCTTCCCTGGTCGTCTTTCTGTGCTGGCCTCTCCTGCCTGCCCCGCACCTCACACACAGTGCCCTGAGCTAGTGTCCGCAGATGCCTTTTATGGGTGGCTTTCTGCCTTATCCCTTGGTCCTATGAGGTCACCTTTTCAGTGGTTTATGTGCGGTGGTGGCTTTAGTACTTGAAGTAACCTCAGCCTCCGGTTTACTGGCTGAGCCTTGTAGTTGTCCACTAGTCTAGGGACCGGTTCCCAGTTGCGGCCAATTCCCTCTACACCGGTATACCGGCTGTGGATACGAGCCCACGGGTGGATGGTTTACTTCCCATAGTTCTAAAACTTATTTTTTTCTGATCCTGGGACGAGCTGCTCCAGCTCCAGACCCCAGGACCTATCTCCTCCACGTCCACTTCCTGACTGACTAATATTCTACAGTCTTCTCCCACTAACTAAACCCCACCTCCAGATTGGCTTCGGGACTGTGCTTTCCCTAAGGTGCAACTCGCCCTAACCACAGCCTAATGGAGTGTCGCTAAATTAAGAGTGTGTGTCTGTGTGTGTGTGCAACGAGTTGTGGCCTCCTCCTGACCCGAGAATGGGATACCACACCTCTGGCTGAGGTGCAGTATATCTATGGTGACTGGAGCCTCAGATGCACCACACAATCCAAAAAGTTTTCAGTTTTTCAGATGCTGATTCAAAAGGGAAACCAACATGCTGTACTTTCCGGCAATTATGTGAAACTGACTACTGTAAATAAGCAGGAAACATTATTACATTACATATAGTCATGGCCGAAAGTGTTGACACTCTTAAATTTGTTCCAGAAAATAAGGTATTTCTTCCAGAAAATTATCGCAGTTACACATGTTTTGTGTGTATTGGTATTGGACAACACAAATAAAACTGAGAAAAAAGGCAAATTTGCCATAATTTCACACAGAACCCCAAAACTGGGCAGGACAAAATTGTTGGCACCTTTGCAAAATTGTGGGTAAAGAATTTTCTTTCAAGCACGTTATGTTCATTCAAACTCACCTAACGCTAGATAAAAAGGGGAGAAGTTGACTCAATCTTTGCATTGTGTGTCTGCTTGTGCCACACTAAGCATGGAGAACAGAAGGAGGAGAAGAGAACTGTAATTCTTTACTAATTGGTCTCCCTGTTACTAAACTCTCCCCTCTCCAATCCATTCTGAATTCCGCAGCCAGGATCATTTTCCTCTGCAACCGCTTCACTGATGCCTCTGCTCTTTGCCAGTCATTGCACTGGTTGCCTATCCGTTACAGAATCCAATATAAACTTATCACTCTCACTTACAAAGCTCTCCACGGTTCTGCACCACCCTACATCTCCTCCCTCATCTCTGTCTATCACCCCACCCGTGCCCTCCGCTCTGCTAATGACTTAAGACTGACATCCTCAACAATTCGAACCTCCCACTCCCGTCTTCAAGATTTCTCACGAGCTGCGCCTATGCTCTGGAACACACTACCAAGAGAAATCCGATTAATTCCCAACATCCACACCTTTAAGCGGGCCCTAAAAATGCATTTCTTTAGACTAGCCTATCACCTCACTGCCCTGATCTAATCTAGTCCCTTTCTGCCCTTCAAAAAATTTACTTCCAGTTTCTGTCCCATGTACCTGTATAAATTCTCACCGACAGGTTCATGCAGCTGCTTTTGAATACCCTATTAAATCGATGGCTGGACCATATATGACAAGCTTTTCTCCCCCCATTCACCTTTTGTGTCTCCCCTATTTCCTCATAGACTGTAAGCTTACGAGCAGGGCCCTCACTCTTCCTGGTATCTTAATTTTGTTATTTTGTATTGTCTCATATTGTCTGTACATGTCCCCTCAATTGTAAAGCGCTGTGGAATATGTTGGCGCTATAGAAATAAAACTTATCTATATATATAATTGCCTTATTCTGTCTGTCTGTCTGTCTGTCTGTCTGTCTGTCTATCTGTCTGTCTGTCATGCTCCGAAATTGTGTCCTTACGGTGACACAAAGCTGATTGGCCGCTGGGCTCGCCATGGCCCCGCCCCCCCACACGGATTGGCCTCTCGCCCCGGCTCTCTGCAGGCCCCGCCCCCTCACGCAATGCACGCTCGCTGTGGCCCAACTGACACGGGGCTCCGATTCCCAGGTGAGTACACACACACACATCAGATCACACTCACTCTCACACTCACTCTCACACATCACATCCACACACTCACAACATGCTGGGATATCGCTTGCTTCTACACCGGCTCCGTCAGGATCCCGGCAGCGCCAGACATAACCTTGCGATGCTGGGATCTTAACGGAGGCCGTGAAAGCTGGTAACCATTATACACATCGGGTAACTAAGGTCCCTTAGTTACCCGATGTGTATCATAGTTACCAGTGTACACCGGCTCACACTCACACACACATCACATCGCATCCACACATCAAGGTCCTGCAGCTGCAGAACATACATAACATAACAGCACACACACACACACACACACACACAAATCAGATCACACTCACTCACATACACACATCACATCGCATCCACATACTCACAACATCCTGGGATATCGCTTGCTTCTCGGCGGCGATACTGTGCTGTGAGCTTCCAGGACCTGCGGGAGGATCACATGGCCAGAAGCATGTGATATCCCCGGATGTTGTGAGTATCAGCGCGTATGTGCAATATCGTCAGTGTCTGTGTGTGTGAGTGTATGCGATCGGGTGTGTGTGAGTGGATGCGATCGGGTGTGTGTGTGAGTGGATGCGATCGGGTGTGTGTGTGAGTGGATGCGATCGGGTGTGTGTGTGAGTGGATGCGATCGGTTGTGTGTGTGAGTGGATGCGATCGGTTGTGTGGGTGAGTGGATGCGATCGGTTGTGTGGGTGAGTGGATGCGATCGGGTGTGGGTGAGTGTCGGCAGAGGAGCACGGCGTGCTGGAGGAGGCTGGGAGCAGAGAGGCTGATCTTGGGGAAGGCTGGGAGGGGGGGGCTGATGCTGAGGGAGGCTGGAAGGAGAGAGGCTGAGCAAACGTGCTCCATCCGCCATACTGCGCACTCCCCATCGTGCTGCATCCCCCATGCTGCGCACTCCCAAACGTGGTCCATCCGCCATGCTGCGCACTCCCAAACGTGGTCCATCCGCCATGCTGCGCACTCCCAAACGTGGTCCATCCGCCATGCTGCGCACTCCCAAACGTGCTCCATCCGCCATGCTGCGCACTCCCAAACGTGCTCCATCCGCCATACTGCGCACTCCCCATCGTGCACCATCCGGCATGCTGCGCACTCCTAAGCGGATGGAGCATGATGGGGGGTGCGCAGCATGGCGGATGGAGCACGTTTGGGAGTGCGCAGCATGGCGGATGGAGCACGTTTGGGAGTGCGCAGCATGACGGATGGAGCACGTTTGGGAGTGCGCAGCATGACGGATGGAGCATGTTTGGGAGTGCGCAGCATGCCGGATGGTGCACGATGGGGAGTGCGCAGTATGGCGGATGGAGCACGTTTGGGAGTGCGCAGTATGGCGGATGGAGCACGTTTCGGAGTGCGCAGCATGGCGGATGGAGCACGTTTGGGAGTGCGCAGCATGGCGGATGGACCACGTTTGGGAGCGCGCAGCATGGCGGATGGAGCACGTTTGGGAGTGCGCAGCATGGCGGATGGAGCACGTTTGGAAGTGCGCAGCATGGCGGATGGAGCACGTTTGGGAGTGCGCAGCATGGCGGATGGAGCACGTTTGGGAGTGCGCAGCATGCCGGATGGTGCACGATGGGGAGTGCGCAGTATGGCGGATGGAGCACGTTTGGGAGTGCGCAGCATGGCGGATGGAGCACGTTTGGGAGTGCGCAGCATGGCGGATGGACCACGTTTGGGAGTGCGCAGCATGGCGGATGGAGCACGTTTGGGAGTGCGCAGCATGGCGGATGGAGCACGTTTGGGAGTGCGCAGCATGGCGGGTGGAGCACGTTTGGGAGTGCGCAGCATGGCGGATGGAGCATGATAGGGGGTGCGCAGCATGGCGGATGGAGCACGTTTGGGAGTGCGCAGCATGGCGGATGGAGCACGTTTGGGAGTGTGCAGCATGGCGGATAGAGCACGATGGGGAGTGCGCAGTATGGCGGATGGAGCACGTTTCGGATAGAGCACGATGGGGAGTGCGCAGTATGGCGGATGGAGCACGTTTGGGAGTGCGCAGTATGGCGGATGGAGCACGTTTCGGAGTGCGCAGCATGGCGGATGGAGCACGTTTGGGAGTGCGCAGCATGGCGGATGGACCACGTTTGGGAGCGCGCAGCATGGCGGATGGAGCACGTTTGGGAGTGCGCAGCATGGCGGATGGAGCACGTTTGGAAGTGCGCAGCATGGCGGATGGAGCACGTTTGGGAGTGCGCAGCATGGCGGATGGAGCACGTTTGGGAGTGCGCAGCATGCCGGATGGTGCACGATGGGGAGTGCGCAGTATGGCGGATGGAGCACGTTTGGGAGTGCGCAGCATGGCGGATGGAGCACGTTTGGGAGTGCGCAGCATGGCGGATGGACCACGTTTGGGAGTGCGCAGCATGGCGGATGGAGCACGTTTGGGAGTGCGCAGCATGGCGGATGGAGCACGTTTGGGAGTGCGCAGCATGGCGGGTGGAGCACGTTTGGGAGTGCGCAGCATGGCGGATGGAGCATGATAGGGGGTGCGCAGCATGGCGGATGGAGCACGTTTGGGAGTGCGCAGCATGGCGGATGGAGCACGTTTGGGAGTGTGCAGCATGGCGGATAGAGCACGATGGGGAGTGCGCAGCATGGCGGATGGAGCACGTTTGGGAGTGCGCAGCATGGGGGATGCAGCACGATGGGGAGTGCGCAGTATGGCGGATGGAGCACGTTTGGGAGTGCGCAGCATGGCGGATGGACCACGTTTGGGAGTGCGCAGCATGGCGGATGGAGCACGTTTGGGAGTGCGCAGCATGGGGGATGCAGCACGATGGGGGGTGCGCAGCATGGGGGATGGAGCACGATGGGAGGTGCACACCTCCCCCCAACACACACACACACGCGCACTGCACAACACACACACACTAGGAATCACAAACAACGCCCTACACAGACACCCACACACACAGACAACGCTGCACACACAAATATACGCACATACTGCACAACACACACATTGCTCAAAACATACCTCCCCCCAAAACACACCACACCCACACAAACCGCACAACACACACACACACACAACGCTACAGACACACAGCGCTCCACAAACAACGCAACACACGCAACACACATACAACACCGCTCTCACCCCCCGCGACACTCAGAACATGTACAGCGCCCTACACAAACACTTGGTAACTACACACAACAACATCTATATATATAACAAAAATCATACATGAACTACACAATACGTAAATTCTAGAATACCCGATGCGTAGAATCGGGCCACCTTCTAGTTATTATATATAACTGTCTGAGGACTGAGAACCAAAATTATTAAAAATTATCAACAATCTAAAGGTTACAAGTCCATTTCCAGAGATATTGATGTTCCTAGGTCCACGGTGCACAACGTAATTAAGACAGTAACAAACCAATGGCATTGTAGCTAATCTCCCTGGACGTGGACGGCAGAGAAAAATTGTTGAAAGGTTGCAATGCAGGATAGGCCGGATGGTGGATAAGCAGCCCCAATCAAGTTCCAAAGAAATTCAAGCTGTCCTGCAGGCTCAGGGTGCATCAGTGTCAGCATGAACTATCCGTCGACATTTGAATTAAATGAAATGCTGTAACAGGAGACCCAGGAAAACCCCACTGCTGACACAGAGACATAAAAAAGCTAGACTGCAGTTTGTCAAAATGTATGTGAGCAAGCCAAAATCATTCTGGGAAAGCGTCTTATGGACAGATGAGACCAAGATAGAGCTTTTTGGTAAAGCACATCATACTGTTTACTGAAAATGAAATGAGTCCTACAAAGAAAAGAACACAGTATCTACAGTCAAATATGGTGGAGGTTCAAAAATGTTTTGTGGTTGTTTTACTGCCTCTGGCACTGGGTGCCTTGTCTGTGTGCAAGGCATTATGAAATCTGAAGATTACCAAAGGATTTTGGGTCGCAGTGTAGTGCCCAGTGTCTGAAAACTGGGTTTGCGTCCTAGGTCATGGGTCTTACAGCGTGACAATGACCCCACACATACCTCAACAAGCACTGAGAAATGGATGGAAACAAAGTGCTGGAGAGTTCTGAAATGGCAGCAATGAGTCCAGATCTAAATCCCATTGAACACATGTGGAGAGATCTTAAAATTGCTGCTGGGAGACGGCACCCTTCACATGTGAGAGACCTGGAGCAGTTTACAAAAGAATGGTCCAAAATTCCAATGGAGTGGTGTAAGAAGCTTGTTGATGATAGGACATGATTGATTGCATTTATTTATTCCAAAGAGTGTGCAACCAAATATTGAGTATAGAGTGCCAACAATTTTGTTTTGCCCATTTTTTAAGTTTTGTGTGATATTATGTCCAACTTGCTTTTTTTCTTTGTTTTTTTTTTTGTGTTACTCCAATATGCACAAAGTAAATACACATTTGAGTAACAAAACTTGTAAGTGAAATAATTTTCTGGGAGAAATACTTCATTTTCTGGAACAATTTCAAGGATGCCAACACTTTCGGCCATAACTATATCTCTAGTTACTTCTGATTTACTAGTCCTAAAGAGGGTTTTTTTTTTTTTTATTACATATGCTCTATAAAATGCTATAATAATCAGGTATTGTCTCCTTAAATAATTGTTGAAGGGGTAGACTACAGTGCCTCACAGAAGCTTCATATGAAGAAACAGAGAGCACTTAAGGATCCACAGTGCAGACCCATTGGGATGTCTTGTGTTATCAAGGTTTGCATAGTTCATAAGCACCTTTTGACATGCCATACATATTTGAGTCTAAGGAACCCAAATATAAGCGGAGGCACCTAATTTTATCATAAAAAAACTGGGAAAACATGTTGACTCGAGTATACGCCTAGGGTGGGAAATGCTGCAGCTACTGGTAAATTTCAAAGATAAAAATAGATACCAATAAAATGTAAGGTGCCCATCCTTGTCCTCTCCTGTAGTAATGTGCCCCATCTTTGTGCCCTGTAGTAACATGCCCCATCCTTGTCTCCTTTATTAATGTGCTCATCCTTGTGCCCCATCCTTGTGCCCTATAGTAATGTCCTCATCCTTGTTTCCTGTAGTAATGTCCCCATCATTTTGCCCTGTAGTAATGTGTCCCATTCTTGTTTCCTGTAGTAATGTGCCCATCCTTTAGTAATGTCCTCATACTGTTCCCCTTCTTGTCCCTTATTATAGTTGTTCACATGCACACACAAAAAAATTCTCTCCTGTTCTCTATTCCCTCTGTGTCCTCTTACCTGCTTTTTGTGAACCGCAGGCACATGGACCCCTTGATGATCCCGGCCAGTGCAGAGGGCCGCTGTTGCTGTCAGTGCTTTATTTATTTCAGGAATGTGCTGAAAAAGTCGGCTTATACACGAGTATACTGTATATGGTAGTGCTAAAACTATACCACCAGTGTCCAATTGGTGAGGGTCTGACTAATGTTACCCACACAGATGCCCCTATGTCTCCTGACAACTTTGCTCAGCTATTCAAGAACTGCTGTCACGTCTGAAGGCTGAAGAAATGTCAATCTGAATCACTATCCATACTAATTTCTAATAAGGCTATGTGTTGAAATTTTCCTAACCTTCCTTGGCTACACTTTGTAATTACTATTGATTTTTTTCCCCCTACTTCCTAATGACGCATCATTTCAAAATACCAGTGCATGATGGGATACGCAAACAAAAAGTCATCAGAGCAGGGAGCATAGGTTACTGTCACTGTCACAGCCTCTGCCTCCTCTCGGAAATTAACCGTTATCTGTGATTCTCGTTTCAGCGACTCCTGTGCCCCTGTTGTGTACCTCCCTGTTCACAATGCACTATGGCATCTGCATAGTGACAGTGTCCGCTCTGTTGCCGGCTCAAATCAGTAGAGTTGCAACACTGAGCAACTCGCAGTCAGTGTGCTCACAGTACCTTGCAGTGTGCAAAGACCAGCATCGTCCCTGCAGTGACATCACTTGCGGGGGCAGCACTGGTCTCTGAACGCCGCTGAGTACTCTGACACCACTGCCCATACACTGCGCTTCTCAAGCGAAACATCAGGCAGGAAGTACAGAAAAAAAATCAATAAGAGTTAGATAGTGTAGTAAGGAAAGGGTAGGACATTTTTAATACAGCCATAATATAAATTAGTTTAGATTAGGGCAATAAATAGATAGGCATTTAGATTGAAATTTCTTAAGCTTTCAGTCCAGCTCTTTAAACCCTTCATGAACAATGATGTATATTTATGTCATCGGCTGTGTCCCTTCTTTTTCATGCAGGCTCACATGCTGGACCTGCATCTTCCCTGCACTTGATAGCTGATTTAATCATCCATCAGGTGTTTCTAACAGAAACCTCAGGATGCAAAAAAATAAGCCCCCACCCAGCTCCAGATCCCGAAAATAAGAATGTCTCCGAAAATTACGACAAAAGCAAAAATATTTTTTAAACAAATTTCCGACTTTTTTTTACCTTTTAATAAATAAAAAACATTTATGTTTGGCATACCCATACTCGTAAGGACCTGTTGAATCATATTTCCAGATCAGTTTTACCATATTTTGAATATGGTGAATAAAAAAAAAACATTGTGGAATTGCACTTTTTTGCAGTGTCATTGCTCTTGGAATTTTTTTCTCGTTTTCTAGTACACTTTGTGTCAGAATGAATGGTGAAATTCAAAAGTACAACACAATTAACAAAAAACAAGACCTCAAATGGCTATATTGATAGAAAATGTAAAAAGTTATGGCTTTTGGAAGAAGGGGAGAAAAAAATTAAAACCGGAAAATCGCCAGGAGGTGAATGGGTTAAAGAGGACCAACCACCAGGATTTTCCAATATAATATAAAGCCAGTGCTATTCTGGCACTATCATGCTGATTCTAAACATACGTTTAGTTGTGAGATCAGATGTTTACTTTCTGAAATATAGGCAAGTAAAGATTGTGCAATGCATTGTTATTTGACTGATAGCAGCTACAGAATATCTAATAGGTGGGTCGGGTTTTGCCAGTTATTCCCGCCCCTGTCTGCTGCCTGGCCTTCCCCTGCCTCTGTCATTCCAGGGGGAGAAAGGAGGGACAAAATCACAGAGACATTTGAGTGCGGTTTAATTTTCATGGACTGATAAATAAGAGAAGGTGGAGAAACGTTTTTTTGTGTTTCAGATATAAGAAAAAATGATAAAAATTGGATGATACTGATGAAACTATGAAGAAACCATGTCCGTTTTTTTCCTAATAAAAAAAGACTTCTGAATGAGGCTTTACAGGCATGTAAGGAGACGTAACATGTCCTGTTTACATTCATACTAATTACTAACGTCCTACAATAATAGACCAGGTGCTATACATAAAGTAAAGTTTTGGATGTAATACTAAATTGTATTGTAGATTAGACAATGTGTTATGGGCTATGGACTCTATTTAAAGAACAGCACAATTTTATTACATCTGTACTTGTTTTATTAGTCATGAAGAAACTAGTATTTTATACGTGGGAATAAGAATATCTACTATTTGACAGTTTCTTAAATAGCATTTTATGGTGGGTGCAAATGTCATAGAAGACAGCTTCATTATAGCTAACATTAAGGGTACGTGCACACACTGCGTTTTTTTGACGCTGCATTTTTGTGCGTTTTTGGCCGCTAAAAACGCACAAAAACGCACCTGCGTCGAAAAAACGCGGCAAAAAACGAACGTGTTTTGCCGCGATTTGGTGCGTTTTTTTGCTGCGTTTTGCTGCGTTTTTGCTCACTACGTCCTTATGCGTTTTTTATCAGTGAACAAAAAAAAAAAGGTCTGATGTCATTTCCTTCTTCAATGTGTTCTTCATTCTCCACTAGTGTATGCAGAAGAGCAGACAGCTGCAGAACTACAAGGCTCAGCATCCTCCATCCAATAGTGTATGCAGGAGAGCAGACAGCAGCTGTCGAACTACAAGGCTCAGCATCCTCCTTCCAGGACTGTATGCAGGATTTCTTTGCCCCCCCAAACAAAAAAAATGACGTGGGCTTCGCCATATTTTTGTATGCTAGCCGGGTACAGCAGGCAGGTACGGGCTGCCCCCAACCCCCAGCTGCCTATTTGTACCCGGCTGGGAACCAAAAATATAGGGAAGCCCTTTTTTTTTTAAATTATTTCATGAATTTCATGAAATAATTTAAAAAAAAATGACGTGGGCTTCGCCCAATTTTTGAGTCCAGCCGGGTACAACTAGGCAGCTGGGGATTGGAATCCACAGTGCAGGGTACCCATGCTTTCTGGGCACCCCCGCTGTGAATTGCAGTCCCGCAGCCACCCCAGAAAATGCCGCTTTCATAGAAGCGCCATCTTCTGGCGCTGTATCCAACTCTTCCAGCTGCCCTGAAGCCGGGTGGCTAGCTAGGTAATAATGGAGTTAGGGCTAGCTGTATATTATCAGCTGGCCCTAAGCCCGAAATTCATGGTGTCACGCCAATATTAGACATGGCCACCATGAATTTCTAGTAAAGATAAAAAAAACACAACACACAGAAAAGTATATTTATTAGAAATAAAACACAACACAATTAGTGACTCCATCTTTATTGAAATAAAGAACCCCCCCTCCGCAGTAATCCTGGGTCAGGGTCCCGCGTCGTCCAATCCGGATCCAATATCATCTGATCGGTTTGCTGGAAGGCAAAGCGATCAGATGATGTGTCAGGATCAAGTGCCTGAATCCCATCACACATCAGCTGATTGTATAAAAGCCGTTTATACAATCAGCAGATGCATCGGTGCAAAAAAAAAAAAAAATAATACTCACTTATGTGTTGATTACCGGCAGCTCCTGCAGCGATTGGAGGAGTCTGATCCCGTCCGATCGCTGCAGCAGCTGCCGGTAATCAGGGATGAAGTCTCCTGACGCATCCGCTGATACCGGCCGGGCGCCCGCGTCACCGCGATACTTACGATCACCTGATGCGTCAGGTGACTGCATCAGGTGATCAATCGCCAGGTCCTGCATCCATCGGAGCTTTCCCGGCCGTCTGCACACAGCCGGAGCGGGGGTGGCGATACCGTGAGAGGAGATGGGAGCGGGCATGGCACCGGGAGGCTGCAGACAGGTGAGTATAACTTTTTTTTTTTTTTCTACTGTTAACTTTTGTTTTCGCAGCCGCTTCCACCTCCCGCCCAGACATGGCGCCGCACGGCAGCATACATGCACAGGACGGGAGATGGAAGCGGCGGTGACGGTACCGGGAGGATTCACACTTCTGTATATACTGACAGAAGGAATCCTCTTCCTGTACATGTCACTTTACTGCCCACCTCCTGCGTTTATAGCTGCGTTTTTGGTCTTAGAAACGCACCAAAACGCACCAAAACGCAGCTATTTGCGTTTCTCATTGCGTCTTTCAACATCCCATTGAACTCAATGGATGAAAAGCGCAATGAAAAACGCGGGAATAATTGACATGCTGCGCTTTTGTGGTCACCACAAAAACGCAGCTGAAAAAAAACGCTGTGTGGGGACAGCAAAAATGAAAACTCATAGACTTTGCTGGGGAAGCAAAGTCATGCAGTTTTCAGGCCAAAAACGCACCCGAAAAACGCGCAAAAACGCCGAGAAAAACGCACTGTGTGCACATAGCCTAACAGTGTACTACTGTGTACTGTGTATACGGAGCATGGATGAGAAAAACTTGAGCATGATAACAAGAATATAGACAAAGTTGACGTTTTTATTATCATTTTTCTTATCTTTAGAACAGGAATGTCAAACTTAAATACATTGAGGGCCAAAATTAAAAACGTGGACAAAGTTACTGGTCAACCTAGTTACCTGACATAGTCCTCCATACAGAATAATGTGCTGCATATACCGTAGCCGTTTATACAGAATAAGGTGCCAGACATAGCCTTCCATACAGAATAATGTGCCTCAAATAGCCCTCCATACAGAATAATGGGACCCACCTAGCCCTCCATACAGAAAAATGGGCTCCACATAGCCCTCCATACAGAATAATGGGCACCACATAGTCCTCCATACAGAATATTGGGCCCCACATAGTCCTCATTACAGAATAATGGGCCCCACATAGCCCTCCATAAAGAATAATGGGCACCACATAACCCTTCATACAGAATAATGGACCCCACATAGCCCTTCATACAGAATAATGGGCACACATAGTCCTCCACACAGAATAATGAGCCTCGTATAGTCCTCCAAACAGAATAATGGGCCCCACATAGTCCTCCATACAGAATAATGAGCCTCGCATAGTCCTCCAAACAGAATAATGGGCCCCACATAGTCCTCCACACAAAATAATGTGCCCCACATAGTCCTCCATCCAGAATAATCAGTCCCACATAGTCCTCGATCCAGAATTGCATTGTGGGCCAAATAAAATCAGCCTGAGGTCCAGATTTGAGAGAATCTGCAGTAGGGAAAGAAAGGCGCAATAGGGTCTTACCCAGTATTTGGGTATGAAGAGTAGAGAGAATGGATGCACTCACCTGGTCAGGTTGTGCCAGTCACAACCCCTGTGCAGACATATGGGAGTGCTAGGATGGTTCTGCAGCGGCCCCGTCAAAGTGAAGATTTCTTAAAAGTATTCTTTTATTGAGCCATTCCAACGCGTTTCAAAGGCATATCCGCCTTCTTTTTTCTTTTTTCCCTGAAGAAGGCGGATATGCCTTTGAAACGCGTTGGAATGGCTCAATAAAAGAATAGTTTTAAGAAATCTTCAGCTTTGTGGTTCATAGCGCGGCAAAAAACCCGTCTTCCTTTTTCCGATTTTATGAGGTCCAGATTTGACAGTGAATGGAGTGGAGGTCAAGTATGCTCACCTCCTCTCCATTCAAGACGGGGCTCTGTAGACTTCTGGGTTCCAGTGCCATGGTCTCAGGAAATAGTCAGACCCCCATCGATCAGTAAATTATCCCCTAGCTCATTCATAGGGGATTGATAAACATTCTAGGTATAACCCTTTAATGGATCATATTGGTTGCTATACGGTACAGTTTTCTTATCCATCAGCTACCTGTTTACCGGTTTTCCAAAAAGCAGCTGTTATTGAGCCATTCTTGTATTCTATACATATGCCAAGTGAAATAATTAGCATCTAATGCAATAAATAACATTTTCAGTTCTGTTAGAATGTAGTACCCCTTGAGTACGCCTGAGATGAGAGTACTTGCACCAGACTAGGTTTTGTATGTTTTCTAATCCCTTGATACGGTGGAGAGAATATGTGAGCGGATTTGTAAGGCCATTGTGTGCTAAATACTTGACTTTTTAAAAGTGGTTTACAATGTATTTATGATTTTAGTGTATAAAGTAGCATATTCCTGTAATCTTTTAATCCTTTCCAGTCTCCTACCCTCCGAACTTTCCAATGTATAAAAGATGAAAAATAAAAATGCAGTTCTGGCAGGCAGAAAGGTCTGCAGGAGACTGTGGTATTATTCTGATCCCTTTTGGACAATCTAGGTTCAGTTTTGTTTTGTTAGCTGGAACAGCCACATATATGTATGGTTGATGGTTGACCCTGGAAATATAGACACAGAGTTTCCATCTACTGGAAACTGCCTACTCCCATCCTTCCTTTCTTCTTCACTCATCCACTGTGCATTTCATTGTCTTGTAGCCCCTCACCCCTCCCCGGTATTTCAGTCTTGGCCTCAATGTCGCTGTGTTGGGTCAATGAGATTGTGATCTATTTGTAAAATGCAGTAAAAATGCCCTCATGTCTAAAGTTTCATCTTGTAAGTCATCCAATTTTTAGATTATTTTTTTTTATATTTTAGTTCAACTAATGACCCTTCACATGCGTTGCCAAAACCATTCCTTGCCTTTGGCCAGCTATCATATTCCATTACATAACCATTTACAGTTTTCCTTTTGTAATCTGAGGGTTTAAAGCTAAAGTTTCTGGTAGCTGTACAATTTCAAGTAAAAATGATACAGGATTCTTAAAGGAACCTATCATCAAGTTTCCCTTTTCTAAAGTGCTTCCACTGCTTTGTTTGCTGTCTTGAAAAAGAGCTTTCTGAGTTCTTATTTCATCTTTACAGCCAGGCTACGTGAGAAAAATGAGTTTATACCGGTCTCATACTAATCAGCGCTGACAGGTTCAATGGCTGGGTTCTGACCATTTTATGGCCCCTCTTGCTAGCCTTAGATTTCAATACCTTATGTTAAGGATGTCTCATATGTCTTCCAGAATTAGTTGACCATAGCCATTGCTATTGAGTTGAAGCCCAACATTTGCACATTTTACCTTGCCCTGTTCAGGGCAGTAAAATCAACCGTCCTATGCTCATGCAGTGGTCTTCAGGTCAATGCTGATGCTGATAGCATATGATCCATCATCCACGAGTCATCCACATGGGATGTCATTCAGACAAATGAGAGGAAAGGTAGATGGATAGGTAGTCTGCAGTAATCACCGCAGATGTTCCAGTTCCAACCATTGCACCGCTTGGTGCTGACTAACATACATCATGGGAAAGTATGAATACTTGCTAACACAAAGGAATACTTGGACTATCCCAATAATATCTTTGGCTGATTATGAATGAAATTATACAATAGCTACAAAGTAAAAGAGATCACTCCCTTTAGTAAAACTCAGAAAAACCGATCTCAAAATAATAAAAGGACCAATGTGTGTAGTCACTGACTAAACCATGTAGTCACATGTAACAGGTGAAGCGGGCTGAATTAGTGTACAAGTCACATTCTAAGGGGTAAAGTTGGATTCACGTGCGTATGTAAAATTCTGTATTTTTCATCCAGAAAAGAAATAATTTGTCAATTGTATTTTAATCCTTATGTCGCCTGTATGTCTGTTTTTTACATCACAAAATCCATTGTTATACAGTACATCAATTTATAAAATGTACAAGATCAGATTCATTTTCCCTGCTTAATACTTGCAGTGGATCCATAAGAAAACATTTGTGGCGTCCATATGGCATCCATTTTTTAACGCACCTGGACGAATGGACGAATCTGATCCAGTGAACAGATCAGATACTTGCTTTCTTTACATGCTGACCATTTTACATTCGCACTAGTGTGTTCAGTCTGAATGCTATTTTACATATGAACAACACAATGATATAAAATGATCCAGTCTGCATAAGCCCTTAGGCTACATCTACACATGCGGTGCAACCTGTCGCAGGTTTGTCATTTTATAGGAAGTAAAATCGCAAGGCTCCATTTTTTTTTTCTGGAAAATAATAGACACCCCAAACTGACCCCATTACAGTCAATGGAGTCTGCAAGGTACTGTTTGCATCTGTCAGGCAACAGATTCCTTTCCTGTAAAGGTCCCTTATTACTGCCTTTACAATGGAACAGAAAAACGTAACTCAGAATGCTAGTGAGGACCCAGCCTTGAGCACAATAGGCACATACAAAAAAATGACTGAAAAAAGAGAAGTAGGACGCAACATAGACAATACAGTTCTATATATTGTGGAAAGCTGGTAACATTTTCTAAAAGTAACTGACTCGCTTCATGTGAAATGTTTGATTTGTTATGAAGTGATCTTGAAGCCATATGTTTTTCTCCCTGCAGTCATATGCCAGCATGCTAATTAAATTATTGAAATAAATGCAGACTAGCGGAGTAAGGCTGCTGCGAGAGCCGCTTTAACAACCCTTTTGTAGGCTAGGATTGCCACAAGTATTTTGCTTTTATTACATGTAAATGGCTCAGTGATTCCTAAATGAGCTTGTTGGACATCCCATTTTTTTTTACTCTCAAACAAACCCTTTAACTTCTAGAAGCAATTTATTAGTCTGTAGTGAGTGATGCTACAATGGATACGCAATGGCCTTCAGCACCGGCCGTCCTCACTTTGTGTTTCTCTATGGCTGAGCTGTTGGTACTCATAGCTGAACGTCTTCATGATAATAGCACTTACATTTAAAGGGGTTTTTCAGTTAAAACAAGATATGAAGTATCCATCTAATAGGTAATAACGTATTGACCCTCCCCTGGAGCCCGCACAGCTCAATAGATAAAGGAACTTTTATCCCCGTTACAAAATGGCACTGCAGTTTGGACACCCAACTCTTGCTCCATTCATTCTGTATCGGGCTGCTGGAAAATGACGAGCTCAGCAACCCAATAGAAGCAACTGTAGAGCATGCGCATTGTAAAAGTTTCCAATTCTGCCTTCTGCCAATCGGTGTGGATCCCAGCAATTGAGCCCTTGACGATCAACACATTAACGATCAACACATTATCACCAATAGTGTTGTTAGGTGATAGCTTGTTTTCATTGGAACCCCCCCCCCATTATCTGGTGCAGATCTAAATGTAGCATTAAGTGACAGTACCGCATATCAACTGGATTCACACTGTGTGACCCTAACCCCTGTCTGGGCCCTGATCTTACTCCTCCTCTCATATACCCTTGGAGGCGGGCTGGAAAACACAAAGACAAATGTTACGCCCTGGCCTATCAGGTCATCACAAGGGTGCCGTGCAATCTGCCCTTCTGCATGGTACCCACTCCTCCTTGGTTACGGGTCCTGTCACTTTGGTGTTGCTACCAACAGATGTACACAAATCCTGAGGAACACTCTGCACCACACCCACCAAACACCCATTGGGCAGCCTGAGGGGAATAGGGCCACCCAGATGGAGGGCTGGTAGAAGGAGGGCAGAAGTGTCAGTGCAGTTGTAGGGTTGTAGAGAAGGAGTTGGAGGAGAGAGACAGCGGTGACAGTCCAGGTCACGCTGTGGAGCTGGGCTCATGTACCCGTCCCAGGTGCCAGACGTTGGCCTGGCCAGAAGGAGCTGGAACCCCGATCGTAGGGGGTAGTGGCAGGGAGCACTGTGCTGCTACAGAGAGCAGGCCGGCTGCCTTGTGCTACAACCGGGCAGGGGCCAGGGCACGATGGGGTATGCGGACCCTAGGCTGGGAAGTAGCTTCACGCAGCCCAGTAATTCACCCGACGGGAACGGAATCTTCAGGAACCATTCCCCACCCGCTCCAGAATCGGGGTACTAGCGCAACGAGGGGGATAGATCTTCCCACAACCATCCAGAAAATCCCAAGCGTGAACCCTGGGAGCAAGCTAACCCTGCTAGCTACGCAGGTGAGCGGGACCCGAAACGCTTCAAGTGTAAGGGATCCACACGTAGGACACACAGTGCCAAGGGACAAGGCTTCAGGTCAACAGGCAACAAAAAGAGGACACGGACCCAGCGGGCCCGCCCAAGGACCACAGAGTGCTCAAGAGTTTGGTTTACCTGGTGTCAGCGTTAGTGACTTTGGACTGTGTGAGTACACGTTACCCCCTTGCACCCGACGGGTTCCCCACACCCATCCTGCACACGGAGGGGTTAACAACTAAAGCTGCCACACACCAGCGTCCCCGGGCTCCCCAAACCGGCAGCGGTGGTCCCTCACTTTACCACACACCGTGGGTGGCGTCACGAACATTATCCCAAAACTACAAACCTTCCCTCCTTTATTTCCGAGGGTGCCGCGCGACGCCGCCTCGGATCCGGAGACCCCTCGAGCCACTTTGGATCCGGGTCCGAGCAACCCGTCGGCTGTCGCAGGGGCAGTACACAAAAGCCCACAAAATGACACAGACTAGGGAGAACAGAAACTCGTACACACAGAACTCAAAACACACAGGGGACACAATATGTGTACTGGGGAGTAACGAAAAAGGGGAGGAAGTAACAGTGAGGAAGTAACGCACAACAGGGGAATGCTCACACCACTCAGAAGCGCAGATTTTCCGTGAACAGGAAAATCACCAAGACCGAGATAGCTGGAGCAAACGCTAAAGCTATCATTGGCACATACAGGAAGGAAGCCATGCTTTAAATAGGGAGGAGGCAGCTGCACTTGGCAATCAGCAACCTGAGCACTTAGGTCCTGCTCATCAGTCTGGAGGAATTAACTCTTGCAGAACTAAAGAACAGTGTACCCGAACCAGTCTACACCCGGCTCTGGCTGAACAATGAAAAAGCCTAAGGTTGTTTGTCAGACTCTGTAGTGTGAACAGAGTCTAACATCACTGAACTACCAGGTGTGTGCAGTGCCGAACATCGCATGACATTAAGCTTATACCAAATCTCTGAAAATCGGAATGCAGGTGGAACTCCCGCCATTGAGTGCAAAGAGGCAAATGGAGTGTAAAGTCAGCAACTTTGGAACCTGATTGGCTTCCTTTCGTGTGTAGGCTGTCTTTTTCGCTAGACACGAGAGTCTACTGTACTTTTATGCAAAGCTAAAATGACTACACTTTTGGAAAGGATGCCAAAGTTGTAAACTTTGTATTTGTACTCTGTTTGCCTCATTGTACCTCAATAACCCTATCATGGATCTGTTCCAGTCCAATTGTTTGTGGATTCAGATTGAACCTCAATATATCGTAGTTATGAACGTAGTTGCTAAACTTACCTCTGCAGCATGAGTAATTTTACTAACAGTGTTTGTCTAGGGAGATCACATGGCTGTGCGCTTGATTTTTTGTTTCTATTTGCAATGGCATTGCCTTCTTACTTTTGACCATATAGTTGAAATATATATATATACTGTATATATGTATCTTATTGGGTGACTCCTTTGCCTTACAGCTGGCTGCACATTTGAAGCCCATACTGATATCGGCCCCTGTGAAGTGACCCAGAGCACACAGGATGACTTTGATTGGCAATTGGCTCATGACCCTCGTGGAAACCCTGATTTACCCCAAGGTAAGTAAATATAACCTTTTAACCTATTATTTATATGCTTAAAGGGGTTGTCCACTACTTTTACAGTGATGACCTATCCTTAGGATAGGTCATCAATGTCTGATCACCATTACATCAATGTCCGACACCCCACACTCCTGCTGATCAGCTGCTTTCAGTCCTGACGACTGCAACAAGCAGCCGGAAATGTTCAGCTGCGGCGCTGCTCCATCTTCTGATAGTGGCTGTGGCCGATTACTACTCATCCACCTCCCATTCATATGAATAGATGACAGATGTGCAGTATCAGCCACTATCAGAAGACTGAGCAGCACCGGAGCTTAGTATTTCTGACTGTATACCGCCGCCGCTGAGACCAACAACAGCTGATCGGCGGAGTGCGGGTGTCGAACGCCAGCCGATCAAACATTAATGAACTATCCTAAGGCTGGGCATCAATGTAAAAGTAGTGGCCAATCCCTTTATGTCTAATTTTACCCTTTAGTATGCCCTTTAATACATCATTTAATCGATCCTTGTTGCACGAATCAATCCTTGTTGTTAAGGGTGCTTTACACGCTGCGACATCGCTAGCGATTGCTAGCCATGTCGAGCACGATAGCACCCGCCCCCGTCGTACGTGCGACATTTGGTGATCGCTGCCGTATCGAGCATTATCGCTACGGCAGCGTCACACACACATACCTGTACAGCGACGTCGTTGTGACCGCTGAACAATCCCTCCTTCAAGGGGGAGGTGTGTTCGGCGTCACAGCGACGTCACCACGACGTCACTAAGCGGCCGTCCAATAGAAGCGGAGGAGTGGAGATGAGCGGGACGTAACATCCCGCCCACCTCCTTCCTTCCACGTTGCCGGTGGATGCAGGTAAGGAGATGTTTGTCGTTCCTGCGGTGTCACACATAGCGATGTGTGCTGCCGCAGGAATGACAAACAACATCGAACCTGCAGCAGGAACGATATTAAGGAAAGGAGCGACGTGTCAACGATCACTGTTTTTGGACAATTTTGCAATTGTTTATCGTCGCTCCTTGGTGTCACGCGCTGCGATGTCGCTACCGGCGCCGGATGTGCGTCACTAACGACGTTACCCCGACGATATATCGGTAGCGATGTCGCAGCGTGTAAAGCACCCTTTACACTAATATTTTATTATGAACACAATTTTTTAAATGTATTATATCTTTTTATAATATTAATAAATGCATTTCCTACTATATAACTCAATATGTCATCAAACTCACTGTTATGAATGTTTTACACATGTAGGTTCTTACCTTTTGGTCAACTCCTCAGAACATGTGCCAGGGAAGCGGGCTCATGTCCTCTTTCAACCACTAAGTGAAAATGATACCCACTGCTTACAGTTCAGTTACCTTCTGCATAGCAGAGATGCAAGAGGTCCTGGCTCCTTACGGGTATATGTGCGAGTCAATGGTGGACCTTTGGGCACAGCTGTTTGGGAAGTATCAGGACCACGTGGAAAGCAGTGGCAGCAGGCGGAACTTGCTGTTAGCACTTTCTGGCCCAGTGAATATCAGGTAATTGAAAATCAAGAAAAATTGCACTTTGTAACATTGCAACACTACTGTGACCTCATTGTCTCTAGAAGTGAACAAATTGTGAGCGATTGTTGACATTTTTATGATTTTTCTGACTTTTTATGACTTTTCTCCCCGCCAGTAATGCGGCAATTTTACCTTGACTTGCCAATAAACCTTTCTTCTGTGGAGCCTTAGCCTACCTTTATCTCTGAATTAAGAACTCTACTGAATGTTTTTGACTATTCAGCCTTGTTTGATTTCTTTTTTCTTACTTACAAGAAAGCTAAGATTTATTATGACCCTGACGTTGAATTGAATTGTTACTGTATAAAAAATGTAATATGTTAAGGCAATGTGTTATTGTCAAGCTGTCTTCAATAACCCTGAGAATATCTGACAATTCACACCTTATAAAATAATATGTGAATGTTGCTATTGTCATTGTCACATTCCTTAGTAAGATTTCTAGATGATAAAGTATAACCTTCAGGATCTGTTGGACTACCGTTCACCCCATTTGACAGCATATTATGGAGCAGTAGAAACTGAGCAGATCGATACTTAGTTTTCTGTATAAAAGGACTGCGGACTAGAGAGTCCAGTGAGTGGTCCTACTTTACATAATTAGTGACATTTTATTATGTATGCACAATTACTGTTTACAGGAATGATGGTCGATCACTAATTGAGACTGCTTGCTGGACTCAATCCCACAGTGAGCATGAATTTAAATCAACTACAAGTTTTACTGGACTTTTTGCAAAATAAAATATCAATCTGCTTGGTTCCTCCAACTTTATATAACATAGACGTGCTTGAAAGAATGCCAAGGGGGTGTAAAACTGTCTTTAGAGTTACGGTATGCTCACATTACCATAAAGCGTCTAATGAGTCTGTGGTGTGAGACAATCGGATGCGATATTCTGGAAAATTGAGACACAAACCAAAATTTGTTTTTACAAACTTCTGAATTTTTCATAGTTTAACTCAATAAGGTAAGGTATGTATACCCGTAATAGTATGTTGTGGAGAATTATATTTCCATGTAATTTTTAGCATACAATGAACATCGTAAAAACAAAATCCCATAAACAATGGTGGAATTGCATTTTTTCCAACATTTCATCACACTTGGAATTTTTCAACCATTTTTTAGTATATTTTATGACAAAATGAAGGTGTCATTGAAATCTGCAAACCTGTTCTGCAAAAAAGAAGCCCTCATAGTGATTGAGTGGGCTGGCCCCAGCCTCTCAATCAACCATTGGATATGAGTCAAACTTGGAAACTTCGTTGTGCTTCATCTAGTCATTACTCCATCCGGTATCAGCTACAAGATGATGGGACTGAATCAGCCACTCCTGACTCCTGGACTCCTGAATCACTTCTATGTCTAACATCAACTTCATCTCCTTCGAGATCACCTCTCTGCCGGCCTTGGGAATCTGATATTGCTTCAAACTCACTTGGACATGAGGTTCTGTGAGGATATCATGTTCTATGACCTGAGTACACCCCGGCAGTTCTGAGAACAAGTCTCTGTTCCGATGAAACAATTCTCAGCATTGTTGTTTTTGAGCATGTGCACTGCTCTCTCCTGCTTTCCCTCTGCAGCAAGGACGCCAACATACCGCCGTGGCTGGCTTAACACCTTTTCCTGCCTCTCCACAGCTGTACACATGTGCTTCTGCTGTCTCATGCTCCCGGGGCCTGTGCATGCCAAACAGGTCCACCAGAAGTGCGCTTAGGATGCGCGTGCTCCTTCCCTCTTAATGTGCTTAACTTACCCCTGCCTCCTCCCATCCTCTGGTATCTGCTATCCTAAGCCCATATTCTGCCAAGCACCTATATTTGCGGTTATCTTCCTCTTGATATATATGCCTTGAAAAAGGTTCAAATGTGAGCCGAAACGTTGGCATCTTGGTTGACTCCTTTTGCAGAATATGAAAATAAATTTTCTTCGTCGCTCCATTGGGAGACCCAGACGATTGGGTGTATAGCTACTGCCTCCGGAGGCCACACAAAGCATTACACTAAAAAGTGTAAGGCCCCTCCCCTTCTGGCTATACACCCCCAGTGGGATCACTGGCTCACCAGTTTTCGGCTTTGTGCGAAGGAGGTCAGACATCCACGCATAGCTCCACTGTTTAGTCAGCAGTAGCTGCTGACTATATCGGATGGAAGAAAAGAGGGCCCATATGGGGCCCCCAGCATGCTCCCTTCTCACCCCACTGGTGGTTTGTAAGGTTGAGGTACCTATTGCTGGTACGGCGGCTGGAGCCCACATGCTGTTTTCCTTCCCCATCCCCCTGAGGGGCTCTGAGGAAGTGGGATCTTACCGGCCCCAAAGCCCTGAGGCCGGGCTCCATCCACAGACCCATTGAACCTGCTGGATGTGGAGCGGGAGTGCCGTTCAGGGACATGGCCCTGCACCATTCAGGTACTCTGTGTCCCCGTACACACAGGCACAGCACACTCCAGACTTGCTGGGTGTGCTAGTGCGCCGGGGACAGTAAAGGGTTACAGTCACTGCAGCCTAGCTGAGTGACTTTATTTATTGGGAACTACCGCGCCGGACGCTCCGGGAGCGGCGGCGCGGCTGGGACTTGTAGTGCGCCGGGGACTTAGCGCTGACCGCGCTTTTACGGCGGCGGCGCTCATAAATCCAGTCCCCGGCTTTTGCGGCCTAGCTCAGCTTCGTTCCCGCCCCCACCCTGTCAATCAGGGTAGGGGAGAGACGCTGTACAATCAGCAGCGCCGAGGGCTGGAGCCTTATTTACATGCTCCAGCCCTCTCACTAGACACTGTGGGACGCCGGTTTCCCGCTCTGACTTGGGGCACGCCCACGGCCCGCCCCTACTCACACGAGCTGGAGAAGGACGCCGGCAGCCATTCCTGCAGCCCGAGCTGAGAGAACGGACTCTGGGCAACCAACAGGAATAGGGCGACCACACACCCGCTTATAGCGGGCGGTAAGCGGCACCTGGGGTGCTGACACTAAATACCACAGTTTGTCTATTTGTATTTAAGTACACTGCATAGGTCGCTATTTCGGGCTATATGCCCTCTTAGATGGCGACACATCAGCAGCAGAAAAGCATGGGTGCTACGGCACAGGCTTTCTAGGCTGCTTGTATTGCACGTACTGAAGTGTTCATGTGTATTTATGCTTGTATGCTATACACTGCACTGTACGGTCACTAGTCTTGGCTATATTCGCCATAGAATGGCTAGACTACAGCAGCAGAAAAGCAAGGGTGCTGAGGCACAGGTTTTTTTCTATGCTGCTTGTATTGCAGGTGTTGCAGTGTTCATTTGTACTTATGCTTGTATGCTATACATTGCACTGTATGGTCGCTATTCTGGGCTATATTCCCCTAGATGGCTAGTCTACAGCAGCAGAAAAGCAGGCTTTCTATGCTGCTTGTATTGCATGTGCTGCAGTGTTCATTTGTACTTTATGCTTGTATGATATACATTGCACTGTACGGTCGCCATTCTTGGCTCTATAAGTCGGCAGCAGCATATAAGCAACACAGGCTTTCGATGCTGTTTTTGCTGCATGTGATACTGTTCCACGGCACTGCTCCCCATTGGGTGCAATGCTCCCCTGTAGCACTTGGTCAGCCGGGGTCTCTACTTGACGTGGCCAAAAGAACCACCTCTCAACCCTGTCCAAGGACAGGGACGGAGTTGCAATGGGATAGAGACTTGCAGTCCGGACAGGCCATGGGCAATCTGGATCATTGCTCCCTGGCCACCCTCACTTGGATGAAAAATCGGTGCTCCGGGGGGGTCCCAGGAGGCTCTCTGTATGATGAGGTAGACGTAGCTCATCAGGACTTTGATCCTGACACCGCTCTCACTCCGGATACACCGGATGGTGACGCCATAAGGAATGATCCTATAGCGTCCATCAATGGAATGTTGGATCTTTTCTCCCTCAGCTCCCCCAGCGGAGGAGTCAGCTTCACAGCAGGAGAAGTCCCATTTCAAGCTCGAAAGTATATTGAGTATTGTTCTGGCCACGCTGACTGCAGAGAAGCAGTCCAGGAACACCACGCTTCCCAGATAAGCGTTTTCTCCAAACGTATTAAGGATACACGTTATCACTTTCCCCCTGACGTGGTCAGGCGTTGGACCCAGGGTCCAAAGGTGGATTCTCCAATCTCCAGGCTTGCGGCTAGAGCCATAGTTGCAGTGGAGATGGGACTTCACTTACAGATGCCATTGACAGACACATGGACTCTGGTTGAAATCTGTCTGTGAGGCTATCGGCGTGTCGGTTGCTCTGGCATTCACAGCCGTATGGGCACCCTAAGCTTTTCAGCTGTTCTTGCGCAGCTGGTCTTGAGCACAAGTACATCTGTGCCGCAGGGGCGTCCGTAACCTCGCAATGTCTGCATTGCGACTTACCCTATTAATGCTGTCCTGGAAGGACAGCCGAGGTTTCGGTCCTTCCCAGGCTTGGGCAGGTCCCAATTGTCCTCGTCCAAAAGGGCTGAAAAGCCTCAGAGGGGCTCAGCTGCCGGCCGGGCTCAATCACGCCCAAGGAAGGCAGCCGGAGGAACCGCTACCAAGGCGGTCTCCTCATGACTCTCAGCTCTCTCATCTTTCCGCATCCGCGGTTGATGGCAGACTCGCTCGCCTTTGGCGACATTTAGCTGCCACAGGTCACAGACCGGTGGGTGAGGGACAGTGTGCCCACGTGCACAGGACAGAGTTCTGTTCTCGTCCTCCGACTCGATTCTTCAGAACGTCCCCACCTCCCCACCGAGCAGATGCTCTTCTGCAGGCAGAAGGAGTGGTAATCCCGGTTCCTCTTCAGGAACAAGACACGGTTTTCCTCCAATCTGGTTGTGGTGCCAAACAAGGATGGCTCTTTCCGTTCCGTTCTGGACCTAAAACTGCTCAACAAGCACGTGGAGGCCAGGCGGTTCCGGATGATACCCTCCGCTCCGTCATTGCCTCAATGTCTCAAGGAAATTTCCTAGCATCAATAGACATCTAAGATGCTTATCTCCACGTGCCGATTGCTACAGAGCACCAATGTTTTTCTACATTTCGTGATAGGAAACGACCAGCTTCAGTTCGTAGCTCTGCCATTCGGGCTGGCGACAGCCCCACGGGTGTTCGCCAAGGTCATGACGGCAGTGGTAGCAGTCTTGCACTCACAGGGACACTCTGTGATCCCTTACTTGGACGATATACTTGTCAAGGCACCCTCTCAAGAGGCATGCCAACTCAGCCTGAATGTTGCGCTGGAGACTCTCCAGACGTTCGGGTGGATCATCAACTTCTCAAAGTCAAACCTGTCACGACCCAATCACTAACGTATCTTGGCATGGAGTTTCATACCCTCTCAGCGCTAGTGAAGCTTCCGCTGGACAAGCAGCGGTCACTACAGACTGGGGTGCAGACTCTCCTTCAAGGTCAGTCGCACTTCTTAAGACGCCTCATGCACTTCCTCGGGAAGATAGTGGCGGCAATGGAGGCGGTTCCGTTTGCGCAGTTTCATCTGCGTTCACTTCAATGGGACATTCTCCGCCAATGAGACGGGAAGTCAACATCCCTGTACAGGAAAGTATCCCTTTCACAGACGGCAAGGACTCTCTGCAATGGTGGCTTCTTCCCACCTCATTATCACAGGGAAGATCCTTCCTACCACCGTCTTGGGCGGTGGTCACGACAGACGCGAGTCTGTCAGGGTGGGGAGCGTTTTTCTCCACCACAGGGCTCAGGGTCCGTGCACTCAGCAGGAGTCCACCCTTCAGATCAATGTTCTGGTAATCAGAGCAGTGTATCTTGCCCTACTAGCCTTCCAGCAGTGGCTGGAAAGAAAGCAGATCCGAATTCAATCGGACAACTCCTCAGCGGTGGCATACATCAATCACCAAGGGGGGACACGCAGTCGGCAAGCCTTCCAGGAAGTCCGGCGGATTCTGATGTGGGTGGATGCCACGGCCTCCACCATATCCGCAGTTCACATCCCCGGCGTAGAAAACTGGGAGGCAGACTTCCTCAGTCGCCAGGGCATGGACGCAGGGGAATGGTCCCTTCACCCGGACGTGTTTCAGGAAATCTGTCGCCGCTGGGGAAGGCCGGACGTCGACCTAATGGCGTCCCGGCACAACAACAAGGTCCCAACCTTCATGGCACGGTCTCGCGATCAAAGAGCGCTGGCGGCAGACGCCCTAGCGCAAGATTGGTCGCAGTTCCGGCTCCCTTATGTGTTTCCACCTCTGGCACCCTTGCCCAGAGTGCTACGCAAGATCAGATCCGATTGCAGCCGCGTCATACTCGTCGCCCCAGACTGGCCGAGGAGGGCGTGGTATCCGGATCTGTGGCAGCTCACGGTCGGCCAACCGTGGGCACTACCAGACCGACCAGACTTACTGTCCCAAGGGCCGTTTTTCCATCGGAATTCTGCGGCCCTGAACCTGACTGTGTGGCCATTGAGTCCTGGATCCTAGCGTCTTCAGGATTATTCCACGGGGTCGTTGCCACCATGAGACAGGCTAGGAAGCCCACGTCCGCTAAGAACCACAGAACGTGGAGGATATTCTTATCCTGGTGCTCTGCTCAGGGAGTGTCTCCCTGGCCATTTGCATTGCCTACCTTTCTTTCTTTCCTGCTATCTGGGTTAGAAAAAGGTTTGGCGCTCGGCTCCCTTAAAGGTCAGGTATCGGCGCTATCCGTCTTTTTTCAGAGGCGTTTGGCACGCCTTCCTATGGTGCGCACGTTCCTACAGGGGGTTTGCCATATCGTTCCCCCGTGCAAGCGGCCGTTAGATCCATGGGATCTGAACAGGGTACTAGTTGCCCTCCAGAAGCCGTCCTTCGAGCCTCTGAGGGAGGTTTCACTTTCTAGACTATCCCAGAACGTGGCTTTTCTGGTAGCGATCACATCTCTTCGGAGAGTGTCTGAGCTGGCAGCGCTGTCATCCAAGACTCCCTTCCTGGTCTTCCACCAGGACAAGGTAGTGCGGCGCCCCATTCAGGAGTTTCTCCCGAAGGTGGTATCCTCTTTTCATCTTAATCAGGATATCTCCTTGCCTTCGTTTTGTCCTCATGCAGTTCATCGGTATGAGAAGCATTTACATTTGTTAGATCTGGTGAGAGCACTCAGAATCTACATTTCCCGCACGGCGCCCTTGCGCCGTTCGGATGCACTCTTTGTCCTTGTCGCTGGTCAGCGCAAAGGGTCGCAGGCTTCTAAGGCCACCCTGGCTCGATGGATCAAAGAACCAATTCTTGAAGCCTACCGTTCTGCTGGGCTTCCGGTTCCTTCAGGGCTGAAGGCCCATTCTACCAGAGCCGTGGGTGCATCCTGGGCATTACGACACCAGGCTACGGCTCAACAGGTGTGCCAGGCAGCTACCTGGTCGAGTCTGCACACTTTCACCAAACATTATCAGGTGCATACCTATGCTTCGGCGGACGCCAGCCTAGGTAGAAGAGTCCTGCAGGCGGCAGTTGCCTCCTCGTAGGGGAGGGCTGTCTTGCAGCTCTAACATGAGGTATTTCTTTACCCACCCAGGGACAGCTTTTGGACGTCCCAATCGTCTGGGTCTCCCAATGGAGCGACGAAGAAGAAGGGAATTTTGTTACTTACCGTAAATTCCTTTTCTTCTAGCTCCTATTGGGAGACCCAGCACCCGCCCTGTTGTCCTTCGGGATTTTTGGGTTGTTTCGGGTACACATGTTGCTCATGTTGAACGGTTTTTCAGTTCTCCGATGTTACTCGGAGTGAATTTGTTTAAACCAGTTATTGGCTTTCCTCCTTCTTGCTTTTGCACTAAAACTGGTGAGCCAGTGATCCCACTGGGGGTGTATAGCCAGAAGGGGAGGGGCCTTACACTTTTTAGTGTAATGCTTTGTGTGGCCTCCGGAGGCAGTAGCTATACACCCAATCGTCTGGGTCTCCCAATAGGAGCTAGAAGAAAAGGAATTTACGGTAAGTAACAAAATTCCCTTCATTCTTCAATATCATATTGAAATATTTTTTCCTATGCGTGCCAGAAATATCAGTATTATATACCCACAGGGGACTAGACTCTATCCTATTTACATAGGGAATATGTAAGTAATAATTTTTTTTTATTACTTTCATATTACACAATATTACAACACAGGGATGGGTAGGAAGGGGTTATTAGGCCACACATGCTCCTGGTGGAAGGTTAGAACGCATTTGGGACCTGACAGGTTCCCAATAACTTAAAACATCCATTGGTCCTCATTATGCTCTGCAGTGAGTTTCTAAAACGACATTGCATAATATATAAACTGTACAAGATTGTCAGGACAAAGGCAAGCTTCCCATTGAAAAGGCAGAAAGGGTTTGTTACTGCCTCTGTCTTCCTGATTGCTATATACACAGCACTTAACAGATTACTTACTGCGCTTCCTACTTCGGACCCACTGAATATGTAATTGCTGAGTGTAGAGAGGGAGTAGGAATTGCTGGGTCATTGGTCAACTCTGTTATGTAGCCAGTCCCAGTTACAAGGGAACTCAGTTAGGAGAAATAAAGTATTTAAATGTTGAAATGCCCCCAAAGATATTTTATGACCTTTTTGGATGCACAATATGTGAAATAAATAAAAAATAAATTAATTAATTAAAAAGAAGGAAGAAAATAAATACATAAGAAAAGCTGCTCCCAATTGATATCATTGTTACGAACCTCA